>NC_044910.1:24404428-25091062 GCF_001633185.2 Quercus lobata | reverse complement strand
TTGTGTGTTGGCATAGACGGTAGGTTGAGAGAGTTCCTTTGCCATTTTTAACAACAGGTTATAGAGTTTTAGTGTAAAGTAAGGTCTATGCTTCTTGACTAGGGGCTACGCTTGGTAGCGTTAATCGCATGGATAAACTCTAGGGGCTTGGCTAAGGAGCTAACTCCCCTAAAGCCAAGGTCCCACGCAAAAGGAAAACTAGGTTTTGGACAGAACCAAGGCATTGTATAGTCCTCGGACTCAAGCCTATGGGGAAACCAACTACTTGGATGAGGAAAACTAGGTTTTGGACAGAACCAAGGCATTGCAAGGCATTGCATGGTCCTCGGACTCAAGCCTATGGGGAAACCAACTACTTGGATGAGGAAACTAGGTTTGACAGAACAAAAACAAGGCATTGCATGCCTCGGTAACCTATGGGGAAACCAACTAATTGGATGAGGAAACTAGGTTTTTGGACAGAACCAAGGCATGTATAGTCTCGACTCAGCCTATGGGGAAACCAACTACTTGGTGAGGACTAGGTTTTGGACAGACCAGGATTGCATGTCCTCCGGACTCAAGCCTATGGGGAAACCAACTACTTGATGAGGAAAACGTAGGTTTGGACAGAACCAGGCATTGCATGCGTCCTCGACTCAAGCCTTGGGGAAACAACTACTTGGATGAGGAAAACTAGGTTTTGGACAGACCAAAGGCATTGCAGTGTCCTGCGGTCAAGCCTATGGGAAAAACCAACTACTTGGATGAGGAAAACTTAGGTTTTGGACAGAAAAAGGCATTGGCATGGTCCCCTCGACTCAAGCCTATGGGGGAAACCAACTACTTGGATGAGGAAACTAGGTTTTGGAACAGAAGCAAGGGCATTGCAGGTCCTCGGACTCAGGACCTATGGGGACCACTACTTTGATTGAGGATAATAGGTTTGGACAGAACCAAGGCCTTGCATGGTCCTCGGACTTAAGCCTATGGGGAAACCAAGTACAAAAAAAGATCGTAAGTTTTGGACAGAACCAAGGCCTTGCATGGTCCTCGGACTCAAGCCTATGGGGAAACCAAGTACATAAAAAGATCGTAAGTTTTGGACAGAACCAAGGCCTTGCATGGTCCTCGGACTCCAGCCTATGGGGAAACCAAGTACATAAAAAGATCGTAAGTTTTGGACAGAACCAAGGCCTTGCATGGTCCTCGGACTCAAGCCTATGGGGAAACTAAGTACA
Organism: Quercus lobata; assembly: GCF_001633185.2. NCBI lineage: Eukaryota > Viridiplantae > Streptophyta > Magnoliopsida > Fagales > Fagaceae > Quercus > Quercus lobata. The sequence continues at coordinate 25,089,842 of NC_044910.1, read as the reverse complement.
TAAAAAGATCGTAAGTTTTGGACAGAACCAAGGCCTTGCATGGTCCTCGCGGACCAGCGCTAGGGGAAACCACTACTTGGGATGAAGGAAAACTAGGTTTTGGACGGATGCTCCGCGCTTTGACCAAGGATGCATGGTCCTCGGATCAAGCTATGGGGACAACTACTTGGATAAGAAAACTAGGTTTTGGACAGAACCAAGGCATTGCAAGTCCTCGGCTCAGCCTATGGGGAAACCACACTTGAAGGAAACTAGGTTTTTGGGACCGAATCAAGTTTGCATGGTCTCGGACTCAAGCCGTATGGGGAAACAAACTACTGGATGAGGAAAACTAGGTTTTGGAAGAACCAAGGATTGCATAGTCCTCGCTCAGAGCCTATGGGGAAACACTACTGGATGAGGAAAACTAGGTTTTGGACGGAACCAAGGCATTGCATAGTCCTCGGACTCAAGCCTATGGGGAAACCAACTACTTGGATGAGGAAAACTAGGTTTTGGACAGAACCAAGGCCTTGCATGGTCCTCGGACTCAAGCCTATGGGGAAACCAACTACTTGGATGAGGAAATTGGGCACTAAGCAAGACTTAGCTACTATGCGTGACGTCGAAAATGGTGCCTATATCTTCGTAAAACGAAGGTTAGAAATGAGTCTAAAGCCTCTGCGGGTGCAAGTAAATTAGGGTTTGGGGAACATGATGATAAATGTATTGCATGCATAGATATCCGTACATGTTAAAATGAATCAGTGCAGAATTCATAAACAAATATTGCGTATCAACGAGGGAAGCTAACGATGTAACCAGAAGAAAAAAGGAAAAACAAGATTTCATATATACATGTTCAAATGCTTGCAAATCATCAATAAATTGGGAAGTTTTTGAAATAAAAAGAAACAAGTTAATCGTTAAAATAGAAACGAATACAAAAGCCCAGCCAAGATCTCTATTTTTCTGCTTTTTTGTCGGTCACGTCCTGAGAGGAAGGAACAGGATCAGCTTCGATGCCCTGAAGGATGGTCCCTTCTGGGGAAGGCTGAGCAGGGCCAGCACTGGTACTCTGAGGAACCACAGCAAGGGGAATGGCCTGTGGCGGCTGTGCAAGTGTGGCTGGCTCTTCTGTACTAGACACCTGAATGCCAACCACGGGCTCAGTAACCTCTTTAAGTGCCTCAGTATCCGTATGCTGGGATATCACTATCATATCATGAAGTTCTCCTTCTTTGCGCGCCTTGCCAGAGGAACCACTGGCCTGTAAGTCTTCCGACGGGGTGATTTCTTCCTCAGGTTGATCACACGTAGCCGCGGAGCTGGTAGAAGTGGCCTCGCGGATGGCCGCCGGGTAGAATATGCTCTCCGCCTTCCACAAATCAGATGAAGCATCCACCCCAGCTTGCTTCAATACTTCTTCCCAAACCTGGGAGCAATAAAACCTACACACTCCAGGAATCTGTGCCTTAAGGGTGGCCTGGGTCTCGGCTACTCCCATGTTGTAATCGTCATCCTCGGCCGTATTCTTGGCAGCCTCTGCATCATTCCTGGCAAACTCGGCCTCCTGCTTTGCCCTTTGGGCTTCATCACAGGCATATTCTGCCACTCCCTTTTCATACACAGCCGCGACCAGCTGCTTATTTAAATCCTCGATCAGGTCTTTGGCTGTTCGCAACTGGTCCTCGGCTTCAAGTGCACGCTTCGTTTGGTCTTTGGCCTGTTTTTGGGCGCTAGCAAGGCCCGCCGAGACGTTATCCCTCTCGCGGGTAGTTATTGTTAAGTCATCCTTGACTTTGGCAAGTTCCTTTTCAAAAGCTTCGAGAGTCTTCGAGGTCGTTATACGCTTCTTGCGTTCGTTCTCGGCCGCCTTACTCTTGTTATTCATCTCTTCCTCCATCCTATAGGTTGCCTGGAGAGCCTGTCAAGAGAGACGAGCGTATGGTTAGTGGCAAACCCGTGGCAAGAGTTAATAAAGTTTTAGGTTGCAAGAAATCTTACCATGCCCAGGTATCTCTTAGCGTTGAGAAAAACCTCCTGCATCCTCATTCTCCTCAGTTCATCCATGTCATTAGGGAGTAACATGGTTCTCCCTAATGCATCCGCCACGTAGCCACCCTCGCCGTCTCCAAGGTCCCTCAGAGAGGCCGTCTCTAGTAGTGGACCCCCGTGAAGCATCGGGGCAGGAAGCCAGGCATTCGGTAGGGACTGGGACTCAATTCCCTTTCCTTTGCCTTGAGAAGGTTGGACTTCAGTTTCTTTGCCCTTTCCTTGGTGTCCAATCTTCAACTGTTTTGTGCGAGGAGCCTCAACCTTCTCCTTAAAAGGTGGGGATTTTCCCTCGTCCATGACGTCCTTGCCTTTGGGGCTCCTCTTTCTTTTAGAATCAGCGCCTTCAGGTCGAGGAGGACGAGCTGGTTGGGAGGAAGTGGGAGGTTCGGGGCAGGTGGTTTGTGGCTGAGACTTGGTGGAGGATGACCTGGTTTGGATAGTAGGGGGCCGAGGTGGTGGAGTTGGAGCGTGGGGTTGTGGTGTTTCCTGTGTATCCTTCCCTGGTTGGCCCTCGAAGAGTTGGAGAAGGGGGGTCAAAGGTATTCTCTTGAGTCCCATCTCGGCTTGAGAAAAGGTACCTATTGACGACAATTCCGCCTCGGACAAGGCTGGGTCACCTATGTCACCAGGAGGATCCTCGGATTGGTAGGCTAGGTCAAAAACTTCAAAACCTTCCTCGGGCCGATCTGGCTCGCCTTCGTCCTCTGCTATCTGATGAGACGAGGAGGGGCCCACCTGTGGGATGTTCTCAGGGACAGCTGGCTCCTGGGAGATTAAAAATCTCGTTTCAACTACGGTAATTTTTGGAAGCCAAGGACGGCGGGCGCTGATCACGTGTCTTGCGTCCGCAAATGACTTCTGAACAGGGGGGTACCCTAGTATTTTGTGAGCTGCTCGGACTTGGCCGTCTCTTTCATTCACAAAAACTGCCACTTGTAAAACGGTCTCCAAGTCCGCCCGATTGACTAAGTGAAAATGCCGTGTGTAAGCGTGTTCATCTACAGAAAAAAAAACAACAAACACATATGCATGGTTAGTTACCGAACAGAATTAGATCAGAATGGCGTAAAGGGTTATCTCCCTTCCATTCCCATTTCCCCACCTGGTTCTCCTTCTACTATGGGGCATGGATCGCCATCGTGCCATTCCCCAGAGACGATAAGGAAATCCTTGTTCAATCCCTTGTTGGAATCAGGGAGGCACTGGATCAACCGAACCCTTTCGTCCCTCAACCTCATGTAGTAGGTTTTTCCTTTCAATTTTTGGAGGTTATAGCACCAGTTTACGTCATGATGGGTCAGTCTTAAACCCATCTTCTCATTTAAAGCGTCCACGCAACCCAAAATCCTAAAAACGTTGCCGGCGCACTGGGTGGGGGCTAAACGGAAATGCCTGAGGTAACCCCTCGTCACTGACCCCATAGAGATTCTTATACCGCCCTCTACAAAGGCAAGGACGGGAATTACAACTGCGCCCGTTTCCCTCTTAAAGTGCCATTCCCCCATCTTACAGTGTTTCAGGCTTACATTGGGGGGAATTCTATAATCAACGATGAACTTATTCATCGCCTCTTCAGTGTCGACTAACTTCCTCAGTCTCAATTTAGTCATCTTGGCGATTTACTAAACAAACCCAATCCGCGACGGGAAAGGAAGGGGAGCCAAAGAGAAATAAACTCAGAAAAGAAAAAGTACGAGTTAATGAAGGTAGGGAACTTACATAAAAGAAGAATTGCGCTTCGGATAGACTTTATGTGCTTGAGGTAGACTTGAATTTGGGCGGAAGTTCAGATGAACCCAAAATACATGCACTAAAACTCTTAAGTAAAGAACTGGAGAGACGGATCCATCCCCAAGAAAAATCTTTTATACTTTCTAGGGTAACTGCACTCTTTTTCCCGCCCAAAGAGGCCAGGAAATCACCACCGTTCGATCCTCATCACGCCGTTGAACGTGGGAAGCACAAAGCCGCCCGTATTTAATGAGGCCACGTTTCGCCTTCCAGGGGTTCCAGGAACGTGCCTTGGGCAGGTGGAAAGCCTCGGAAACCGATAGGTGATAAGGATTGATAGGTGTTGGCAGATCTCTGATGTCATCAAAACCCTCCTATCCGTCCGAAGAGACGGATAGCAGGATTTTGAGGGGCTATTGTGGGTCCGAAAAGTTTACAATCCGGCCCAAACTCTATTTGGGCCAAGGGTCCATGCCGAGGAGGTCTATTGCCGAGGATGAATGATCAATGGCCGGGGTGTCAAGGGGAACAGCTGAGAAGCTACTCTGTCCTCGGCGCTCCAGAACTTCAATGGGAGGATCAACGTCTCAGTGAAGGCTATCCCCAAACAGCCCCCTAAAGGAGATGAGAATGGAATGGGGTCCACAGGGAAGCAAGGTGTAAAATTGGATCAAGGAAAGTGCGTCCCCTCTTCAATAAATGCACCTGCCAATACCCAGAGCTGATTAATGAGAAAAGACGTTTGGACGGTGTAAACTTCGATCCATGCAACTAATAGAAAGTAAGAGGGGACGAGTGATGGGATGGATACAGAAATAAGCAACTACCTGACCGACAAATGGAGGGCTAGGATCAACCAAGACGGACTATATAATAAAAAGGTAGGTGCACAAATCAAGAGGCTGTGAAAAATGGCCAAAAACCAAAGCCTCCCAGCCCACCTCCAGGAGAAGGACTCCAGGGGTGAAGAAAACTTGACCTTGTATGAACCCCATGAAAAACCCACCATCTGGTGACCAAGGCCTAGCCTTTCAAACCCACGCTCTACAAATAATATTGTTTGGGCCTTTTCACGTGCGAACCCAATACTGTTTAGGTTCGTTACCAAATTGTGTCCTTACATTAGGTTATGTTTTATTAAACATCATGAGTGGACAAAAATTGGTCAAATATATACAACTTATACAAAGTCTAACTCCCAAAAAAAAAAAAAATTTAAAGCCACTTACACAAAAGTCTCCAAGGACCAATCCAAAAACACTTATGACTCTGATCATATGTGACCGTAAAAGGGACGTCCACTTGATTCGGATACATTTTTTTGACCTAATACATCTACTTGAATTATTTTATTTTATTTTTAGAAAACACATATTTTGTCATGGGGGGTTTGTACATAAACAGATACTCTAGCAATAATTTGTTATTCACTCTTATTTTAGATACGTAAAAAGTGGAGGGGAAAGTGGGTTCCAAGAAATGAGACCACAGAAAATTATTATTGTTGTTGATTTATCACTTGAATTTCAATTTATTATTTGCTATTAAGCCGAATTATGAAAGAATTTAGATTTTTTATATAATTGAGAATTTAAGATGCAATTTCTTTCTTTCTTCTTTTTTTCCTTTTAATCACAATACCTTTTTTTTTTTTAATACAACAACAACTTTTGTTTAAATATTACAAAATAATAATATTTATAAATAGCTAAAAATGCAATACAAATTTTATTACAAAAGTTTTATAAATTAATGTGATAAGAATGTGATTCATGCCACTTAAAAATACCACTAAAAAAAATTAATTAATTGAATTTTGAGATTTTTGGTAACAAGTTAGGTATAAAAAATTTTTATATCCTCAACATCATGAATAATTTTGCAGGTGAAATACGTTTTATCCCCATAAACTATACACTGTTTACACTTACTTCCTGAACAACAAGAATGCACAATCACTCCCATAAACTAATGCATGTGCAACACTTTGCACCCTACTATCTTTTTCTTTTCTTTTTTTTTTCCTTTTTTTATAGGAAACTCATCAACTTTATTCATTAATTAAAATAAAAGATACATCATAAGAGAACGCATGTGTTAAAGAACATGGTTCCTTTTCAATCCACATAACAGAATTGTCTATATCAGACAAGTGTTTTGCTAACAGGTGTATCAAGAGTTTCCTTGATGACCCACATGTGAAATTGCAGCATACCGTAATAAGTGTAGGAAACTATAAGAATACCATAATAGATTAGATTATTTTGCACCCTACTGTCTATTTGGCGATTAAGTTGACAAAAAAAGCCGTGTAATTCACGTAAGTTGTATGTGACTTTTTCCATTCAATTTAACTACCAAATAGACAGTAGGGATGTAAAGTGTTACATGAATATTAGCTTAGGGGGTTAATCATGCCTTCTTATAGTTAAGTGGTAAGTGTAAAAAGATTATAGCTTAGGGGATAAAGTGCAATCTAATTTTTCACAAACATATGAATTTTTTTAAGGCAAAAATGCAAAGTGCACCCTCTATATATAACCATAAATCATTCAAATTTTCTAACTTTGCTTGCATTCAATTGATTCATTTAAAATTTAAGTTTATTCAATTAAGACCTCTACATCAACTTCTCATTAATTTTTTTTTTTTTAATCTGGAATACATTTTTCAATAATTAATTGAATTTTTTTTAATTTTAATAAATTTGAAGGAAAAAAAATTTTGAACACTTACCATAACATTTAACAAAATTTGATAGGAAGATTTTAATTGAGTAATCTTGAAACTTTAAAGAATTCAATTGAACGAAAGTAAAGTTAAATCACTCAAATAAATTTTCGTCAAACTTTTTCTAAAATGAAAATTTTTTGTCAAATTTAGATGATGTAATTTATATTTATTTATTTATTTTCCCCTAAATACGAAATAACTACCATCACATGCAAGCGTCCACTTTGCCTTTACTTTTTCTTTTTGTTATTATAAATTTTTGCTTTTTTTGCTTTTTTGGTAACGTAGAATGTTCCTCACCGCGTAGCTTGCACTGTGACACCGTCTGCGCCAACCAGAAGCGAACGAAGCCAAAAGTTCCAAGTTCCAACCTACCAAATATCATCACCACTGAAAAAAAAAAAAAAAAAAAAGACTATTTTGAATTTTCAGCAATATATAACACAATAATAATAAAATATAAAACCGAGGAGAGGACCATAGTCTTAGTCTAAGCCAGCCTGTTGTTTCCTTTTCTATTTTTACTATATTTTCTTTGTTTTCTGCGTCTCTTCTATTCTTCGATTTCGATTCCTCTTCTAAAGAGAGAGAGAGAGAGAAATGGAAAGCATAGCTGTGTGGCAGGGGGCAACTCTAGGTGGAATTGTGGCATGGATTTTAATATCTTCATACCTCAACGTCACCCGCAAGCTTCGATCTTTCCTGCAACCTTGGGTGGCTCACCATGTCATCGCTGGGACTCCTCTCATCTTCCAGATCCAGGTTTCATTCAACTTTTGCAACTATAAACGAAAACCCAGATCATCATTCTTGTTCAATTGTCTCTATATATATGTTTTTTTGCTTTTCATTGGAGTTAATTTTTTTTTTTTTGGGTTTTTTTTTTTTTTCAGAAATACCAGCATTGGTTTTTTGATGCTTTGTTCTCTGGGTTGTCCTGTGTTGTTTCTGTGCCCTTTTACACTGCCTTTCTCCCTTTGCTATTCTGGGTATGTTCTGTCTCTCTATAATGTGGATAATGGGCTTTAGAGCTATTGTATTTATCAGCATTTTAATGATTCAAACTGATTGGCTTTCGGGTAATATTGTAGAGTGGTCATGGCAGATTGGCTAGGCAAATGACCCTTTTGATGGCCTTTTGTGATTATTTAGGAAACACTATAAAGGTATCTACTTTTTCTCTTGGTGTTTTATTCCAAGCTTCTCATATTTTTCTACTGGTTTGGTGCTTTGTTAGTAATTAAGGTATGTATCTATGTTGTTTGTGTTTGACAGGATACGGTATCAGCTCCCAGACCCAGTTCACCACCTGTTAGGAGAATAACTGCTACAAAAGATGAGGAAGACAATGCATTGGAATATGGATTGCCCTCTTCTCACACTCTTAACACAGTTTGCTTATCTGGGTACATCTTTGCTCCTCATTTCCCATTTCTTATCCGAAATATTCATGGTGTAGCCATTTAGGAAAATTTAGCGGGTGTTTGAATAGGTCCTCTTTTTAGAGGAGATTTGGAGCATAGCCTTGACAATATACTTCGAGGTGAAATGGTTACAAAATTTATTGAAGCTAATTATGGTGGCCTCACTTGCTAATGAGGCATGAAATGTTACTAAAGATATTTCCAGAGGCTTAAAATCATGCTTCATGATTTAAGTCCAATGGTGTTCACACATCAGTTTAAAACTTTCGCTTTTCTAGGCTAATCATCGTATTAGCAGTGAATTAACATCAATCAATTAATAAAGTAAATAGGATATTTTCTTGTTTTTATTATATTGTTACCTGTTAACCATTATAGGTCTTCAACATCAGTTATAATAATCCCCAAAGCATGCATGCATTTATTTACAAAAGTTGGATTCTTGATTTGTAATTGGACAAGTGGAGAGCTTTTCTTTTTGCCTTTGTATTTTAGAACCTTGTCTTTGTATACTAACTGTAGAGTCCTCCTTGAACTGGGGGTTTTCAGGTACCTTTTGCACTATGTCTTGTCTTATATTCAATATGAAGATGTCTCCATGAAATTTGTTGGGCTTGCCCTTGTTTGCTTGTTTGTGGGCCTCATTGGTTTTGGTAAGTTTACTCTTCTTTTAGAAGTTGTTGGAAGCCTTTGTAGTGTATCGTTGCTTATCCTTAAACTGTAATTTGATTTAAATGCTAGGAAGAATTTACCTTGGAATGCACAGTTTGATCGATATCATAGGTGGTCTTGGCATTGGATTGGTGATCCTTGCATTTTGGCTTACAGTTCATGAACATGTCGACAATTTTATTGTTTCAGGACAGAATGGTAAGCATACTTTTTTTGGTATTTTTTTTTTATAAGGATAGTATATTTTTATTGATGCTTGATAGTTTACAAATTTTGGATAGTTGAAAATCTAAAGGACCTAGGATTTGAAAAACTTCATTAAGCTAAGAACTAGCTAAACAGCCTTAGGATAGGTTTCAAGGTGATGTAAATTCCTACAATGACCCAGCAGTTTTGAAAGTTTCAAGCATGGAAAAGGGAGGTATGCCACCACGTGCTCTGTCATATGTCAGAAAAAGGAGCTATGAAACTAACAATACTAAGACCAGGACCAGAATTTAGCCTGATAGGGGACAATGCTTCGAATGTGGCATCTTAGATAGTGTGGCACCAAGTCTATAGAAGTTCCCATATAGGATTTTTTCTTCCTCGTCAAATAGTAATGAGACATGGATTGAGAAACAGGGGACACATGGAGACCTCATAGTTACAAAACTAGAATTAGATTTGTGGTGCTCAAAATTCGTGTTATCAAAATTGCTATCCCACAATTGGTTCTGATAAATCAGAATGTCAAAACATACGTCTGGGAAGTTCTGTTGGAAAACTAGATATTTTGTTTCATAGAAGCTAACTTCATGAAGATTTCAGAATTAAAACAATATATTGACTTTGAAATTTAAAACTCAGGCAACTTGGGTTTGTATTTTCTCTTAGTGCACGCTTTGTTTCAAATGCAGTTACATCCTTTTGGGCTGCCCTAAGCATCCTGTTGTTCTTTGCTTATCCAACTCCTGAGCTTCCAACACCAAGCTTTGAGTACCACACAGCCTTTAATGGTGTTGCATTTGGAATTGTAAGCAATCTTTACCCATTTAAGAATAAGATTAAATTAATGCTGTGTTTGATTTTCAACTTCTTTTTGTAATAGGAAGTAAATATGCTCTTTTTCAATATATTACCTTTTTTTGGATAGGACAAGACTAAACCCTTAGTTATTATTTAGTGAAGTCTGATGAAGACAAACAACTAAGATCATGTCGTCACTGGGTAACTAGTATATATCCTTATAAAAAGTGGATAATAAATCAATGAGGGTAAAATGCTCCGACACCCCTTGAACTTTGGGGTAGTTGCACACTAACACCCCTTGAACTTTTATTTTAGCTAATGTAGTACATAAACTTTAGAACTGTAACAAATAGGTTCTCTTAACTATTTCCTTTTTCTTTTGGTTAATGACGCTTTAAAATTAAAAACTAAGGAACAACAAGTCTATTACAAACAAGCCTGGCTTTATCGATAGCCAGCAGATCAACCACCACAGGCGGTGAGTCATACAAAAAGAGGTAGTCTGATATAGGATCAGCTCCCATCCTAGCTAATTTGTCAGCTCAGCTATTAGCTTCCCCATACACATGCGCCATAGATTTAGTGAATGTCTTCATCAGGTCCCTACAATCAGTTAATAGAGGTTCTTTTGCCAAAATTAATACATAAATTTTGGTACTATAACAAATAGACCAACTAAAGTTTTTATGTTGTTGCAGTAGGACCCGTTCATTTTCACTTTTTTTTTTTTTTTTAATGAATGTGGTGCAAAAGAGATTTTTTTAATAAATAATAAATAAATAAACTTGCTACTGTATCAAAGTTTATGTACTAAATTAGCTCAAACAAAAGTTTAGAGGGTGTAAATGCAACTACCCCAAAGTTCAAGGGGGTATTAGGGCATTTTTCCCAATAACTAACTGTTTTGTATTTGACATAAATGTAATCTTATTAAGCGTGAATTTCTGATTCTTTTATAGAAATGTCATATACTGTATATAAAAGGAAAAGACAAGGAAATTGCTATCAAATTAATGTAAAATGTGAGTATTCTTCCCAAAATTTTGTGCTTTAACAATCATGAACTAAAATATGAATTTAATTGTGTTCAGGTATCAGGGATCCAGCAAACATACCATCAGTTTCACCATGAAGCCGTTGCACGCATATTCACCCCACAGCTCACAATATCAAACTTTGTGGGAAGAATGCTGGTTGGAATACCAACAATACTTCTTGTGAAGTTCTGTAGCAAGGCTCTAGCGAAATGGATTCTACCTGGTGTATCAAACACGCTGGGCATCCCAATTAAATCAACCAACTACATTCCAACTCTGAATGGAAATGGGAAAAAATCAGATGAGAGTAAACAATCTGGTTATATCCAAAGGCTGTTTTTTTCTCAACAGGGTTCATTTGATGTTGATACGGGTATAAGGTTTATTCAATATGCAGGCCTTGCATGGTCGGTGGTAGACCTTGTTCCTTCTCTTTTCTCTCACCTGAGCTTGTAATTCTTAGTTCTTGTAAAATAGTACTACGCTATTAGCTAGTTTCAACGGGCGTATGCTATATGTTATCATATATTTTGATTAGTGAGAACCATTCATTTTTTGCTCTATTTATGTATATCATAAATTTTACTACGTTCTACGTTCTTAGCTAGTTTCAACGGGCATATGCTAATGTTATTTATGTATATAATATATTTTGATTAGTGAAAATCTAATTATAAAAGCTTTGTAAACATTTGAATTTCCTTACAATTTGTTACAGAAACAGGTATCTATTTATAAAATTCCCTGCGAGTTTCATTGGCTAAGACTGCTTATCGGAAATTTAAGATGTTCGATGTCTTATAAAACATCAAATTTTTCTTGCAACCCCAAATACTTTAGTGCCTTTCTAGTCAACTTTAGTAATGTCATTCTGAAAGGACTGCGCTCATAAAGTGAGGCTGGTCAATTGGATTTTCACGAACACACGGATTTCAAGAGCCTTGTAGCACATAGTGGAATGATGAGCTAGATCTTGTATTCTACAGAAGAAACATGCATTGGTGCAAATGGCTATATTGGACTGGCACTCCCACCAGTGGGAGAGAATTTTTTTAAGCTTCCTGTGCTCTATATACTAGATGAGCAGGGTTATCAAAAAAAAAAAAGATGAGCAGGGAAACATCATGCTTGTTTGGCACTACCCTTAAAGCAAACATTTCCAATACTCCATGAGAAGATAGTTATGCATCACTTACCCAAAAATTAAATTAGTACAGAAGTACATCCATGAGAAACGTTGCAGAGGATGAGCTCACTAGCTCAAGAAGGCCGTGTGTGTGCGTTGTGTTAAAGATAACAAATTCCTTGGTCAGAGATTCAAGAAAATTTATGTGGAATGAACAATGGTCAAGAACTCAAGATTATATCATGGCTTTGACCTTAAACAGGAACGATGCATGCAAACCCATTTTTGCTAAAGCCAATTGGATTAGTCTGCATGACACCACACCACTATGCAATCATTCTTGCCAAATAAGAAAAGAACAAAAAAAAAAAATCCACATTTCTGCTAGAAATAATAACCCCCCCCCCCCCCTTTTTTTCCTCCTCCCAAGTTACAAATTCAGAACAAGTTATCAAAATGGAAACTAGTAGACTTTGAATTGAGAAAAGCAAAATTGTCTTGTCACCACTACAGCCAATCATTCTTGGAAACCAAAAAAAAAAAAAAAGTATACTGACGCTTCCAGTAGAAATAATACATTTCGCACTCCATGCTGTCAGCAAGGCAATCTCTCTGACAGGAAATCCAGCAAGGTTTAAAGTGCAAGACAAAATCAGTGAGCATTTTACCTGCCTATAATACATCTTACTGGGCTCCCACAACCACCACCAGAAAAGCATGGCAAGGAAGAAGTCATAAATTTTATATCTCCCACACAAGGGTGCAGAGCAGAGTAATGAGAATATCTAGTTTGGTAAGGAACCGGTTATCATTATTACACAAAGACAGCTGTTTTATAGGAAATAATCAGGTGTTCTGCGGGTAACATCTGGTTCTCCTCTCCTAGGAGCTGGCTCAAACTGCAACAACAGACAACTCAAGTAAATGCAAGTACTAGATGCATCCAACAACAAACTATATGCTTCAATTATTATTGGTAGCATACATCATGTGGAAGAGAGAGAGAGAGAGAGACCTGAATGAACGTGTGGCTTCTGCAGTCATCAACTTCCAATATAGAAGCCATGTTCCCACAGCGATAACAATAATTGGGTGCACTAAATATAGTAACCACCTTTTGTTCCTATTCCAACAAAGAATATTATATCAATATACTTTACCCCATAATACTAAACAAGAAAGCCAAAAATCTGTGAGAATGATAATTACATGGGCCCAGTTAAATCCATCCATAACCAGTTGATGAGCTCTAGCAATCAACTTTAGGTTGTTTGTATGGTTGAATTGTTCAGATATATCCTGTGAGAAGAACGTGAATATTAAATCAAAGAAAATAGAGGAGACCACAGGACCATTAAAACTTGAAAGAGTGGCATTTTTAATAGATAAATAGAGAAAACATATATATATATATATATATAGAGAGAGAGAGAGAGAGAGTTACCTGTCCAAACGTATACCCAGCACCACGAGGTGAAATACCCCAACCACACCGGTCATCTGGGTCAGACCATAACAAATCACACATGGGTCCTTCATGAGGAACCTCTTGAACACGATCAAAATTCCTTACGTTGTCAAGGGTTTCAATTGAAGGTGACAGCCCACCATGCAGACAAAAAATTTCTGACTCAACCTAAAAACAAGACAATAGGACATGTACATTTATGATACCAATCAACAATCAAAATCCTTTTACCATCATTTTCCCTTCAATTATTAAGCAAGCCATATTGGAAAATTATGCACCATTCACTTTATTGTAGAAGTGAGTATAAGAATGATTGTATTATTACCCCAGAAAATGGATAGCTAAGAGCCAGCAGTCAGCTAAGAGCCTAGAGAAAACTCCCCCCAACCCTTTCCCCTTCCCACCCCTCTCTCTCTCTCTCATAATATGTATTAGGGATTCAGTTAATAGGCAAATGCCTCCCCACTTTTTAGTCCTTTTAGTATGCAAATGTACTTGCATTAAATAATAGCAAGAACTAATTGGAAAGAATTTACTAACCAAGGCAGTCAATGGGAAATAGTCGAAAAGGTCTGTAAAGATCTTCCACACATTAGCATTGCCATACCTGTAAATTATCATCAGGAAGGAGGAAATGAAACAAAAGAGAATTATCACCAATTTGCAAGAGGAGAAAGAACCAAATACATTTTTCTACACAGGTGCATATTAGCATGTCAACCACACATTTTAGTCAAGTTGACTCTTTTTGTTTTTTAATAATGTATTTTATTGCAAAAAGCTACCTCGTGTATGAAAAAACACAAGGTGGTCTAAAGAATAGGTCAAGAAATACATGCAAACGAAAGTGAAGCACTAAACTCTGACAGCACTAATATCACTCAACCCCAAGACATTCCACCAGTCTCCAATTGCCGATTACCGGCTAAACTTGTCCCTTTTTTATTATATATATGTGTGTGCGCGTGCGCGTGCACATATGCGTGTTTCAAAGATAAGAAAATGAGGAATAAGTAGTAGAAAAAATGTGCTTTCCATAGCATTTTCAGAAATGCAACCAAACTATTGAAATTGTTTTTTGGAGATTTTTAGAAACGCAACCAAACACTTGAAAATATTTTCTTTTCCAAAACAATCGGAAAATAAAAGTACACGCTTTCCACCATTTTCAATGAAAAAATCATACTTGCTGAAAACAATGCCAATACATCCAAATTGGAAGCTCGCATGTCCATCAATCTGAAAATCCTTTGAAATTCCCACTGAGTGGTGCCATGGGATTTGCACAGATTAGTATTCTATCCAGCAAGGGTACGTACCATGAGTATTGTCGAATCATCCAGTTCAGAAACTCTGTATTAGGATTATCCAAGATACAGTACTAAAGAGCAAAAGAGAAAGATTTTCCATACACCACAAGTTTCATATTAGAAAAAAGTTTTCAACTCTGTATAAGCATCAATGATGAGGAATTTAAATTTAAATTTAAATGTCATTTAATACTCCATAAGTATAAAAATAAATTACTCTTAATGAAAGTTACCATATATTATTTCAATTAGGACGAGACCAAGGTAATGTACAGAAAACTCACTTTCGCAAACATTCATCATAAAATCCATAAACCTGAGTAATCTGCCAAAAAGAAAAACAAAAGAGAAAAAGAAATAATTAGCTCAAGATTCGCTGTAGCATTCACCAGAACACAGTTCACAGGGTAAAAATTATTCTATTATAACATGCTGAATAACACTAAATTATCAGAATAATAGAATCTATTGGACAAAAAAGACCACCCAATATTTAAATAAGATATTCTATATGATAACAAATTATGAAAGATTAGTTACTTTGATTCAGATCATTTCTCCAAAGTATATGTATGATCTTTGTAACAGAAACAAACAACATTATTCTCACAGCCATCAGCATGCAAGCCTCATCACAGTTGTTGAAAACAGAAGGAAACATGTCATAAAAAATGAAAAAAAGAAGATAGCAGAACTGCACAAGTATACCTGACGACTTTCATGGTTTCCTCTAAGAATAGTAATCCGCTGAGAATAACGCACTTTCAGGGCCACCAAGAGCTGGATAGATTAACAAATTAGTATCACCACAAAAATACCATGGGTCACCCCAAGAAAGCATACACTTAAAAGATAAATGAGCTCTAGCTCAAAGGAGTAACACTACATCCCAAGAACGGTGAACTAAAAGCAGATACTCTCTAATCCAAAATTCCAAATTCAAGACAAATCTAGTAGGATAAATGCCTCTCAGTATTGCTTGAAAAGGTGAATCCCTAACATTTTGAATGTGCCAACCCACACTATGAGAAGGGAAACAGCTTCAAAATGCCAAAGGATGATCTCACTTTTTTTTTTGATAAGTAATCAGAGAATTAATGAGTAAATAAGGAAGAGTACAAGTTGTTCATGATGATGAACAACAAGAAAAAGATAAAACAAACAGCAAAAAAAGAGGGTAATCAGGAAACTAATCTAAAAGAAAACATAAACTCAGAGAGAGAAGAATAATCAGTAAAACCCCAACAACGAGACCACTCAAAAATACTACGCTGGCATAAAACCTTTAACTCATCCAACGTTTTCTCATTGTCCTCAAAGGAGTGACGATTTCGTTCCAACCAAACAATCCACATTAAGCACCCTAAATGTTCAAATTATGCTTCCCAAGCCATTGATGCCAACAAGATAATAATCATGCCACCGATCTTGGCATAACCCAATGTATACCAAAAGCCTGAAGCATAAAAGTCCATAAGGTATGTGTAACAAAACAATGAAGAAGAAGGTGGTCCATCGACTCCCCATCCCAACAACACATACAATGCCGATTTGCCAAAGGGTGGCCCCAAAACATGAGATTATCCAAAGTGAGAATCCGATCATGAGCAGCTGTCCACAAAAAGAAAGCCACTCGCTTAGGAACCTTTAGTTTCCAAACACCCTTCCAAGGAAACAAAGAATTCGGAGTACCCCGAATCACATGGTAGTAAGACCGGGCGTCAAACTTACTATCACCTTTGACCCACCAACAAAGAGTATCGCTCCTATCACCCCGAGGAATATGAGTTTGGGTAAACTGAAGTAGAGAAAAAGATGCAACTAGCTCCCAGTCTTCAAAAGCTCTATAAAACCTTAAATCCCACACTCTAACAATACCCCCTTCGGGAATCCACAAAACCTCAGAGATACAAGCATCCTTGGCAGCTGAACACACATTGAGCTCAGGATAGAGATCTTTTAGGGTACTATCACCAATCCACCTATCATGCCAGAAGCGGATACGAGTACCTTCACCCACTACAAAAGACAGATGCTTAGAGAAGCTCTCCTACCCTTCATGAATGCTTCTCCAAAGGCCACATCCATGAGTCCTCCTGCAAACTTTAGTACTCCACCCTCCTTGACCCTTGCCATATTTTGTGGAGATAGCTCTCTGCCAAAGATGGGTAACTTTATGACCATACCTCCACAGCCATTTCCCTAATAAAACTTGATTACACAACACCACACTTCTTATCCCCAAACCAACCAATTCAATGGGTAAACACACCTTTTCCCAAGCCACAAAAAGATATTTGAAACTCCCTTCAAAAGACCCCCAAAGAAAATTCCTCTGAATACTTTCCAATCTAGCAGCCACAGCTTTAGGAATAGTAAAAAGAGATAAAAAGTACATTGGAAGACTTGAGAGAGTACTCTTCAGTAATGTGAGCCTACCACCCTTAGATAAATAGAGACACTTCCAACCCGATAGTTTCTTCTCCACCTTCTCCAAAATAGGATTCCCAATCGAAGCTGTCTTAAAAGAAGTTCCCAACGGCATCCCCAAATATTTCATAGGCAAACTGCCCACTCTACAATGTAGAGCCAAAATAGGATTCCAAATCGAAGCTGTCTTAAAAGAAGTTCTTAACGGCATCCCCAAATATTTCATAGGCAAACTGCCCATTCTACAATGTAGAATATTAGCTAGTGCATCTAGATTATTCACCTCCCCAATAAGGACAATCTCACTTTTCCCAACATTGACCTTCAAACCCATAAAAACCTGAAAACAAGACAACGCCAACATAAGGACAACATTTGTTCCCAGAAACATCACAAAATAAGATAGTGTCATCAGCAAACAACAAATGGGAAATATGCACACCGACAGAATTCACTGCTCACACATGAAAACCCCGAATTAGATTACTATCCTTTGTCTTCCTCAAAAGTCTGCTTAAAACCACCATTATCAAGAGAAACAAAAGCGGGGATAATCGGTCACCTTGTCTCAGCCCACGAGAGCTTCCGAAAAAACCTTCAAGGAATCCATTTACCAGGATTGAAAAACAGACAGAAGTAACACAAGCCTTAATCCACCCCCTCCATTTCAACCCAAAATCCATCCGGCCCAACAGATAAAACAAGGCCTCCCAATTCACAAGGTTGTATGCTTTTTCAATATCTAGATTGCAAACCACAACCAGTAATCAGCTCTTCAACCTACTATCTAGGCATTCATTTGCAATGAGCACTGAATCCAGAATCTACCTTCCGCCTACAAACAAATTTTGAGTCTTAGAGATGAGATTATCCAAAACCACCCTCAACCTGTTAGCCAACACCTTGGACAGCAGCTTGTACACACTACCCACCAAACTGATAGGGCAAAAGTCTTTAATGTTAACGAAATTACACTTCTTAGGAATTAAAGTGAGAAATGAAGCATTCATAGACCATTCAAACATAGAGTGCTGATGAATATAATCAAAAAAATCCATGACATCTTTTTCCACAACATTCCAACATTTGTGAAAAAAAGCCATGGTGAAACCATCAGGACCAAGGGCTTTATCACCCTCTATCTCCCTCAAAACCTAGATGACTTCCTCCTTCGTGAACTCCTCTAAGGACAACCTCTCATCCTCTTCAATACATGCAAAATCTAACCCATCCACAGTAGGGTGCCCCACCTTAGTTTCCTCATACAACCCTTGATAGAAGAGAACTAACTGAAAGCGCACATCAGACTCATCCTCATAAAGAACACCATCCACCTCGATCCTCTTAATTTGATTAGCCTTTTTATGTGAGTTTGCTAATCTATGAAAGAAACGAGTATTATTATCTCCCTCCTTCACATACAAGGCCCGAGACTTGTCTCCTCAAGAGAAGCCAACCTATGTCTCCTTTGAGTTGAATACAACGAATCTGTTCCTCATTCGATAGACCCACCAACTCCTCTCTAGCATCTAAACCCATCAGTTCAGTCAACAAATTCTCCTTTCTAAAAGCCAAATCACCAAACTCCTCCCTGTTCCACTTTTTTAAATCTGCTTTCAGAGCCTTCAATTTTTGTGCCAAAATAAAACTTGAAGAGCCCGCAAAACTGTGCCCATTCCATCATTGTTGAACTCTATCAACAAAACCCTCAACTTTCAACCACATATTTTCAAATTTAAAGGCACTTTGACCACGTCAAACAACACCAGCTTCCAACAAAAGCGGGCAGTGGTCTGAAATAACACGAGGAAGCACCCGTTGGGATACATTCTCAAAATGTTCCTCCCAATCTAGAGAAACCAAAGCCCTGTCAATTCTTAACATAGAGGGAAGACCAAAATCTCTAATCCAAGTGAAGGAAGCCCCCTCTAAAGGTAGATCAACTAAAGAATTACTCTCTATAAAATTCGAGAATGCAAACATAGCAGGGCTAAAAGACTCACAGCCAACCCTTTCACTTGGGTACCTGATAATATTGAAATCACCTACTTTCTTTCTGTCAGGACCTACTCTCCTTGGCGCACTAGAATATAGTACTCCATGCATAGAATCATCATATCCCACTTCCCAATCATTAAAATGTCTAATAAACTTGACATTCCAATTCTTCTCACTCCTTTCAATTCTACATTCCAAGTACGAAGATATTGAAGCGTCTTTGTCAACTGCAAAGAAGTATAAACCTGGGTACTGCTACTTCAAAGATTGATCCTCACACCACCTATCATGCTAAAACTTCACTCGATCACCAAACCCCACATTGAAGTGCACCTTGCTGAAAAAAATCTATCCCACCCAGCTCTAATGCTATTCCTTAAGCTACAATTATGAGTTCTTAGCACTTGCTTCATAGTCCAACTTCCCCCATCCCCCCATACCTTATTGCTATGATCCGTTTCCACAACTGAGTCCTTATGGCACATTTAAGCTGTACTGTTTCTACACTTCAAAATATATTGGAAGAAATTCCTAGTATTTTATTATCACCAACCACAATAACAAGAAACACCTATCAGGAAAGGGGGGAAAAAAAAAAAAGGAGTCCTTATGGCACAGTTAAGCTGTACTGTTTTAACACTTAAAAAATATATTGGAAGAAGCACCTTAGTAATTATAGTAAGCCCTAATATTTTTATTAATACCAACCACAATAATAAGAAACAACTATCAAAAAAACGTAAATAACAAGAAAAATTAACAAAAATGTAGAAGTACCAATCTTGTTACAACTTACAACACAAACAGCTATATCATGGCCAACTTGTGCTCTGCACTTGACATTGCATACAAAAATATGGTAACCAGAACCCAACTCTAAAACATTAAATGATGGTACCAATACTTGAAGCCATTTCAAATCTGATTTTTTTTTCGTGATAGGAAAATTAAAATGCCATTTCTTTATTCTACTTACATACCGTCACAGTTTCAACAGAATAATACCCACGATCCACATAATCTCCCATAAAGAGGTAGTTTGTATCTGGACACTGTCAATGAAACAAATAACCGTATAATTTAGTTCTAATCTTAATAAGAAGGAAGATTCAGAGGAAATTTGGAAAAAACATATTATTCAAAAATAAATAATAATAACAAGTTAACAACAAACATAATGATTCAATGTTAATTTAGAATGCTATGAAAGAGCCATGCAAACTAGTCTTGCTGAGCTTGTTTTAAATTGGGAAATGTAACATCACTCAAATAAAAACATAGAATACATTTAGAAATGAAGGAACAAAGGAAAAGATTTTCATTTTGAAGAATTTTACAATTATGAAATGATATAATATAAACCAAATTCAGTTAAAACTGCACTGACTTGGCTTTAGTCATGAGTGCACTTTCTAATTAAATAAAGTTAATAGACCATTAACACACAAAAAGAAAATGATTGAAATAGAACCCGTTTCTACAAAGTTGAGTGAGATATTTATTATTTACTAAAAAAAGGTCATACGTAGTGCACAGATCTCCCACTTTTGTGGGGTTTGGGAGAGATAATAGGTGGGCAGGCTTCCCCTCCTCCCTTTTTTTTTTTTTTTTGGGAGAGGCTGAGTCCCGAACTCAAATCCGCGACCTATTGATTTTGGTGGAAGGCACTTGCCATTGTACCAAGGCCCTAACTTCTATTTATTATTCTACTAATACCAACTTTATATTTCCAAGGAAAACAAAAGGTTTATATAGATAAGCAGAATAATCGCAATGAACTGAACTAAAGTCCATGGTGCAGTGATATAGATGAGTAGTTCCCTAACTACTGGCAATGTACTCTACAATACCTCTGGAGCACTTCATCCTTCAAAAGCATTTCTGACAGGTCTCAATTAGTTAAATTAGACATTCCCCAGCTGAAACAGAAGAGTTGAATCAAAAAAATTATATGTCATGGCCAGAACTAATACCTTCCCTCCAATTCGAAAAAGTTCAGCAAGATCATGAAACTGCCCATGAATATCGCCACAAATTGTAACGGGGCTTTTCACAGGCTGTGATACAAGAAAAATATAAAAATATAATCAATGTTTAACTCCTATAAGATAAGTAATATGACAGATTACAAGAAGAATCAAATCACAATACATACTAGCAAATAAACAAATCGCACATAGAACTCAAAAAACAAATTTCTATTGTTCATTATATAAATTCCTTCAAAAGAAAGCTTGATTCCCAAAATCATCAACAACCCATTGCAGGATAGTTACTAATTCAAAAGAATAGTAAGTCTTTCATCTTCTCTTTTTAAAAAAAAAAATAAATAAAAAATTCCTTCATTTGTCTTTCTCAAGGTTAGCTAGAAAGACAACATTCCCAACCTATTCAAGCACCCATAATTTTAAGAATCTGAGTTTCCAATTTATCACCACAACAAGGAGAAGAATATCCTAATTATATGAAATACCAATGAGCCTTTCATTCTCTATATCAAAAAATATTTCTTTTTTCCTTCATTTGTCTTTGTCAAGGTTAGCTAGAAAGACGGACAATATTCCCAACTGATTCAAGCGCCCATAATCTAAGAATCTGAGTTTCCACTATATAATCATATCAATGAGGAAAACACCCTAATTATATGAAATACCAATGGAACAGAAGCTAAGACTAACATATTCAACAACAAAAATGGATTCAAATGACAGAAACAGAAGTTGAAAATTTTGGAAAAACAAGGATAGCCGTTGCTACCTGGACATTGCTTTCTTCCATTAGTATCTCCTTAGCCTTCTCACACAAAGCTCTAACCTGAAGCAAAGCCAATACAGATTTACAATAAGCTGTAATTCGTTATCGTTCGCCTCGTGTTTTCTCGGCAACCAAACAGATCCTAAATTTATTTTCCATTTCAGAAAAATAAGAATTTGATAGAATGGTACCTGTTGCTCTGAGAGTGGCTTGCACTCCATGAGCTGAGCGATCTGCTCGTCGAGATCGTTGCTCGATTCCGATGGCAACGAATTGACGCCCATCTTGCTCTGGATTCGAAATCGGACCAGGTGAAGATTATAGGGGAAAACCCTAACCCTAGAATTGAGATTTTCTTTCTCCTGTCCTTGCTCGCTCTCTCTCTCTCTCTCTCTCTCTCTCTCGCTCTCTGCTCCTGCAGATGCAGTAGAGTCGAAATGGGAAAGCGCGTGGAGGAAGAAATGTGTGGGCGCGTAGCACTCGCCTTATACGGTAGAACAGGCTTCTTCTTTTTTTTTTTCTTTTTCTTTTTTTAAATCTCAAATTATAATTTCAAGTTTGGGATATTTTATCTTCTAACTTTATTTTTTTTTTTGGTGGGAGGGCAGAACAAAACTGCACCGTTTTCTTATCTTCTAACTTTAACGATTTGATTGAGAGTGCTTTAATAGCAAGTATTGGAGTGATATTATCTCACATGTGTTTGTTAATCCAACTAAAATCATGTGTTTGTTTAAAATTATCTCTTAAATAAAATAATTCATTAAATATGGATTTCACTATTTTATTTAACTATTTTATGTAATTAAATAATTTAAAACATTTTATCAGTTTTGTAGCTCAATTGAGAGTTCAAATCTTCTAGCTCATTCTCTTTACACCACTTTATACTCCATCAATAAAAATATACCACATGTTCATCTATTTAATTACCTCCTACCATTGTGCCTTTCCTAATTTCAATTACCTAAAATAAATAAAATCCCAACTCATCCCCACCACCAAACTACCAGCGCCAGCACCATCAACCAAACAAGCCACCATCACCTGGTCTGCACCACCACCTCACTGATTTTCAAAATTAAAGCTAACCATTGCCTCACTGTTCTTTAAATCCAAACCAATCTCACCATCTCTCTCAAACCCACCAACCACCATCGCACTATATGAACTACCAATACAACCCACATAGCATTTTCTTCAGCCAAAGACAATACTTGAACAAAGGCCTTCACGTTATTGTGTAACTAAAGGAAAACTGAGCTCAACGGAAAAATTAATTAAAAAGAAAGCTATTGTAGGTCCGTAGCTTTATTGATGAGAAAAAGGGATTTGTGGGTGTTGCGCAAATTGGAGCCTTCACTTCCTCTTGTTGTTTCTGATTTGTGGGTTTGGTTTCTTTGATTTGGACGATTCTTTCACACCCGTACTATTGTTGTGTTCTTGGATTTTATTTTTGGGTGGTAGAGTGATGGTGGTCTGGATTTGAAAATAGTAAGGCGGTGGTGCAGATCAAGTGATGGTGGAGGCCATGACCAGTGACGTTGATGGCGTCGGTGGTGGTAGTGTTGGTAGTGGTAGGGATGGGCTGGGGTTTTTATTTATTTATATTTATTTTAGGTAATTGAAATTAGGAAAGGTATAATGGTAGGAGTTAATTTAATAGATAGATATGTGGCATGTTTTTATTGGTGGAGTATATAGTGATATAGTGAGAATGAGACAGATAATTTGGACTCCTCAATTGATACCTTATACAAAGATCTTTAAGATTTAAATTATTCCTTCTCGTTATAACTATACTCCATAATTTATGAAAAAAAAAATCAAAATAATTAAAGAGAAATGAAAACTCTAACAAGAAATTAATTAAATTAATTTTTATTGTAATTTATTTTAAATTAGTTAAATTAAATTGCAAGAAGCAGACGTGTAAATAAAAAACCTTCCATTGCCAAGAACCACATCGACTAGAAACTTTATATCAATGGCCTTTTTATTTTTCTAATTTTTACTACCTTGTTATGCTAGTGACAATTTCTCATTTTCCTCAAAAATTGAAATTGTAAGCTCCAAGGACAGACTTGATGGGCCAAACCACTATTTGGGCTCACAATCTATTTATTTGGTGGGTCTGAGTATCCTACTTTTAGTTGTTCTAGGCTAAGGGACCCAATGCAAACACTTTTCTCCCTTTTTCTCAACGTTAACTCCTCTCTCTCTCTCTCTCTCTCTCTTTCTTTCTTACTCTCTTCTTTCCCTCAAAATTGCATCCCCCTACTATCCATTCATTTCTCCTATTTATAGCCTTCGTTAATGGGGTGATCATCATTATCTTTTCCCTTAGTGCAAAGAAGGGTCCAATGTCAATGGGCTTAAGTGGGTTTTTAGGTACGAGTGGCCTTGGAAATGGTTCTCACTTCAGTTAATGTGTTCGGCAGCAGAGTTTCCTAAGGTTCTGCCGGGCACGTAAAAGGTGATGTGTCCGGGCGATGTGACCGAGCATGTGCATAGTTACTGAGAATGGTTTCCCGAGCATCCTGTGTGCAGGGCGTATTCGATCCGCTTTCTAAGTGTCCTGACAATACTCAATCCACGTTGGTGGCTATTCGTGGGTCTGGGTCGGGGCCTTTTGTCGATGTGAAAATTAGATCCTTGGCCCATATCATTGATTCATGGTCCAAGGCCCAATATGAACTTGGGCGCTTAGGTGCCGTACAGAAATTTTATTAGAAAACAAACACCAAAAGCATACTCAAATCAAATCTCACTAAACATGCTCTCATTTTCTAATATCCTAAAATTATGTAAACTACTAGTTAAAATAAACTAATTTGTTTCTTTTCATCATTTTCTTGGCATGCAAACAAAAACCCAACTAAAAACTAAGAGATCCAAGCGCAAGACTTCAACCCTTTCTCGACAAAGCATAACCAATTTATCAACATCAAATAAAAATTCTCTCTCTCTCTCTCTCTCTCTCTCTCTCTCTCTCTCTCTCTCTCTCTAATTAATTTATGCATGGTACGAAGATAACACAATAGTGATGGTGACACTGAAATAGGTAAATTAGGGGAGTAAATGAAAATTTGAAAATTTTGGGGAGAAATAAAAATATCCCAAACTCGAAGGGTGCTTTTTTTTTTTTGCTAATAAATTGAAGGTTGCTTAAATAAAAAAAAAAAGTGGTATGCCTTTAATTAAAATTTTGTTCTTACATGTGTTAAAATAACCAAATATGGGAAGAGAAAATATTATCTTCAACAGGCAAAGAAACCCCCATCAAAGGTGCAGCTTAGACTATCCCATATAAAATAGATGTATTTGATCTACGTAGCTCACTATGTTGGGAACCAAACTCAAAGTTAAGTAACTTTTGGTGGGGTAAGCAAATAAAGAAACCTTTCAAGCATACCATAGAAGGAAAATTTTTGATACTCCAATTGTTCATCTGTTTTACATATGCATTAATATATGAGGAAATTACAACTTACCCACCTATGGTTTGTTTGAAATTCAATTTGTCTATATGTGGTTTCATTTATGACACTTTACCCACTTGTGGTTAATTCCGTCAATGCTCCGTAACCCACCTCCATACATGTCGTTACTCTAACATGTTTTATCCCAAAATCAAATAACAAAATAGTTCAAACACTCCTTTCCCCAAAACATATTCTCACTCTTGCTCATCCACTCAAAACCGAGGATCCTACATTGCTACCCACTAAGATATAAGACCGAGAATCATCTAGGTTTTGATCGTGCAAGAAAACCAAGGAAGAAGGAGACCTATAGATCCTTTATTGGAAATTTATTCATTCTAAGTACTAATTTGAACCTAGGGTTCTAATTGTTTTTGGAAATTAGATAAAGACATTGTATAATTTGGGCATTTGAATTTCTAGGTTTTTCTTCTCAAAAAATAAGAGAGCTTCTAGGTTTTTCTTTTCTTCAATTCTTGGAATTCTGGGTTTGTCTATAAACTTAAACTAGATAGAGGAATGGGTTCAATCAGCCCGTATCATATATAATCTTGATATAGTATGTACCATAGATATTATTCAAGGCTTAATCTTTAGTATACCTGTTTGTAATTTTTTAAAGGTGGAAGGGATACTTAGTGATTGCAGTGAAAATTTCATCAACTATTTTTGCTATGTCTTCATCAAGTGGCAATGGTTCTACAACTAGTGGTTTTTACCATGCTTCAAATAGGCATTTATGTACCCATGATAATTGTGTCCTATGAACAAGTCTGAAAGCTAGTAACTTTGCAAGGGGATTCCTAGGTTGTAGTCAAATTAAGGTAAGCAACAATGCTATGTTTTAAGTTGAATTGAATTATTAGTTGTGATTAATTTGAATTGTGAATTGTGAAATTAAAATTTAATGATTAATTAGGTTGGTCCCAAATGTGACTTCTTTCGAGGATGGAAACCTCTGTGACATTTTGTCAAGTACAAAGTATTATCATATGAGGAACACAAGAGATGTGGATGCTTGCAGTAGCCATATTTGTGAAAGCTCATGAAAATTTTGCTCTCTCTTTTATTCAAATTCTCCCAATTGTCTTTTTATTTTTTTCAAATACATTTTTATTATTTTTGACAATTTTGTATGCAAGTTGTTGGTTGTGTAATTTGGTGCATATTGAAGGTTTTTCGTGGAACATATTTCTATTTTTTTGAATAATATATGGACTTTAGTATAAAAAAACTAATGAATTTTTTTGGTTATTGGCATGATGTAATTTGCATGTGGTTGCTTTTGAAATATCATGTTACTTTTTTGTGAAGATTATAATTTGCACAAATGATGAATGAATGCAAAGTTGTAATTTGAACGATATCTAAAGAAGAATCAAAAGTGGGATATGAAGTATGATTTAATTAGTATGTAGAACTTAAGCTTCTATGTGATATCAAGCTTAGTAGATTGATATTGAGCTTGATATCAATTTTGTGTTTTTGCTTAAGATCAAGGGCTTGATATTGAGTTTAAGCTTTGGAATTTTTAATGAACTCGAGTTTGAACTTTGTTTGTAGGCTCGATTTAAGCTCGAGCCAAATTTGAATATTTTATTTTTATTGTCAAGCTGAGCTTGGTCATTCACTACCTGGCTTCCTTAAGGTAGGAGTAGTGGAGCTAGTTGAAGATTGGTGAAGAACGAGGTTTGGGGATTATTATCTCCAATGGTTAGTGGGAGTGTCTTAGGGAAGCAGAAGGCCTAAAGAATGTGTCAAGCAAATAGAGAATAAAGGTATGGGGTTTGAGCTTGACAAATCTTATGACATAACAAATAAGACACAAGATAAGATATGGGTGACATGGTTTAAATAATGAGCCTAAGATTGAATTATGTGGCCCAATAGACCGTTTTAAGACATAGTTTCATTAAGCTTTGAGCAATGGGATCACAAACCAAAAACCTAAGGGATTACTATTAACCTTATTGATTGTCATAACCTTAGCAAAGCAGTGTTAAGGTTCCAGAATTTTATTTAGAGTTATAAGTGATTCCCAAGAGGTGAAAGAGAGAGCTCTTGGTTGGTTTGGAAATCCATGACCATGGAGTCCTAGTCCTTGAATTCATTGCACTTAACAACACATGCTAGTAAAAGCTCCTTTTAGTTTGAGAATTTTTTGCAACCTAAATTCTTTCTTTTCAAATTTCTCATCATCTAATTTAGGGGTAGTAATGGTAAGTAGTTCAACCAGATTATTAGTCTTTCAGCCATTCTTCAAGGGGGGTAGTTTAAATCGAGATAAAGGGCATTTTGCAATCTCAAATTAGGATGAAAGAATGAATGATGGTAGAGAAATGGGAGGGGCTAATGAGAATATTAAGTGACAAAAATAATAATAATAAATATATAAAAATAGTAAATGCATACATTCATACTCGAGGTAAGACATGCAGAATTTAGAGTCTGTTTGATTTAGTGGAAAACTGGGGGATAGACAATAAGAGAGAAAATTGGGAGAGAGGGTGGGGGGAGGGGGGGAAGGAGGAGTGTTTGGTTGGGGAGGAAAAAAGGGATGAGAAAATGGTGAGGCTCCACAATTTTTTCCTTGGGCCCACCAAATTTCAACCCCATCACCAGAATTCATAAAGAAAATAAGAGAGGAGAGGGGGGCTGGTGGTAACTACTACCATTTTTTAATTCTTTATTTTTTTCCCACTTTAAGTTAATGTTTGGCATGTTCTTTTTATATTGCCCCAGACTTTTTTTTTTTCTAATATAATATTTTTTAAAAATCATTTAATAGATGCATGAGAATAATTTTTTATAAATAATATTTTATATTATCTCATATTTCTTCACAACCAAACAAAAGGTTTTCAATCTTTCCACTTTTCCATCATCAACCAAACCTCATAAGATAAAACTAAAATGACAAAATTTAGCTACAAAACTAATTGTAGTCTAAGGCTACAAACTACTTTAATAAACTGACATGTGTAAAAAATGGCATGTGCATTGCACATGATTACTTAAGTAAACTTAACCCAACTAACCCTAGTTAACTACACCACCTATTAAAAAAAATAAAAAATAAAAACTAAAAACCTAAAAAGGACAAAATGTATAATCTCTCTCTCTCTCATTGAAGAAACCCAGCCAGCTCCTAAAACCAAAGACCCAAACCCTCCTGTCTCTCCACCACTAGCTAGCTAACCCAAACCCTCTATTTCCACTGCCGGCCAACTTCAAATCAGTTTGAGATCCTTTCGCTTTTGTAGACGCCTTAGAATAAATAATAGAATCTTTCTTCGGCCTTGTCTATGTAAGTGATGAGAAGTTGAAGATTTGTCAAAGTTCTTTTTTGATTTTCCTTCCTGAACCTTAATAGTGGAGGACTAAGGACTCTGATGCGTAGTTGACAAAAGTGATTTTTTTATGCTGTAGTTTTGGAATAGCACAGATCCTCACATCTACATGAGTTGGATTTGTAGTTATTGAACATAGAGTTTGGATTAAGGTACTTAGGTGAAGTATGTGATTGGAATATACTGTAGGTTATCTCACCTCTAGGATAATGTTCTTGTTCTTCATGATGATGAAACTTAAGTGGTTGAAATTGGACTCACATTGCCATTGGAATTCATGAAGGGTTAATGTGATTGACGACTCGTGAATATATAAACTGCCATCCTTTATTTGGTCTCAATTCTGATTGCAATTTTGGATTTGGATTGGGAAACATTTTCTAGTGAAAGTCTCATCTTGTCATTATAATTTTTATTAACAACTTTATTATGTTGGCCAGTGGTGGAGACAGAGGGTTTGGGTTGGCCGGCCGATGGTGGAGACAGAAGGGTTTGGGTCTCTAGTTTTAGGAGTTAGGTTTCTTCGATAAGAGAGAGAGAGAGAGAGAGAGAGAGAGAGAGAGAGAGAGAGATTATACGTTTTGTCCTTTTTCGGTTTTTAGTTTTTATTTTTTTATTTTTTAATAGGTGGTGTAGTTAACTAGGCTAGTTGGGTTAAGTTTACTTAAGTAACCATATGCAATGCACATGCCATTTTTTACACATGTCAGTTTATTAGAGCAGTTTGTAGCCTTAGGCTACAATTGGTTTTGTAGTTAAATTTTGTCCAAACTAAAATATCTTATGTCTCTCTACTTGTCTATCCTCTCCTTATTTTTATCCTTTTATTTTTCAATAACTCCAACCAAATAGACCCCTATTCTAGTTTCATCCCAACTTTGAGCTAGGAAAAAAGAAAAAACTCATTCGGACGAAGATATTTTG
This sequence comes from Quercus lobata, assembly GCF_001633185.2. NCBI lineage: Eukaryota > Viridiplantae > Streptophyta > Magnoliopsida > Fagales > Fagaceae > Quercus > Quercus lobata. The sequence continues at coordinate 25,060,349 of NC_044910.1, read as the reverse complement.
CCATCTTGATTTTAATTTGCACATTTATGTTGGTTTTTTTACAAACTGATACTCGAATCTTCGAAATAGATCTTCCTTAGGCGTCGATTGATGTTTGGATGTCGACTTTCAGAGCATTCCCATCAAAAGTTCTAAAAAATTTAGCATTTAGCATCTCAAAAACCAATTTTATAATATTTAACACATCACTTTACAATACAACATACATCAAAACTTCTATTTTTTTTACCACTTCATTTAAATATTCTTTCTTTATTATTTTTTATTCATTTTTTTCCTCGCTCTCCCTGTCTCTCTCTTTCTCAATCCAACTATTCTTAGCACCACCAGCCACCACACTACCAATAGTCACCACAAAACCCACCACCCAACCACCCACCAAAAACCCACCACCCATACCACAACCATCACAAACCTACCACCCATGCCACAACTAACCAAAAAAAAAAAAATCACAGCAGAAAGAAACCTCCACACCTACAACCACCACATCCACATCCACCCCACATCCACTCACCACCACAAACCATAGCAAAAAAAACAAAAAACTCCACCCTTGCTGCCACCAACAAACCCACCAGCAGACCCATCACACCAAACCAAAACCCACAGGACATGGACACCACTTCCCTACCCGTCGTCATCTTCTTTCACGGCATGGCTTGACGTCCTCCTTTACACTGTAAATCAAATCAAGACCCACCCCAACCAAATTAAAACCCAAAATCCCAAAACCAAATCAAGAACTAAAATCAAATCAAACTCACCTCGATTTGAACCCACCACAAAACCGCAGCCGAAACCCAATCCAACCTCTCTGATGACCACCACGCAGCGGCCCAGCCTCTCAGATCTCAACCCTAGCCAAGAACACTGATCACAACGACATTAGGGTTTGCCTTAAGAACGCTGACTCAACTCGGCCAAACCTAAGACCCACAAACTCGAGATGCAGAGAGAAAAGGAAACAGAGAGAGTGAAAGAGAGATGGGACAGAGAGCATGAGACAGAGAGTGTGAAAAGGAAAGAAAGAAAAGAATAAAAAATAGTAGCAGCTTGCAGCAGTGAGGTGTTACAGCATCCACAACAACTGTTGCATTTGTGCTAAATGCTATAATATGACATATTTGGCACACTAAACACCAAAAACGGAGTTTTATCAGATGTGTTAAATGTGTCAAATTTTTGCAATATTGAACAGTACCGTTGCATTTTGCCACGGTACGGAGTCAAATGGCATTTGTGATTTATTATTATTTTATTCATCTTTCTCTCTCATCCCACCCATTCCATCTCCACTTCTCCAGATCTTGCTCTCTCTCCTCCCTCTCTATCTAATCGCCCTCTCTCTATTGAAGGATGGGTTCCAATGTGGGTATATTCTAACCTGGGCTCCATTTCTTTTTCTTTTTTTTTTGTTCGCTCTCTCCTTTTTGTTCTATCTCTCTGGTTGTGTTTGATGTGGGTTTTGCTTTTGAGTTTGTTTGATTTACCGTGCTGATCTTGCCAATCCTTGCAGCTGATCTCGTCGCCTCATTCTCCACAACTCATCGCTGATCTGATCGCCTCATGCTCTGGTTTTGGTATTTGGTGCGTTTTGGGTTTGTGATTGGGTTTTGATTTGGGTTGAGGTTGTAGGTGATGAGTCAGGTGGCTTCGATGGGTTGGGTTGAAGTTGTGGGTTATGGCTTCTATGGATTGATTCAGGTGATTCGGGTTGAGGTTGTGGGTTGCGATCGGATCATGGATCGCGTCTGAGATTGGGTTTTGATTTAGATTAAGGTTCTGGGTTAAGTTTCGATGGCTTGATTTTGGTGAGAGGTGAGTCCTCCCTCTCTATCTAATCGCCCTCTCTCTAGTGAAGGATGGGTTCCAATGTGGGTATATTCTAACTTGGGCTCCCTTTTTTTTTTTTTTTTGTTCGCTCTCTCCTTTTTGTTCGATCTCTCTGGTTGTGTTTGATGTGGGTTTTGCTTTTGGGTTTGTTTGATTTGCCGTGCTGATCTTGCCAATCCTTCCCGCTGATCTCGTCGCCTCATTCTCCACAACTCATCGCTAATCTGACCGCCTCATGCTCTGGTTTTGGTATTTGGTGGGTTTTGGGTTTGTGATTGGGTTTTGATTTGGGTTGAGGTTGTGGGTGGTGAGTCAGGTGGCTTCGATGGGTTGGGTTGAAGTTGTGGGTTATGGCTTCTATGGATTGATTCAGGTGATTTGGGTTGAGGTTGTGGTTGTGATCGGATCATGGATCGCGTCTGAGATTGGGTTTTGATTTAGATTAAGGTTCTGGGTTAAGTTTCGATGGCTTGATTTTGGTGAGAGGTGAGTCACGATGACTGTGCTGTGTTTGTGGTTGTGGTTGATAGGTGGAAGAGGAAGGTTGGTGGTGACTGGATTGTGGGTTTTTTTTTTTTTTTTTTTTTTGCTGTGGTTGGTGGTTGCCGGTTGAGAAGTGGGAAAGAGGAAGGTTGTTGGGGCCTGGATTGTGTTTTTTTTTTTTTTTTCCTGCTGCCATAGTTTGTGGTTGTGGATGGTGGGGCAACGGTGGAAGTGGCTATTGATGTTGTGTTGTGATGGCTGTTGTGATGGTTTGGTTTTTTTTTTTCCTCTTTTGTTGAGGTTTTTGGATTTGGAATTGTTGGCGTTGTTGCTGTTGTTGATCGGCGTTGATGTTGTTGCTATTGTTGATGATAATAGGGAGAAGATAATATATTATTTTAATGTGTAGTAAATATTATTTTAATGTATAGAATTGAATGATAAAACATCTGATAAATGAGATATTATAAAATGACGTGGTAAAATAATAAAGTAGGTTTTTGATGTGTCAAAATGACATTTTTTTTGCAACATCTGCTGTGGATGCTCTTAGAAATAAAATCTCACTATAGCAAGTTGCTAAATTTTTTAAGATTTGGCACCCTTGATAAAGATGAATTCTTATGATTTGAGGTGTTAAAAATACTAAAAAAATAGCATTCAGTATTTTTAATACCTTTAATGAGAATGCTCTCACAAATAAAATATGCCAAAATTCAGTTGAAAACTTTGCTTCAATATCGATCCACCTATGTAGACACGCGTTAGCACTATTGAGCCAAGTGTCAAGTGATATCATTTATTGGTACTACCAAACTTGCCCGTGAGATGAAGAAAATACCAACTTTGCTTAAACCAAATCCCATGTTAAACTTACGTGTAAGCATCTAGTTTGTCCAGTTAAGAGCATTTGCAGCAGTGTAGCTATAATGCTATAATGCTAAAATTTAGCTCCACAAACACAAAAACCTTGCTGCAACAGTGGAGCTAAATCTAAAAATTTAGCTCCATTGCTACAGTGCACATCTATAAATAGATGTGCACTGTTCATAACAGCTAAAAGAAAAAATATTATTTTATTAAATTCCTCTCTCCTCTTCTATTAAAAAAATATTTTTTCCTTTTTATTTTTCTTTCTCTCTCTCCGGTGTCTCCTCTTTCTTCCTTTTCCAGTCCTCCATTTTAATCAAACCGGCCTCTCTGCTCAGTCCGTTGCTCCGAAGCCCAGCGCCGACCACTCCTCACTGCCCAACGCCGATCGCCGATCGGAGTCCATCCCAACGCCGACCACTCCTCGCTGCCCAGCGCCGATCGCCGATCGAAGCCCAGCCCAACGTCGACCACTCCTCAGCACCGATCGTCGATCGAAGCCCAGCCTAACGTCGACCACTCCTCAGCACCGATCGCTGATCGAAGCCCAGCCCAGCGCCGACCACTCCTCGCTGCCCAGCGCCGATCACCAATCGAAGCCCAACCCAGCGCCGACCACTCCTCACTGTCCAGCGCCGACCGAAGTCCAGCCCAATGCCGACCACTCTTTGCGTTCTCCACCTCAAAGGCCGAACCTCCGAGCTCCACCCTCTCTCTGCGAGGCCCAGCGTCAATGTGGGTTTGTGTTTATGTTTTCCTATCTGTTGTGGACAAGTGGGCTTGTGTTTGTGTTTGTGGCAGTGGACTTGTGCTCGTTGTGGTTTTTTTTTTTTTTTTTTTTTTTGCTGTGGACTGCCAATGGTGGTGGTGGGTGGTGGTGGTGGTGGGTGGTGTTGGTGGGTGGTGGTTGTGCTTGTGGTGATGGTAGAGGTGGTTGAGGTTGGTGGTGTAATATTTTTTTGGTAGTGGAATATATTATTTTATTGTAGTGGTTATAATATTTTATTGTGATGTTTATATTATTTTATTATGCTGAAAGCTAAAATAGATCCACTGCTGCAGTATGTGTGTAGGTAAAATAGATAAAGTAACTTTTAGTGGAGCTAAATTGCTAAAAATTTAGCTCCACTGCTGTGGATGCTCTAAGGAAAGCAAAGAAGATGTCTTTTATAAAAAATGCTAAATATAATACAATTTTACTACATAAAACTTGTAAATTGAAGTGACTATAAATATGATTGGTAAGTTTCAGTAATCTTATAACTAAACATTTTTTATTTTATAAAATTTTTTTTGATACATTTTATAAAAATATTTAAATTATCTTAATATAGTAAAATTTATATTACTTGTAACATTTTGAATTTGAAAATTAATCCAAATGCTAAAAAGGCAAAAGAAAAAGAATAACCAATTATCGTCACACCATTTTATATTTTCTATAAAAGTAATTCAGTATCAAAACTTTCTTAAAATATTCTATTAAAAACAAATTACGAGCTTCTAAAAAATCAGGTGGAAAATTAACCATGTTAATAATAATTAATTAAATTACAGTTATTAATGAACGCTAATAAATCAAAACCAGAAAATTAGAAGCCTACACAATTTCACGCTCTACCACCATTATTTTAAAACTTTAATTCTAAAATTAATAACACAAGCTTCAAGTAACGCAAAATTTTCTCTCAACATTGTACGGACACAAATTTTTACATTTTTATTAGTATTATTTACAACTCAACATCAGTAGTTTTTTTGGTTTTTTGGGTTTGGTTGGTAGCGACTAGCGAGACGAGAATTGAAAAATGAGGAAAGAGTATTGAAAAAAAAGGTAAGAAAAGAAAAGAAACGAAAAAACCTGAAAAATCTCATTTCATTGATCTTTTCACAATTTCGAATCGATTCCGATATTTTCGCTTTCTTTGTCCGATCCAGCTCTTCTTCTTCACCAAGTCATAGCGTTTTCCCCCAAAATTCCATTTCTTTTAGATCCAATTCCTTCCTTTTTCTCTCTCTCTCTCTCATTACTTGAGGTTCGTAGAATAAAAGTGCTTATTGATTTTTTGTGTTTTCAAAACTAATTTCATTATTATAATTGCATAGTGTTTTGTTCAAATTTATACATGTATATTGTTTGATTTGTGTTTGTTTAGCTTAATTGTAGTGGATCAATCAAGTTGTTGTATAGGGTAAAGGCTTTTTTGGTTTTTGGTTGTTGTAGTTGGGGGATTTCTTGATTAAGGGGCAATTATGAGAACTTCATGGGCAGATTCTGTGGCTAACTCTGCATCTGAAAATGCAACCACCAATTCATCTGGTACCAATGGCTTAAAACGCCCTACCCGATCGACCTATGTTCCGCCCCATCTTCGAAACAAGCAACCTTCAGCCGATCCCCTTCCTCCACCGCATGCTGCTCCTCCTGCTCCTTCACCAGTTAACGACCGGGCCGGGTTTGGGGGCCCGGCAACCGGGTCGCGGTGGGGTGGAGATTATTCTAGGCCTGATTTTGGGCGCGGGGGATATGGTGGTGGTCGAGGTGGTAATGCTTGGAATGGTAGAAGTGGGGGGTGGGATCGCGGGAGGGAGCGCGAGGTGAACCCTTTTGGTGAGGATGAGAATGCTGTGGAAGCCTTTGGTGGTGAGCAAGAGAATTCGGGTATTAACTTTGATGCTTATGAGGATATACCCGTGGAGACCAGTGGGGACAATGTGCCACCCCCAGTGAATACGTTTGCTGGGATAGACTTGGGGGATGCATTGAATGAGAATATAAGGAGGTGCAAGTATGTGAAACCGACTCCAGTTCAGCGTTACGCGATACCGATTTCTCTTGCGGGGCGGGATTTGATGGCCTGTGCTCAGACTGGGTCAGGGAAGACTGCTGCCTTTTGCTTTCCAATTATCAGTGGAATCATGAGGGGCCATGGTGTTCAGAGACCGCGTGGAGCGCGAACTGTGTACCCTCTTGCTCTTATTCTTTCCCCTACAAGGGAGCTGTCATGCCAGGTGGGTTCCCTAATTTCTACTCCTCAGAGCTTTGCTTCAATGTGGGTGTTTGTTTTTTTTTTTTCTGATTTCTGTTTCTTTTTGTGATTTACTTGTAGATACATGATGAAGCTAAGAAGTTTTCCTATCAAACTGGTGTCAAGGTGGTGGTCGCTTATGGAGGAGCACCAATCAACCAGCAGGTTTCATTATATTCAAAATAGTTGTGGTGTGACACTTCCTAGTCCTCTTTTGTTTGCTTTTCTGTAATATTTGGTCTGTTATTTGTAAGTTATCAACTGGTTGACTTTAAAGTTCACATCATGGACGCAATATGTCTATCTTTTACTACATTTCTTATATTTTTGTAGTTTGTGTTCTTTATAACTTTGTATAATGATGAAAGTACCTGTGAAAGAGAATTTGGGTTGCATTTGATATCTAAGGTGGCCCTTGTACTTTTGAAGTGGGGTTGGAAAGTTGATTGGAGTTTATTTTAAATTTCACCATGAATCTTAGCCAACATGTTATGTAATCGTAATATCTTGCACTTGTTTTTGTCTTTACCATATTGGAATTGGTTTGATAGCTCTTTTTTTTGGGGTGTGTGTTGGGGTGGGGGGTGCTAATTTAGAAGTTCCTTTTTTTTTTTTTTTTTTCAGCTCGGTGATCATTCTTTGTGAATATCTACCACCTACTACTTTTACCATTCACTAATGTTGTGTTTTGTGGTCAGTTGCGAGAGCTTGAGAGAGGAGTTGATATTCTTGTGGCAACTCCTGGGCGATTGGTTGATTTGCTTGAGAGAGCTCGAGTGTCATTGCAGATGATCAATTATTTGGCTCTTGATGAGGCAGATAGGATGCTGGACATGGGTTTTGAGCCACAAATCCGAAAGATAGTGGAGCAAATGGACATGCCTCCACCAGGTGCGAGACAAACAATGCTGTTTAGTGCTACCTTTCCTAAAGAGATACAGGTTAGTCTTTATTGTTGCATTTACATTTATTTCTTTAGCTATTGGCAAGTTATGGACTTTTTATGTTTTTCAGTGTAGTGTAGTGTTATGGATATTATTTTAATTATTAGAAGAAGTATAAGAAGTTGCCTTTTGGATTCTTCATAAATCTAAGCATGTATATGCATATTTGTGAGAAAGCTGAATATAAAATGCAGAGGAGTTGAGTGGTCAAGTTGTGATTTAGAGTTTTTGTTTTAACATCATCATGGGATATAATTTTTGTGTGGGTGGTGTGTGCTACTTCTATCATATTCCTAGGCACAGTCAAGCTCTTTTAGATTGTTCTTGTCATCTTTTATGCAAAGAGAGTTAATAATTGAACCTTTTCTGAAAAGATCACTGCAACTTGCATCTATCTAATTGAATTTTGCATTTTTGGTTTGGTATTGCAGAGATTGGCATCTGATTTTCTTTCAAATTATATATTTTTGGCTGTTGGAAGGGTTGGTTCAAGCACTGATTTGATTGTTCAACGAGTTGAATTCGTCCATGAGTCTGACAAGAGAAGCCATCTTATGGACCTTCTTCATGCACAGAGGGAAAATGGAATTAATGGCAAGGTAATATGAGACATGCTCAGAGTCTTCAATTTGGACTTCCCTATGAAGTTCCATATGTTTTACCTACCAATTTACACTTACCATTTAAACTGCCAATTTAGATAATATCCAATCTGATTCAATTTGATGATTTATCTCGATGTTCATAATTGCCTTCTTTGAATTTGCAGCAATCTTTGACGTTAGTTTTTGTGGAGACAAAGAAGGGAGCTGACTCATTAGAACATTGGTTGTGTATTAATGGATTTCCTGCAACTACCATTCATGGTGATAGAACACAACAGGTAAATTGGTTGGAATGGATCTGTTGAATGAAGTATTGGATGGATTCCAATCTTGTCCCTTTTTTTTTATTATCAATTTTATTTAATAAGTTACATATGCTTCCGTGGGTCTTGAACCCACAACCTCACCCTTCACTTTGCACTTATAAGGGCAGAAGTGCCAAGGACAGTATTTTTTTCTGTCTTATTTGAATAAAGCACCCCCCTCCCCCCATCCCTTCTCCTCCCTTCTCACGAAGCTCTCATTTGTTCTCCTCCTACTTGTTTGGTTTGGTGTTTTTTTTTTGGGGATCTTATTTAGCTTATTTGTACAGCTTTTTAAAGAATCAATTTTTTAAGGTACAACTGCACTTTTGCCCAGTTTATTTTTAAGTAAAATAAGCCACAAAAAATAAGCTATAGCAAACTTTAGCTTAAGCTTATCACACTCCAGATTAGAAATGATAGGAATAGATCACTTACTAATTTGGAGGATTAATTATTGTGTTACAGATTAATTGAATTCATGAGTGATTAATCTGGACAACAACTTATGTTTAGCAACAATTTCATGATGCAGAACATCATTTACTAGATATTTAAAATATTTGTGGGATATTTATTTTGTCATTGCAATGTGTTGCAGATGTACCAACAAAAATAAATGGTAAATCAGCAATTCCTGATGACACACACTGATTCTTTGCTTCCATGGGATTGAGTTTTCATTTTTTATTGTCATTTACTGGAGCTCAAAATAGTGATTTGTTACCTTTTCCAACATTTTGATGATTTCTCTTTGGGTTCAACTAGGATTTTGCCCTGACAAAATATTAAGTGAGAAAAAGATCTCTATGCAGGGTTGATTAGGGTTTTTACGGTATCTGAGCTTGTGCCTTTCTGACATAAATACATTGGGCAGTGAGGCTAAGCTCATTTTGATATAAGCCAAAGCCAAGCCAGTCAACACATAGCTGTCACCCTGCCCTGACAGGCAGAAGAAAAAATTTCCCTGTCTGTTTATTGTAGTTATCTTTTCTAATTAAAAGTTTCTGTTTAATGCCCTATCATGGTTCAATTTAACAGTGTTCTGATTTGGGAAAGGAAAGAGAAGGCATTTACCAGTTATAACATGAAACGTTCTTATTAAACTGTCTTACATTTTTAAATGCAGTCCTTTTGTCCTGTGTTTGCATTGACCATTGCATCGGTAGCAGTACCTTTGACGTTGTTATTACAATGTCCTGGCCTTATTTTTAATGTCAGTGATTTTGTACACAGGAAAGAGAGCAGGCATTGAGATTGTTCAAGACTGGAAAGACACCGATTTTGGTGGCAACAGATGTAGCTGCACGTGGTCTTGATATTCCCCATGTAGCACATGTGGTCAACTTTGATCTTCCCAATGACATAGATGATTATGTTCACCGGATAGGACGGACAGGGCGAGCTGGCAAAACAGGATTGGCAACAGCCTTCTTTAATGAGAACAATTCATCAATGGCGAGACCACTAGCTGATCTAATGCAAGAAGCAAATCAGGAAGTACCTGCTTGGCTTACACGTTATGCATCAAGGGCTTCTTATGGTGGTGGTGGCAGAAATCGGCGTTCCGGGGGAGGCCGTTTTGGTGGCCGTGATTTTAGGAGGGATGGTTCATTAAATAGGGGTACAGATTACTATGGTGGAGCAAATAGTAGCAGTGGATATGGGGTTCCTGGTGGTTATGTTGGGGGGTATGGTCCAGGTGTGACCAGTGCTTGGGATTAAGCCTGCTGTATACCGAATTTGTACCTTGTTTTTCTAAGTATATAAATATATTTTTCTCCGAATTCAAGGATTATTGTTCTCTGTTTTTTCTTTTTTCGTTAGTTGTTCTGAGGTTCATTGGGGTTCTAATATAGGAATCAGTAAATGCCATGTTGAAATTCATGGATAGGGCTGTTGGTTTGATTTATTCGTATATGCATCACTATTATTAACGGAAGTTTGTGTGTCCCAACAAGTTGGAAGGTTTTTCTTGATAATGCCAATAAGACGCCGATATTCCATTTTCAAAGAAACATATACGCTTGGCATGATGTACAAATTAGTCCGGCAATTAAATGGAGGATGAGTTTAAGTAAGAGAGAGTTGGGCAATTGTCCCTAGGTTTTATTGGTAGGAAGAATGAGAAAATATGATAGGGATGGAAAGGTAGGAAAGAAGAAAAAATAATTATTGAAGCTTAATTTAAAAGGTTTGGCTGCCGCCATTGGCGGGGCACATTTGTATCTGGTAGATGATTGAAACTTCGCTGATTACGATTGAGGAAAAAGGAGCAAGAGGGATGTATTTATGCTACACCACATTAGGGAACATATCATATGATTGTCATTGACTCGTATAAAAGACTCAAAACTATTCTCGTGGAAGATAGCTTGACAAATAATCCCAACTAGATCTATTTATCTTCTATATATAAAAAGCGCGAATGCACAGACAGTAATTTTGTACCGTGCATTTGGTTTGTTCAACCCGCACGGTTTATCAGGCCTTTTTTTTTTTTCTTCGCCAGTTTTGTTTGTGCCTTTTTGTCTTTTCCTTTAAATATTTATTATTTATATATGCATATACAGTTATACCAACTTAACAAATTTATAATATTTTCACAATTATTTGACCATCTGAACTGTTTATTGGTCCTTTTTTTTTTCCCCAGAGTACATTGGTTTTGCTTGTGCTCTTTTTTTCTTTTTTATTTATTTATTTATTTAAATATTTATATGTGCATACATAGTTACACTGACACAATATATTTTTATAATATTTTCATAATTATTGAGATGTCAATTTTTTAAAGGTTAAAATAAAATAATAAAATAAGAAACTGAGAATTACAACCATCTAAAACTCAAAATACGTGAAGAAAATTTTGGAATGTTAAAATTTAGTGGGAGTATTTTAGACATTACAAAATAAACATTTTAAGAATCATAAGTTTTCATTAGGATTTAACTGAGAGAATAACAATATGACATATTTGTTATTTTCCAAAATATTAAAGGAAAAATTGCTTAATTTTAAAATTTAAGGAGTAATGCTATGTCCACTACATTTTCACAATAATTTCACAACAAATTTTATGTGGCTTGGTATTTTTGATGGATAAAAAAGTGATATCAGTAGTGGGCTCAGTTTAAAACCAATAACAACTGGTTATTTAGAATTTGTTTTAAAAATGTTATGGGTGTAGTATTTCTCTCAAAAAAAATAAAAATCTATTCGGATCCTAAAAATAAAAATATTGTGAAAATGTTGTGATATTTTATTGTATTTTTAAACTTCTTTTTTAGTATAGTCAAATTAGGTGAGCCAAATATCACAGTTTCACACAATTTTCTTGTGTTGTCTTTTTTTCTTTTCTTTTCTTTTTTTTTTCCTTTTTTTTAATGCATAATTTTAAAACTAGTAATAATTTTTCACCGAAAATTTGCTATGAAAATGATGTGAATGTAAAAAATAAAATAATAATATCAAACTAAGACCTACCACAGTTGGAAATAAAAAAAATTGCGAAAATGTTGTGATATTTTGTTGTGTTCCTAGGATTTTTTTTTTTGTGTGACATATTGTTGTGTTCCTAGACTTCTTTTTTTGTTTAGTCAAATTTGGTGAGCAAAAATTAATTTTTTTAGGCACAATTTTCTTCAATTGGCTTCTTCTTTTTTTTTTTTTTTTTTTAAATACACAGTTAAAAGTGGTTAGCCAAATTTAAAATCAGTAACAATTTATCACTTAAGATTTATTATGAAAATATTTTTGATGTAGCATTACTCTAAAATAAAATAATAAAATATCAGGCCAGAACCCACCATAGCTAGAAATAAAGGTATTGTAAAAATATCGTGACATTTTGTTGTGTTCCTAGACTTCTTTTTTGGTTTAGTCAATTTGTTGAACCAAAATTCATTGTTTTATGCATAGTTTTTAAGGTTGATTTTTTTTAACACATTGTTTCAAGTTAAAAAAATAAAAATAAAAATAAAAACACATTTTTTTACACACACACACACAAATTGACGAAGTAGCACTTTCCGCCTTTATGTTTGAGGTAGTTTTATTCTCCCTAAACTAAAGTTAAATAATTTCCTCCTTTATATTTTGTAAATGAGCATATACTCCTATTGTTACTTTCTTAGTTAAACCCTAAATAAATCTTATAATTCCTAAAATATTCCATTGTGCAATGTCTAAAATACTCCTTCTAAATTCTAATGTCCCAAAAAATTTCTTCATGTATTTTGAATATTATGTGGTAGACTAGTAGTCATGCTTGGAAAGTTAGAATGATGATATATAGGGTCCGTTTGGATACAACTTATTTTGCTGAAAATTGAAAACACTGTAACAAAATAATTTTTAAATGTGTGAATAGTACCGTGGGATCCATTTTTAATTTTTTTTTAAATAAAGTGGTTGTAGGTCCCGTGAACAGTGCGTAATATCTCCTAAACAGTGTAATCCACGTGCATAAAAAAGAAGAAGAAGGAAACACTAGATGCAGATGCTGGCTTTTCAACCAGATCCAAACATATACATAGTGTTCTATTTGTTACCTAGAGAACACTAATTTATTAGGATTAAATCTTCTAAAGTTTTAATTTTATCTAATAGAAACTTTGATAACAGATGTCATTTGTTATTTTGTTCTTTTTTTAATTTCTTTTCCTACTTAAAAGGGTGTTCATTAAAAATAAGTAAACTAAATATCGTAGTTAGACTCATAAAATAAGATGATAAATAATGAAGTATGAATAACAAAATCTTCATTGTAAATGGTTACAAGTATTTAATTTGATGACAATCTTCAAAAAAATTGTAGCATATATCATCATTCATTGCAAAAATTTAAATATTATGGAAAGATGATAACATTCATTATCATTCTTTGTAGCATTTTTGATGAGTAGATATTACATTTAGTAAATAGGTTCTAAGAAATTGTCCTAGTAAATAGATATTCAAATAACTATTTTAAATTTAAGTACATGATTTCATACTTCTTTAACAAAAAAAAAAAAAAAAAAATCTATATTAATTTTCTCACTAAAGGAGTAGTAAGTGCCTTGCACGTGCAACCCACGCTAGTATATATAAAAAAACATGAATGCACTAAAGCTAGAGAAAACAAACAGTAATTTGGTTTGTTCAATACTTTGTACTGTTTCCCTGCTTTTTTTTTTTTTTTTATTAGGTAATTACGTCTAGTCCACTTTTTTTTTCTTTTAATTTTTATATAGAGCTGTTAGTTAACACAATAAATTGTCATAATATTTTCACAAATTTTAAAGTGTTAATTCCTTATAGGTCAAAATAAAATATCATACTAGAATCAACTACAACTAAAAATAAAAGGTTCTATGAAAAAAGAAGGGTTACATATGCACTAAAGCTAGAGAAAACAAACAGTAATTTGGTTTAATACTTTGTACTGTTTCCCTGCTTTTTTTTCTTCAAGTAATTTTGTCTGGTCCATTTTTTTTTTTTTTTTTTTGTTTGTTTGTTTATATGGAGCTGTTAGTTAACACAATAATGTTGGTTTGTTCAATACTTTGTACTGTTTCCCTGCTTTTTCTTTTTTCTTTTTTCTTTTTTTCATTAGGTAATTTCGTCTAGTCCACTTTTTTTTTTCTTTTAATTTTTATATAGAGTTGTTAGTTAACACAATAAATTATCACAATATTTTCACAAATTTTAAGGTGTTAATTCCTTATAGGTCAAAATAAAATATCATACTAGAATCAACCACAACTAAAAATAAAAGGTTTTGTGAAAAAAGAAGTGTTACATCCACAACATTTTTCACAACACTTTCATAACAAAAGTGTGAATGTGTAAAGCTATAGTAGTAGCTACATTTTTTTCTTTTTGGTTTGTTCAATTTGCACTGTTCACTGGCCCTTTTTTTTTTTTTTGTGGTAATATTGCCTGGTCAACTCTTTTATTTTATTTTACATATATAGTTGTTAATTGACACAACAAATTGTTACAATATTTTCACAATTGTTGAGATGTTAATTCCTTATAAGTCAAAATAAAATATCATACTAAAACTAACCACAACTAAAAATAAATGACAGACACAACAAATTTCACAGTATTTTCACAATTATTGAGATGTCAATTTCTTATAAGTCAAAATAAAATAATAAAATATGAGAATGTGACCAATCACAATTAAAAATAAATGTTTGGTTTTGGTTTGTTCAATTTGCACTGTTCACTGGCCCTTTTTTTTTTTTTTTGGTAATATTGCCTGGTCAACTCTTTTATTTTATTTTACATATATAGTTGTTAATTAACACAACAAATTGTTACAATATTTTCACAATTGTTGAGATGTTAATTCCTTTTAAGTCAAAATAAAATATCATACTAAAACTAATCACAACTAAAAATAAATGACAGACACAATAAATTTCACAATATTTTCACAATTATTGAGATGTCAATTTCTTATAAGTCAAAATAAAATAATAAAATATGAGAATGTGACCAATCACAATTAAAAATAAATTTTTGGTTTTGGTTTGTTCAATTTGCACTGTTCACTGGCCCTTTTTTTTTTGTGGTAATATTGCCTGGTCAACTCTTTTATTTTATTTTACATATATAATTGTTAATTAACACAACAAATTGTCACAATATTTTCACAATTGTTGAGATGTTAATTCCTTATAAGTCAAAATAAAATATCATACTAAAACTAACCACAACTAAAAATAAAGGACAGACACAACAAATTTCACAGTATTTTCACAATTATTGAGATGTCAATTTCTTATAAGTCAAAATAAAATAATAAAATATGAGAATGTGACCAATCACAATTGAAAATAAATATTTGGTGAAAATGTTGTAACACTTTTTGTTATCACAATATTTTCACAATTGTTAAGATCTCAGTTTCTTGTAGATCAAATAAAAAATTGCTAAGTCCACAATATTGTCACATTAATTTCACAACAAATTATAAATGGTAAGCTACTATTGATGGATAAGAAAGTGATATCAGTCATGGGTTCATTTTAAAATCAGTAACAACTTGCCATCTAGAATTTGTTATGAAAATATTATGAAGATAACATTTCTATAAAATAAATAATAATATATAAAACCGAAACTTACCACGTCTGAAAATAAAAGTGTTGCTAAAATATTGTGACATTTTGTTGTGTTCCTAGACTTCTTTTTTGGTTTAGTCAAATTTGGTGAGCAAAAATTCACTGTTTCATACACAATTTTCTTTTGTTAGTATTTTTTTTTTCAATGCATATATTTAAAGTGGTTGTCCCAATTGAAAATCAATAACAATTTACCTTCTAGGATTTGTTGTGAAAATGTTAGGGATATAGTATTATTCTAAAATAAAATTATAAAATATCATACCAAGGCCCACCATAGCTAAAATAAAGGTATTGAGAAAATATCGTAACATTTATTGTGTTCCTAACTTTTTTTTTTGTCCAGACAATTTGTTGAGCCAAAATTAATAGTTTTACGGATGGTTTTCTTGGGTTTTTAAACACATTTTTTAAGTAAAAAACACATAGTTTTACCAACAAAAAAATATTATAGAAAAAAGTACTTTCACCCTTTATGTTTGGGGTAGTTTCATCCCCCCCAACTTTAAAATTGAATAATTTGTTCCTTTATATTTTGTAGACACTAGACAAGCATATAGTTCCTGTTGTTACTCTCTTAGTTAAATCCTAATAAAATCTTATGATTTCTAGAATATTTCATTGTGTAATATCTAAAATTCCTCACTAAATTTTAATGTTCCAAAAATTTTATTTGTGTATTTTGAGTTTTATGTGATAGTCATACTTAGAAAGTAAAAATGGTGATCTATGGTATTCTATTTGTTACTCAAAGAACGCTAATTTATTAGAGGTTTAAATCTTCTAGATCTATAATTTTATCACAGAAACTTCAATGACATATGTCTTTGTTATTTTGTTATTTGTTTTCTTTCTTAAAAAGGTGTTCATTAAAATTTGTCATCATTTATTGCAAAAATTTAAATATTGTGATAATGTTTTATTAAAACTTAGTTGTTTAGCTTAACTTAGTAAAATGCTTGCAACTTCTTGGCAAATGAACCTTTTCTAGATTGTTGAATTAAAACAAACCAAACAAATTAATCTTTTTTCTCACGTAGGTCTCCCTCGGAGAACCTAGGTTGATGAAACTTCTCTCTATTCACCGAATAGAGTCCTTTTCCTCGAAGGTGGAAACCTCTTTTATTCTTTGTATCCAAACTCGTCTGCTCCCTCCCATTTACTCATTCCCATAGCCCTCCCACCACTCAAATCTTTTAGCTGCCCTGGATGACCTTGCAAACCAATGGGCCCGATTGTCACTTAAAGCAAAAGAAAACAACACCATTGACCTTCCACCCACAGTAGAAAATAACAGTCTTATCCTTGTCGCAAAACTCTTCACTAAACGAAGAGTCAACCTGGAGGCACTCATATGGACCTTGAGGAGTATGTGGCGGTCTGTGATGAACTTTGAAGTTCGGGATCTAGGTTCCAACATGGTGCGTATTATTTTCGACGATGACGCCGACCCACAAAAGATATTAGCGCCGGGATCGTGGACATTTGACAAGTACCTGATCGGTCTATACAAACTAGTGGGTGAGGAGTCGGTGGACGACGCTACTTTTGACTACGCTTCCTTCTGGGTTCAGATCCATAAGCTTCCCCTCCGATGAATGAACAAGGTGACTGCTGAAGCTATTGGCAGGACTCTAGGCACCATTGAGCAGGTTGATGTCTCTACTACAGGGGAGTGCCGAGGTAGCTACCTTCGAGTCCGTGTCCAAATAAATATTACCCAGCCCCTCTATCGAGGTAGGATGGTAAACTCCAGGGAGGCAGAACCACAATGGGTGGCGTTTCAATATGAAAAGCCATCGATCTTTTGTTACTGGTGCAGCGTTCTAAACCATGACGAAAAAGACTGCGCACTCTAGATTGACAGTGGTGGTACATTGAATACTGAAGATTACCAGTACGGAGCATGGTTCCCTTGAATAACCTCCAATAACCATGCCAAAACCCAGCCAACCCCGTGCTCCACCACGCCCCTTCGTCCAATGCCATCGATGCACACGACTAGCGCGTCCATAACGGCGGCCACTACGGAACCATTACGGCAGTCCAACCATCCTGTTTCATCACCCCCCACAATTCTGGAAACAGCTGCACAGAATGCGCCGACAAATATGGAGATCCTGTCAGACCCGAATCTCTTCCACGCACATATTGTGAAAATTGATAACACAATAATTAACTTTCCTTTAATGCCACAATCAACCATTACCCAAAAGGAAGGTTTAGAATCGGTGGACCCACCTGAGAGTAATCCTTCCAACCTGCGACAAGCTGTCTCCTCAGATCTCAAATTACATGATACTCACCTTGTTGATGCTCCTGTAGCACATGTGCTGGAGATTAAGAGCATGATTGGGCCAAAAAGGCTAATGGACCCAATACAAGGAATTTGGAAAAGGCTTGGGCCTTCAAAAAATAAAACCACGGACCAGGAAGCTATTTTACCATGTGTTGGGCCAAAGCATAAGCCTGAGGAAATGTGTAAGTTAGATGACATAACTTTGGAAAAGAAACAGAAGCTAGCTAAAGAAGACAGTACGATGGCATGAACTATAACAGACACTATGGAATCGGGTCCAATGAGTGTCCTAAGCTGGAACTGTCGGGGGCTTGAGAACCCCTGAACAGTTAATGCTCTTAAAAAAGCATGGAAAAAGGAACTCCCATTTATGTCTTCTTAATGGAGATGAAACTCTCCACAGATCAGCTAAATGCCAAAAAACAACACTGGGATTATAATCAAGGACTGGTAGTCTCTAGTGATGGCCAGAGTGGTGGCTTGGCTTTTCTGTGGAAACCAGGAACGCAGGTACACGTAAAAGTTTTTTCCTGTTGGTTTATTGATGCTCATGTGTTGTGTACCACAGGACATTGTTGGAGATTCACAGGCTTTTATGGACACCCTGATACTAGTAAACGGGATGAGACTTGGGCACTTCTTCAATCCCTTGGGCGGTCCAATCATCTTCCATGGTTCTGTGTGGGGGATTTCAACGAGATCACAAGTCAAGTTGAGAAAGTGGGGGGGTGTTTAAGACCAGCTAGGCAGATGGATCACTTTCGAAGCACTATCCATGTGTGTAACTTCATTGACCTAGGATACCATGGTTCACCCTTCACTTGGTCTCGCAACCACCCTACTGAAGGCAGAATTTACAAACGCCTAGATAGGGCCTTTGCGAACAATGCATGGAAGTTGCTTTTCCCGGGATCGACAGTTCACCACATTCCCATGTCATCATCTGACCATTCACTGCTTTCCATCCGCATGCAACAACCTGGTCCCCCTCGGAGACCTCGCTCTCGACCTTTATTTCGCTTTGAGGCCATGTGGCTTCGGGACCCACGGTGCAAAGAAGTAGTCCAAGAGGCATGGAGTGAAGGACTTTATAAAACTGAGGGAGTTTTTATCATAAGCTGCTATGCAAGTTGTCGTGATCGCCTGTCAGCATGGAATAAAAATGAGTACGGCCATATTGGGAAGCAAATTAAGAAACTTGAACGTGTTGTTGTGAATTGGGTGAAATAAATCTCAAGGTTAAAGAAGAGAGAGAGAAGATAATATGACATAAGGAATTTACGTGGTTTGACAATATACTTACGTCCACGGGAGGCGACAGAATAAATTTTTACTATAACTGTGGAGATTACAACAATGACTTGAAGACACTCTCACACAAACCCAAATCCCAAATACACCATTGGTTCTCTCACAAGAAAATAGAGAACACCCTATTGTATTTAGAGAAATTGCAAGACACAACTTCCTAGCTCTGGTGCACACACACAGAAGAAGTTATCTTTCTCCCTAGGCTCACGTAGGAACTCTCCTAATGCTCACACTCAGCCTTTTTGTTCTCAATTGCTCCATCTCTATTTATAGCCAAGCTCTAGCCGAAATACCAAAACAAAGAGCACACTAGAGACTTCTATTGTTAAGAAAGTCAACAATAGTGGCTAAGCAAATCCATTAAACATTCAATGCATGCAAGCTTTCATACCAAGGAATTGTATATCTTTGACTTTGTTAATCAAGTCATACTTTTCGGCTTGCATGTATTTGGTTTGCTTCCTTGCCTTCTTGATAATTCATAAATACCATAAAGTCATTCATTTCGGCTAAAAGGTGAAATATGGATGCATCTAAAATGTTCCAGAACATGAGAGAATATGCAATTCTTCTGTCAACATAGAAGTCAAAGATTTCGGCTACATGTCAAGTGTTCTAGACCAATGTGAATCCAAGACTTTTATCAACCAAGAAGTCTAAGATTTCGGCCATGCATGAATCTTGTTCAAGTTAATCCACCGTCATACAAATTCAAGCCATTTCAACAGAACGTAAACTTCAAATTTTGGAAAATCATCCCATCCACAATAGTGCCAAGATCCATGAGGTACGAACTGCCCTGAACCGATGGCTCGACGCTGAAAATTCCATATGGCACTAGCATTCGAGGAATTTGTGGATTACGGATGGTGACCGAAACACTACTTTCTTCCATTAAAAAGCTTCAAACCGCAAGGAAAGAAACTCTATCCTAGGCATTTGTGACTCGGCGGGACAATGGTAGGAGGATGACCACACCACTGAGACCATCATCTTGGAGTATTTTGAAAATATTTTTTGCTCGAATGTACATACAGATACTTCAGTGCTCATTGATGCGATCCAACCAGTAGTTACATAAGAGATGAACACTTTTTTGACTCGAATGTTCACGGCAGATGAAGTCCATAAAGCCTTCAAGCAGATGCATCCCAAAAAATATCTCGGCCCCAGTGGTATGCCTCCCCTCTTTTTCAGCATTTTTGGTCGCTTATAGGTGAATGGGTCACCAAAATTGTTCTTGATTTTTTGAACCATGGTATTATACCTCTAAATTTCAACGAAATACACATTATCCTCATCCCAAAGGTAAAAAATACCACAAAAATAACCCAGTATAGGCTCACATCCAAAGTTATTTCCAATAGACTAAAAAAGTTTATGCCATGTATTATTAGTGAAAATTAGAGTGCCTTCATGTCTAACCGCCTCATCACTGATAATGTCATTGTTGCTTTTGAAACTATGCACTACCTCAGCAAAAAAACTAATGGTAAGATTGGTGAAATGGCCTTAAAACTTGATATGAGTAAGGCTTTTGATTGTGTTGAATGGAATTGCCTAGGAAGAATTATGGAAAAAATGGGCTTCAATGACAAATGGGTTAATTTTATGATGCAATGTATTACCACTGTTACTTACTCTGTCAGAATTAATGGAAAACCCCGGGGTCACATAACCCCTTATAGGGGCTTGAGACAAGGGGATCCCATCTCCCCTTTCTTGTTTCTTTTCTGTGCAGAGGGTCTATCAGCACTTCTAAATCAAGCCACATCAATTGGAATTCTTAAAGGTGTATCGGCTTGTCCCCATGGCCCATGGATCTCCCATTTATTCTTTGCAGATGACAGTATCATTTTCTACCAAGCCACTTCGGAACAATGCAACCATCTTGAGAATCTTTTGACAATATATGAACATGCTTCGGGCCAACTGCTAAATAAAGAAAAGACTGCTCTCTTCTTCAGCAGGAACACTCCATAGGACATGCAGGAAGAAATCAAGAACCGTTTTGGGGCATAGGTTATTTACCAACATGAGACTTATTTGGGACTACCTTCTCTAGTGGGGATATCAAAACAGAACACATTCAGGGCTTTGAAGGAGAAGCTTTATAACAAGCTATCGGGATGGAAAAAGAAATTACTTTCTCAAGCAGGCAAAGAAGTACTTATCAAGGCAGTTGCACAAGCCATACCAACCTACACCATGAGTGTCTTTAAGCTTCCTGACTCTCTTTGTGACGACATGACTAGGATGATTTGTAGATTTTGGTGGGGTCAAAAGGATGGTAAAAACAAAATGGCATGCCTTAGTTGGGAAAAAATGTGTGCTCCTAAGAAGAAAGGTGGGCTAGGTTTCCGGGATCTGAAAGCGTTTAATTTAGCTCTCCTAGCCAAACAAGGGTGGCGCTTGCAAAATAATCCCCATTCCTTGGTCCATAGGGTCCTAAAAGCTCGGTATGTATTTTCCTAACACGGATTTTCTGCATGCTGAGTTGGGCACGAAGCCATCATATGCATAGAGGAGCATCCTCTCGGCCTGGCCAATCCTAAAGGCCGGTTACCGTTGGCAGGTGGGAGATGGTGAAAATATAGGCATTTGGAGGGATCGTTGGCTACCGCAACCTTCAACCTTCAGGGTGTTATCTCCACCAGCCTTTTTTCCAGAAGACACCAAGGAGAGCTCTTTAATTGACTCAAACAGTGGGGGAGTGGAATGAAAGTCTAATTAGCCAAATTTTTTCTCCGGAGAACACCACATGTATTCTTGGTATTCCACTAAGTGAACACAAGCCAAGGGACCGTATAATATGGGCATATACACCAAAAGGAAAGTTCACGGTGAACAGTGCATACAAAGTGGCCATGTCCATGACTCAAGGAAATTCGGCTGCGGAAGTCTCCCATGGCGAGCTTTAAACACGTTTTTGGAGGCAGGTTTGGAATCTCCACATTCCGAATAAGATAAAGCTTTTCACCTGGAGGGCGTGCAAAAATATCCTCCCTACAAAAGCAAATCTCTACCACCGACATGTCTTGGATAACTCCACGTGTGATGCATGCAACCTCGGCCCGGAAACTACTAGACACCTGCTCTAGGACTGCCACCTAGCTAAAGAAGTCTGGACCTTAGCTGATTTGCCTTTTGATAGAACCGGGATTAGATACAGAGATTTCATGGACTTCTTGTGGGACCTGCTCTTCACCCAGCACGTCGGCACCGAGATTATTGAGCTCACCGTCACGACGGCGTGGTGCATTTGGTTTGATCGGAACAAAACTCGGCTTGGAGCCGCTCGCCTGCCACCCCGTGACATCCTGGTACGTGCTCGAGCTATCCTTGGAGAGTACCAGCTTGCTCACCAACGGCCCTCCAAGTTCAAAGAAGATGCTGACATTCGGTGGACCCCACCTAATTTCCCATGGTATAAGACAAACGTGGACGCTGCTGTCTTTCCAAGTCTTGGCATGACAGGGGTCGGAGTTATTATTCGTGATCATGGAGGTTCCGTGGTGGCTGCCATGAGTAAACGCATGCCGCTCCCTTTAGGTCCTTTGGAAGCCGAAGCAAAGGCTTTGGATGAAGCTAACTATGTTTGCTAGAGACATTGGAGTACAGGACGTCATTTTTGAATCAGATTCACGTATTGCATGCCATGCTCCAATATCTATCTCTACTATAGTGGCAGGGACACGTGTTAGGTTGCATGAGTTTAGGACCTTTGACATTTCGCATGTGAGAAGGCAGGCCAATAAGTCCGCACATGCTCTTGCAGCATATGCAAAAGACATTGACTCTCTTGTAGCTTAGGTGGAAGATTGTCCACCGTTCATTGAATCTTTGGTGATTCAAGATGCTATGTTTTATTCTTGATTTCAAATAAAGTTCACGAATTTCCCATCAAAAAAAAAAAAAAAAAAAAACTTTTTTTTTTAGAAACAAACACACACAAAAGAGAGAGGGAAAGAGGTTCTAACATAAAGACACACCACAATTTCACTCAAAAGTCATGATAACTTTTAAGAGAGAATGTGGCAAGTTATACTACACATAACACACTCTTTTAAGTAATATGGGACAATTACTCATTCTTTATTTTTTAGAACAAACACACACACACACAAGGGAGAGGAAAGAGGTTCTAAAAAAAAAAAACTTAGTTGTTTATTATTGGAAGATGATAGCATTTGTCATCATTCTTAATAAAAAAATTTTGTGAGTAAATATTGTCTTTAGTAAATAGGTTCTAAGAAATTATCATATTAAGTAAATAGTCATATGTTAAATAACTATTTTAAATTTAAATACATGATTTGATACTACTTCAAAAAAAAAAAAAATTTCTATCTAAAATTTTCTCATTCAATGGGCAACATGTGCAACCCTTACTAGTATATATAAAAAGCGTGAATGCGTAAATTCACAGTAGCTATAGTGATTTTTTGGTTTGTTCAATTGTCACCGGAGCTATAGTACCTTCTTTTTTTCTTTTCTTTTCTTTTTCTTTTTTTTTTCCCAGTCATTCAGTTTGTGCTTTTTTTTTTTAACATTTATATGAGCTGACATATATATTGTTATACTAACATAATAAATTTCACAATTATTGATGTGTCAATTTCTTATTGGTTGAAATAAAATAATAAAATATGAGACTACGACCAACCACAATTGAAAATAAATATTTTGTAAAAAATGTTGTAACGCTTGTTGTGTGAATGTGTAAAAACTATAGTACTTTTTGGTTTGTTCAATATGCACTGTTCATCACTTCATTGGTTTTTTTTTTTTTTTTTTTAGTCATTGGTTTGTGCTCTTTTAAATACACACACACCACACACACACACACACACACACACACACACATATATATATATGAGCTTGCATATTATACTGACACAAAAAATTTCATAATATTTTCACAATTATTGAGGTGTCAATTTCTTATAGGTCAAAATAAAATAATAAAATATGATATTATGACCAACTACAACTGAAAATAAATGTTTTGTGAAAATGTTGTAACACTTGTTGTTATTACAATATTTTCACAATTGTTGAGATCTCAGTTTCTTATAGATCAAATAAAAAAATTCTAAGTCCACAACTGTAGGGTCACGATTCGTGGCGGACCGTAACGGTGTCGGGTTCGCACGTAAAACGGCCCTAACAATATCATTTGTAGAGCGTGGGTTTGAAAGGCTAGGCCTTGATCGATAGGCGATGGGTTTTTCATGGCGTTCATACAAGGTTAAACGATCGTCACCCCTAGAGTAATTCTCATGGAGGTGGGCTGGAGGCTCTCGTTTTTGGCCATTTTTCCCAGCCCACCTCCATGAGAATTACTCTAGGGGTGACGATCGTTTAACCTTGTATGAACGCCATGAAAAACCCATCGCCTATCGATCAAGGCCTAGCCTTTCAAACCCACGCTCTACAAATGATATTGTTAGGGCCGTTTTACGTGCGAACCCGACACCGTTACGGTCCGCCACGAATCATGACCCTACAATTGGCGCCATCTGTGGGGAAGGCTTGCGTGTTGGCGCAGGTGGTAGGTTGAAACAGTTCCTCTGTTATTTCTAACCGTTGGTTATAGAGTTCAGGTATAAAATCTCACTAGGGGCTGCGTTTCTTAACGAGGGGCTTGGCTGAGGAGCTAATTCCCCTAAAAGCTAAAGCTCCTCGTAAAGAACAAACTAGGCGCTTGGTAACGTTAACCGTATAGATAAACTCAAGGGGCTTGGCTGAGTAGCTAACTCTCCTAGAGCTAAAGGCCAGCCAAGGCCCCGTGCAAAGAGAAAACTAGGTTTTGGACAGAACCAAGGCATTGCATAGTCCTCGGACTCAAGCCTGTGGGAAAACCAACTACCTGGATGTGGAAAACTAGGTTTTGGACAGAACCAAGGCATTGCATAGTCCTCGGACTCAAGCCTGTGGGAAAACCAACTACCTGGATGTGGAAAACTAGGTTTTGGACAGAGGCATTGCATAGTCCTCGGACTCAAGCCTGTGGGAAACCAACTACCTGGATGTGGAAAACTAGGTTTTGGACAGAACCAAGGCATTGCATAGTCCTCGGACTCAAGCCTGTGGGAAAACCAACTACCTGGATGTGGAAAACTAGGTTTTGGACAGAACCAAGGCATTGCATAGTCCTCGGACTCAAGCCTGTGGGAAAACCAACTACCTGGATGTGGAAAACTAGGTTTTGGACAGAACCAAGGCATTGCATAGTCCTCGGACTCAAGCCTATGGGAAAACCAGCTACCTGGACGTGGAAAACTAGGTTTTGGACAGAACCAAGGCATTGCATAGTCCTCGGACTCAAGCCTATGGGAAAACCAACTACTTGGATGAGGAACCAACTATTAAAGAAAAAAAAAAAAAAAACTATGGCACGTAAACCTCAAAGTCCATCCGAGGAGGACTCCTAGTTCACAAATGGGTTAATACCTTGAATGCATGGATTCCACGATCTGCCCTCGGGTCCCTAGTGTCAAAGTGGTTGATCCGGTACGACGCAATTCATGACCCAAAAGCACAATCAAAGTCCCTCGCTACTTAGCTACCCTTTCAGACGAATTATTTAGAGATTATGGTTCTCGGACATTGGTCTAGCATGCATCGCGTAGTACTCAGCGCTTATCCCGGTTAGTTCCAAGAATTTAATTTATTGAAAGTTACCATTGTTATACTTGATAATATTTGTGAGTTTAAATTAGTAGGAACCTGTGTTAAAGCATTTTTTCTGCCTGGAATATCCTTAAGGGCAAGCTTGCATTTAATATTCATGCATAAAGTAGTTGTTACGGAGAAGAAAGATGTGTATGGAGAAATAGACACATATTTTATGTATGGAGAAATAGACACATATTTTATTAAGACAAGGGAACAGTACAGTGTACAATGAAAAGCTGAAACAAGCTTACACTAAAGCTGACTACATAAGTAAAGGAAAATACAAGCGAGTGGAGATAAGGCCGTGGGGACAGCTCAGAGGAGAGGTTGGCTACTGCGCCAAGTTATTGTCTAAGGAAACTATTCCTCGACACTTCTGCATGTCCATAACTTAGGCAGCCAAAGAACCTGACCTCAGGCTAACACCATCTACAGAAAAGGTGCTAGGAGCTTGAGGTTGGGAAGCCCCCACAAAAATTTGCCTGCTACAAGGCAGACAGTGCTGATGGTCGAAATTCCTTCTTTGGACATACCGAAAAACTGGCATGACCAGAACCTACTTCGGATTTTGACTAAAAGAGGGAAAAAGATCCTCTCCCCTATGACGAAACGGAATGCTCCCTTGTATTTGCGCCTCCTTGGCCCGTACCTCACTACTCTGAGTGTCAGAAGGACACGGCGCCTTTGTGGCGGAGAGAGTTCTTTTTTCCCAACCCCCGCCTCAAGCATGATGTACCAAGGGAGGAAACTGAAGGATTTGTGTGTGGATAGAGCAACTTTCTCGCCTATTTATGTTAAAAGATAAAGTATTTAATTTACGCAGCGTCCCAAGAAACGCTATGGACAAAATGTCTCTGGCTCGATTTCCAACGTCGTCTGCAACTCTGAGGACAAAGGAGTCTCGAGAAGGCGCGCCTCGAACACTGGGACGCCCAGAAAGTACCGCGTGACCTAAGACTACGGAAATACCCTCTAGTTTTTGGGCCCAATAAATTCGCAGCCCAGGCCCGATTCAGCACAAGGGCCTAGGGATAGAACCAAGGCATTGCATGGTCCTCAGACTCAAGCCTATGGGCAAACCAAGTACAAAAAAGAAAAAATCACAAGTTTTGGACAGAACCAAGGCATTGCATGGTCCTCGGACTCAAGCCTATGGGGAAACCAGGTACAAAAAAGAAAAAATCACAAGTTTTGGACAGAACCAAGGCCTTGTATGGTCCTCGGACCCAAGCCAATGGAGAAACCAAACACTTAGATAAGAAAATGTTTGAATTTAGTAAGATAGGCTACTTGATAAAAACGTCAAGTCACTTCGGCCACAGCTTAAACACCATAGAAGGTTAAGGCCAATAAGGGTGTAAGGAAGGTGGTGGAACGCCCCAGCATTCAGTCATATACGAGGGCTATTCATTTGGCAGGTGGTATGTCCTCGGATGGTTATTTCTCACACGGCATCAAGCCCTCGGTTCTCTCCTCGGCTAGTTCCGGGTAAGTACTATTTTTTACGGGTCGGCCTTATTGTGCTAAGCACTTCTATCAAAGTTATGGCGATATCTATTTATTATCAAGTATTTTGGTTTTAGTCGTCATTGATTTAAATGCTATATCATTGTGCCGAGCAGTGCTTGCAAATTTATGAAAACGTAAAGACATAATATGCGGAATGAGGTAGACAACAATCTTTATTAATATGAAAAATTGCTACAACATACAAAAAGGGGCTCAAACGAGCCTATACAAAATGTGAACTGCCTAAACAACCATTACATCTGTAGTACAGAAAAGTAAACTGTCAAGCGTCTTTTAAACTCGTCTTCAAAATTTCTCCAATCTCCGCCTCATTGCTGCTCATACTAAGAGAGGGACTCACTTTAAAAAAAGAAAATGAATAAAGAAGAAGGAAATAGTAAGGAAGAAATCAATGACGAAGATGGAGGGGATGAATAAAGAAGATGGAGGACATGAGTAAAGAAGGAGGAGAAGAGGAGAGAAGAAATGAAAAGAAAGAAAAGGAGCAAAAGAGGGAGAACGCCCCAGCATTCAGTCATATACGAGGGCTATTCATTTGGCAGGTGGTATGTCCTCGGATGGTTATTTCTCACACGGCATCAAGTCCTCGGTTCTCTCCTCGGCTAGTTCCGGCTAAGTACTATTTTTTACGGGTCGGCCTTATTGTGCTAAGCACTTCTATCAAAGTTATGGCGATATCTATTTATTATCAAGTATTTTGGTTTTAGTCGTCATTGATTTAGATGCTATATCATTGTGCCGAGCAGTGCTTGCAAATTTATGAAAACGTAAAGACATAATATGCGAAATAAGGTAGACAACAATCTTTATTAATATGAAAAATTGCTACAACATACAAAAAGGGGCTCAAACGAGCCTATACAAAATGTGAACTGCCTAAGCAACCATTACATCTGTAGTACAGAAAAGTAAACTGTCAAGCGTCTTTTAAACTCGTCTTCAAAATTTCTCCAATCTCCGCCTCATTGCTGCTCATACTAAGAGAGGGACTCACTTTAAAAAAAGAAAATGAATAAAGAAGAAGGAAATAGTAAGGAAGAAATCAATGACGAAGATGGAGGGGATGAATAAAGAAGATGGAGGACATGAGTAAAGAAGGAGGAGAAGAGGAGAGAAGAAATGAAAAGAAAGAAAATGAGCAAAAGAGGGAGAAGAGAAAGCACCAGGTCGGAACTGGTGCTGGGAAGACTATAAGGAGAGGGCGGGGGAGGGCACCAGGGAGCAAAAGAGGGAGAAACAGAAGCACTTAGCCCCTGTCTCAACCCTGACTCCTAACACGCCGGTGCCATATTAGGTACGCTCGTGAGGAGCCAGATGGTAATGATCTTGGGTGTTCTCGACTCAGTCACGTCGAAAGTTTGACGTGACGAGTCCTTACTTCGGATTTTGACTGAAAGAAGGATGAAGTTGATTTTGAGTCTTCGCCATCCCTGTCCCGATCGAGCCATGATGAGCTTTATCGGAACGTGGCGTTTTTGGGAGGGGTGGGGCTTTTGCATCCCTTGTTGTTACGGTAAAGTGTTTTACGATTAAGTGTATAAACCAGTGGGTAAACCGAATCCTAAGGGAGGCTAAGTATTTCAGAGACTCAGGGAGATGAAAAGGGATTCTTGATAAAAACAATAACCTCCTCTCTTCCTTCTTATACAGAGGGGGGAGCGGGAGGCATTTAATAGGTTCAGATCTCCAAAGGGATCTGTCAACACAAACATGCCGGTTCCGTTTCTCCACCCCATCAAAATAAACCGTCGAATTAAAGTAGTCTCGTAAATAGTGATCATTCAAAGCGCGTTTTGGATACCTCAAGCGATAAGAACGCCTCAAGCGCGAAATTAAAAACTGTTTCGTAGACCGGTGCACCTCTTGGGCATATGAGGAGTCGCCAGCATGTTTAATAGGCCAAATGGATTGGGCCGTAGGAAGAAGTTTGGCGTCACCAAAACCCCCCTGTCCAGCCCAGGGGTTGGACAGCCGGGTTTTGAGGGGCTAATGTGGGGCGCAAATGATTTATGGGCCAGACCCATCTACCCAGGGAGAGTCCAAAGGCCCAAGCCGAGGAGGATTATGGCCCAAGCTCAACGAATAGCCTTTGGGTACCGCCGAGGGTAGTTCAGTCCTCGGCAGACCCACAGTACCCCCAAAGGGAAGGGTAAAAACGGTATAGGACTGGAACATGGAAGAAAGATCTAAAATATCCAGGGAAAGCTGCTGTTATTGTCATTTAATGTTCTGAACCCGACAGGGCCGCATTCTTTGGCTCTTACAACCACCCCCAACGACTTTGGGGGATGGACTGATGGGACAAGTATCAGTTTTGGAAAGATTGACCCTACACGTGGATGAAGGATAATGGACACAGGCGAGTATAAAAGGAAAACTAAGTAACTTTGGGAAGGGGCTGGGAAAAATGGCCAAAAACGAGAGCCTCCCAGCCCACCTCCATGAGAATTACTCTAGGGGTGACGATCGTTTAACCTTGTATGAACGCCATGAAAAACCCATCGCCTATCGATCAAGGCCTAGCCTTTCAAACCCACGCTCTACAAATGATATTGTTAGGGCCGTTTTACGTGCGAACCCGACACCGTTACGGTCCGCCACGAATCGTGACCCTACAACAACATTTTCACATTAATTTCACAACAAATCATAGGTAAGCTACTATTGATGGATAAAAAAGTGATATCAGTCGTGGGTCCATTTTAAAATCAGTAACAACTTGTTAATTAGAATTTTTTATAAAAATATTATGGAGATAGCATTTTTATAAAATAAATAATAATATATTAGACCGAAACTTACCACTGTTGAAAATAAAAGTGTTCTAAAAATATTGTGACATTTTGTTATGTTTCTAGACTTCTTTTTTGGTTTAGTCAAATTTGGTGAGCAAAAATTCAATGTTTCATGCACAATTTTTTTTTTTTTTTTTTAATGCATAGTCTAAAGTGGTTGTCCCAATTAAAAACCAATAACAATTTACCATCTAAAATTTGTTGTGAAAATATTGTGGATGTAGTATTACTCTAAAATAAAATTATAAAATATCATACCAGGGCCCGCCATAGCTAAAATAAAGGTATTGAAAAAATATCGTGGCATTTATTGTGTTCCTGACTTTTTTTTTTTTTTTTCTTGTTTAGCCAATTTGTTGAACCAAAATTCATAGTTTTAAGAACAGTTTTCTTGGATTGACTTTTTTTTTTTTCAAACACATTGTTTAAAGTAAAAAACACATAGTTTTACCAACAAAAAATAATTATGGAAAAAAGTAATTTCCCCTTTTATGTTTGGGGTAGTTTCATCTCCAACTTTAAAATTGAATAATTTCCTCCTTTATATTTTGTAGACAAGTATACAGTCCATGTTGTTACTTTCTTAGTTAAACCCTAACAAAATCTTATTATTCCTAGAATATTTCATTGTGCAATATCTAAAATGCCTCACTAAATTTTAATGTCTCAAAAATTTTCTTCGTGTATTTTGAGTTTTATGTGTTAGTCATACTTAGAAAGTAAAAATGGTGATGTATGGTATTCTATTTATTACTCAGAGAACACTAATTTATTAGTGGTTTAAATCTTCTAGATTCATAATTTTATCTAATAGAAATTTTAATGTCATATGTCTTTTGTTATTTTGTTATTTTTATTTATTTATTCTCTTTTTTAAAAGGTGTTCATTAAAAATTAAGTAAGCTACGTATCGTAGTTAGGCTCATAAAATAAAATGATAAAGAAGGAAGTATGAATAACAAAATATTCATTGCAAATGGTTGTAGGTATTTAATTTGATGAAGAGTTTCAGTTGTAGCATATGTCATCATTTATTGCGAAAATTTAAATATTGTGACAATTTTTTTTTTATCGAAGCTTAGTTGTTAATTGTTAGAAGATAACGTCATTTGTTATCATTCTTAGTAGTTTTTTTTTTTTTTTTTTTTTTTTGGAGTAGATACCGTCTTTAGTAGATAGGTTCTAAGAAATGAAAGAAGTATTTTATATCAAATGATACCACATCATCCGTATCAAAATCTAATAAATGAGAGACGTGTGTAAAAATAACTACCCACTAACACGTCTTTCAATTGTTAATGGGTTAGTTATTTTTTGCTGACATGTCTCACATTTATTGGATTTTAATACCACTGACATGGTATCATTTGGTACCAAATACCTTCTCCTAAGAAATTATCATACTAAAAAGATAGTCATATGTTAATTAACTATTCTAAATTTAAATACATAGTTTGATACTACTTCAAAAAAACAAAATCTATATTAAATTTTCTCACTCAAGGGGCAGCACGTGCCTTGCACGTGCAAGCCTTACTAGAAATTAGGAAAAGGATCAACATAGAAGAAAACAAAAATGCATCCTTTGTGAGGCTGAGGAAGAAACCCTTGAAGATAGGGAATCACCTAGAAGAGAAGTTTAACTATGTTCACTCATCACTTAGAATTGTGATTGAACGAACTTTTGGAGTGTGGAAGAATAATTAGAAATTTTTGAAGCAAATGTCATCTTGTGACATTAAGGAGTAAAGAAACATTATAGTTGCTACTTGTATTTTGCATAATTTTATTAGAAAATATGAGAGGGAGGATGAGCATGACTTGGACAAACCAAGAAGCAATAGTAGCAGAGAAAGTAGTAGCAGGCATACAAACATTGAGAATATACAAGATGAGGAGATGAAATTGTTCGTGCCAAGATAGCTCGGTTCATTTCTGGGTTGTAAACAATATTTTCATTATTTTTATTTTGGTTTTTAATGTTTTGAATAAGAACTTTTTTTATTTATAATATAATGGATTGTCTAGTATTGATATTGTTAGTAATGAACATTTTAATATAGTTATTTTCCTAATCATTTTAATATCTTTATCTTGGTGAGTTTTTTATTATTTTAAATTTGATAAACTTCTCTCCATGAATTTCAACAACGACAACATCATTATTGTTATTATTATTAGTGCAATTGTTAAGCTTAATTACATATTTTCAATAATAATACAAACACTAATTACATGGAAAATGACAAGATAACCTTAACAAAATAATTAAGTCATTTTTTGGAATTTATACAAAAAAAAAGAAGCTATTTTTGAAACAGTTTATCCAAACTTCTAATGTGGCTTAAAAAATAGAAAACATATATTTTCATATTTTTATCAAACACTTTATTTGTGGTTTTTTAAATAGTGTTTTCAAAACACAAGTTTTGAAAACACAAATTTCAAAATTTTAAAATGCACATTTTAAAACAGCTTATCCAAATAAGCCTATTATCCATTAGCAAATATCATTTGGAGTAACTCCCCAGGCCCATCAGATTCTTTGAAAAGATATTCAACTTCATTATTAAACCGGAGATTTGTGATTCAATCAAAAGAAAAGTTGAGAATCAACACAAAGAAGAGGAAAATTCATATTATTCACAACTATATTTTTTTGACATAATATGAATGATAAGAAACCGTATCTTGAGGAAAATAAAAAAGGGAAGTGGTAGATCCTTAGTGTTGAATTAATCAATTTAGTAAAATATAGCATGATCATCTTAAGGAGGACTCTCAGTGCAGTCTAGGATCTCCTTACCCCCATTTGTGAAAGTAAACTTTGATGTAGTCATTAGCGAAGAAAAAGTTTGCATTGCAACAATTGGGAGGAACCGTAAGTGAGAAGTCATTTTTGTGTTGGGCAGAGATATTAGAAGATCAAGAACCGTTAATAGCGGAAGGCTGGAAGCTAAGGCTGCTTATCTTGCAACTGAAAAGTGAAAAGGCAGTAGAATCAGGTATGAAGTTGTTAATTTGTGAAGGAAACTCTCTAAAGTGGTCACCACTACAAACCTTAGCTACTACCCCTCATTGGTCTATTGTAAATTTTATCACTAAGGCTAGAACCATTTTGAATTCCTTAATTGATTGGACTGCCGTTCATACTTTTATGGAAGCCAACTTTGTCACCCACAATATAGCTAGATGGACCCTTTTGAGTTATAGTGTTGGAAAGGTTCACATCTCCTCTATCCTTTGATTTCCACCTGGGGCTTCAGGAGAGATGGTCTCAATTCGTCCCATTGTAAGTGGCAAAAAAATCTGTCTACTCACTTTAAAATTGGAATTTCTCATTCTGGAATCTAGTTATTTACAAAGGTTTAAAGAAAACGGGTCTGATGAAACACAAGATATCCGCCTAGTAGTCACCGCATATTCAAAGTAAATTTGGACAAATGAAGTACACAAGATGATCATAACTTTCTTACAAAGAAAGCAAACTTCACAAATCAAACTGTTCTAAAGTTATGCAGCAAAATTTGTGTGATCATTTCTTTGTTCAAACCATAGTTGAGATTGTTACCAAAACAGGGGACGCTTATATACTGTCATATGGTGATGATCTATCCAAACCGGGGCCATGTTTCTTCCCAGTGTAATAATCCAGTTGCTTATATGATACAATGCTCTTCTATCAATTATTCCTTGGTGCATTGGTTACTGCATCACATTCCCTCAAATATTTTTTGATATTTCCCCAGATTGAAGTTTTCCACACCCTTGTAAAATCATCTCCACATAAATTAACTTCACATGCTTTTTGAACCTCATGAGACTTCCTGAGACAAAACAAGCCAAACACTCTTAAGAGCCAAAAGAAGAGTATCCATTTAGTCTACTCACAGTCACAAGTAAAAGTCTTCAGTTTGGAAGTCTGGGACATTTTTTTTAAATATCAGGAACTCATCAAAGTTAGCATCAAAAAGGACAAAATCTTCTATGAATTTTCAGTCTCCCTCTCTCTCTCTAGCCGACACAGAATATATCTCACATAAAAACACCAGCCATTTACCGATTAAAAAGATTTGCCTATGCTTGTTTCAGTGGAAAAAATATTTGAAAGATTTACCTAGAAAATTAAATTGTTTTCCTTTGTTTGGTTGTGACTTTGAAAATTATCTCAAAGGCATTTTATTTCAATTGGGCCTCATGGAAAATCATTAATATTTCATGTATGCATTGTGGTGGCAGAGATGGTGTGGCGATGGCAAAGGTGTCAGAAGTGGTGTAGTGGTGGTAGTGACGGGCTTGATGTGTTAGTGGTGCAGTGAAGGTGGCGATAGCAGAGATGGTTGGGTGAAGGTAGTGTGGTAGGTAGTGGTGGCAATGGTGGTGGAGAGCAATGGTGGTGGTGGTAGTGGCATTGATGGCTATGGAGGGAGTGCAAGCACAAGAGAATGGCAGAAAACATATTCCGCTTCTAAAAAATGGAAGAAAATTTCTGAATTTTTTTGGGTTGTTTTTTGTTGACTCAAGAAAATGTTATCTATTGGCCAAGATTTTTACCAAACATTAGAAAATGTGGAAAACATTTTCCAGGAATGTTATCTTCCAAAACAAATGAACCGTAAGAAAAAGAAAGAACAATGAAATGTTATCAAACTCTCCATGACAACAGTGAATATTGATCTTAACTATGGATAAGAGTGGTACCTAGGTCAGATCATAACTACGGATAATCTTTGGCAGAGGCATATTGCAGTGATAGAGTGGTGCTTTATGTGTAAAAGGTGCGGGAAATCAGAGGATCACCTTCTCCTTCAATGTCCTAAAGCTTATGAGTTGTGGTCCATAGTTTATTGTTTGTTTGGTATTCATTGAGTTATGCCATATAAAGTTAGTGAGTTGCTGGCTTTTTGGTAGGGCAAGTTTGGTAGGCATCAAAATATAAATTTATGGAGGTTTGTGCCGCATTGTTTGTTTTGGTGCTTATGGCGGGAGCAGAATGCTAGATGCTTTGAGGATTGTGAACGATCTATTCTTGACATTAGATCTTTCTTTTTCCGCACTCTCCTTGATTGGAGTGTAGTTTTGCCTTTATATTCTTGTTTCTCTCTCTCCGATCTTATTGATTTATTGTAATTTGGGCTCTTGATTTGTGCCACTCTAGTACACTTCCAGTGTACTTGGTTGGTTTTTAACAATAAAATTTCTTATGTTATCAAAAAAAGAAGACAACAGTGAATATTGAACGAATTATAGCTGCAAGTCTTATTGAAGGAATTATTTAGATCTACCCTCTAAAAGGAACATTGGCTCTAACATTTCCGACTCAGTCTACCAAAACAAGTGGAAATCTTTTCAAAAAAGGTAGGCATACAATGTAATAAAAATGTTCACACCAAGGCAACGAAGGTATAGTTATCCTAGGTACCACTTAATTTTCAGGTAATCTTTCTTAAGAAATATAGTACACCCTTAGAAACCTTTTTCCATAGTGCATCTCCAGTGTACTTGGGCCAGTTTTGTTTCCAATAAAATCTTTCATCAATTATCAAAAAGAAAAAAAGAAAAAAAAAAACCTTTTCCATAGAAGCATACCACATATTGATCGCTTGCACTCCAATGGAAGCCAGCTTCTCTACTGTAAATGGCAACCAAGCTTCTTGTTCTTTCTCTCAAAACCAAAAAATTGCAAGTCACAGTAGCTAGGTATTAATCAACATTATAAGCAATCCACATTCATTCAAATTACCAGTACAACCGAACTTGATAATACAAAAGTAGTTGAGAGTTGGAAATACCTATAGAGGGAACAATATATGTCAGAAGGTGTTCTATAGTGGTTAACATCCTAATTTTCAGAATCTAATGAACTCAAACAACCTGGTAAATTTAAAGCATGCTTTGCTTTGAATATAAAAGCTCTAGTTGCATGCATTGCTACAAAAGTGATCAATCTCAAGATGCTTCTTTCTGATGCGAATCAGAATATGTAGGATAACTCATTTGTCCATATCAGAATTCACTTACCATTACAAGTAACCTATTGTCTTCTCTTGATTTCTAACAACAGGTGAGTGATTCATTGATTAATTTTCTGAATTTGTTGTAATATATAACATGTACAGCTTTATGTGCATCAATTTTATTTGGTTAAATTTCATATTTGGTCCTCAACTTTTGAACTAGCTGGCTTATGTACGTCAATGTTACTTATTTACTTTTTCTATGGTTTTACATCAAATAGTGAATACAGGAACTTCAACACCAAAGATTAACAAGAGATTCTTCCACTAAATCTATTCCAACTAACAGGAAATATAAAATTGACACTTACAATCATAAAAAAATATCTTCATTTCACTTAACACTAACAGTGATTCTAGTCAATGGGAGCTCAAATTGCACACCCTCCTCTTATAAGATCAGGGTGGAGGTTAAGCTCGTGGGTTCAAAAATCAACATCCACTGGGTGACTGGGTGAGTGTTTATCTTACCAATATAAGAAAAACAGTGATTGTAAACTTCATTTCAACCAATAGATGAGTTTCTTAATTGTGACCAATAGCTCATTGGCATTTAAAGTTTTTGAACATAAATGTTATACCTTTTTACATGTAAGTATTGATAACAGCTTATAATGTATAGGCATAACAAGCATTTGTTGGACAAATGTTAAATTTTGCCCCTTTAAATTTGAATCAAACAGTATGCATCAATCAACAAATCTATCCACCAACAATATAAACTTGATGAATCAACCTTTTAGATCATAGTTATCCTGATTCTTAAAGTAAGAAGAATGATCTAAATTCATTACTATGAGTAGAATTTCTTACCTTGGGCTGCAATGATGTTTGCTATTTAATTAAACCTCAATTCTATCATACAAACATTACTCTTCATCAGATCCTTCCTCTACATCTGAAATTTCCTCTGAGCATTCATCACCTGATTCAACCTCTTCCCCATCGGAAGTCTCTTGTCCTGTCTCATCTTCCATATCATTAAGTAAAATGCCTTGCTGAGATAGCAAGTTAACACCTTTACCACGGTAAAGAAGCCCTGTTCTCATAACATGATAAAACTTCTCTCTGAGACGAGCAATGGGATGAGGGTCCACAAGTTTTCCTCGACGATATCCTTCTCTGAGAGCCACAGTAGTCGTCTTACACTTCAACGACAGGTAGAAAATCCCTGGATACCTAGTAAATAACCGAGTAAACTTATGCGGAAGATTCAGTTCCTCTCTCAAGCTTCTTAAGTAGTTCCTTTTAGTCTTTTTGTGAATAGTCAAGCTCAAAATCTCATGCAAAACCCCAACAACCCGTTTCTCCATAAGCTCACTATTGGGATCAATCCTCCTAGAATCCTCATATGGCGAAATGTATGGTAACTTCTGAAACTCCTCCATCCACGCCTTCACCTTCTTCTGCCCCCCATACCCCTTCGGAAAACTCATCGAAAACACCAATGAAGTTTTCCCACTCTTGAATTGCCTATACTCATCACTCGACTTCTTATTCTCCTTACTCTTCTCTAAAGCTGACACGGCTAATTCCTCACGC
Organism: Quercus lobata; assembly: GCF_001633185.2. Lineage (NCBI taxonomy): Eukaryota > Viridiplantae > Streptophyta > Magnoliopsida > Fagales > Fagaceae > Quercus > Quercus lobata. The sequence continues at coordinate 25,022,984 of NC_044910.1, read as the reverse complement.
CATTCTGCGAGTCGCAAGCACACAATCCCATTTGAGGCCTTAACGAATCGAAAATGATCTGGATACTTTGGAACCAATATCTTATCAAAACTATCGGGCAAACCCAGATCATATCTCAAAGGATACAACGATTGCAACGATACAGTACTGGTTTTCATCATCATAAGCAATTTACAAAGCCTCTCCACAGTGTCACTCTCACAGTTTTTGTGTATACTTTGTTCTTGTGAGTCTAATAACAATGCAGTGTCCGTTAACTTAAAGCAAGGCAAACTGGCATAACGAGTGTGAGGGAATTCATGAAAGAGAGTTGGGTACCTGCGTAGAAAGCGTAGAACTGGGACAGTGAGACCCAGAAGCTTTTGCCAATCGGCAAAGGACTTAGTAGTGAGGAAACCAGTTGGGGAGCGCTTTATAGCATCCTTGAGAAGACAAGCGGCCTTGAGATCGGTCTCGGTATCGATTATGTGATCGAGGCTTCGGTTCTTGACCCATTTGAGACGGACTTTGGCTATGCCTCGGTATTGCTGCAGTAGATGAAGGTTAGAGAGGGTGGGCTTCTGGGGTTTTAGGATTGAGAAGAAAAACGAGTGTTTGAGTTTGAAGGCCATGCTTGTGGAGGAGTAGAGTAGGTGTTTGTGAAAATGTCTCAGAGGACTAGTTATTTTAGTCCCAAAAGTTATTTTAATTATTAGATACTTCTAGTCAGACTCAATATATATTTCTCTACTCTATTTAAAACTGTACTCATTTTTTTTACCCAAATTTCTTAGCTCTACCGTCGAACAAACAACAAACCACTGCAAAAACAAATTTCCCCCGCAAAAACAAATCACCACAAACCAAAGAATAGACAAAGGGAGAGAGAATGGCGGCAGGAGGAACCAAAACTAAGTCACTTTGCCACCTAATCTGATCGGGAGAGACAAAGGAGAGAATGTAATACCAAAATTCAACAATCACCCAACACAACCCAGCAAAATTCACTCGCAATCTTTCTCGTCAGAATCATTGCTCAGCCTTTGCTTCTGGTCAGATGGGTCGTTGATGATGGTGATCTGATGGGGTGGATTCGAAAATATGAGTTTTTTTTTTTTTTTTTTTTTTAATGTTTATTTTGAAATAATGTAAAACTTTTTGGGGTAGAGCTTTTAAAATGGTTTCTCTTGGTTTTTATTTTTTATTTTATGACCAGTGTGGCTTGCAAGTGGAACAGTTTGAATGAAAAAATTAAGAAAAAAAATTTTATTTGAAAAAGTATGAAATTACATACAAAAAAAATATTCTTCCTCAAAAAAGAAAAAAATAAACATAAAAATGCATGTCCTACAAAATTAAATTTTTTTTTTTTTTTATAGAAATAAACACACACAAGAGAGAGGAAAAATGTTCTAACACAAAAGCACACCACAACTCTACTCAAAACTCATGGCACATCACAACTCTACTCAAAAGCCATGGTAACTTTTAAGGGAGGGTGGAGCAAGTTATATTACACACAACACACTCTCTTAAGTAATATGAGACAATTATCCATTCTTTTTTTGAAAAACAAACACACACACATAAAGGAGAGGGAAATGGGTTTTAACACAATGGCACATTACAACTCCACTCAAAATCCTTATCCGTATAAGAATTTTGATACCTATTTGCTAAAGGTAATATCCACTCATTAAAAATTTCTAAAAATGATAACAAATACCATCATCTTCCAACAATAAGCAATTGAGTTTTGCTAAATCCTTGTCACAATATTTAAATTTTCACAATGAAAGATGTTATATGCTACAATTGAAACTTTTCACCAAATACCTTCAACCGTACACAATGAAAATTTTGTCATTCATACTTTCTTCTTTATCATTCTACATAAGTCTAGGTGCAATCTTTAACTTAATTAGTTTTTAATGAACACCCATTTTAGGCAAGAAAATGAAAAAAAGAAAGAAAGAAAAAGATAATAGGAGGCAAGGAAATAAAATACCTTACATTACCATTCCAACTTTCTAAAATTACTACCATCTAAAACTCAAATACATAAAGAAAATTTTTGGGATATTAAAATTTAGTGAAAGTATTTTAGACATTACACAATTGAATATTTTAAGAAGCATAAACTTTCATTAGAATTTAATTGAGAGAATAACAATATGACATATTTGTTCTTTTCCAAAATATTAAGGGAGAAATTGCTTGATTTTATAGTTTAAGGAAGCATTGTGAATTACCCCAGATATAAAGGATAAAAGATATTTTAATCCTAAGTTTTTGTTTTTGTTTTTTGTTTTTGGGTGTGTGTGTGTGTGTAAAAATATGTGTTTTCATTTAAAATAGTGCAGAAAGAAAAAAAATACAAAAAATAACTTAAAAAAACTATATGTGAAACAGTGATGTAAGGACACAATTTGTAATGACCCAAAATGGTGTTGGGTTCGCACGTAAAAAGGCCCAAACAATATCATTTATAGAGCGTGGGTATGAAAGGCTAGGCCTTGGTCACCGGACGAGGGTTAGTCGTCTTGTTCGTACAGAAGTAGGCCGTGTTCGCTCGAGAATTCTTTCTCCTTGAGGCGATCTGGGAGGCTCTGGTTCTTGGCCTTTTTTCCCAGCCCCCCCCCCCAATTTCTGCCTTATAAGCTGTGAAGCAAATGGAGTAGTGTACCACCAAGTCTCTTGTGATCACAGAGATGTTTGGTGGTACACTACTCCCTTTGCTTCACAACTTATAAGGCAGAAAGTGGGGGGGTTTTCCTTCGATGTGGGACGTCTAGGTTGCAAAGCATGCCGAGGTCAACCAAGGAAGTTGCAAGCATGCCGAGGACGTTGCAAAGCATGCCGAGGACGGCCAAGGACGTTGTTTAAATGCCTAGGACGTTGCCAAGCATGCTTTAGGTACCCACAAGTGAATTTTGGCTTAACAAAAATTAACTGATGAAAAAAAATTTCTAGATACACAAAGAATGGCATAATATTTTCATAATACCTTTATAATTTTGTTATATTTTATTTTGACTTGTAAAGAATTGACAACTCAGCAATTGTGGAAATATTGTGATGACAACAAGATGTCTTAACACTTTCACAAGAGAAATGTTATGTCCACAACATTTTCATTATAAATTATAAGTAGTAGGTTGTTATGGGTTGTTATTAAATGGCAAAAAAATAATTTCATTGGTAAATTTAAATTAGAATAACAATTTATCACTTAAGATTTGTTATTAAAATGTTGTGGATGTAGTACATTTTTTTTTTGGAATACCTTTATTTTTAGTTGTGGTAATAGTATTAAATACTAAGTGTTACGTCTATAATATTTCTACTATATTTTTACAACAAATCTTCGATTGTAAGTACTTATTAATGATTCTAATTTGAACCCATCACTAAAATTATTTTTCCCACCAATAATAGTAAATAATAATCTGTTACTTAAAATTTATTGTGAAAATGTTGTGTGCATAATATTTTTTTAATGTTAAAAATTTTTCTTTCTCACCGGACTTACCTTTTTGGCTTGTTACAAAAGGCAAAGGTTGAATAAACCAAATGGAGAGCCATTGGCTCTTTTTATATAGTTAGTAGAAAAGGGGGTTTTTGATGATAAAATGTAAAGAGAAATCAACGAAGAAGGGTTTTGAGAAAGCAATAAGAAAAAAAAAAAAAAAAAAAAAAAAAAAAGATTTTTATGCATCTTAAGAAAATAAAGTTTATGATTTAAAACCAATTTTTGATAACTTATTTTTAGGAAAAAGGGTGTTATACCTTTTACAAAAAAAGTTCCCAAGATTAAAGTTTAAATAATATAAGAAAAATGGTTTCCATAGTTTTGATAAAAGAAAGATTTTTGAAAGTGAAAATCTATGGTTTTTAATTTGTTCATCTTCTTTTGAAGAAAAATATAGATTCAATCTTAACTTCTTTTGAAAAGGGATTCATTGATTGAGTGTTCAAAAGATGTCACATTGGAAGGCTTTTTTTTTTTTTTAATGTCTTTTTAACAACATATTTTTAAGAGGTTCGTTTAATCAATCTTCTCATTGTAGGGTGACTTAAGGTTCTTGGTGCTAGGTTAGAGAGCATCCTTGAACCTTTTCACTCATTAGAGCATTTGTAGCAGATGTTTCAAAAAAAAAAAAGTTATTTTGGACATACCAAAAACCTACTTTATTATTTTACCAAATCATTTTACAATATCTCATTTATCAGATGTTTTATCATTCAATTTTATATATTAAAATAATATTTACTACACATTAAAATAATATATTATCTCCTCCCATTATCATCAACAAATAGCAACAACATCAACGGCACAACCACCAGCCATCAATATACACTGCCGCAACAACACTGACAGCCACCACCACCCAGATCAACTGAACCACCACCTGCCACCTACAATTTAAAAAATAAAGACAAAACCCATACCACCCCCACAGCCCACCATCACCCACAGCTCACCCATCATATCAGAACCCACCATCACCACCACTACAACTCACCTCTACTGCAAACCAACCACCACAATTACTCACCAATATCAGATCAACCCAAAAAAAAAAAAAAAAAAAAAACCCACAACTAGTGAGATGCAGAGTGAAAGGTGAACAGAAAGAAGGGAAGAGGGTGAGATCGACGGCGGCCTCGGGGTGAGATTGGCCGTGGCTGGAGAAGGTGAGACCATGAGTGAGATCAGCGAGATCGAGCGCGGCTGAGCGATATTGACGGCGACTGGGCAAGATCGGTGGTGGCGGCTTCAGAGGGTGAGAGAGATTGAGAGGAATCGGTGAGAGGAACAGAGGTAAGAGAAAGGGAATCGGTGAGTTCCGCAAACAAACCACTCCGAGTTTGCACGTTTCCAAGAAGCTGTCCTCCAAGCCCTTGCCGGCGGAGCGTGCTGTCGATTTTGCATCTAGAAATGCAAAAGGTTAGTATTTTGTGTTCTTGGAAGGAGGAACAAGATGAGAAAATAAGAGATAAAGGGGGCTTGGGATAAGGTTTTGGATCAGCCCCAAATGAAGAAAGAATGAGAGGATTTTTCTAGCATTTTGAGTGAATGAAAGAAATAATAATAATAATAAATACCCGTTTGGATACAGCTTATTTGCATTTTCTCTTTTCTCTCTCTTTTTTTTTTTTTTTTTTAGAAGTGTGTTTCAACTTTTCACGGGTCCCGTGCATTGTTTACAGGACCCACAAATCTTTTTTTTCACCAAAACTTTCATTAAAAATGGGTCCCACGATACTATTTATACATTAAAAAATTATCTTGCTACAATGTTTTCAGTTTTCAGTTTTCAACAAAATAAGCGGTATCCAAATACCCCTAAGTACTCGTTTGGATTGTGTTTTTGGTCCCTCACGTTTGGCGTTTTTTTTTAGAAGTCAGTTTTCAGGTGATTATGTACTGTTCAGTGGGTCCCATGCACTGTTCACATGACCCACAAACTTTTTTTTTCAACAAAACTTTCATTAAAAATGGGTCTCACGGCACTATTCATATATTTAAAAATTATTTTACTACAATGTTTTTAGTTTTCAGCAAAATAAGCGGTATCCAAACAGACCCTAAGGGTGCGTTTGGCTTCAATTTAAAAAGTTTGCTTATTTTACTATTCAGCTTATTTTTGCTACTATTCATGGGCCCCACTACACTTTTTGATACCATTCATGGATCTCACTGTACTATTTTAGCTAACTTTTACCTTTATCTACTGTATTTTCAGTAAAAAGTTTTTAGTTTTAGCCGAATAAACAAATCCCAAACAGACCCTCTGAGTGATGAAGCTTCAGTCGGTCTTGAGAGAGCAAAGAGAGGAAAAATAAGAGCTTTTTTTTTTTTTTTTTTTTTTGTGGATGGGACAATATGTGACTAATGGAGATGAAGGGTGATGTAAATGACAACTATCTCTTCTTGTCTCTAGAGTGTAAATTCAAAATTGTACACTGGAGTGTATATGGCCAGTCATGAGAGAGAGGAAAAAAAAAAGTTCTCCTTTTTGTTGTGAAATGGACATGATTTGACTAAATGAAAGACACCCCACCCCCCATCCCTTCTCCCACAATCAATTCTAGTCTTGTTGAGAATATAAGGGGTGTTTGGTAGGGGTATTTAAACAACAGTATTTGTTGTTTAAACAACATAACACGTATTTTCACAATACTTTTTCATCCACACGTATTTCCAAAAAACTTAAACAATATTACTAGAACAATATTACCAAACTGCCCCTTTATATACACGAGACAAAATTTCTTCAATAAGCTAAGAAGCCTTGAAATAGGCATTTCATTTCCTCATTTTACATGCTTAGTTGATTTTAGTTCTTATACAAGCTTTTCGATGATCTTGCAACATCTTGCTCCTCATGCATTTGATCGTGGCCCCTAAGCATTCATTTTAAAGGGAATTTCACCATCGCCTCAATGATGGTCAATTTACTTTGATCAGATGGTAAGATCTTTGGCTAACTCTAAGCTAGATTTGGTTAACTAGGGTATAACCTAATTAATGCAAATAATGGGATGTGAAAACAATCTAGAGTAACCAATAAAACACTTTATCCCATATTCATATTGACTTTTTATTTTTTTTAGAGAATTTTTACTTATAACATCTGCTTCTGATAATAGATTTTTATTATCAGATTAAGACACCAATCGATTTTTGGTTTGGGCGGAGATTGAATCTCAGGTCTCTTATTCAACCATCATAAACTTTACAAATTAAGTTAACTGAAATCCACCCATATTCATATTTGACCTGAATCCCCTTCAAAATACATCTTTTAAATGCATCCAAGCTCTATTACAAAGATTTATTCATCTAAAAAACTGTCATCCAACTACTTCTTGATTGGATGGTGGGCACAATGTATTGCAAGAGCTTGCTCTTTGATAGACTTCCTTGCAACTTAGGTAAGATCAAATTTTGCAAGCAGTATGAGTCAATACGACGTGGACATGCGTCCAATACTTCCAATGTGGGTGTTTAGTTCGCCATGATGTGCCCCTAATGTGATGCACATTACCGTCATATTAAGACGTTTAGTTCATTTAATTTTTTCTAACATTATCGTAATGTAATATTACAAAATATATCACATTACCTTAATCACATCACATTCTTAAATGAATGTGATCTTACATTACTTATAGCAAACACCTTAATATAACATTAAGCTAATGTACATCGCATCATGATCATATCACGACGAACCAAATGTCAGTGTCTGCATCGTGTCAGTTCAAGTGCACGTGTCTAAGGATGGCAATTTTGCCCCGCCTCACTTAACCCACCCCTCCCTATTTCGCATCGTGCGGGTTTTCCCCGCCTCGCAAAGGTGGTGAGGCGGGAATGAGGCAAGATTTTAGCCCCGCATCACAAGGTGCGGGGATAAGTTTAAACTTTTTAGACCCACCCCACCCCACCCTTCCCAGTCCCCATCTCGCCTCGCGTTGCTAAGGGTTATAATTGTAAATTTTTCATACCCTAAAACCCTACTATTTAAACAAACATATCAATATTAGCTTATTTTATTATACCTAATATGGTTCTCTGCCTTTATTTTGTTATGTGCTATACTATGAGTTTTTTTTTTTTTTTTTTTGGTGATTGTCTTATTAAACAGTTTGATATATTATTCAATTTTTTCTAAAATTGATTTGATTTGATGGGATAAATTTAGTTGTAATTTTAAATATATTTTTATTAATGAAATAAGTTTCATTAAAAAAATGGTACTAGTTGTAGGACAAATTAACAAAAAGAAGAGTTTTATAGGGTGGGGTGGGGCTTCGTAGGACCCCAAGGGGTGGGGATGAGGTGAGAAAGTTTTTTCCGTCATGTGGGACAGGATAAGGATGGAGTAAGACAAAACTATGAGAAGCAGGGACGAAGACCCCATCATTCGGCCCCATCCTACCCCATTACCATTCCTACACGTCCTTGAAAATGGTTATATTATATTATATGCACGCCTGTTGTGAATGTGTCTAAAAATACAGGGACATGACTGCAAAGTATCTAGTATATTTTTATCTTGTAAGTTGTAAAGAGACAAAATCTTTGCGGCGATACCCGCAAAGGACCCCGAGATGGAAGAAGCAGAAGCAGAGGTGACATGGAAGAGAGAAACAATCCCAAAGGTGCTCAAAATCGTGAGCACGAGACTGCCCCAGAGAGACCTTATCTCTCTTCTTCTAGTCAGCCCATGGCTTCATCGTACCCTGGTCTCCCACCCCTCTCTATGGCTGGTAATACTCTCACCTTTCTCTTTTGGTATGAATAATGATATTGGTTTGTAAAGTCCGGGTTTTTATTTTGCAGGTTCTTGATTTTAGTCAGATGGGTAATGCTGGAAATCGCCTAGTAGCTGCGCTTTCACTGGTTAGTGCAAGTTTTTATTGCCAAAATTTTTTTAAAAAATAAAAAAATTAAAAAAGTTATTTCTTTTTTGAATGAATGAGTAGACATTTTGTGTTGAATGTAGCCCATGTTAATGTGAGATTCTTCTTTTTTATTTTATGAAGAGAATATAGAAAATGTAAGATTTTAGAAGTATTCAATATAATCAATACTGAATGATATCGATATGGCTGTAGAATTGTTAAAGTTTAGATAAAGAATGGTGGTTATTTTGTTTGGAGTGAATGGAATTGAGATGAGTATGACTGATGTAATTGAGATGAGATTAGTTGTGCTTTTCCTTGCTGAATTTGTTGCAATGATTCTTGATTTTAACGATGATTTTGTTGTGGGTTTTTGTTTTGTAGCCTAGATATCATCATGTGAAGTATATAAACCTTGAATTTGCACATGATATTGAGGACAAACATCTTGAACTCCTTAAAAGCAAGGTAACTTATGTTACTATGATTTGAATTTTGCATATAATTTCATTTGGTGAAGAGCTTGAAAGTCTTTGACAGTATGTTGTGTGACTGAGAGTCAGTGTGCAAGTGTATGTGCTGCAGTGTTGTGCACCAAAGACCATATTATGTTCTCATCAACCAACAGCCATATCATGTTCCCCATTAGTACATCTTGTCATATCTTCAAAAACTGTATGTAACATAAGTATAGGCTGCTATGTGACAGGATTTGTTATGCACTGAACTGAGACCTGTTAATTTCTCATCACCTGGATTCCGGTCATATCATCACAAAGTGTATGTGACATAGGTATAAGTAACTCTTTGGAAGGGTCTGATCTTACATCATTAGCCATGTTTTAGGTAGTATCACACACTTGTTAGGTAGAGAGGGGGAAAATGAAGAAGAAGAAAAGATTTTGCTCTACAGGACCTAGAAATTGTTCTATCATTGCATGCTAAAGTATCTGTAGTATTGAAACCCCAAGACATCTGCTGATCTATGGAATCTAGATGAAGTAATTAGCTTTAGTTGAATAATTGCTGTATCAAAAATTATGTTTTATAATGGATGCTTTTCTATAGCCTCAGATTCTATTGATTATTTATAGTCTTTGATAACTTATAATGTAATATTTCATTGATGAAATTTGAAACATTTTATAGTGTTTGGATTCTCTTCAAAACCTGGAGTCTTTGAATCTGAATGGCTGCCAAAAGATTTCTGATAAGGGAATTGAAGCTATAACCAGTGTGTGTCCTATACTGAAAGTCTTCTCCATCTATTGGAATGTGAGGTATATTATTAAATATTCACTAGATCTGCAAATTGACAAAGTTTTCATACCCTATATTTAGATCCCAACATTGCATTATAAATTTTGAAATATGATTGAACTCCAGGATTACAGATATGAGTATAGAGCATCTGGTGAAGAACTGCAAACATGTAACTGATTTGAACTTAAGTGGTTGTAAGGTATTTGATTACAGGGTTTTATCCTACCAACTGCATTCTAAACTGTATGGAGTACATAAATACATTCATGTACGCATATATATTGTTTACCTCATTGCTTATTTTATATCTCCAGAGAACACTCAGTCTTGATTTATTTTCGGACTACACTTACGGATTAGAATCTACATGGATGTACAATCATGAATTTGCTTTGAAACAAGGTCACTGTAGGATTTACATCTGTTATGATATGCAAAAGAGAGAAGTTTTCCAGTTTTAAAGCATCTATGGGATAGCTTATTATCAAGATTACCCAGGAGTGGTATGAAATCTTTACCAATAATTTTTTTTACTGGACTAATCTTTTCTTATAATAATTATTGGACCAAATCAATCCATAAATTGTTCTTATTTCCATACCATAACTCTCACTAGCCCAACACTGCTTTTTTGTAATTTTTTCCTCATCATGTTTCTCCTCCACCTGCTCTTTTCTATTTTTTTTACCCCTTTTTTCACCTCCACGCATTCTATTCTTCTTCCTATTCTTCCCGGTTCTTCTTGCTTCCCAACTGTTCCTCCTTATTTCTTATTTCTTTTGTTCCTCACTCTTTTAGACAACAGACCAGTCTGTTGGTTCAATTCTGTTGTCTCAAAATTTCAGAACATTTTGGTCCATGTCTAGAAGTTGCTTCAGATAGTTTGGTTATTTGCAGAAAAGAGAGATTAATGAGCAAATGAGAAAAAGGGTGTTGATTCAAGTCGAAGAAATGAAAAGAGGCAGAGGTAGACCTAAAATAACATTAAAGGTAGAAAAAATGAAATGTCAATTAAGGAGATAACAAAAAGTGGGACTTCCAATAGAATATAATAGAATGGTGGAAATGAATACGTGTGGTCAGCCCTGACTAGTTGCTGAGGATTCATAGTTGACCCCATATTTTGGTACTAAGGCTTGGTTATTGTTTCTGTCGCATAGAAGTTCGTTCCTTCACAAGATGCCTAGATCTTTAAACTTGGAAACAAATTGGAGAAAAAGAAGGCATTTTCTATAGAGTATCATTGGGAACAAGGTACAAAATTAGCAAGTTTGTTTTCTTTGGCTTTTAAATTCTTGTATACCTTTTGATGTCCTATTCTCTAATTTGTGAAACAAAGGCCTCCAACACCTTAATGTGTGTTTTTTTCCCCACAATATCACCATTTCATGTAAATGAGTGATCCAATAATTTCTTTATCTATTATGGCCCGAAATTTCTATTCTGCCCAAAACATTCCGAAACGCCTGAAACATCCTAAAATACTTGGAAATGTAAGCCGATAGTTTCTAGGGTAGCTCGTACTGGTTTGGTTGCCAGCAGAATAAATTTTGGTTGTACCAGTTGGAACGGTATGAAATTTAACTTTGGGAAAAAACATTTTTTTGACACTTATGATGTAGTTTTCACTGCTAGCTTGAAGAGGTACATTTTTGTAATAAAATTTTGCTTGCTTGCTTGGGGAAATGTTTTTATCACAGCAACCTGGGCAAGTATGTAGCTATCCTCTTTACTTAACACAATGTTTGGTATGAGGGATGGGAAGGGGAAGGGAGAGGGGGAAGCAGCTGGAAGTTAGAGTAGTTCATCCCTCCTTCCGACCCTCATGTTGTTTGGTAGAAGGGAAGGAAAAGAGGAAGGAAGAACATAAAGCTAGAATTTTACATACTCATCTAATTTGTTTAGAGAGGGTATGTAACAACCCCCCCACTTGTGTATATATCGTCCGCTTTGGAACTCATACCCCTCATAGTTTTGTTCTCCCCTAAAGCACACAGCAGTGGGGAAAAGACATTAAAGGGAGGTCACTCCTTATAAGCACATCCCCATGTGCTTCCCTAGGCGATGTTGGCTTCCATGGAATGTAAGACACCCCTTTTGGGTCACTATAGGGTTCAAATGTAAATTTACAAGGTTTTGATAACAAATTCCTCTCCCTTTGGTTTTGTGGGACGAAGCGGTTTTATGCAAGAGAGACTAAGGTTAGACCCTTTAGGGATAAGGGAAAAGAAAAAAAATTGAAAATGACATGGTTGTCTATGACATCATAGATTACAAAACCCTATTTGGGGCAGAATAAGCAATAAGAGCGCATGCAAGTGGGAGTCCTTTTTTTTCCAGTTTAGTTTGTCAAGGAAAATGGAAACATATATTTTCATGATTGTTATGGTTCACAAGAAATAGCATTGGTAGTTTGAAAGTTCAGATTGTGTTAAGAATCAGCATTTTGGAGGTTATCTTGACTATGGTATCTACAGTAATGTTATTATTATTGTTGTTACCATTTTGTCTTCGTCGTCATCATTGTCATCATCTTCTTCTAATTTATTAACCTGCAAAACAATATGTGAAACATGACACCTCCATATTTTGAATGTTTATGATTATATCATGCATCCATTACTCAATTGTTCTTTTAATATTTATCTTGAAGGATTGTCTTTCAATGTAATACCTTGATATGACAACTGCAGAAAATTTCAGACAAAAGTTTGCAATTGGTTGCTGAGAATTATCCGAAATTAGAGTTTTTGAATCTGACTAGGTATGTAAAATTAATTTATACAGATTATATTGGATAGTTGGAAAATTCTCATTTTGAGAAATTATAATAACTTATCTGCTGTCAATTATGATATATACTCCATAACAATCATTTTGTGGCTTTTAAGCTATGAATCGTCTGAATATTATGATTTGACCACATATTTTACTGGCACAGAAGCTTTTGAGGATGGCTTATTATTGTTTGTAATTTATAGCATATGCAATTCTTCCTCTTGAAGCGTTTGCATTCTCGATGATTGTCAAGTGACATGTTCAAATTAATTTCCATGAGTAGAACATCTGTACCTTAATCTGCACCTTCCTGCTTGTGCTTACATTTCATATATTGGCAGGTGCATCAACTTAACAGATCGTGGATTACAGCAAATACTGTTCAAATGCTCCTTCCTTCAGAGTCTAAATATCTATGCACTTTCTAGGTATGTGAGGGAATCATTGTATGTTACCTAAGAATCATGGACTTGGACATGGACACAACTCTGAGCACAGCAACACAGTAATTCTTGAAAAACTAGCACATGACACGTTGGGGACATGGCAACTATTTAATTAATAAAATAATATTTTTATGTATATTTTATACAATTTAGGCATATTTTATGTTAATTAGTGATAACAACAACAAAGTTTTAGTCCCAAATTTTTTGGGGTCATGTATGGATCCTCAATAGATTAGTCAGTCGGTCACAGATTAGTGATCATAATTAAAGTATTGTAACTAAACTATGTAATAATAGTTAGTGATAATTGATAAATTACTGATTATTCCAAAAGTTTAAATCATTAGAAAATAGTAAATTTAATTACTTAATCATAATTCTAACACTCCGCTTAAAGTATGGGCCTAAACTCCCCCTTATAAGTAGGGCCAAACACATGGGACTTTTTAATATTATAATTGGGAGGTAAAGTGAATACAGGGATTGAAGTTAGGATCTCCTGCTCTGATACCATGATAAATTACCGATTCTCTCAAAAACTTAAGTTATTAGGAAATTGTGAATTTAATCATTTAACCATAATTCTAACAATAATACTTACAACTTTTGAGTTTGAAGTGTTTAACATTGTCCACTAGTGTCATTCAACTATGTTTGAGCATGAGAGTTAGAAACCAAGAACTAACTTTCAGCCGTGTCTCAACTATTGGAAAATACACAATCAACCTGGGCTTTTAAAAAATGAATGCAAAACTTAATTGAGAAGTCTTTGGCTCTCGAACATCTCTAAGCAAAAGGATTTTAAAAAATAAAAAATAAAGAAGAAGAAGAAGAGAGAACTGCAGGAGCAGCGTCGATGGGCTGAAACTAGTAGACTAGTGCTGATGAGCTTCACCAAAGTGCAGATGGAGGACCAAGCATCTAAATCAAGAGAGGGCGAGATAGAGAGGACCAAGTGAGAAAGAATGAGAAGATTGATTGTTTTACAACCTAAACTCCAATCTTTGGCTAAGATCATGCTAGGTTATCAGAAGCCCCAGTTTTGTTTTCCAATTTTTTTCATTTCTGTTTCCAAGACATGTCAAAACTATATGTATATATAAATTTTTTCCTGTCCAACACTGCATGGACACATAGGCAGCCATGTCAATGGTGTGTCCATGTCCAACCTGGGCTGAGCTTTCTGCCATGTTCATACTTCCCAGTATTTTACATTTAATTTTAGTTTTTCTTGCTGTGATTTGACTGGTTGCAATTTTTTTTTTTAAAGCTTCACAGATGAAGCTTACCGAAGAATGTCTCTTCTGACATATCTTAAGTTCTTAGACCTATGTGGTGCCCAGGTAAAATCTCAGGTTTGCTAAGCACACAATTTATCATTTCAGGACTGATACTAATGAGAAAATGCTATTTCCAGAATCTGTCAGATGATGGACTTTCCTGTATAGCTGAATGTGTGAACCTTGTATCTCTTAATTTGACATGGTAACTAAAGTTTCCAACCTCCCTAAAGATATCTTTAAAGCAAAGGAGATAGATTGATTCAGAATTTTAATAACCTATATCTTTTTCTGTTTTCCCCCTGATAGGTGCGTTCAGGTCACTGATGAGGGGGTCATAGCCATTGCACAAGGTTGCACCTCTCTTGAATTTCTTAGGTACATCATGATAAGATAATATTTGAAGTACTCAAATATCTTATGTTTCCTGGTCTCAAATTGAGTTTGTTTTGACCTCTTGTCATTTACTCACTTAAGAAACTTGATTTTCTTGTCTCAAGATGATAATCTTTGAATGTGTAATTTCCTAGCTCACATGCTAAATAAGCCCGTAAAATTACTTCTGGTTTTGTAAAAACTAGTCAAGTTGCTGATTTACCATGTAAGTGAGAGATGATGATAGCTGGAAACCTCTTTTGTGAAACGACTGTGGCTTATTCAATGTTCTTGATCTAGGATTCAGTATTGGTTTGTCTTGTATGATTTCTAGTTAATTAAGCAAAACTGATATCAGCTATTCAAAAAACTAATATCGGCGTAACCTGCAATGTTTTGACATTAGAGAATTATAAAGTTAAAAAATAGCCCATGGGTCATTCCATGATATGTTGGTAACACCCTAGAGGTATGCTGTGACCTTTTGCCTATTAATCATTTTTCTCAAAATGTTTTCTATAACCGATATCATTAAAAAAAAAATGTAATGCAGCTTGTTTGGAATAGTTGGGGTGACCGATAAGTGTCTGGAGGCCCTGTCAAGTTCCTGCTCAAACACAATCACAACCCTTGATGTGAATGGATGTATTGGCATTAAGGTGACTACTTCTGACTTTGTTATCTTTTGTTTGCATGACAAAGTATAGCCATTAACTGACTGGTGTTCCTGATTCTATGCTTTCTCCCTAAAAGAGACGGAGCCGTGATGAATTGCTTCATTTATTCCCACATATAAAGTGCTTCAAAGTGCACAGCTAATATGTGGTGTGGAAATTTGCAAATATCAGGATCATCACCTTGCAACAAGCTATTGGACCTGCTTAGCTACAAAATTTGCTTGAAGTAAATTAGCAAACAAACAGATAAAGGATGAGGACAACAAGTATCCATAACTTCTGTATTTGTGCTATATTTGGAATTCTTTTGAATTTTTATGCTTATTCTTAGTTGTTGACTTCGTTTCATAACCAATCAAATTTTTGAGAGAGTAGGAAATAGATGGTTTTGATGGTAAGTAGTTTCCTGAAGGCCCATATAATTATGGCATCCTAAACAATGGTTGTAATATGAACTGAATAAAAACTAAATGTTACACGTGTTCTGATTCCCTTTTTTGGGGAGGGGGAAATAATGTATTCTGGTACATTTGGAAGAAAATAGTGAATTTCAGGCTCTAGATTTTGAAAGGATTACCCATTCGTCACTTCTTGGTGAAGGGATTGTAATTATTTTGCCTTCTGTTTGTGTCAAACTGTATCTACCCTTGAGGAAGGTTACCAGCAAACATCGTTGGTGAGAAGTATCTGGTTTTGAGAACTTGCTAGCTTTTTTGGATGTATTCTTTTCTTTTTTGTTAAAGTGACTTACTTTGATAGGTTGTTTAGGCCTCATTCAGGCTTCATATCTTAGACAAGGTCCCCATTGGGGCATTCAGTATTTGTAAGCTTGGTCCCCATTGATAGGATCGTTGTCCACAGGATTAGATTTGAAGCTCAATGCATCTGATCAATGTTTGAACCACAAAGTGTTTTGAGCAATGTCATAAATTGCGTACTGTATTGACCAGTACGTTCAAAATATACTGTACAAGTCTCCAAACTGGGACGATGACCCCTAGAGATGTACCAGTGTAAATACACGAATACATGAGATGAGAGTCGGTTGTTTACTTGTTTTGAACTGGAAATTTATTTAAGCCACTACTAGATAAAAGGATTTTTTTTTTTTTCTTTTAAAGAAAATGAAAATTTAAATAGTTTTTGGGGCTGGTTATGTATACTTTTTTTAAAATAATTTATAATGAGCGAAGGGAGATTTGAAACTTATACATTTCCCTTGGAAAATACTAAGTATGAGTTTGGGAAGTACCGTCTTCTTTTGCTTATTTTATGTACTATTTGTGAGTCACATTATTTTTTGTCTTGGCTTTATTTCAAGTAATCTAACATTTAGTTTTTGTATATTTAAATTAGCTAGTTTTTAGCTTTTTGTTTTACATTATGCAAACTGGTGTATAACTTGTGCATATGCATCGTACAATTAAAAAAAAAAATTAAAATTACACACATATATGGATTCAAATTACTCTCTTTCTTTTATTTTTTTTATAACACGTGAGTTTACTCTTTCTTTTTTTTGTTAATTGTGTTTTTTATGATTTATTTATATTAGATTCTTCATTTTTTACACCTCATTAACTTACCTAAAACAAAAATTAAGAAAGTTTAAATAGGAGTGATACAAAATTAGACAACAATTGGAATCTAATTTAGAACCTAATTGGATTTTCTCTCAGTTTTACTTATTATAATATATATATATATATATATATATAAGCTACTAAAAAAAAAAAGCAATTTTCAAACAAAAGTATCAATTGAGGTATAAGGCTCTTGGCCATTCTATCTAATCTTAAATCATATTCTCATAATTAAGATGTTTTTCTTTTTAATCATTATTTTTTAGTATTATTTTAGTTCTTTCTTTACTTTTTTTTCAACCACTTGATTTGAGAGATAGAGAGTATATTAAATAAATTTATTGAGTTTCATGGCTTGGTAGATTTTTTTTGGTTTATGTTATGAAATATTATGTTTATTATTAATAATTTTATTATTATTATTTTTAAAATTATGTAAGGAGCAAGACAACGCAATGTAGGATAAGATCTTGTGAGGTGGGGACATAATGGGATAGGTTGCCCCCGACCTGTAGAGATAGAGTAGGGAAGCTCTTCTATGAGGCAAGAACAAAGCACCCAAGATCCAACCTTATCCTACCTCATTGTCACCCTAGTATAATATAACTTTTCCTTTTTATTAAAAGCATAAAAATAAGTTTTGGTGGCTCAAACCAGTTATGGAAATGTTTAAGAATATATATATATATATATATATATATATAAAATAAGTTTTGGTGTGTTAGGAGATTGTTTCCTCTAGTGTGCTAAAGGGCTATGTTCTAAAAATTGCAGGTGGAGGAACAAGTTCAATTGTATTAAATGCGTCGACAGTTGGTGATACACAATTATCTAAAGGATGCTGGTAACGTTTGATGAACTTCCCTTTTAAGAGAAACTATAGAGATGAACCAGGAAGTCCCTAGCCCAGCCCATGACTCCTTCAAATAGTATAATTCTACAAAGCAATGGAATATAACCACATCTAAATATACATTTAAACCTATCTGTCAAAAACCCCCCAAAAAAAAAAAAACCCTAGTTGTTGGAGACTTGCACCTCTATGGCTGCCGGATACGTGTCATTAGGAAACAACCCAAGGGTAAACGAATATATAAAGACCAAGACTTAACGACCAAATAGCATTTCAAAAGTTTAGCTCGATTAAAAGAGAAGGGCAAAAGGGCCTTGAACTCGTTTAGAGGCCCACAAGGTATAAGATACAAGTATTATTGTAATGAAGGTTAAAAATTTTATATCGCAAAATAAGCTAAGAAAACACTGGATCCCAAGTGAGAGCGTAATTGATACTACCCAATAAACAAATTATGAGATTATGAACTGCAAAGCAAACTCAAAAACTCGAGGTTGAGAATAGTCACCGCCACTTCCCTTTGAATCCTCCGCTTCTCGATTTGTTTATCCTTTTTCAACTTAATTTCTTTCGACGCTTAACCAAGAGATTGAGGAATTGGCTAATATGATTTACAGTAACTAATATACTTATATTCCCATGGGATACACAACCTTGAAGAAAACAAAAAGCGCAATGCCAAACAACCCTCATTGCTAGAATGGACCCCCAAGCAAGTTATTACATATTTGAGATTAACTTGAGAAAGGCCTACATTTTCAAGTTTACTTATGGTACTCCACAGGCCACAGCCACCATTTATTGTCTTCCTTTATTTCTTCTTTATATCTTTTTCTTTTGTACTTTGTAATTAAAATTGGTAAGTGGAAGCTGCATCTCTTGAACCCCAACTCATCCCAGTTATTGGCATAATGCAGTTTGGTTGCAAATATAAAAAAAGAAAATTAAAACCTAAAAAAATTATTCCTTGTATTTACTCTCCTCAACGCTGCAATTGAAAACTTGGAAACATGGAAGAACCAAAGACGAGAGTAGGGCATACAATTATAGGCCACTAAAGCACTGAGATCATAAGTTATGTTGAACTGGTGAAAATTCTAATTGGATTTCTATTGGAAAAACAAAAAGGCAAAGGCAAACGCAATTGGATAAGGGATAATCATAATTTTTCTATGAGAAAAAGGTGGCATAATACAAAGCAGATCATAGCAAGGATTCCCACAAAGAGATACCTGAGGAAGAACCCAAGCATGATCTACAATTCTTACAATAACTTATCTTTATGCAACAGCTTCTCTTGGCCTTTTTCTTGGGTGTCTCCACTCCTGAAATACACAGCCATTGAGGTGGATATTAAGACATGAACCACATAAACGTGTCAAGTACACAACATATTATGCCATTTAATTCTCACTGTAGCCCCAGCAAACTTGCCAAGAGGGTAAGTTAACTCCAAAGAGGCTCATCCAGACCTCAAACATTTGGAATGTGCAGTGTTTTAATCCACAGGACCCAGAATCTACTGTGCAAATAACAAACTAAACTAGTTTAGCTACAATATATTTAATAAATTTTGATTACTAGGACCACCAGAAAATTATTTTTGATAGGTCAAAATAATTTTATTGCAACAAGACTACTTCGTGAAAATACACAAGAACTAGCCTAAATAATTACAATTGGAACCACATCTTACAACTAATGTTTTTTGGGTAAGTTTAGATACATCCCAGAAGGTTTTGAACCCACGGCTGTACCGTCAAGTTTTCTTAATTTTCACGGGGAGAGGAGCCTTTTGAACTAGAGCTTGTAAACACTACCAATGGCTGTTTCAGGTTGACCATTGGAACAATATATTTCAACAACAATGTGTACTAGTGTACTATTTCAAGATTACCTCTATACAAATTCAAGATGAATTCCCTGGGTATGTGCCTTTTGCAGATAATAGTAGATGAAATTAGTCGTGGAGTGGAGTTAATTTCAAGTTAGAAATTTGGGGAAATACTTAATTTATAGGCTTTCGACTTAATATGACTAAAACAGAGTACATGGAAAGTAAGTTTAGTTTAGTAAAAAAAAAAGAATGGGATTGAAAGACTTGATAGTCAAGAGATACCAAAGAGCAATAGCCTTCAATATCTTTGATCAATAATTCATATGGATGCAGAGATTGATAAGGATGTGAATTGTATAAGTATTGTATGATTGTAGAATGCCTATTAAGTTAATAAGGAAAAGTTTATAGGATTGTTATAAGACCAACTAACCTTTATGATAATAAATGTTGGGCTATGAAAAATCAATATCATAAAATTAGTGTCTGAAATATGAATGTTAATATATATAAGTAGAATGACACAGAGAATGGTATGATTCAAAACAAGGAAATTTGCTTAAAGATAGGGGTGACCCTTATTGATGAAAAGATGAGGGAGAGTCACTTGAAATGATTTGGTCATTTGTAGAGGAGCTAATGCACCAATGACTACTAACAAGGAGTATGTTGATTCCAGTCAAGTGAACCAAAAAAAGGTGAGAAAAACTTAAAATAAAATCATTAGTAGAAAAAAATAACATCAATTAAAAAGGTAACAAAGAGTATTACTTCGAATAGAATAGAAAGACGAAATAGAATACACGTTACCACCCATGATTAGTCTATTGAGCATCCATAACTAACCCAAAATTTTGGGACTAAAGCTTGGTTGTAAAGGGCCCTTATAAATTTAAGCCATGCCACCAGCCCAATACCCAATTGGAATCAAGAGATTACGATCATGAAAGAGAAAAAATTATTAAGTATATCACACGGCTAGACATATGGAGATGTGGGCGAACAGAGAAACCACAAGAGTGCTCCAAGAAAAACGAATTCAATACCATCATGAAAGAGTAAAAAAAAATTGAAGTATATTACATGGCTAGATGTTACACATGGAGATGTGAGCAAACAGAGAAACCAAAAGAGGGCTCCAAGAGAAACAAAACCATTTGCCATCACAATTTCTCCAGGTTTCAACTCAACAAGAGAAAACCACTATTTAAGAACAGAGCATAGATTCTCAAAGCACCAATTCTCTTCTTATCCATAAATCTATGTTTTCTCCCCTTCTCACTCTTATAATTTGAATAAAAAATGCACAATTTCAAACTCATTCTTGTAATCGTCACCATAATTGTGTGCAGCTACTGACATAGGGCCCCCAGATCTGAATTTGTCACCAACCCTCTCATAATCATCACCATAATTGACTACTTGGTAACTAGTTTGAAATTTTTCTGTACCAAAACAAATATTTTGGCAGACATGGCCAAAACAAGCGAAGATGATTAAAACAAATATTCTTCACCTATAGACTGTTTTGGTCAATCCTTCTGTGTAGCTTTCTAATTTTTAATATCCCATAATTAATGACATGTTTTTGTGGGGACATATCAGTAAATTATTTTCC
Source organism: Quercus lobata (assembly GCF_001633185.2). Classification (NCBI taxonomy): domain Eukaryota; kingdom Viridiplantae; phylum Streptophyta; class Magnoliopsida; order Fagales; family Fagaceae; genus Quercus; species Quercus lobata. The sequence goes on along the minus strand of NC_044910.1, from coordinate 25,001,874 downwards.
ATTGTCCACATCTTCCTTACAAAAAAGCTTGGATAAAAATTGGAAGCATGTTTTGTTCTGCGTCCAAACTGCCCAAACACCAACAATTTCTCTTGGTTTGGCTCTAACTGACCAGGACTCAAAAGCCCAATAATGTGACAAACAATCAGATGCTGTGGATCAATAGTAGAAAGCAGAATACAAATTACATGAGGATATACCAGCATACTTGTGAAATTTAGTTTGAATACAATTTTTATTACTAATAAAAGAAAAAATAGAATATTTTCATTAAAAATGCAACCATCAATCACAAATCCTAACCAAGATAAAAGCCTGGTATTATTTTTCAAGCTTTGGTAGAATCAACCAATATATATATAAAGCAGGTAAACACACAGATAAATCAGATAAAAGCAAAGATAATAATTGCTTACTGTGAAATGTCAACGTCTAACTCTAGGCATGCAGCGAAATTCCGCTAAGAGTGCAATATGATCGGAGGACCACTCTGGAGAAGGAAGTGCTGTGTCTTTCCTCAAGCTCTCCTCATCCAAGAGCTCCAATAAGGATTCCACCGTCAAAGAGTCCGCTGAAACCACAACACATAGCTTAACATCTAAATGAGAGGAAAAAAATCACAAAATTAATATATGAAACAATATTGCACAAAAAGCTCACCTGTGTAAAATATGTAATCTAGTGTTCCAATAAAATCTCTAGTGCAGTTTGTAAATAAGGGTTCATTTGTTGTGGGGTCCAACCTCCTTCTCTGCTGTTCCAAACCAATACCAACCCCCATTCTTGCAAAGGATGAGTAAGCACTGACCTGTAGATGTACAAAAGTCACACCCAGAAATAGCCATTATAAAAATAAAAAATAAAAAGCAACCTCCCCTTCCCCCCCCCCCCCTTTCTCCCTCTCCCCACGGCCCTCTTTTCTTATTTCTTGCCTTTCCTAGTTTAACCAAAATTCTAGCACAAAGAAAAAAGTGCATCTACAATGAGTATGCTGTAGAACCCACGCATAAGGAAAGAAATATTACAAGTGGCAACTGATGCACCAGCTTGCTGTTGGGACGCAGGATACCCAGAGGATCTGCTGCCAAGTCTGGATGCAATGGATCTACCTTTCCCATAGCAAGAAGCGCATGAGGAGCACTGCAACAAAATTAGCACTACCTTAATATAACACATCAATACTTATAGAAGTCCTACATCATCTGATATATATCCTCAGCAAAAATAAGATAACAAAAAGAGAAATAAATTAAAATAATGTCATATCAGTTGACAGACCTTCCAGGAACTGAATTAAAGTCCCCACAAACCAACATTGGAATGTCTGCACTGGCAGCTATTTTCTCCAATCCTTTTAGGAGAGTATGAACCTAATTTGACAAACGAGCAATCACCAAAATGAATATGATTTGATGATTTGAATAAAGTACAAGGCTAAAAATAAAGACCAAACGAAAAAGTGTTACCTGCCACAGTTTTACATCCTTTAAATCTTGGTGAACATTTACATGCGTATTTGCCTGTAGCCCAAAAGTAATAAAAACGTGGTTACCATATGCCATCAAACATGCCTGTGGAATGGGAAGCAGGCAGGATAGAAGGAGAAGAAATAAAGGTACCTACCTCACTAATTCAAGGGAATGCATATCATGTATTTTCAAAATCACTAAAATTATAATTTCTATTTAGGCCTTTGTACTATAAATCTTACTATTAACTTGATGAACTATGAAGGTTTCCCAAAAAAAAAAACACAAGGAAATTATATCTCAACCTCTACATAATGTTATCCTTAAATCAACCTAATCAACAATAAGAGAGAGAAGCCACCACAACAACACATGTAGAGAACTTGATATGGTAATGACAACTGAAAAACACTTGGCCTGGACTGGAGTTGGCCCATGGCCATCACTCAACAACCAACTACTGGTCACAGAAAAGCAACTTGCCAATTCACTCCCACGCGAATTAGGAGAGGGGGGATGCATAAACTCATATTGAGTAGAATAAACAAGGTATCACAGAAATCACCAAATAGAAAGAACAAAAACAGGAATTCCTACCACACAAAGAAGCTGGCGTTTCCCAGGATTATCAGCTCCCTGATTACTGAATTTTGCTTCCAGAACCACTATCAGTGCAACATTATCCTATTAACATAAATAAACTCACATGAGCATCATTGGGCCAACATAAAACACACAAGATCTAGGCACAATACTCAGAAAGAAAGTATAGATCATGCCACCTTAAACAATCGATTTAAAGCAGTTTTCTTCTGTGCACTTGGCAATTGACTATCTGTCCAAGACTGCGCAGCCTTGTTAAATTCAACCTGCACACAAGCAAAAGTCAAATCAGATCATGCGACACTTATACACTGTCTTTACATATTTTAAATTATGAAGCACTGCCATTATATTTAGATCAAGAAGGACACTTTGTCTTTACACATGGATGGTTTTATGAATTGCCACATAATGGATCGGAGAAGATTCCTCCAAACCAGTTTCAAAGTAATAATTGTTATTGGTTCTAAAACAACAATGCGTGCATCATCACAGATATTGATTATTTTATTCGTCGTTTGTTCTATTTCTTTCATCAAAGACAAGCAAGACAAATCCAGACCTCATATTTTTTAACATGTGAAAATCTGTCTCTACGGAAAAATGTGGCACAACCGTCAATTGTATTTGTATTTCCACTGTAAACCTGCAATCAACAGGAATACAGTTCAATAACACAGAGTTTCAAAAGCTATTACAAAAATGAAAAGTATTCAAATAACCTCGTTTGTCTTTCTCTTATATAGACCAACATAACCGTGTTTGTCCAGCTCAGGAGCAAAAAACTCCTCATAGTGATCACTTTGAACCTGAAATGAAGAAGCTATACATTAGTTCAGACCAAGGCATGCTCCACACTCAGTTTACAAGTAGAAGTCCTAAGCCAGAGATATTTTAGTCTCAAGTTATAAATTAAAAATGAGGGAACCAATTGAAACAGAAATTGCTAAGACAAAGTTCTACTGCCTCTCCTTAACATTAATTATCTGTGATTCATTATAAATTGCATTGGAGGATCATGTCTTACTATCTCAAGCGGCATTGATAAAGTCAGAAGAATACAGTGACAGCAGCAAATAAATCCTTTGGAACATCAATATAATACGCTGTGTGCCACATCAAAAATATCAATGAAAAGAACTGTTTCCACATTTTAAGATTTACGCTTAATTAAAGGAGGCCAAGACCAATTTCTATACCTAAAACATCACAAGGTTCCATATTGACAAATTGTAGTAAAAAACTCATCAAGAGTTGTTGAGTAATTCCAAGTTCTAAAAAACCTAATGGTCATTTGGGACTCTGGAAATTGTCAGACTATAGAATAAGCTACCCCGTGATTGAATTTTCCCCCACCCCCAATTTTTTGAATATTCAAGCACTTCAGATGTTGCAGCTAAAAGTGCATAATAGCAACCTTAAATCAGATCTCACTATGCCTAATAGTGATGATTTTAGCTTCCTTACACCTCTATCAAGTAAAACAAATTCCATAAAATGAGTATTTTAAACTGAAATTTCAAAAACTTGCTAGCATTGGTCCAATAATCAGACCCTAATATTGTCATCAAACAATTTATAATTCTGCTTGCATACCTCCTGTAGACAAACAATATCTGCACGATAGCCAACTATTTCTCTCAACAAATTTTGTCTGCGATAAGGCCAAGAAAGAGCCCAAGAGGGGCAGTAACTGTATAGTTCACTTGTGGCATACACATCAGACAAAATGTTGTAAGAGAGCACAGTGAAAGTTCCTGAGGTCGAAAGACGGCCATCGGAATCTAGATGTCCAATCACATCTACTCCATTTACTGGTACTAAACGACGTGGACTAGGCGACGGAGCTGGAATGACACGAGAAGTTAATATAGTGTTGACCTGCCCCACGGGTACTTTTGTTTCCGCATCTACTACAACACATTCGAACTTAAGAACATGACCAATATCATCAGCTGTTGGTGTATATGTTTTAAAGCGACCAACTTCAAACCAAGTTTCACCCCCACTCCTTTGTGTAACAGCAGCAGGATACAAAGGTGTTGAACCATTTGTCAAGCTAGTAGCTGATGCAGAACCAGATAAGCTAGCTGCAGATCCTGAGCTATTGAAGCGGCCAAATAACTCCTCCTCTTCACTTCCATTTTCATTTACAGCACTTGCAGCACGGTCATGTAGAACACGATGATGCTGCCATGCATCTGAGAAGCACTTAGGAGAGCAATGGTAACTTTTGGCAACAGGTATTTTGGCCTTGACACAACCTAGGCACTGCAATGTAGCTTGCTCAGATGGATGTACACTACAGACAGCAACTTTTTTATCACTTTGTATGCGATACCTGCAAAAAAACCCAAAAATATGACAACAAACCTGTTTCAAACCATTCAGTAAAAAATACAACATATATAGAATCACTCAACAAGTAAAATGGGACATATCAAACAGCAAAGAGAAATTTTTGAAACAACTAAATCTTAGAAGGAAATATCTATTCCTCTAAAATTTACTATTAACTTTTTTTTGATAGGTAATCAGAAAACTTATATTAAAGAGGGAAAAAAATAAATGAGAATTACACCATGTTCATGATGATGAACAACAACACAACACAACACAACAGCAAGAGAGATGTCAAGAAACTAAGCTAAGGGAAGGCATAAACTCAGAGAGAGAAGAACACTCAGTAAAACCCCAACAACGAGACCACTCCATTAGACTGCGTTGGCATAAAATCTTTAACTCCTCCAACGTTTTCTCTTTATCTTCAAAAGATCAACGATTTCGCTCGAACCACACAATCTACATTAAGCACCCTGGAACCAAATTCCAAATCTCCAAATTATGCTTCCCAAGCCACTGATGCCAACTAGATAACAAACCCGCCACCGAACCTGGCATAACCCAATGAATACCAAAAGCCTAAAGCATGAAAGCCCATAGAGAATGAGTAACAGGACAATGAAGAAGAAGGTGGTCTACTGACTCCCCATCACAGCAACACATACAACACCAATTAGCCAGAGGGCGACCCTTAAGCATTAGATTATCCAAAGTGAGGATCCGACCATGTGCAACAGTCCATAGAAAGAACGCCACATGCTTAGGAATTTTTGGTTTCCAAACACCCTTCCAAGGAAATAAAGAATTCGAGGCACCCCGAATCTCATGGTAGTAAGACTGGGTGTCGAACTCTCCATCCCCTTTTAGCCACCAGCAAAGAGTATCTCTCCTATCATCCCGAAGAATTCGAGGTTGAATAAGCTGAACATGCATAAAGCTCAAGATAGCGATCTTTACTATTAACTAATCCAGCAGAAAGCCATAAACCTTTTGATGAGGTAGAGGGCAAAACTTCTATAACTTAAAAATGATGCAGTATCTTAACAAGGTGCTAGAGTAATATCATGCATTGTCACATGATTATGCTGCACACAATACTATGATAATTTACATAAAGAAAATGTTAAGACCTATCATGATGCCAAAGCTGACAGTCATTTCTGCATATTAAAGGGATGTAGCATGCATTCCAGAGAATTCATAGATTTCCTACCAGCATCCCTGGTCTCTATCACCTTATATTATAGGAATGCTAGATGCTTCTCTCACATAACTAAGTGTTGAATCAAGGAGGGTGAGGTTGTGGTTCAAAACTCACAGGATGCAGCTAACTTACCAATCAAAAATAGTCAAGTTATGCATCTATAATAACACAACCCAAATGCTTCAAAATTCACCTTGTTCAGCACACTGGTTCTAGATTTTTCTTTTGGTTTAAGATCATTTTTTTCATTATTCACTAGAACTGTTTCCCATGATTCATACTTTCTTTCACATCCCTAACACTATAGCTTCTTTTTCCCTTCTTAAGTAAGAAATCCCAAGTAATTGATAACGATACACATATTATCCGTTTCATGTATTATGCCAAAGTTGCCTTCTACAACTCAACCCCAGCTTTTCTCACACTCTTTATTGGGTAAGCAATAGATCTAATTTCAAAGTTGAACAAACCTGTTGCCTCCTAGAACTCACTAGCCCCCAGATTTTCTTACTTTCTTTATTGGGAAAGCACTAGATCTATTTTCTAGGTTTAACTATCCTTTTGAACTCACTAGCCACCAAAATTCCTTTTTCTTTTTAAATAAGAATCTTCCAAAATTTTACCACAAAGAACCTTTTTTTTTTCATACCATGTGAGATTCCAATGTTTCTTCAATTTGTTATATTAAATTTATCACAAAGATGCAGAATGCTCTTAAAATTCCACACTTTCTTAAGTAAATGAGGGCTATAATTAGCGTCCAAAACAACACTAGATGATTTAAGTTCATCTAGTGGAACCATCTAGATATTATTACTATGGTTTCATCTTTAAAGCTATTCGTTCACTTAGAAATTTAAGGGCCACACACTACTTTAGAAGTCAATTGAGCAAGATTCAAAAGTCAGTCTTCCATAAACTCTTCCATTTACACTTTTATTCTTTCATAGAGCAATACTTGCACTCTGTTTGGGGGAAGGGGAAGGAATTAAATGGAATAGAATGAAAGCAATTATTTTGGAATATTCCTTCCATTCCCTTATTTGAGAGTTTTAATGAGGGAATGGAAAGACCATTCCCTTGTTTGGAAGTTTAAGTAAGAGGGAATACTCATTCCTCTTTATTCCCTCAAACTTCAAATTTTCATTCCCCCCAAAATTGGGAGGAATCGGAGGGAATGGAATTACGTTTAATGAAATTTTCATTGAAACTACCAAAATACCCTTATATATTCAACTCTTTATTTTAAAATAAAGGTCTAATAGTAATATTGTTATAAAATCATTTCATTCTTTTCCCTCTATGTTATTCCCAAACAAGGTTACTTAATTTCCATTCCTTCATTTTAAAACATCCAAACAATATTACTTAATTCAATTTCATTCCTTTCCACTACTTAAATTCATCCCATCCCATTCATGTATGATTTACTCATTTCATTCCGTTCCATTATTTTATGAACTCCCAAACGAAGTGTTGGTGACCATCTCTTAAATGTATCTTCTAGTATAAAGTTTAATCTTCTCAATTCCTCTATTGGGTTCAAATTCAGATTTTTTCTTCCTTTACACAGAAAATAATACCAACTCAAAAGTTGCCTTGAAGGTATTTTCATACAAAAATTACTCAATACATGGATCACTTTAATATGCAAAACGGGAACTGCAATACATAACAAAAGTGTGTTTTGTACAATGCAATGCAGTCAGGATATGGTAACCTAGGAAATATAAATGTTGTGAATTCATTATTAGGTTTTGATACTTAAAAGGAGAACATGGGTTTGATCCCAGCAGGGACCATTTCTTCAAAATATTAATATGTGCTTTTACTTATAAAAAAAAAAAAAAAAAAAATACAGCTGACTCTCTCTATCTTCTTTTTCTTTTCTCTTTATAGGCTTTTTTCCCCCAATAAATAAATAGTTTATCTACTATCTTCAAATAAAAATTCCTCCCAACATTTTTGCATGTCCTCTCTCAATTCCAGTCAGCGCATAGCGGACGAAAAAAGAGTTCATCCTGGATTCTCTTTCTCAATTTTATATATATATAAAAAATTAAAAAATAAAAAATAAAAAGAGTCTATCAATTGATCCCCATTCATTCGGTCAAAGTTTCCAAGGCACGCCCCTCTATTGAGAGGGGCACCAACAATTTTGTTGCACTACAACTCTACACTCCATTCCATAAAATCGGTAACCGTGAATAACAATCTTAACTATGATGTGACAATACTAATTACAAATTACTTTATCACTATACTATTTTAGTAATAAAATGTCTTGAAACAAAACTGAGGATGCAGATTGCTAGGGTAAACTAGCATTTTTGGGTCGACTTTAGATCCAAAAAAAATGAACTGGAGAAAATTGAAACCCATATGCTTATCATTACAACAACTAAATTTAGGAAAATATTCTACAGCATATATTGTGAAGTTCATTGTGCTTCTACACTGTAATAGCAAACATAAAAGGAATATCACATTTTCACCACAACCCTACTTACTTATAGATTTACATCCTCTATTAGCAAACCATTACCTTCCATAAATTTTAATAACTTAACACCTAGGAGAAAATTTCTTATGGAATTTTTTTTTTTTTCATTTTGATGTTTGCTAGCCAAAAATTAAAGGATGAAATAACTTATTTCTAACTCAGTATCTAGCATGAAAGCCGAAACCTGTACTTCACTATGTAGACAAATTAAGCTCAATACACGCATAACATGAGGAGCAAAAACAAGATAGCAACACTCACTGGGTTGCATTCGTATTTGGGATTTAGGAGCACATAAAATGCCTCTACTGACCTATGAGGGAATAAATACTCAGAACCAACACAAATTATCAGTTAACCATTTCTTTTGTCATAATTCTCTGGCAGCATTCAAACATAGTAAAGCTTAAGACACGTAGCACAACAGCACTTCGAAAAATCTAAAAAATCTAAAAAATCTACTGCCATAATATTCAACACTTATAATTAAGCTTATTGAGATCACGCCAAGAGCCTTGTAGTTCAAGTGGCACTATTTCCAACAAATTCCAACAAAGACATCCAGGGTTCAAATCCCTACTCCCCATTGTAATTAATTATCGAATTATCAAAAAATACAAGCCTTACACTATATGTAGTAAAAACATAGACTTGGCATAGCACACTATAAATTGCGCTAATATGTAAAACAAAAAATATATAAATAAATAAATTCTAGCGAAACCCGAAAACTAAATAGCATTAAGTGGAAATAGAGTCACTTACCACTTGTACCTCAAGTAATGGCCTTCGATTGGGGAGGAATCGGGGACATCGTCGGTGGTGACACCCTTGTCGGGGCGGCGGAGGAGAACGTAGGGCGTGAGTTCGCAGCCTACAATGGGAATATCAGAAGGGAGGTGCACACGCAGCACGCTCAGCATGCTTTTTTTTGTTGGTTTGTGTTGTTGTCGTTGTTGTTGATGTCTTTCGTTCGCTTCACTCGTCACAGCTCTGTAACCCTAAGAAGAAAAGGAAGAAGAAGACACAAGTTCGGAAGCTTCCTCGAGAAGACCACACGTGCGGAAGAGGGCGGGACCCAGGCGGATCCGCCATTTACTTGACCCGAATTCCCGCCAGCCTTGACCGGACCCGAAACCCGACTCTGGAAATGTCACCGAATTCGCTGCGGATCTTGAAAGAAGAGTGAACCGATTTCAGCCTCAGGTCACAGAGAGAGAGAGTTAGAGATTGAAAAAATCAAAAATGGTTGGTTAGGTTTTGGAAAGTGATTGTAAAGTGGATCGATGGAAGATTCAACAGAGATTGAGAGGGAAAAGTTCGGGTTTTAGAGAGAGATAACGAGAGAGAGAGAGAGAGAGAGCAATTGACAATTAGGGTTTTACAGAGGAAGAAGTGAGAGAAGTAATCGGTCTGTGCATATAATGGAAAAATAAAAAGAAAGAGAAAAAGAGAGAGAGAAGAGAAGAGTAATTGGGGAGGTCTTTTTATATTAATTCGATACTACGACTTTAGATTTTCTTTTTTTCTTTTTTCTTTTTTACTCTGTCGAAACTATTTTCCCTTTTAGGATTAAAAAAAAGTAATTGAGATAATCATTTATGCTTTAAAATTCACTAATTATATTTATTATCATATCATATTTAAAATCAAAACCTTATTAACTAAAATTAGAGAAAAATAAAAGGCAACAATGATTGTAATTTACGCTCCGAATTTGTAGTCTTTTATTGCCATGCATGGCTTAGCTAAAAATATTATTTCTTCTCAAAAAATAAAATTTTAAAAAAAAAACCAAAAATATCCTAACGGGAATTGAAATTATATAAGATTGGTGAAAAATACAATGCTCAAATCTCAAGTAGAGAGCAAAACAAACAAAAATGTAGAGAAAATTAAAAATATACCTTTTTGAAGCAAAGCAGTTGAAATTATATAAGGTTGGTGAAAAATACAATGCTCAAATCTCATGTAGAGAGCAAAAAAAAAAAAAAATATATATATATATATACTAGTTAAAGGTCCATGTGTTGCACAGTTTTATGTTAAAATTTATAGAATATATATAATTATTATACCAAATAAGTAATCATTAAGCGAAAGGAATAAATTGCATTGGTGCATCAAATATAAAATGATAGCACCTCAATACAAAATTATCTTCTAACATGCCAATTGTGCTATAATATCATTTGTAGTTACATGTATCAAACTATTTGCATATAAATTTTTATATCTAATGAATCTACAATATAAGTGATTTGCAGTATTGTTAACAATAATATTAATGATTAAAATCTTTAGACAAAGTAATATAAAATTAGTCACTTCTAAAAGATAGAACTATTCGAGAAATACAACCTTTGTTCTAATTTTTTCCATGCAACGCACAGTTTTATACATAAACTTAGTGTAAATGAAAAAAAAAAATTTGCAAAGTTCTACATCTAGATTACAAACCTGACTTCCATAGCCAGATAACTAGCTAATAGAAATGGAAGCTTAAAGCAGCACAGAAGAAATATGGCTATAGAATATGGCAACAAATACATAATTTTAAGTTGTGAAGAAGTTAATAACTTGATAAGAACAAAAAGAAAATGGAGTTTACCCAATCAAGAAGTTTAGGTTTAATTACATATTAGTTTTTTTTTTAATAATTTATCCGAAAAAAATAGTTAACGTTATTAGCTAGATTGTTATTAGATTTTTTTTCTTTATCCTTTTTTTTTTTTTTTTTTGGTTGAGATAAACTACTTAATGATAAGAATGAATTAGAGTCATGATAGTATACCCTCACTTTTATATTAGATAATTTTAAGTTGTGAAGAAGTTGATAATTTGATGGCGTAAATGCACTTTTAGTCTCTACATTTTGACGTTTTTCCATTTTAGTCCCTACATTTTATTTTTTCCACTTTTAGTCCCTAAAACCAATTTACGCTTTCCGTTTTAGTCCTTGAAACACTGTTCTGTCACCAAATTAACGGAAAGACTGACGGATTAATAAAATATTATTAAAAAAATTATTTAACATTTTTTTATATGCCAAAATTAAAAAAAAAAATTAATTACTCAATTTTAATTTAGAACAAAAAACAAAAAAAAAATTATTTTCTTTCAAACAAAAATTTTACTTTTTTTTAATTAAAATGAATTTTTTTTTAATTCCAATCTTCTTCTTCTTTTTTTGTTCAGAAGAACATTCAACTTTTAAACCCTTTTCTCTCTCTATTCTCAAACTCTCTTTCTCCTCACCCCGATCTGATTCAAACTCTGACTGACCCAAACTCTCTCTGATCTCTTTCAAGACTCAGTGATGAGGTAGCCGCCGTCGAACTCGTTCAAGACTCAATGATGAGGTCACCATTGCCATAGAAGAAAGAAACCCCAGAAGGTCTGCGTTGCCGTCGCCGTTTCCGTTGCCATTGACCCATCGAACCCATTAAGAAGGTCCGTTGATTAGGTGTATGAAACCCTAGAAAGAAAACCCATAGTTTATTTCTGTGTAATTATGGCTCCGTTGTGCAAAACCCAGTCACCGATTCGGTATTGGAGCCCGATATTGACCAGTGGCGAGCAGATCAAGAGGCTGATCTTCGAGGTTTTGATCATGGAGGCCGTGGGGTCTTGATGGCGTGAAAACAATGGGAAAAATTTGGAGGCTTGCATGTGGGTGTTGTGAACATGGATTGGTGGTTGGGTCTGCTGATGATTTTGGCTTGGGTTGTGATTTGGGTTTCGTTTGTGTTTAATCTCTATTTGTGATCTGGGTCTGTGTTTGTGTTTGGTCTCTGTTTCTTTTCTTTTTTTTGTTTGTGTTGTTGTGATCTAGGTTTGAGTTTTTGGTTGCTGGATTTGTGTTCTTGGTTGCTGGGTTTGATCTGGGAAGAACACGAAGAACTTTGGGTCTGTGTTTGTGTTTGGTCTCTGTTTTTTTTCTTTTTTTTCGTTTGTGTTGTTGTGATCTAGGTTTGAGTTTTTGGTTGCTAGATTTGTGTTCTTGGTTGCTGGGTTTGATCTGGGTTTAAGTAATAATGTTCTTTTGCTGGGTTGCTATTCTTTTGCTTTGCTAGGTTGTTAGTCTTTTGCTTGGGTTTGATTCGGTGGTGATCTTCTGGAAAAAAAAAAAAAGAAGAAGATTGGAATTAAAAAAATTCATTTTAATTAAAAGAAAGTAAAATTTTTGTTTGAAAGAAAATAATTTTTTTTTTGTTTTTTGTTCTAAATTAAAATTGAGTAATTAATTTTTTTTTTAATTTTGGCATATAAAAAAAGTTAAATAATTTTTTTAATAATATTTTATTAATCCGTCAATCTTTCCGTTAATTTGGTGACAAAACAGTGTTTCAAGGACTAAAACGGAAAGCGTAAATTGGTTTTAGGGACTAAAAGTGGAAAAAATAAAATGTAGGGACTAAAATGGAAAAACGTCAAAATGTAGGGACTAAAAGTGCATTTACGCCTAATTTGATATGAACAAAAAGAAAAAGGAACTTACCTAATCAAGAAGTTTAGGTATATTTTATCCCAAAAAAATAGTTGACGTCATTAGGTAGATTGTTATTAGATTTTTAATTTTTTTTCTTTTGTTTACGTTTAAGTTAATACAAAAAAGAAGAAGTAGTTTTTTTTCCCCCTTAGATAAACTACTTAATGATAGTTACGTGAAGCAGGTTATATATATATATATATATATTTTTTTTTTTTTTAGATAAACTAACGTGAAGTATTTTTTTTTTTTTTTTTTCTTAGATAAACTACTTAATGATAGTTTTTTTTTTTTTTTTTTTTGAGATAAACTACTTAATGATAATAATGAATTAGAGTCCTGCTAATATATTATTCATTTTTAGTTCTTTGAAATTCTAAAAAATTGGTTTTATGTTAAAATTTATAGAATATATATAATTATTATACCAAATAAGTAATTATTAAACGAAAGGAATAAATTGCATTGGTACATCAAATATAAAATGATAGCACCTCAATACAAAATTATCTTCTAACATGCTAATTGTGCTATAATATCATTTGTAGTAACATGTATCAAACTATTTGCATACGAATTTTATATCTAATGAATCTACAATATAAGTGATTTGCAGTATTGTTAACAATAATATTAATGATTAAAATATTTAGACAAAGTAACATAAAATTTGTCACTTTTAAAAGATAGAACTATTCAAGAAATAAAACATTTGTTATAATTTTTTCGATGCAACGTAGAGTTTTATACATAAACTTAGTGTAAATGAAAAAAAAAAAAAAAAATTTGCAAAGTTCTACGTCTAGATTACAAACCTGACCTCCATAGCCAGATACCTAGCTAATAGATATGGCAACAAATACATAAAACCGTATATAAATAATATCAACAAACTGTATAGTAGGAAAAGAGAAAAAATACACCAGCCATATATATACCCCACTTTTATATTAGATAATTTTAAGTTGACTTGATATGAAAAAAAAGAAAATGGAGTTTACCCAATCAAGAAGTTTAGGTTTAATTACATATTAGTTTTTTTTTTTTCAAATAATTTATCCCAAAAAAATAGTTAACGTTTTATTAGATTTTTTTTTTTTTTTTTTTTTTAATTTTAAAGTTAACGGGAAGAAGTATTTTTTTTCCAATATATATATATATATATATATTTTTAGATATACACTTACTTTAGACATGAAGCATTTTTTTTTTTTTTTGAGATAAACTACTTAATGATAAGAATGAATTAGAGTCATGGTAGTATACCCTCACTTTTATATTAGATAATTTTAAGTTGTGGAAAATAAGTTGATAATTTGATATAAACAAAAAGAAAAAGGAGCTTACCTGATCAAGAAGTTCAGGTATATTTCTTAATATATAAAAAGCGGCTATGCCTCTACAGTGCTTTGGTTTTGTGAGGTTTTTTTTTTTTTTTTTTTTTTTCAACCCTTTTGTTTAAGTTTTGCACAGTAGCTACAGTGCCAAGCGGCACTGTAACTACAGTAGTTGCATTTTTTTTAGTCTTCCGTTTGTATTTTTTTTAATTATATATACTCTTATACTGACACAACAAATTTCATAATATTTTCACAATTATTGAGGTGTCAATTTCTTATAAGTCAAAATAAAATAATAAAATATGAAACTATGACCAACCACAACTGAAAATAAATGTTTTGTGAAAATGTTATGACACTTGTTAGTACAATATTTTTGCACGGTAGCTACAGTGCCTTTTTTTTTTTAGTAATATGTTTGTGTTTTTTTTTTTTTTTCCTTTTAAATATTTATATAAGTTGGTATATATATTGTTATATTGACATAACAAATTTTACAATATTTTCACAATTATTGACGTGTCAATTTCTTACAAATCGAAATAAAATAATAAAATATGAGACTGTGACCAACCACAACTAAAAATAAATATTTATAATAAAAGCATGAATGCGCGCACAGTGTCTTGGCACTGTACATCCAGTGTTTTTGCACTGTGTAGCACTGTAGCTACAACAGTGCTTTGATTTAGTTAGTCATTTTTTTTTTTTCAATAATCGATTTGTGTTTTTTTTTTCTTTTAAATATTGATGTAAACTGACATTTATATTATTATACTGACATAACAAATTTCACAATATTTTCACAATTATTGACGTGTCAATTTTTTACCAGTTGAAATAAAATAATAAAATATGAGACTGTAGCCAACCACAACTGAAAATAAATGTTTTAAAAAAAAATGTTACAATACTTATTATTATCACAATATTTTCACAATTGTTGAAATCTCAGTTTCTTATATATCAAATAAAAAATGCTAAATCCACAACATTTTAACATTAATTTCACAACAAATCATAGGTAAGCTATTATTGATGGATAGCACTGGAGCTACAGTGCTTTTGGTTTATTCAACTGGCATTGTACTAAAGTTTTCAGTGACCAACCACAACTGAAAATAAATGTTTTGAGAATAACAATAACAATGTTATCCGTTTAAAACCAATAATAACTTGTCATTTAGAATTTGTTCTAAAAATGTTATGAATGTAGCATTTCTCTCAAATAAAATAAAAAAATATCTATCCGGATCCTAAAAATGAAGATATTGTGAAAATATTGTGATATTTTATTGTATTCTTAAACTTATTTTTTAATATAATAAAATTAGATGAGGCAAAATTCACGATTCCAAACACAAAAATCATATCATATTATATATAATAAAAGTTGGGCTTAAACGCCGTGATTGTGCCACGTGGCTTCATCAAATTGCATAAATTTTATTAAATTTGATTACAATCCAATTTCTATCTTAATTTGATTACAATCCATTGGTTGGTGATAAGAATTAGCATTAGGAAGAAACACAACCTTATACAACCTTATCTTGCAAACATGTGCCTTCCTAGAAAATTAATATTACAATAGAATTAAATTTGTTATCTCGCACGGCTTAATAGAAAAGTAGTGCTTCACTGTTTCTACTTTATACAAAAAAATAAAAATAAAAAATATTCATACAAATCATGTTGTTAATTAACGTTATTAGCCTTTTATTGTTATCAAAATATTTGATATTTATCTAAAAAATTTAATTAAAAAATATTTGAAAAAAAAAGTAGATAACGTTAATTACATTTTTTTTTTTCTGTTTTACCCGTAAAAATCATGTTGTTTAATATTTATCCCACTTGATTTTTATAGTATTGGATTTTAATTTGAATTTATTATTATTTTTGTTGCTTATATCAACTTCTTCACAGCTCAGAATTATCGTTTTAGAAACAACTTCTTATCAACTTTTGTTTTTTGGTTGAAGTTTAATTTTGTTTGTTGGATAAATATAGGAATTATTATAGATAATTGTTTTATTATACCATGACTCTCATCTTTAGAGTTCGAGGACACTATAAATAATAAGGCCAGATTCATGATTTTTTCATTAATATTTTGAACGCCCAAATATCTATCATTTTTTAGGGTTATTTGTTATTTGTTTAATTTTGTTTGTTTGTTTATATTATTCCTGTTTTTTTTTTTTTTTTTTGGAGTTTCCTTGAGGTTTTGAAGCACTCGATCAAACGATACTCTTGGTATTGAGATTTTCCCAAAAAAATTTCTTAAAGTTTATATTTACACATTTTGTTTTGATAGGGTGAAATTTGGTGCCTCCTACCTCATTTTCAAAGACAAAAATTCAATTATTATGTAAGTTGTGGGGACCGGCCCAAAATAACAGGCTGGCCCCTAGGCCCATCCGAGGACGCAGCCCGTTCGAGGAGCCAGCGTGACCCAAGCAATCCTTATTCAGGACCATTGGGGCAAAGAAAACATGTCCGAGGAGTAATTTCTCCTCGGATACTGCAAAATCCGGAGTAAAGGTACATCCAAGCCATTATAATCTATCTTCCAAATACATAAAAAGGAAGGAAACCCGAAATATCTCAGTAAAGGCTGCCACCACGACATTAAATGCATTACAACTACTCTCCTGGCCGTATTAATGAGGAGAAGACCCCTGAACAGTGCTACCTTAGCTACTGCAACTCACAAAGAACTGAGAGAGGTGTCTGATAGAACATGTGCTCAAGTGGGGGTTTGGATGATCAACAAGTGTAAAACCCAGATGATTGGAAATGACCTATATAATATGTAAAAGTCCCCCAAGAGAAGGGGATGGAAAAAATGAGAGAAGACTGGAGAGAAGTCTTACTGCATTGATCTATATCTATTAACCAAGTTTTTAGCTCTATCATTCCGGGTGACTTTTCAACACAATAACATTTGTTCTTGTTCATGTATTCCCTCAACCCATGCAACAGCCCATTTAAACTTGCTTAAACCGAGTTCTTTAGCCCATACTCTACAAAATTCATTGTGTTGGGCTTTTTGGACCAAGAACTTGGTTACTAAATTGTGCCCCTACATAAGTGTTTCTACTTTTATTTTTTAATGTTTAGTAATTTGGGTTGCATTTTTTTTTCCTTTGTTGTTTTTTTTTTTGTTTTTTGGGTGGATGAAAGCAAACTTATTGTTAGAGTCCCACTTGATATAAAATTTAAATCCTATTAAAAATATAATTGTTAAAAAACTTGTTATATTGCCATACTAAAAAAAAAATAGAATTAAAAAAAGAAACGTCATATGAATAGAATCAAAGAAAAAAAAAACATGATTGATGGTTGAGGCAATAAGGATATAAGATAGATTTTTTTTTTTAAAGGATATATACTTTTAGAGTCCCATTTGTTATAAAATTTAAATCTTATTGAAATTTGAATTATTAATCAACATGTTATATTACCATACTAAAAACAAAATAGAATTAATACAAAAAAGAAAGAAAAGTCCATGAAGGGGAAAAAGGGGTGATTGATGGTTGTAAGGAAATAGGATATGATTTAAAAAAAAAAATTAAAACCTAATTATCAAACATAGAAAGTTTAAAATAAATTTAAAAAAAAATCCACAAAGAACAACACAACTTTATCCTAAGAAGTGATAAAACAATAGATGAAAAGTTGATAAGAACAAATAATATGTTATATTTATCACCCTTCCTACCTATTTATGATATTATACATCTTAAATTACCAAATATCAAGCTTTTCAATTGGAAGGATCAAAATCTTCTGTAATAGTAATTTTTTTTTTTTGGTTTTTCTCTTGCAACAGGCCTCTGAATATTTATTTTTCCATGATTTATATTTCATTGAGTCCAAACATATTTCTTATTTTGTTATTATAACCATTTGAATGAATGAAATCAACACCCAAAAAAAATATGATTTAAATATTAAAATAAGAAATAAAAATTAAATTTCTTTTAAGTGTACAAGTCCAATTTATTTTTTAATCTTAAATTTTGAATTAATTCTTTTTCCATTTTATTTATTATTAAATTTAATTATATTATCAAAATATTTTTTATTAAGCCGTGCGATGCACAGGCATAATACTAGTTTATATTAATTTTCTTATTAGCTAGATTGTTATTAGATTTTTTTTTTTTAAATTTTTTTGTTTATGTTTAAGTTAATACAAAAAGGAAGAAGATTTTTATTTTATTTTTTTTCTCGAGATAAACTACTTAATGATAAGAATGAATTAGAGACTTGCTAGTATACTATTCTTTTTTAGTTCTTTAAAACTCTAAAAATTTAATAAAATTTCTACAATTTAGTGAAGTCATGTGGCGCAATTACGACATCTAAATCCAACTTTTATTATATATAATATGATATGATATAATGTGATATGATATGATGTAGAGAAAATTAAAAATATACCTTTTTGAAGCAAAGCTTTGGCTTATGATATCTTTGAAATCAGACTTTCTTTAGCTTCAAGTAGAGTTGAACACCAACATAGAAAATTTAAATGGCCACAATAATATGTTTTAGCATTAGAACTCAACAATTGATTTAAGAAAAAAAAAAAAAACAGATAAAATATGGATCTGAAAAAGACTAACTCAATTGCAGCCGATTAAGAATGCAAATTCCACCCGTTGTTGATCTACATCAATGTGACAAACATCAAATTTCATTGTTAATTGTTTGAAGAGGAAGCACCATGTGATAGATTAGCAACAATAATAAGCATCCGATACATCAAATTTTGTTTGTTTTTTTTTGAGAATGAGCATCAAATTTTGTTTTGTAGACAGAAAAGTTTACAAATGAAATCAAAAACCATTTCAGAATATATAATTTATATGACATAGATTGATAAAAAGAACAAAAACCATTAAGATGCAATCCAGTCAGACAAAAAAAATGAAACATACCTTTACGCCCAATTGCCCTTTCAAACTTCAAAGTGCCTATGACGATTTGAGATTCTCAAAAACTTTTCCTTGAAACAAAATAACATCTATTTGGCATGATAATTAGATATTTATAAAGCTTTTATAGTCTTTTTATTTGGTTTTTTGGATTGATTTTAACATTAACCGTATAATAGAGTTTCAATTAAACTCTAAACTCTATTATAAATATATCTCATTAAATTCCATCTTTTTATCTATAATCTAAATAAATACGGCTGTTGTGAATAGTGAATACGAGTGGATATACTTGCGCATAGTCATCTATCCTAAAAAAAAAAACTGTTAAAAAAAAAACCTGAGTAGTAATTTTTTTTTATTAATAAGAATAGAGCATGTGTATAAAAAAAATAAAAAGTTGATGATGATTCACAATTGAAAGTAAACACATGGTATAAACTTGGAAAAGTTTCGTTAGACATAAAAATTTTCAAATTGTAATTAAGGTATTTTTTTCAATCAAATTAAGTGAAAAGTTGATAAGCATTTGTATTTATCCAAAAAATTGATAAAGCAATAAAAGAAAAGTAAAAAAAATTGAAAATCATAATAAAACTAGTAAAAGTGTCATGCGTTACTCAGTTTTAGTCATGAATTTTCTTTATATATTTTTTGAAAAATAATAACTAAATGAATTATTATTATTACATAATTTTAACTTGTATATAACTAAATAAATAGTTATTATTATTATAATAACTTGTAATGAATTGCTTATAAAATGCATAATTTTGTATATTTGTCCTTATATATAATATTTCTAATTAAAATGATCAATAAAAACTTTTCTAATATTTTTTAATAATTCCTTATTTATTAATGAAGAGGAGGATTGCATGAATAAGGTTATCCTAAAAGAATTAATTCCAAATTTAATATTAAAAAATCAATTGCATTTGTACACCTAAAAGAAATTTTATTTTTAAGTTTTATTTTGATATTTAAATCATCTATTTCAGTTTTGATTTTATTCAAATGGTTATGTCAGCCAGCCTACTTAGCCATAAAACCGACATATGTAGTATCCACATGTAACACTCTAACTTACTAATAAATAAATAAAAATATAACACTCTAACTTATACAACTTGAGTAATGTCTCTAATTGTGCCTAGGCCTTAAGGAACACATATATTAATATTGCAAATGAAAAAAATAATAAATTTAATAATTAAAACATTTGAAAACAAAATAAGCCAAAATTCAATTCATTTTGGACCGATGGATCTAATTTAGCCTAGCCGAAGAACCTTTTTAGATCCTTCTTTTTTCTCTTTGTATCCAATTTCATGTTGGCAGCAAATTTTGCTTTTAAAGAAGATAGACTACATGGAACAAAGCACCAAACAAAAACTACAACAAATCAAATCCATAAGAAAATATTGATGTCAACAACAAACAATCATGTGATGAGAAAATAAATTATAGAAATATTTCATAATCTACTCAAAAGTAAAACATTCCACGCCATTACATCACAATAGAATCCCTTTAGATACCTCATATTGAAACTTTTTAAGATATCATTAAAAAGGTGTGACATCTACAACAACAAAAACAAAAGGTAAAAAATTAAAAAAGGTGTAGTGACTATGAGATTAAGAGAGACATAAGTTTATATCTTCAGTGTAAGTTCAACTTTAATTCCACAGATAAGTATAACTTGTAAACACAAACATGGAATTTCAACCTACCTATAAAACCTGTTGATAAAAATCATATAGTATATAATAATAATAATAATAAAAAGCAACAAATTCACAAAATCTATTCAATTTTATAGAAAAAAAAATACTTGCAAGATTGTAGGTAGGATAGAGAGGAGAATGAAAGAATAGAGTTACAGTAGGTAGTATACAAGATAGAAATTCTCTTATAGCCTAGTTTAAGTATATATGTGTGTGAAACTCTCTCCTGGAGATTTGAACATCGACTCCTACCCCCTATACCCTACAAACACTTATATTTGTGGAGTGACTATCGCACCAAAAGTGTGTGGTGGTATGGAGAGAAAGTTTTATGTTCTGAAGAAGTTGATATGAAAAAAAAGGGAGTTTAGGTGAAAATCAAATACTTTATTTTGTTAATTTATTATTAGGTGAAAAGATAGCATAGCATAGGATCATGTTTAGTAAAAAAAAAAAAGAATAGTCTAAAAAAAGAACAAATAAACTGTTGTTTATATCTAAAAATTATTGCAATTTTGTATAGCCACTTAGTACAACCACAACTTACACCAAAGATATAAAATTGAGAGGAGGAAAAAATAAAACAAACAGACTAAGAACAAAATTGAGAGGAGGAAAAAATTATCAATGGTTGAGAGCCAAGGTATGGAACTTAATCCACTATCCTAAGAAGTGATTTCACCCCACTAGATATAATTTATCCTTGGTGTAAAACTGGCTCTAACAATCATCCCCCAGATTCAACGACAAGCTTTGGGTGTGTGCACTCACAGACCAGGGCTTTAAACTTGCATTAATACCTCGAATAGTGAAGGAGTTTGTAATAGAGTAAAGGACACAAAAATTGAGAATTTTATTGATTGTTCTTCCTCTAATGAGTTGAATATTACCTCTGTCCTTATAGCATCATAGATTAGAGTTTTTAAGCTAAAACGCTAATAAAGGCCAGCACAATTCCAAGCATATCCTGTGATTGAAGTTCATTGAGATTTTTCTTTTTCTTCTTTTTCTTTTTCTTTTTTTTTTTGCAACAACTACTGAACTAAGGAAATATATTTAGCTTGTGTAAGGAAATGAGAATATAGTGGGAGTAATTTCTGATAGTGAGGTAAGGTGAAGAATAAATCACCAATTATCATCCATTATTTTCCTTACATTATTTCCAACAGCTATATACATTTAGTGAGATTAATCAATGATTGCCAGAGTGTGGAGATAAAGTAGGAAGGAGCCAAAATTTGGGAGAAGATATAAATAAGAAGGGTTAAAAGGATGCCCACCAAATGATTGAGTTGGCGGGTGTAATTCTCACCTACAACTCCACTTATATTGGTCAAATGTTATGGAAAGACACTAGCTATAATCGATGCAGATTTGAAGCTTTTCAAACAATCCCCCACAATGGTTCAAATTTGTAAGTGATTTAAAGGAAGATTATAAGTTAATGGGCCAAGATGTAACTCGTAGATGCCAATGCCTTGTGGGCTTAAATTGACACTTAGTGCTTACAAGTGAGGACTCACTGACTCTAGGTGAACTGGTGTCTTGAACACAAGATCCTTTTGTAAGGCTTAATCTTGAGCACAATTTACATCCTAATTAAACGAGTTCTAGATTTGACGCATTATGGCCTTGTATCCTTCTTGGATGTTTATGGGGCTTTAGAGAGTTGGCCAAACTCTCATAGGAAGCGGCCTTCACCTCTACACCCATATAGGTAAACTCATCAAGTATGTATTGTTGCACACCACCTTTACATGCTATGAGCTCATTAAGAGATTTACCCATCCTATCACTTTTTGACAATATGCATTATCTACACCATAAGGAGGGACAATTTATGATAATTCACTATTGAGTCTCTCCATGACTTGTTTGTACCCATTGAACTTAATTCTGGATCTGCAATCACATAGGTTAGGTTACCATCATAGTTGATTCTCACAATCGTCTTCCATCCCATCCCCCTTGATGTATCATGGATTGATTTTCTCTGTGGTCCTTTAGTTAGAGGATTTGCCAAATTCCTTTCTTACCTTACAAAGCCAAAGGAAATATCACCATTATCAACACCCAGTTACCATTGTGCCTCAATCGTATATGTCGACTTTTCTCATATAAATTATGTTCATAGCACGTGTTATGGTAACCTGGGCCATCTGGCAAACACAATGAATGCAAAAAAAGGCAACAAAGTTAGTAAATAGAGATATATTATTCAAACTCCTAAGCCACTTAGCTTCAAACCCAGCCTTCTTTAAGGCCACTGACTCTACTTCCATTGTAATTCTAACTACGCTAATTTGCTTGAAGGACTTCCAAGAGACAACCTCTCCAATTAGTACGAACACATATTCAGTAGTGGGCTTCGCCTTGTCATAATATTTTTCCTTCCTAGTTCACTTGCTTCTTCTTAATTCTTGCGCATCATCAACAAGGCCTTTAGAAGAACCAATAAATTCATGCAACATCTTTTCCTTATTTTTTGAAAGAGATACATGCTCAAATAATATAGCATGAACTATTCAGATACAATAATAGTATAAGATTCTAGAATATCACAAGAAATCTACGATATGAATTATTGCAAGCATAACCAATAAACATACAATCACATATTCGAAAACCTATTTTCATCATTTTAGACTCTAGTAGCATGACCAAATGTCCCCACACATTTAGGTATTCTAAATTAGGCTTGAGCCATTTTCTCAAAGTTGATGGAAGTTTTACCAATTTTCTTATGAGATGCCTTACTATATATGGCAAGTCGAAAGAATGACTTCTCCCACATATTGGGAGATAGGCCAAGACTAATAAGCATATCATACACCATCTCTTTAAGAGTTATATTTTTGGGAATTTTTGTTATCAAGAATTTCTATTGAGTTTTAATTGGTTCACTATTTTTACTTATGCAACATTCGCAATACCTGATCTTTCCCTTTCCTACAACTCTTGTACTACTAAAGTCTCCCAGATATACATTCTCTTCATTGGTGATTTTCTTATAATTAAGGAGCTCCTAGTTAGAGCAAAAATTCTGATGGCCCATGTCCATTTTCCATTTGGTCATATTGTTTACTAGATTCACTTTAGAGACAACTGCAATTGTCACCGTAGATTCAAAGACAATATAATGATACTCATTGTGCATGCTTAATTTTTCATCTACCAGTTTGTTGTCAAGGAATCTACCAACAACATCATTTTAGGTACTTGTTTGGTAGCCCTTTTTTAGGGCAAAAAAGAATGATTGTAATACCATAATATGAAATTTAGGGTACGTTTGGTATATTGAATGGGGATTACGACAGGAATTGTAATCTTTATTTCTAGTAATAAAGTGTGTTGTAATGTAATAACTAAACTTATTTATTAGTTTGGTTGTGAGTTATAACATTAGAATGTGTTTCTAAAAAAAAAAAACATTAGAATGAAACTCAACATTTATTTTAGGAAATATCTTACTCATACAATTATATTTCCTTAAAAATTGTTATTTTTAAATTTAAGAAAGATATGTGTTATTTTTTATGATTTTTTATTTTTATAATTGTTAGATTTATATGGAAGGTTTGTTTATTTGGAAATATATTAAGTTTTGAAATTATTACACTTACTAAGGAATAGTTAATACAACTTTTTAAAGAGGAATAATTATTCCTCATTTTGAAGAATAACTATTCATAAGGAATGACTATTTCTTATAATAAAAACATAACCAAACTAAAGAATAAATAAACCATAGGAAAAACTATTACATTACAGCGCCTATTACAATCTACCAAATATGCGCTTAGCATTTAGTAAAATTTTAGAATCGGGTGTTTCAGCCCACTAAACATGTTTCCGCGTTTGCTTATTGGACCTCTTGAGATGCAATACCAAAATGCAAGAACTTTCCTACCATAACTATTAATACTACTGTTGACTTTTTTGAATGATATTTCTAAATTATCTTGACTTTTTACTAAACTATCCATTTTATTCTAGTCTCTTTTTACCTTTTTGTTATCTTATGCTATAATTTTAATATTAAAAAATTTGTGTTTTGACTATTGTACAATTTTTTTTTTACCCACTAATAACAATTTGCCACTTAAAATTTATTATAAAATTATTGTAAAGATGTTGTGATCCTGACATTATTGATTATAATAAGCACAACAAGAAAAAGAGTAGTTAGTATCGATGAGTACGACAATTACAAAAGGAAAAAAGATAAGTCTTAATAAAATCATAATTTGCAAAGATAATTATTTGTGTATTCCATTACAAGGAAATTTAAATTTGTCATTTATTATTGACAATAAGTCATTAATAATCTTTTTAAAAAGTCATTAATAATAATAAATAGCAATTATTATTATCATCATCATCATCATCATCATCATTAAGGAGGTGAAACCATTAGTTGGAAAATTTTCCCATATATATTGTTGTAAGGACTCAATTTGTAACGACCCTAAAATGATATTGGGTTCGCACGTTGAGGGCCCAAACAATATAATTTGTAGAGCGTGGGTTTGAAAGGCTAGGCGTCAGTCACCGGACGGTAATTCATCATGGTTTCCATAGCGATTTGCACAAGGGTGAACTTGACATGTCTAACAATAATCTTTTCCGGTATGTCCTGAGTGGTTCCGATCCTTAGACCTCGTCCGAGGAACTTCCTGTTCTTATTGTTCTCCCTTTTTTAGGACTCGATGGTCTCCACCCTCCTTTTTGGCGCATAAGCCTTCACATTATATAGTCCTTCTCGATTGACCCTGACCCTCCATCTGTTGATCAGGCAGGTATCTACTCGAATACCTGCCCCATCAGCCGCCTCCCCCTGCTTTCTGTTAGTTGCAATAACCGAAACCACACTGTTCAGGAGTATTTTCTCATTAATATGGTTAGGACGTTTGTGGGCGCATTCAATGCGGAGGTGACGTATTTACCTTGAACCACCCCCACTCCGTACCCCCATATGAGTCCCATTCTACTCGCCTCTTCTTCTGGGGGTACTTTGGAAGCTGCCTTTGACGACATGTCACTCTTCCCTTTAAAGTCTTGGGATGCCGAGGACAGGGTCATTCTCGGCTGCATCTCTAGGCTATTTGGTCTTTCATCACTTGTCCTCGGCAACTACTCTCCTCGGCACGGGCCCTAGGTCCTAATGGAAAGTGGGCCGGGTTATAAGTTCTCTGGCTCCATAATTGTCATTTTTGGTAATTTACATCTCAAACCACAATTTTGATAAGTGTTAACCAAGCACTCAATTTTTTTCAAAAAACATTTTTAACACCTTTTACCAAACACTCTACTTTTTTAAAAAATCCAATTTTATTTTCACTTTTTGAAATCACCACTTTTTAAAAAAACACAATATGAAAAAGCTAAACCAAACTCACCCTAAAATAAGCACCTTCCATAAAATACCTCTATTTTAGAGCATCCCAAATTTGTTTTTGCAAATTTATAAAATAGAATATATCAGACAAAGTGGATTGGTTTTGTAAAATATGTTCTATACAAATAAGATTGTCCCTTTTATATATTTGAATAGAGGCAGAATGAGCAGACTCATGAATTTAATCAAAATACACAACATTTAACATAACATAATCCACATGAATTGATTTAAGATAAATCAACATCCTTTCAGACCATCTTTTATAATGATTACTATGGGGCCCGAAATCTGAGGTCCCAGCCCACTTTGTATTAGAAGCCCAAGCCCAGGCTGAGGAGCCTTACTGCTAAGGACGCGCAATGAAAGCTCCTCGAAGGTCAAAGGATGTGGCCGAGGACGACTTTACGCCCAACATCTTACAGAAAGGCCTGAAGAAAAGGACAAATTCAGTGCAAGATAAGCACAAGGGAGAAGGCTGCCAACGCCTTAATGTGGAGCTCATCGCCTGACAAACCCATACTGATATTGTGCTGTCCAGCTTTTCCCAACCACTCTGATGTGAGGATTGACAAGATAAGTAATCACCCCAAACAAGGAGAAACGGACACGTAGGTGAAGAATTGGAAGGAAATATTAGTATAAAAGGGAAGCTTATGGCATTGAAAAAAGGGAGGGGCTTCCCAGGAACCAGAGAGAAGGGGGAGAACAAACTCATAAAAAGGAGGATGGTGAGGACGAGACGCTCCTTGGACCAATTCCGAGGAGATAGATCTTCACACCCCATCCGTGTAAGGCTTAGCCACTCAGGCCAAACCCATCTTCGAATGGGCTTCCATGAAAATCCCGACAAAACCGTTGCCCAACGACCAAGGTCTAGCATTTTCAAACCCACGCTCTACAAATGATATTGTTTAGGCCCTTTTACGTGCGAACCCAACACCGTTACGGTCCGCCACGAATCGTGTCCTCATAATTGGCGCCGTCTGTGGGGAAGGCTTGCGCGTTGGCGCGGGTGGCAGTGGAGTCGACTTTCTAGCAAGCAGAGGTTCGTGAGGTTTCCTACGTCTCCGGCAACACACAGCTGTTGCTCCGACATAAACTTTTGCTAGGGGCTACGCCTTGCGGTGCCAACGGCGCGGGCAGCTCTAGGGGCTTTTGTCCACAAACCAGCTCTCCCCGCCCTGGTCTAGGGGCTTACGTTCGAAACATAAACGAACGCCAAAAGAAAAAAAAAATCACAAGTTTTGGACAGAACCAAGGCCTTGCATGGTCCTCGGACTCAAGCCTATGGGAAAACCAAGTACGTAAAAGAAATCTTACAAGTTTTGGACAGAACCAAGGCCTTGCATGGTCCTCGGACTCAAGCCTATGGGAAAACCAAGTACGAAAAAGAAATCTTACAAGTTTTGGACAGAACCAAGGCCTTGCATGGTCCTCGGACTCAAGCCTATGGGGAAACCAAGTACGTAAAAGAAATCTTACAAGTTTTGGACAGAACCAAGGCCTTGCATGGTCCTCGGACTCAAGCCTATGGGGGAACCAAGTACGTAAAAGAAATCTTACAAGTTTTGGACAGAACCAAGGCCTTGCATGGTCCTCGGACTCAAGCCTATGGGAAAACCAAGTACGTAAAAGAAATCTTACAAGTTTTGGACAGAACCAAGGCCTTGCATGGTCCTCGGACTCAAGCCTATGGGAAAACCAAGTACGTAAAAGAAATCTTACAAGTTTTGGACAGAACCAAGGCCTTGCATGGTCCTCGGACTCAAGCCTATGGGAAAACCAAGTACGTAAAAGAAATCTTACAAGTTTTGGACAGAACCAAGGCCTTGCATGGTCCTCGGACTCAAGCCTATGGGGAAACCAAGTACGTAAAAGAAATCTTACAAGTTTTGGACAGAACCAAGGCCTTGCATGGTCCTCGGACTCAAGCCTATGGGGAAACCAAGTACGTAAAAGAAATCTTACAAGTTTTGGACAGAACCAAGGCCTTGCATGGTCCTCGGACTCAAGCCTATGGGGAAACCAAGTACGTAAAAGAAATCTTACAAGTTTTGGACAGAACCAAAGACTTTTGGACAGAACCAAGGCCTTGCATGGTCCTCGGACTTAAGCCTATGGAAAACCAAGTACGTAAAAGAAATCTTACAAGTTTTGGACAGAACCAAGGCCTTGCATGGTCCTCGGACTCAAGCCTATGGGAAAACCAAGTACGTAAAAGAAATCTTACAAGTTTTGGACAGAACCAAGGCCTTGCATGGTCCTCGGACTCAAGCCTATGGGAAAACCAAGTACGTAAAAGAAATCTTACAAGTTTTGGACAGAACCAAGGCCTTACATGGTCCTCGGACTCAAGCCTATGGGGAAACCAAGTACGTAAAAGAAATCTTACAAGTTTTGGACAGAATCAAGGCCTTGCATGATCCTCGGACTCAAGCCTATGGGGAAACCAAGTACATAAAAGAAAAAACTATGTTATTTGAACATTAAATTCCATCCGAGGAGAACTCCCCGTTAACAGTTGGGTTAATCCCTAAACTGCACGGATCCCCCAGTCTACCCTCGGATTCCCAACACCAAAGGGATTGATGTAATATAGTGCAATATATTACCCAAAAACACAATCGAAGTCCCTCGCTATTCGGCTACCCTCTCGGACGAATTATTCAGAGTTCATCGATCTCGGTCATTTGTTTTGCATGCATCGCTCAGTGCTCGGCCGTTATTCCGGTTAGTTTCCAGAGTTTAATTTACTGATAATTACCATTGTGATACTTGATAACATCGATAAGTTTAAAGACGAGCGTGTATTTAATGTTCATGCACTAAGTAGTTGTTGCAGAAAAGAAAAGTATTTAGAAAGAAATAAACTTATCTTTTATTAAGACAAAGAAATAGTACAGTGTACAATGAAAAGCTGAAATAAGCTTATCCTAAAGCTAACTACATGAATAAAAAGAAAAAATACAAGAGAATGAAGGTAAAGCCGAAGAAGAAGCACAGATGAGAGGTTGGCTGCTGTTCCGAGGAGTTGTGTAAGAAAACCCTTCCTCAATACTTTTACATGCCCATAACTCAGGCAGCCAGAGAACCCAACTGGAGGCCTGCACCGTTGAAGAAAAGGTGCAGGGAGCCGGAAGTTGAGGAGCCCCCGCAAAAATTTGCCTGCGACAAGGCAGACGGCGCTGATGGCGGAAATTCCTTCTTCTGACATACCAAAGATCTGGCATGACTAGAACCTGCTTCAGATTTTGACTAAAAGAAAGAGGAATACCATCTTTCCCTTGTCAAAACGAAGAACTGGCTTGAATCTGTGCCATCCTTGTCCGTACCATATCACCTTGAGGATTCGGTGCCTCTGAAGCGTGCGGAGGCCCTTCATCCCCATCCACGCCTCAAACGTCTTGCTTTGAGGCAAAGTGGCACTAGAAATGGAGATCGTGAGTATGACAGAAGAAATATGATTCTGAAGGGAACAAGAGAGTTCATGTGCAAGTGGAGTGATCCCCTACCCTATTTATACACAGAAGTAAATCGGTGGCATTTAATTCATGCAAGTTTCCAAGGAACGCTACGGACGAAGCAGACTTGGCTCAATTTCCAACTTCATCCTCAGCCGTAGGATCTGAAGATCCTCGTGAAGGCGCGCCTTGAGTACCAAAATGTCAAAGGACCCTGCGTGAACGAAAATAAAGGAATGACCCTTATCTTGACACGCCTCCCATGTAAATGAAAAAATACAAATAATAGTGGAGTACTGGATTTGGGCGAGCCATAATGTGGGCCTAACGTCACCAAAACCCTCCTCCCCAATTAAAAAGTCGGGTAGCAGGATTTTGAGGGGCTATTGTGGGGCCCGAAATCTGAGGTCCCAGCCCACTTTGTATTAGAAGCCCAAGCCCAGGCCGAGGAGCCTTACTGCTAAGGACGCGCAATGAAAGCTCCTCGAAGGTCAAAGGATGTGGCCGAGGACGACTTTACGCCCAACATCTTACAGAAAGGCCTGAAGAAAAGGACAAATTCAGTACAAGATAAGCACAAGGGAGAAGGCTGCCAACGCCTTAATGTGGAGCCCATCGCCTGACAAACCCATACTGATATTGTGTTGTCCAGCTTTTCCCAACCACTCTGATGTGAGGATTGACAAGACAAGTAATCACCCCAAACAAGGAGAAACGGACACGTAGGTGAAGAATTGGAAGGAAATATTAGTATAAAAGGGAAGCTTATGGCATTGAAAAAAGGGAGGGGCTTCCCAGGAACCAGAGAAAAGGGGGAGAACGAACTCATAAAAAGGAGGATGGTGAGGACGAGACGCTCCTCGGACCAATTCCGAGGAGATAGATCTTCACACCCCATCCGTGTAAGGCTTAGCCACTCAGGCCAAACCCATTTTCGAATGGGCTTCCATGAAAATCCCGACAAAACCGTTGCCTAACGACCAAGGTCTAGCCTTTTCAAACCCACGCTCTACAAATGATATTGTTTGGGCTCTTTTACGTGCGAACCCAACACCGTTACGGTCCACCACGCTGTGCCATCCTTGTCCGTACCATATCACCTTGAGGATTCGGTGCCTCTGAAGCATGCGGAGGCCCTTCATCCCCATCCACGCCTCAAACGTCTTGCTTTGAGGCAAAGTGGCACTAGAAATGGAGATCGTGAGTATGACAGAAGAAATATGATTCTGAAGGGAACAGGAGAGTTCATGTGCAAGTGGAGTGATCCCCTACCCTATTTATACACAGAAGTAAACCGGTGGCATTTAATTCATGCAAGTTTCCAAGGAACGCTACGGACGAAGCAGACTTGGCTCAATTTCTAACTTCATCCTCAGCCGTAGGATCTGAAGATCCTCGTGAAGGCGCGCCTCGAGTACCAAAATGTCAAAGGACCCTACGTGAACGAAAAATAAAGGAATGACCCTTATCTTGACACGCCTCCCATATAAATGAAAAAATACAAATAATAGTGGAGTACTGGATTTGGGCGAGCCATAATGTGGGCCTAACGTCACCAAAACCCTCATCCCCAATTAAAAAGTCGGGCAGCAGGATTTTGAGGGGCTATTGTGGGGCCCTAAATCTGAGGTCCCAGCCCACTTTGTATTAGAAGCCCAAGCCCAGGCCGAGGAGCCTTACTGCTAAGGACGCGCAATGAAAGCTCCTCGAAGGTCAAAGGATGTGGCCGAGGACGACTTTATGCCCAACATCTTACAGAAAGGCCTGAAGAAAAGGACAAATTCAGTACAAGATAAGCACAAGGGAGAAGGCTGCCAACGCCTTAATGTGGAGCCCATCGCCTGACAAACCCATACTGATATTGTGCTATCCAGCTTTTCCCAACCACTCTGATGTGAGGATTGACAAGACAAGTAATCACCCCAAACAAGGAGAAACGGACACGTAGGTGAAGAATTGGAAGGAAATATTAGTATAAAAGGGAAGCTTATGACATTGAAAAAAGGGAGGGGCTTCCCAGGAACCAGAGAGAAGGGGGAGAACGAACTCATAAAAAGGAGGATGGTGAGGACGAGACGCTCCTCGGACCAATTCCGAGGAGATAGATCTTCACACCCCATCCGTGTAAGGCTTAGCCACTCAGGCCAAACCCATCTTCGAATGGGCTTCCATGAAAATCCCGACAAAACCGTTGCCCAACGACCAAGGTCTAGCATTTTCAAACCCACGCTCTACAAATGATATTGTTTGGGCCCTTTTACGTGCGAACCCAACACCGTTACGGTCCGCCACGAATCTTGTCCTCACAATTACCATCAAAATGTTTCCAGTTTAGACATAACAGTTGATGAAATCATATTAAATTACCAGACGGAATCACTTCTTAGATTGTTAGAAAAAATGAATTTCATCAAATACACAACATTAAACATAACATAATCCATATGATGAATTGATTCAAGATAAATCAACATTCTCTTAGATCATCTTTTGTAATGAGTACCATCAAAATGTATACAAGTTAAATAAATTAGATGATGAAATCATATTAAATTACTAGACAGAATCACTTCTTAAATTGTTAGAAAAATAAATAAGAGATTAATTAAAACAAGCAGATTTTAAGATCAAAATTGAGAGGAAGAAAAACTTATCGATGGTTGAGAGTTGAGGCGTGGAACTTAATTCACTGTCCTAAGAAATTATTTTGCTTTGCTGGGTACAATTTATCCTTGGTACAAAATGGCAAGCTTTGGTTGTGTGCACTCACAAACCTAGGCTTTGAACTCGCATTAATGCCCACAACAGTGAAGGAATTTGTAATAGAGTAAGGGACACAATTTGAGAATTTCATTGACCGCTCTTCCTCTTATGAGGAGAATATTACCTTTATTCTTATAGCTTCACAGGTTATAATTTTTAAGCTAAAACACTAACAAAGGCCGGCACAATTCCAAGCATATTCCATAATTGAAGTAATTGAGATTTTTTTTTTTGGTCTACAACCGTTACTAAAATTAAAGGAAATATATTAAGCTCATGTAAGGAAATAAGCAAATAGTGGAAGTCTGGAGATAAAGTAGGAAGGAGCTAAAATTTGGGAGAAAGAAATAAGAGGGGTTGAAAGGATGCTCACCAAATGATGGAGTTGGCTGGCGTAATTATCAATACCACTCCACTTATATTGGTTAAAGTTTATGGTAAGACACTAGCTATAATCAATGCAAATTTGAAGCTATTCCAACAAAAGGGAAACTAGTGAAGTTGAGCAAGGATGAATTGATTTGGGTTAATCTTAAGTATAATAAGTTATTTAATTTTTGTTACTAGTGTGAAAGAGTGAGATACAATGACATGGAGTTCCGCGAGAGAGAAGGCATCCAATTTGGCAACAATAACAATTCATATGACTACGGTCCATGGTTCATGGTTGAATTAGGAAGAAAACAAGCTTCCAAGAAAACAACCACATCACTAATAGAAACAATAGAGAATACAAATTTGGATGAAGATGGCAGAGTAGAATCAGTGTTGAGGGTGGTGGAACGACGACCAAATCTCTTAGTAGAGTTGAGTTAGACAGAGAAGGAATGAATGAGAAATCTAGATCAATTACTAGTTAGTAGAAAAAAAAAATTATGATGTGATGGAAGAGATTGAACCAACTAATCATGTGTTAGATATGGTTGACTCACGAGGGAGAGAAGCAATAATAAATGAGGGGGTTACTAGTTCAAGGAAAAGAGATTTATCTACAATATTTTAGGGAGCATTTCTAAGTAAGGAGATAATCCAATCAATTTTAGTAGATGTAGTAGAATTATCTTATGGATCAACATCTTAGGGGAGTGGGTCCTTAATGAAAAAATAAATTAAAATGGGGAAAAATTATTATAGAAGAAAAATTAGAAGGAAAAATAAGTGATGATCTTGGTGCTTGGACTTTAGCTTAATAGACTTAATGACCATTAACTTAATGATATTGGACTTGAGCTTAATGGACTTTATGGGCCTTAGCTTGATAGACTTTAGCTTTGATGACCTTAAATTTTAACTTTAACTAAGAGCTTGGGTCTTTAATTGAAAGTGCTTAGGCTTGTATCTTGTGAGCTTTTGGTCTTTGATGATGATCATACATATACCTTTGATGATAGGTCCAAGCATTGGGCATGGACTTGAGTGTTGGGCATAGGGTTATTCATAAAAAGCAAGTTAGACTTCCATACCAAATAAGGTTCAATTAGAGTGTTTTGGGCTTAGATCCATCCATAGCAAACAAGGTTCAAACATCTATGAAAGACTTAAGCGTTGGACTTGGTCCTAGATACAATATAGAAATGAAAAAATAGAAAACAAATTTATCTATAATATATTATAAAAGTTGGATCTCACAATTGGTAGATGCATACAACAATTATATGAGTCACTATCTCAAAGCATACTGCGATGACGCAAGTCATTTCCTTCCTTTATTTTGTATGATTTTGACAAACTATACCACATGACATGTAATAATCGGTACATGTAAATTTTATTGATGATGTGTCTGTTATGTGTCAATATATTTCTTAAAATACGTTAAAAAATTTACCGTGAGCTTTATGCTAATTACACCCAAATTAATATGCCCTTAAGTATTCACAATTAGAGCATTCACATTAGTGGATGCAATTTTTCTTCTATTTTTCAAAAAAAAAAACCTACTTTTTCTATTTTACACACTTATTTTTACAAAACACTTACATCAGTTTGTCTATTTTACACATTTTTTTTATTTAAATAATATTTTTCTCACATTTTTATTATTATTTCACAACTACCTATGGCCCCACCAACTTTAACACACACGCCAACTATATCTAATCTCTATCTCTTTCTTTTTCTTTTTCACTTTCTTCTTTTTTCTTTTCCTTCTCCTTTCTTCTTCTCAATTTTTTATACTTCAACATCTTCTTCTTTCTTCTTCTTTTGCTAATGTTGAAACAAGAAGCTAAAGAGAGAAAACTCTTGGTGGGTAAGCTTTTTTTTTTTTTTTTTTTTTTTGAGAAGATGGTGGGTAAGCTTAAAAAGAACATAAATTTAATGTTTTGGTCTGGGTACATTGATGAGGCTGTGATGAAGTACTCAAAGGTTTTGAGATGCTACTGAGGAACATTGAAGCCACCATTAGTTACGCTTGTTCTTCTACTATTTCTGCATTTTCTTCTTGTTCTTTTGCAATTTTGGCTTGATTATTTATTTTGGTTTAATGATTTTTTTTTTAGGAAAGGGTTTGATGAATTTGGGATCTTGATTTAGATCAAGTTTGAAGAATTTTATGATTTGTTGTTGGATTTAAGAGAAGATAAAATGATTAAGAGGGCAGAGGAAGAGAGAGATCGGATGATAGAGGAGAGATAATCAGATGAGAGATGATAGAGGAGAGAGAAAAAAATATAAAATAATAAATAGAAAAGCTACAGTAACCGTGCATATATGCACGGTTACTATAGAAATTGTGCATAAATGCATAAATGCACGGTTACTGTAGAAATTGTGCATAAATGCACAATTTTACACCCACTGATGTGAGTGTTTTTTTGGGGCCAAAATGTGTAAAATGAGTGTCTTTTTCTATTTTGCAAAACTTTCCACAAGCTGATGTAGTTGCTCTTTAGCTACCTAAATGGCCATTCACTTCTCTCTTTCTTTATTCTTTTTATTTCTTTTTTCTTTTTTAATTTCAATTATCCATTTTTTGTCAAAATTATTACCTAATTGAATTGACGCATAGTAGTCAATATTACTTAAAAATAGTAATATTGACTACTATGCATTATACCATTGAGTGGAGAGACTACTGAGCAAGGTTGTCAAAATTGGGATCCTACGTAGGATCGTTGAAGGTAGGTGAGATCATAAATCATACGATCGAATCATAAATCGTAAGATCCTATATATTTTTAGATTTAAAACAAAAAACACATTAATAATGACTTTGTATGTTAAATAATCATGTAAATTATAAATTCATCTATAAAAAAACTAAGATTTACATCATATGATGTAATTTGCATGTCATGTATCACTAAGTCTATACTAATGAAATAAATATATTTAAGTTTTGACCCAATGTATCTAAAAAGTATGTTTAATTAGCAACCAAATACCAAAATATTTATCAAAACATATGGAAAATGTTTTCCAAGTTCTAAGTTCCAAGTTTGAAATCTAAAATAAGTTAGCAAATGGAAACTAGCTAACTACAATATGAAATCCAAAAGCAAGATGAATATTAAGGTGAAGTGAACATTTAATTATTCCCATTCTAAGTTTCTTATAACTACCATCCTAAATTCCTAATCATTATCATCCATTTCATCATCTATGTAGACATTAAAAATCATATCTAGTTGTCTACATCAGTCTCCCTTGGTTTCAAAAAACTCGACCTTGAGTTCAAGTTCAATTTCTTCCCTCGATCTATTAGATATCCAATCATTCATTTCCATCCTTTTTTTTCCTCAACGATAAAAGTGGAACCGACATGCTACTTGTCAATCTTTTCTTGCTCATAATAAAGCTTGTTGAACGAATTATCATTTGTAATTTGTTTTTCCAAGTGTAGTGCATGAGACCAATGCTAAGAACAAATTATCATATTCATCCATTAATCCTAGATTCTGATTCCTCTTTGATTTACATGGCACAAAATCTTCACTTATCTTTTTAGAACAAAAACCCTTAATCTCCATTGAAGGACCAAAATCAATATCAAATTTATCATTGTCAGGGAAGTTTTTGCGACAAGGGCCGAAAATGTGAGAAAGGCCCAAATCTCTCATTGGGTTCTTTAGAAGTGTTTATTGTGGAAAATAAAGCCCAAAATTCCAAATATATAATGAACAAAAGACTAATGGTGCTTTGACAAGAGAGAATCAAAATGCTAATAACAAAAGTGCAGAAAAAGCATAAAAACATAATAGGTCTGAAACTTTGACCTACAATCAGCGAGAAGAGGAAATTAAGAGAGGTTGTGAGAAAGAGAGGGAAGGTTCCCCTGTACCCATATTTCCACCCCTATACTTCAGAATTGCGAGAATGTTAGCTGGTTGAATGGGCTTAACAAAAGTGCAGAAAAAACATAAAAACATAACATGTCTGAAACTTTAACCCACAATCAGTGAGAATAAGAAATTGAGAGAGGTTATGAGGAAGAGAGGGAAGGTCCCCCTGTATCCATATTTCCACCCCTAAGGTTTAGAATTGTGAGAATGTTTCTTGGCTCAATAGGTTTTTGCTCTCAAGTTTCAACTCTCTAGGGAAAATGTGGTTGGTTCCCTTTTTGAGATGAAGAGAGAGTTTTATATAGAGTTTGGAGTATTGCTAATGATTGGTTTTTAAGTAGTGGAAGAGGCTTTTATCCCCCATGATACTAACTTGGTGTTTTGGCTTGGGTTACTTTTGTTCATGAAAGAGTTTTGCATGATTTTGGAAATAAATTGGCTGACTCCATTAGCTATTGTTTCCTTGTCATTGTAGGCTTTTGATAGCTGCATTTGGTGGCTATAATAGGCTAGCTTATTAGTTTAGGATCAGCTGTGTTTTTTGGGTGGAAAAGAAAATATGGTAGCAAAATTAGGTTAGGGCAGAAACTTTGGGCCACAGTCAGCCAAAGCATAAAAGCTCTTTTAGGATGGAAATTTCGCACACAAGACCTTCTCCATGAGCCTGAGGTACTACCAGTGTCCCTTACCTACTTGGTAGCACGCATGGACTGAGCTTATGCAAAAGGCCTGGAAGAAACCGACCTATACCCTCCAAACCATACTTCCTTAATTTCCCCCATAAATCGCATGAGATTGGGCCATGCTTAAAAGAATAAAATAAAATATAATACATGAATTGAGCTCACAAGGAAGTGGAGCTTGGTTGAATCGAACTTGTACAAAAAATTTATCGCAAAAATGGGTATTGACATTAGCCCCCCAAGCACGCATGGTGCTTGCGACATGCGTGTGAGTTGTTGATGTTTCCCATTACTTGAAAATATTGCAAATTTGGGAATTAGTTTGCCCAAATGCTCCATTTTTTTTTTGGTTGATAAAATACAGGTTGATGAAGGCTGTTGGTAGAAATTTCTTGTTTGCTTGATAGATCACTTGTGTAGTAACATTGTTGTTTTGCTTATTTGCATGAGTCCATACTTGATTGTATGAATTTTGGTGTTAGGACAGGCTAGTTGTAAAACAAATTGAGTCCCTGACCTAATGTGTATCTGGAGCCCTTTAAGACTTTTCCAAATGGGCATTCCTGACTATTAAGGATATTTCTTCACTTGATCAACAAAGTGGGCCCTAGCTTGTAAAACTTGCTCCACCAAATAACATATGACATAACCATGAGATTTTGGTAAGTACTCTTTAACTCCAATGCCACTTTCCACTAATTTTTTTTTTTTTAAAAAATCTTTTGCTTCCACGCGTCACATGCCCCACCTTCTTTTATTTGTTTTGTTGCCTTCATTACACTTTCATTTGTTTTTGTTTTCTTTTAGGAGTAACCTCCTTATATATATCATGTCTCTCTCTTAGCCATTTTACTAGGCTTTCAAATCTTTTGATTTTTTGCTGAGCTTCTTCACACAAAGCTCTCAAAATTAGGATTTGTAATTTTCCTTTTCAAACTCTTTACTTTGCATAGACTTCCTTAAGCTTCTCCAAATATTCCACCTCCAACTCCTCACAACACCCATGTCATAGAGATCCAAGGAAGGCAGTGAGGTGGTGAGATCCTTGATGGTGACGAGAGAGGATGTTCCATGGAAACAATTTCAAGGGATCGACGTCGTGTTCAGTCCAAAAGTCGAGATCTAGGTAGGATGAAGCGCCGTTGCCAAAGAAGAGAAAGGACCCACTGGTAAGGAGTAGGGTTTTCCCGCTGGTCACACAAGAGAATGTTTGTGGCGGCTTGCCGCTCATGACTGAGGGACTTATTCAAGATGACATTGGTGAAGTAGTGCTTACAACGAAGCGATAAGGTGTTGAAACCATTCTTCACACAAACCTGATGTTGGATATGACATCTACCTTGGTGAGCTTCTTTTTTTTTTAATTTTTTAATCTCTATCTCTTGGTTGAGCTTGCTGATATGTTGAACAAACTCTTCAATTAAATTTGTAAAGTGATTTTTCTTTGGAAAAATGATAGTCTTATTGCATCAATTCATGAGGTTGAGCCATTGTTCTCATTGAAGCTGTAGCTCATGTTGAAGCTGATTCCCATTGATCTCAATAGTCACAAGGCATGGAAATTAGTTCGTAGCATTACCATGCCTAATATTGAGTTGGCATTGGTGTTGGAAGTAGGAGTAGCATACTTGACTATAAATTTGACTTGGGTCCATAGGAGAAAATGATGATAAGTGAGACGCTATCTTAAACCTCTATGCAAATTGTAACACATTGAGGATGTTTCAATTTTCTTGAGTTGCTTGATTGTTGGCCAATTTGGTGAGATTGCATTTGTCAAGATTAGTTTTGATGGAGCCGTAGTCATAAGTGATATTGTTGGCCACCTTGGGACATCGTATTTGAGGTGGAATGGAGCAAATATATCACTTGGCGATGTAGTATAGGGGTGTGACATAGCTGTTGTATGTGCTGGTAGCCCGCAGTATTGTGTTCTTGTGGCGAATGAGAATAAAAATGCAGAGCCACAAGTTGTTGTTGCTTCATGCTTGTTGTGATGATGAGGAAAGTGTTGGTGAAGCTGAGATTAATGTTCTCACATACAATGCATATTGCGTCGATTTTCCCATAATTTTTTAGGGATGATTATGTCCACCATGTAATGGATTACCATGCTTGAATTATAAGATGTTGTGTTGGCTTCCATACCGTTTCGTAAGACTTGCCTTTAAGAGAATGTTGGCTGTTGAAAGCGTTGCACCATTGCAAGTAGGGGACTTACCACATGTGAATAATGTGATATCTCGCCGGCTTCCTAATCATTTGATAGGTTCTACCTTTGAGGGTGCATTGGGTTTTCTACCTTGTCAATGGCTAGTGCCTTCACAAGTAGGGGTATCGCCATAATGAAACATCTCGTTGACTTTGGCTTTCCCCACCTTATTGAAAGTTTTTTTTTTTTTTTTTTTTTTAACCCTCGCATGTAGAGGTTTTGCCGTAAGAGTAATTTGTTGGTTTTCTTGTTGCTTTGCAAGGTTTTACATTAGGAGAAAGCATTGACTTTCCCTACCTTATTGAAGGCATTGCACCTTCGCATGTAGGGGCCTCACCATGCTTGGATAATATGATAGTTCGTCGGCTTTCTAATGTTTTATTGTGCTTGCCTCTGAAAATCGGTATAAGCGAGATATATTGTTGTCACTTGTGATCTTGTGCAAGATGTCGAAGTGATGAATGATATGCTCCTTGATAGAGTTAGCTACAACCATTGCCATTGCTTTTATTGAGTGGAATTGCTTCCACCCACTTGGTGAATTACTTAGTGCGACAAAGACTTGAATGCACCCATTCAAGGGTGGATGGATAAGTCTAATGAGATCAAGCCCCCAAGTGTGAAATGCTTTGGAATACTCATGTCTTGAAGGTTTATACGATATGTGAGTATGATGTTGGAGTGCGCTTGGAGGTGTGGTGA
This sequence comes from Quercus lobata, assembly GCF_001633185.2. Taxonomy (NCBI): domain Eukaryota; kingdom Viridiplantae; phylum Streptophyta; class Magnoliopsida; order Fagales; family Fagaceae; genus Quercus; species Quercus lobata. The sequence continues at coordinate 24,961,733 of NC_044910.1, read as the reverse complement.
CTTTTAGCGAATTTGGTTGCATCAAATCAATGGTACCCCATCGCCAAGAGTTGTTGGTGAGATTTATTCCTCTCTTAGTACTCTCCATATTCCTCCAAGATGAATTCCAAAAATGGTGTCCCCTAATTTGCTGTATAGAAGGCATAATATGATTCTCCTTTAACGAAAAAAATGTTGTGCCGCAAACAGAAACTCCATACTTTGCTAACTCGATTTCTAATTTTAGGACAATGATAGGCTAAACATTAGAGATGTTGATATAAGGTTGTTTCATTCCCAGCACAACAAATTTTTTTTTTTTCCCACGCTTTGGTTAGCCTATTTGTCGAAGATACATGGTACCACAGATAGGGTCTCCATACTTCGCTTACTTGGCATCTAACTTTGAGATAATGATGGGCTAAGCATTAGAGACATCGGTGTAGGGTTGTTGCATTTCTAGCACAACAATTTCTCTTGTTAGCCTTTATGCCATTTATTCCAAGTTTCCACATTATACTAAGATTCCACTTCAAAGTCTTCGGAATGGGTTTCCAACAAATAGTGTATGATACTTTGAGTTGTTTGACATCAATTTCTAAAGCGAGGTCTAATAAAGCATTCTTCAAAGGCGTGCACAAACTTTTCCTATTAGTGGGCTTAGTTGGGGATTTCAATTGCAAGAGTTGAATGACGAGAACAATTTTCTTGATGATGGCAATGTTGGTGCTTCCCTCTTCAAGTACAATATCGAATTCAAGTATGATCGGGGCATTGGCATGGCTTGGAATGCACGCGCTTATAACGACTTGAAATATATGAACATGCCATGGCTTGGCATGCCTAGATCGACTGGGACTTTGGATGAGTGAGCTTGTCATGGATCACGGATTGGAGTGAATGAGTATGTCACAGCTTCGTTGAGAGGGAATTAAGTCCGGCTTTCCCTTTTTGTTGTATGGTCTGAGAAGGTTTTCATTTTGTCCTTTAGAGTAACTATGATTTGTATTAGTAAACGATAGTCATGGCTAAGCTTTAGCACAAATGACTTATAGAAAATATTTTGATTAAAAATTTGAAGGATTGAAATAGTTTAAGCGATAGATAAAAAAGATGAATAAGATAAGAGAATGCTTGAGAGTCTTAGCTCAAGCATGCTTTGACGATAGTATATCGCTCGTATGACCTCAAGACTTGAAGTATGGAACATCGCTACTTCAAGACTTGGTGTATGGTATGTAACTACCTCAAGGCTTGGTGTATGGAATATCTAGCGACTTGCAGTGGACCATTTAGCTATGACCTTTAGTTATTTGGTGAAGGCTTCATTTAGCGGTGACGCCAAAAAAATATTCAGCTGCGAAGGGACGCACGCAGTAGCATTTATACTCATCCCGAAATGAGTCAATCACTAATGATGGCTCCTATATGCTCAGCGCGTGAGGGGTTCTTGGGTTGAAATGGAAGTTTAGAACTTTGCTTTATTGATTATTGAACGGAGCCTTCCTTCCCTTCACGGTTGGACTTACGGCTAACCATTTTTTGCATTTTCAAGCTTTTGAGCTATTTGACATCAATATCTAGAGCGAGGTCTAGCAAAACATTCTTCAAAGGTGCATGCCGAGCCCCCTACCATTAGGCTTACTTAGGAATTCTCCTTGCAAGAATTGAGTGATAAGAAAATTTTTCTTGAGGATGACAACATCGGTGCTTCCCTCTTCAAGCATAATCTTGAATTCAAGAATGATCAAGGCATTAGCATGGCTTGGAATGCATGCGCTTGGAATGCATGCGCTTGTCATGACTTAAAACATATGAACATGCCATGGCTTGGCATGCGCGGATCGACCACGAATTTGGATGTGTGAGCTTGTCATGGCTTGGAGTGCATGGGCATGTCATGGATTGGAGTGCATGAGCTTGTCATGGCTTGGGTGAGAGAGGATTAAATTCGGATTTCCTTCATTGTTGGATGTTCCAAGAAGGTTTCCGTTTTGTGCCCTAGTGCAAATGCGATTCACATTAGTAAGTAATAGTCACGGCTAAGTGTAAAAGCACACACGAATTATAGAAAATATTTTAATGACAAGTTTAGAGTGTTGAAGTGATTTACATGACATAGATAAATTTAATTAGCAAAGAGAGTGCTTAAAAGTCTTAGCTTAAACGTGCATTGGCACTAGTATGTTGCTTGTAAGGGTCGTCAAATAGCCCATAACCCATGGGCTGACCCAGTAGCCCGCTAGCCCACTAGGCTAATGGGCAGCCTAGCCCGGTAATATTGAAGCCCGTGGGCAGCCCAGTAGCCCAATGAGACAGGCTATGGGTTGGTTTCTTTACCTATGGGCGCCCGATGGGCCGGCCCGTTAGCCCAGCCCAGTAGCCCGACTTGTTAGCCGGACTCATTGCCCAAAATTTATAACAAAATAATTTGGGGATTGGGTGGGTGAGGGATTGAACTTTAGACATTATAAAAACTTTAAGACCACCCACCTAACCACTAAATACTTGGAATGATTGTTATACAATATGCATAATAAATATATATTTTGGTATTAGTCTAGTAGCTTTGATTTTTAAAACAAAGTTACTAAGATGACTGTTGCCCTACCTCTGTGCCTCTGGAAAGAAAGTCATTCTTTCCTTTGATAAATTCCAATTCTTTCCTTAAAAGTTCCAATTATAGAAGAAATTCCTTAAAAAAAAAAAAAAAAAAAAAAAAAAAAAAAGCTTACCGTTGGTTGGAAGAAATTCTTTCCTTAATGAGTTGATATTTGATTTTTCATATATTTCCTTTAAGAATTGATATTTTATTCTTCAAATATTTCCTTTAAGAGTTGATATTTAATTCAATGTACTTATTTATTCTTATCAATAAAAGTTAATTAATTATATTTTAGTACATTTTTAAGAGGTATGCCTTAGTATTATTTTTAATAGAATCTTTTTAGTAGATTTAATTGTTCAATTTGATAGCTTGTAATAATATATAATTATAATTTTTTTGGTTAAATTTTTATAACTCCATTGAAGACTTGTTAAAAATGCCCATGGGTAGCCTATTAAACCCACCTCACTAGCCCAGCCCACTAAAGCCCAAATGGGCATTGCCCATGGGTAGGGCCATGGGCTAGGGTTTTTCCATCCAGCTCGGCCCGACCCAGCCCATTGACTAGTCAACAGCCTGTTAAGCCCAGCCCATTAGCCCCATTGGCCAAGTAAAAACGGGTCGGGTTGGCCCGGCCCGGCCCATTGACGAGGCCTAGTTGCTTGTATGACTTCAAGACTTGATTTATGAAATGCCGCTACTTGAAGACTTAGTGTGTGAAATATCACTTGACTTGCAGTAGGCCATTTGGTTATGGCCTTCAGCTATTTGGTGAAGACTTCATTTAATGGCGACGTCAACTATTTAGCTGCGAAAGGGTCACACATAGAGTCCACTATAGTTGTCCCAAAATGAGTTAATCACTCGCGATAGCCCTTATATGCTTTAGCACTAACCTTGGCAACAATATAGACTCAATAATAAAATATGCTGAGGAGATGTTCACAATGAGCTTTTAGTGTTGTTGTTGGGGGGTTTTTGGGTTGAAATTGATGTTTAGAACTTCTCTTCGTTGATTATTAGTTGCAGCCTTCCTTCCCTTTGTGGTCAGACTTGCGGCTCACCATTTTGCATTTTCAAGCTACAACAAAAATGTTTACAAATATTATATAAAAAAAGAGATGTGGGATAATTCCTCCATAAGAATGATAGCTAAAAAATAATATAGATGAGTGAAAGAAAAATTTTCCCTTGAATAAGAAAGTTAGTTCTCCCTCCATCCTTCACTTCTTGGATGGCTTCCGGAGGTTGGAGCGATTTCGTCACATGGTTTGGATCATCTCTAGTAGCTCAATGAGCTAAGGATAGAACTTTTTTAAGCTTAACTTCACAATGCTCCTCTTGCACGATAAAACATCATATGGTTTCTCTTGGAACGACAAGTTGGTGTGAGAAACACCATCTTTTTGTTGGTTTCGTGTCTTTGGATACATGATTTCTCTTGTTTTAGCTGCTTGGCTCCCTAGTGGAGTCGCCAAAATGTTGAGGAAGTTTTTGCAACAAGGGCCAAAAATGCGAGAAAGGCCTAAATGTTTCATTGGGTTCTTTAGAAGTGTTTATTGTGGAGAATCAAGCTTAAAATTCCAAATGTATAATGAACAAAAGGCTAATGGTACTTTGACAAAGGAGAATCAAAATGCTAATAACAAAAGTGCAGAAATAGTATAAAAACATAACAGGTCTGAAACTTCGACCCACAGTCAGCGAAAAGAGGAAATTAAGAGAGGTTGTGAGGAAGAGAGGGAAGGTTCTCCTATACCCATATTTCCACCCCTATACTTCAGAATTGCGAGAATGTTAGCTGGTTGAATGGGCTTAACAAAAGTGCAGAAAAAATATAAAAACATAACAAGTCTAAAACTTCGACCTATAGTCAGTGAGAAGAGGAAATTGAGAGAGGTTGTGAGGAAGAGACGGAAGGTTCCCCTGTACCCATATTTCCACCCCTCAGGTTCAGAATTGTGAGAATATTTCCTGGCTCAATGGGTTTTTGCTCTCAAGTTTCAGCTCTTTGAGAAAAACATGGTTGGTTCCCTTTTTGAGTTGAAGAGAGAGTTTTATATAGAGTTTGGAGTGTTGCTAATGACTGGTTTTTGAGTAGTAAAAAAGGCTTTTATCTCTCATGATACTAATTTAGTGTTTTGGCTTAGGTTGCTATTGTTTAGGGAAGAGTTTAGCATGATTTTGGAAATAAAGTAGCTAACTCCATTAGCTATTGTTTCCTTGTCATTGTAGGCTTTTGATAGTTGCATTTAGTGGCTACAATAGGCTAGCTAATTAGTTTAGGGTCAGCTGTGTTTTTTGGGTGGAAAAGAAAATATGGTAGCAAAATTAGGTTAGGGCAAAAACTTTGGGCCAACGTCAGCCAGAGCATAAAAGCTCTTTTGTGACGGAAATTTCAGGTACAAAACCTTCTTCATGAGCCTGAGGTGCTACTAGTGTCCCTTGTCCACTTGGTAGCGCGTATGAGCTAGGTTCATGCAAAAGGTCCAAAAGAAACTGACCCATACCCTCCAATCCACATTTGCTCAATTTCCCCCATAAATTGCATGGGCTTGGGCCATGCTTAAAAGAATAAAATAAAATATAATACATGAACTGAGCCCATAAGGAAGTGGAGCTTGGTTGAATCAGGTTTGTACAAAATGTATCGTGAAAATGGATATCAACAATCATTATGAAATATATATTTGTCAACCCTAAGAATATTTACATGTGTCTCTTGCTCTCTATTGAAGGACCAAAATCAATATCAAATTTATCATCATGAAATATATATTTGTTAACCCTAAGAAAATTTACATGTGGATTTTGCTCCTTAAGAGACAATCTCTTGACACCTAATTACTTGATGGCTACAACAATGAATCTTGCCAGATAATTATCTTTTGTAAAATCAACAACTTTTTGTATTTGAACAAAGAAAGTCTCATCATCATATTCCTCAACTTGCTGTTTCCCCAATTCATAATCTTCATTAGGGTACATATCATAAATTGATGGAGAATTCCAATCCACAATAATAACTTCTTTAAAGCATTTTTCACCATTGTTCAAATATGTTAGGAATACAATAATCTATCAAACTCACAACAATAGAAGAATAAAGTAAAATGTAAATCAAAATGTGAAATAATAAGTGTGTTTGACAATTTATTACAAGCTAGCTTTTTGTTTAAATTATCTACTATTTTCCCACACCACTTTTTATCTCAGTTTTATCTTAAGGCTTTTGATGAATCAGGACCGTCTGATATAAATAACACCCGTTCGGCCGGTTATGACGCCTCTGCGTCGTTTCCTCAGACAAAAAACGACGTGGTTTTGTTCCAGAATAAAAACTCTGTCGTTTCCTATGCCGTCTCACTCTTCAACCCCAATCCATTTCCAAACCCTACTCTCAACTCTCTCTTCAACTTTCATCTTCGCAGCTTCAAAGGAATTAGGGTTTCGACTGTAAGGAATTTCCTCTCTTTTCTTTGCTTTGGCTTCTCATACACACTTCAACTTCAATTCAAATATCCCACTATTTACCATTTGCTGAATATGATTTGTATGCTTTTGACTTGCATTGCATTTTGGTCTTAATATGAGAAACTTTGTGTTGTTGAGGAGGTGGTGGAATCTTCACTGATAATGAGCATTTACAAATGTATTTGTAGCGGTTGGCATTTCATTTTCTCTATGGGAAATTGGGCATATGAAAAATATTGGGTTTTTTCTTGAAGTGCAAGATTATTTAATCTGATACTAATATTTTGGTGCTTCAACCATGTCATGTGAATATAATTAACACTGCCCATTATCTCTGTATGTGCTTAAGATATACCGGGAAATTAATAATTGGAACCCAGATTGCTAGAAACTGGAGGGTGAGATTGTTCATTTTTTGTTGGGGATGCACACTTTGTAATTTGTACTTAAGACATCAGTACTTTGTATACTCAGTGATTAATACTTAATAAGGGATGCACGCTTTGTGATTAGTGCTTAATAGATTTATTTACTTGGTACACAACCTTATTCTTTTAAGGGCAAATTACAATTTACGCATTTGTGGTTTGGTTGAAATTTAAGTTACCAACTTGTGGTTTGAAATTTGATACTTTACCCACCTAGGGTTTGACCGAAATTTAAGTTACTTACTTGTGGTTTGAAATCCTATGATGCAAGTGTTCTCCTGGATTATTTTTTATCTTATTTGATCTTGTATGTTTATGTTTTTTGTGTTTTTGGAGGGGAGAGACATAAAAGTGGAGCAAATTACATATTTAGCCATGTTTTTAATAGATGTGGGTTACAGAACTCTAATTGAGCTAATTTCAATTGGGTAAAATGTCAAATTTCAAACCGTAGGTAGGCAACTTAAATTTCGGCCAAATCAAAAGTAAGTTGTAATTTGCCCTTCTTTTAAATTTGATAAATCGTTCATTTTTTTGGGAATTATTTGTTGGTGAAATGGTTGTTGTTGGTCTGCAATTTTTGAGTGAAATGGATTTTGCTTCCACATCATGCTTCTACAATTGGGTCTAATAATAATACATTTGTGAGGGTATTTGGAATATTGTTCCTCATTTTTGATGTGGGGTATATGGAGGGAGAGGAATGCACGGACATTTGAAGGAACCAAGAGGTCGATTTGAGACTTAAAGATGTATTTCCTCCAAACCTTGTTTGGGTGGGCAAATCCTTTGGGGAATTTTCTTTTTTAAAGAGGTAGTCTTTATATTTCTTATTTTTGTTTTTGTTCTCTTGCCAGCTTAGTACACTTCCTGTGTGCTTTGGCCATTTGTAAAATTTTTGTGAGGGGAAAGTGTGATCCAACATGGAATCATGTAACTGAAGAGGTTTATTGAAGTATTATTATCTCTATAGTTTATTGAAGTATTATTCTTTTTCTTAATGAAGTTGATGAATTCCATCTTCTTCTCTTTTTTGATAAGTAATGCAATTTATTGATTTCATTAAAAGAGTCTCCCAAGTATACGGTTGGGGACTAAATAATCAAACACGCAAATTACATGAATCTATAAAATAAAAAACAGAACATAAAGGCTGACAATGCAGAGCTGATATCCAGTCCAACAAAGTTTGAAAGAAAAATAATTTGAGATTAGGCATAGCTCTCTCTGTGTCCTCGAAACTTTGATTGTTCCTCTCTCTCCAAATGCAGGGCAAGTTGACGAATTCCATTAATGTGAGTATCAAACCATGCTATCTCTGAATTCTTGTACTGGAGATCTTGCTGTGTTTGTTGTTAGATATTCTAGGACAGTTGGAGTCTGCTCTAAAAGTTGTTAGGGCTCACAATTATGCCTTTTATGTCCTGGGAAACTTATATTTTTATGTTATCTTAACCTCAAGGGGTTGGCTAAGTGGTTTTTAGACCTCGTTTGGGAGGAGAGAATGGAATGGACTGGAAATGAATGAAAAAAATAATTTTAGAATATTCTTCTCTTTTCTTGTTTTGGAGTTTTAATGGAGGGAATGGAAAACCCATTCCCTTGTTTTGGAGTTTAAGTGGGAGGGAATGGAATGAGTAGGAGGGAATACTCATTCCTTTCTATTCCCTTAAAATCTCAAATTTTTGTTCCCCCCGAAATTGGGAGGAATGAGAGGGAATGAAATTAGATTTAATTATTTTTTTACTAAAACTCCTAAAATACCTCTATATATTCAACCCTTTATTTTAAAACAGAGATCTAATAGTAATATTGTCATAAAATGATTCCATTCCATTTTCTCCATGTTGTTCTCAAATAAGATTACTTACATTCCATTCATTTTCATTTCTTTATTTTAAAATATTCAATCAAGGTTACTTAATTCCATTCCATTCTTTTCCCTTATTTAAATACATTCCATTCCATTTCATTCATTTTCATTCCCTTATGATCATTCCATTCCATTTCCTTGTGAACTCCCAAATGGAGCCTTAAGGTCTCATGATATCCATGAGATTCTGGATTCAAAACCTCTTGCCAGCATCTTGGGGCCACCCTTAAGGGATTTCTCCCTGTAATAACTCGGTGTGTGTGGGATGAGGGGATTGTACATGCCCAAAGGAATAGTCAGATATTCGAAGAGGTCTGGATACCCTTGTTTATCGAAAAAAAGATTTTTATTGGTTCAGCATTGAACCAATTCAAAGATCATAGCTTTTCTGGTCTGAAATTACCTACTCCAGCTGGGAAAGTTTTTTATGGTTATAAATTTGTAAAAAATATAGAACTCTTTTGAGAGCATATTATAATCCAAATGACAAGTATGGGTCCTGTCAAGCTATATGTTGTTGACTAATCTTCCAAAATTCTGCTTCATTATGAAGATTTCAAGTTAAAAGTGTGTGATGGGTTTGATATCATGCTTGAATTATTTGACTGGGAGGAAGTCTCATTTGCTTCTACATGAGCTGCCTTTGGTCATTGTTATTGATTGATTAATTGATTTCTTTTAGAGTTTCTCCCTTCTTTCTCTCTCATGATTTGTTGTAATACCTTCTTTGGTCTCTTGATGGAGTATCTTTATTTTATGTGTTTGAGATTACCAAGACAATAATGGTTATTTTTTATTTCAGCTTTTGAGGAGCAGATGGCGTCAACTTTTACAGCCATGTCTTCAGTTGGCTCCTTGGCTGCTCCAGGTTGCCGTGTTATGGACAAGAAATTTGCTTCTTCTTCAGACAAGTTATCATCTTCTGCTTCCATTTCTTCGTTCTCATTTGCTAGGAGACAAAATGTGATGTCACAAAGAAATCGCTCTCCCAAGATTTGTGCCATGGCAAAGGAATTGCATTTCAACAAGGACGGCTCAGCTATTAAGAAGCTTCAAGTGAGTTTCTCATTAAGACTATGTTGGGTGTTGATTTATTGCGATGGGTTTTTGACTTTTGTAATTTGTTTTTCCTAGTTTCTACAATCTATCACTTGTTTTGTTTCAGACTGGTGTGAACAAGCTTGCGGATTTAGTTGGGGTTACTCTTGGTCCAAAAGGACGGAATGTTGTTCTGGAAAGCAAGTATGGCTCCCCAAAAATTGTTAACGATGGTGTTACTGTGGCTAAAGAGGTTAGTTTCTATTCTTTTTTTATGGTGCTAAGCTTGTTTATTGAACTTCAAAAAAGATATTTCCTTTTTTAGTTGGAATTTGTTGGTGTTAGATACTTAGATTTCCATTATTGTTGAAACCAAGGATCAAATGAACTTAATATGCCTAGCAAAATTCTGATGAATAAACTTTTATGCAATGGTATTCATCTTTTTACAATTTCTCCCTTGTATGTATTTTTTTTGCTCAATCTATTATGAAACCAATACCATCTTGTGCAAGATATTGATGTATTTGGTCTCTCCCCTCTGAAGGTTGAGTTGGAGGACCCAGTTGAGAACATTGGTGCTAAGTTAGTGAGGCAAGCGGCTGCAAAGACTAATGATTTGGCTGGTGATGGAACAACAACGTCTGTTGTTCTCGCACAAGGTCTTATTGCTGAGGGTGTCAAGGTTTGTATTTTGATTTATGGGGCACTATCTTGTTTGAAAATGTCAAAAAATCCTGTTTAGGTCACTTCATAAAAGAGACAACAATGAAGAGAAAGCCATATTATCTTTGTTCCCTATTTTTCATTTCTCTCTCTTCATTTAGGAAATAGGAACATAGTAGAAAGATAAAGAAAATGTTTTTTTTCAAAATTTTTTTAATCAGTGATGATTTCCCAATCTCATCAAAATGATTTAAAATTCCAGGTGGTAGCTGCTGGTGCAAACCCTGTTTTAATTACTCGAGGCATTGAGAAGACCACAAAAGCTCTTGTGTCTGAGCTTAAGTTGATGTCAAAGGAGGTAATGTATGTCTAATTGAGTTTTCTGGTTTCAAGCATCAAGATTGTGTCCCACCATATTTTTTGTGCGTGGTTTAGTCAGTTTCTAATAATGTCTCTTAATAACAATGACATCGGGCTGCAGGTTGAAGACAGCGAGCTGGCTGATGTAGCAACAGTTAGTGCCGGAAACAACTATGAAGTAGGAAATATGATAGCTGAAGCCATGAGTAAGGTGGGTCGTAAGGGTGTGGTGACCCTAGAAGAGGGAAAAAGTGCTGAGAACAGCCTTTATGTTGTTGAAGGAATGCAATTTGATCGTGGTTACATTTCACCTTACTTTGTCACAGATAGTGAGAAAATGGCAGTTGAATATGATAATTGCAAGGTGTGAATTCTATCAAAGCTGACCTGTTTTGTATTTTTGGCTTTTATGAGTTTATCCCTCCCGCAAATATTGACATCGGCAGTAATATATGTTGGCTTTGCTAATTGATGTGTGCATGTTTTAATGCAGTTGCTTCTTGTTGATAAGAAAATAACAAATGCAAGGGATCTTATTAACGTGCTTGAGGATGCTATCAGAGGTGGATACCCAATTGTGTTAATTGCAGAAGACATTGAACAAGAAGCTCTAGCAACTTTGGTTGTGAACAAGCTGAGGGGTGCTCTGAAGATTGCTGCACTGAAAGCTCCTGGTTTTGGAGAGCGCAAGAGCCAGTACCTTGATGACATTGCTATTCTCACTGGAGGTATGTTCACATCATCTTCTCTTTTGGGTTAACCTTTCTCTGGTTCTATTCCTTCCTGGTTGCTCTATATTAAACCGTCAAGTGTTTCACTGTTTCAGTGTATTCTTCAGTGCTATTTTTGTCACATATTGAGAGCTTTCTTCATCTGGCTTGCAGGAACTGTAATCAGGGAAGAGGTGGGGCTTACGTTAGACAAAGCTGAGAAGGAGGTACTTGGCCATGCTTCTAAGGTGGTGCTTACCAAGGATACTGCTACAATTGTCGGTGATGGAAGCACACAGGAAGCAGTAAACAAGAGAGTTGCGCAGATTAGAAATCTTATTGAGGTATCTATCTTCCGTCCTCTCTCTCACATAAATAAACAGGGTGTGTGGGGTTCATTTTGACTGTTTCTAGGCCAATTAAGTTGACATTCTCATGCAGGCTGCAGAGCAAGATTACGAGAAGGAAAAACTGAATGAAAGGATTGCAAAATTGTCAGGTGGAGTTGCTGTGATCCAGGTAAGTTACCAATAGCAAGTTGTAATTATCATCCGTGATTTTTATTTTTTTTATTTTTTGGGTTGAGTGAAAATCTGAATTTTTCAACTTCCTACTGAACACAAGGTTGGTGCACAAACTGAGACAGAGCTCAAAGAAAAGAAACTGAGAGTCGAAGATGCTCTTAATGCAACAAAGGTAATATATGTTACAATTGGAAAGTACACCAGTACAAATAGGTTTTAGGTTAAAGGTAAGTCCCTTATCAGTTTACAATTTCAATGATTTCCAGGCTGCTGTTGAGGAAGGTATTGTAGTCGGCGGTGGATGCACCCTGCTCAGACTTGCATCAAAGGTGGATGCTATCAGGGACAGCCTTGACAATGATGAAGAAAAGGTAAGCTATTTACTGAAGGTTCAAGTCTTGGCTTTGGTAAAATTGTGGAAGTCATGTCTAAAGCTTTAGTAGTCATAAACTTGGTTGAAATCTCACCAATTTGTAGATATTGTTAAATTTAAAATGACGCAGCATGTTCTTTTGACCTCTTTGGATAGCTTTTTAGGCTGAAGCTGTTTGGATTAATTGCAGGTTGGAGCAGATATTGTCAAAAGAGCTTTGAGTTACCCTTTGAAATTGATTGCCAAGAATGCTGGTGTTAATGGAAGCGTGGTTAGCGAGAAGGTATTCTTACCATTCTTGTCATTTTGTTCTCTCGAGTTTATTTTTATGATGTATTGTACTGATGGTATATTGTTTTCTTTAGGTGCTTTCCAGTGACAATTTTAAATATGGATATAATGCGGCCACAGGAAAATATGAAGATTTAATGGCTGCCGGAATTATTGATCCAACTAAGGTGAGTACCCATATAGAACTTTACAAGAGAAGCATGAGATGGTTTTGACCTGCATTTCATGTTCCCATTTTGGAAGGTTTTGGTAGTTGAACTTTAAGCAATTCATGATGAAATACATGCCAGTATCTTGCTAATGTGTTATGAATGCACAATCATATGAAGTGATGGTAGAGTACCTTCTGACAGTGTCTTGGAGGTCTTGGTTTTCTCTCCTAAATTCATGTTCCTGCTCTAATGCCCAATTTCATTGAGGAGAATGGGGTCTATTTTGTATCCATTGCTTTTATGTTTATTGTTAACAATAGAAATAGAAATAGAAAATAAGGATTTTGTTATTCCTTCTGTTTTGAGTATTGATATGACCCTTCTTTTGTGGTATCTGTTTTTAAATATGTGAGTGGTTTAGCTTCAGTTCTTTTGGTATAGTTAGCATGTGGGTTTACTGGGTTCCAAGATGCATGTTGATCAAGTGAATTGGTGTTTACTACATGGATGGTTCAAGTATTGATATGACCCTTCCTTTTGTGGTATCTGTTTAAATATGTGAGCGGTTTAGTTAGCATGTGGGTTTACTGGGTTCAAAGACGCATGTTGATCAAGTCAATTATTACTTGTCATTTTTTTGAAAGTCTGGTAACTCTTGAAGCTTTAATTCTGAAACTTTACATTCTCTTACTTCAGGTGGTTAGATGTTGCCTTGAGCATGCTTCCTCAGTAGCAAAAACATTCTTGATGTCAGATTGTGTAGTTGTTGAAATCAAGGAGCCTGAACAAGTGCCTGCTGGCAACCCCATGGACAACTCAGGTCTGTAGTTGCTAATTTGAAACCATTAACTCTGCCAATGTTCCGCTGCTTCTCCCTTTCAAAAGTTGGTACTGACTAAATGTCTTTTTTTTTAAAATTTTTTTTCCCAGGATATGGCTACTGAGGTTGATTGACAATAGAGCTTTCTAATCGGCATTATGAGATGCAAAGGGAAAGTGAGAAGTGCAACCTGTGTGGTTAGCTAAAGAGATGTTAGTTTTATAGTAGCAGATGAGCAGACTAAACTAAATAGTAGCAGATGAGCAGACTAACTTTTTTTTTTTTTTTTTTTTTTTGTAAATTTAATTATTTGACAGCAAAAGAAATAACAGTCTAGTGAGGTCAGCTTGCTGGAGTATGGCATGTTTTCAAGGTTTGAGAGTTAGGGCTGGCTCATAGGCTTAGGCCATTGCCTAGGGCCCCCAATTAGAAAATGGCCCCAAGTTCTGAGAGTAATGCCATTTACATGAATAATCTTAGGCCCTTAATGCTTTCGACTTGTGGGAGATTTCCGGCATGATGATTGTCACTATTCTCCTTTTTGTTCAACTTGGCATTGAATTGTTTTTGCACATTGCTCATCCCTCTCTCTCTCTCTGATCTCTCTTTTTTTCATGTTTGGGGGTCTCAAAAGTTTCTTGATTCTTTCCCAAATTTTTATGTCCAAGAGCCTAAACTTGTGCCACAATTCCTGGCTGCTATTCTAATCTTGCTCTGCAATTGCAAGGCAATAGATGCACGCCTTATGGTTGGGTTAAATTGTTCCCTAGGTGCAGTGTATTATAGGTTCTAAAACAAATAAGGCACAATGGAGTAGAATAGATTTTTTTTTTTTGAATAAGGACAATAGAATAGATTGGTTGAGTGGATTAAGGGGAGAAATAATTTGGTTCAGTCATAAGACCACATCACAAATAATTTTTACCAAAGAACTACATAGTTTATTGAATGGACAAAGTTTAGCTACAAAATTAGTTGTAGTTTAAGGCTATAATCTTACTCAATATTTTTTTATTAGAGGTAAATTTTGACAAATCCACCATTGGATTACACATTCTTATTATATTTTTCATGCTTGCAAAATTTATAGAAAATTAAAAATTAATAGCTATGGTATCGATAAATTATTTAAATTACAAGTTTTTATAGTTTAAAATTATGCATAAAATATAAGCTTATAAATCATATAGTAAATAATATCTGATCGATACAAAATTTGACATGTGTATTAAGAATGTAAAAAATATGTAATTCAATGGTTAGATTTTTGAAATATGTAGTAATATTTATTTTATTGAATAAAGTTGTAGTCTTATCTTATAACTAATTTTGTAACTAAACTTTGTCTTGAATGAATTAGGGTTAATTGATTAATCATTTTTTCTTTTTATAATTGGGGGGTGGGGGGAATTAATTAATTAGTGGTAGCAATAAATATTGCCAACCTAAATCCTTAAATGTTTATTATCTGCAAATGGCAAGTAGAATCAGATCATATTAAAGCTTTTTCTTTTTCTTTTTATAGTTCGATAGTCACAATGAATGTGGAGAGTAGAACATACTAAACCCATTGGTAATTAGATAATGCAGTAGTTGTTTATTTAAGCGTATAACTACTAAAACAAAATAGATTTGTGGGTTATAGTTAGCTCACATGGTAAAGTTTCTTATAATTGAATAAGAGACTTATGTTTGAATCTTGTTTATACAAAAAATCAATAGGTGTCTTGACTTGATAATAAAGAACAATCAACAATTATCATGGAAAAGAAACCATAGGTTCAAATCTCATTGTATCTTTTAAAAGAAAAGAAAAGAAAATCAACAATAACAGCAGCATAGACTTCATCCAAGCATGATAATTCTTAGGCAAAAATACAAAATTGACTCTCTAACTTTCATCGTTTTTCATTTCAGTCCTCTAACTTTTAATTTTTGTCAATTCAGGGCTCTGTTATAACTCAGTTAATGGTTGCCGTTAGAACTCTTGAAACCATGCCATTTTGTAGAGAGAGAGAGAGAGAGAGAGAGAGAGAGAGAGAGAGAGAGAGAGAGAGTGTGTGTGTGTGTGTGTGTGTGTTTTTTTTTTTAAATAAATAAATAAATTCGGAATTAAAAGAAAATAAGAAAAATCTAAAAAAAAAATAAAATTAAGGGGAGCGACGTCGTAGTTCCCCTTCCCTTGAATCAAAACAAAACAACCACAGCAACATTACGTCCGTTCGATCGACTGAACGGTGGTGATCAAGCAACTCCCATCGCAAGGCCTTTCGTTCCAACTCTGGCCCGCAACAACCACTCTCGTCACCCTCCTAGATCACCACCGCTATGACCCTAGCAATAGTCCCTTGTCTTCCACACTCCTCGACCAACGTCGCAGTCTTAATATCCTCAAGCTTGGATTTGAAACCGGCCTAGTTGGAATTGCCGCAGCCACTACTCTTGGTGCTAATGTCACGGTCATCAACCTCCCACACATCATCACGAACCTCCAGTTCAACGCTGAAGCGAACACCGCTGTTTTGGCCGCGAACGGTGGGACTGTCCATGTGGTGCCGTTGAGGTGGGGAGAGGCCGATGATGTGAATTTGATTGGGCGAGACTTCGATCTTGTACTAGCCTCGGATGTAGTGTATCACGATCCCCTTAATCTTTATTTTATTTTATAAAGATTTTTCTTATTTTCTTTTAATTTTGAATTTATTTTTTTTAAAAAAAAAAAATCTACAAAACGGCGTCGTTTCAGGAGTTCTAACGGCAGTCACTAACTGAGTTGTAACGGAGTTTTGAATTGACAAAAATTGAAAGTTAGAGGACTAAATTGACAAAACTAAAAGTTAGATGACTGAAATGAAAAACGGTGAAAGTTAGAGGGTCAGTTTTGCATTTTTGCCTAATTTTTAACTTGAACTTGCTAGGAAATTTTGACATTTGACCTCTTCAATCATGTCATATAAATCAAAGTTATAAATGCTATATCGTATCAATATTGGTTAGATTTTTTGTTCAAACCAGTAATCCTATAAACAAAATCTCTTTAAAAGATATCGATTTAAATACTATATAATTTCAGCATGATTAGATTGACAAAAAATTATATATATTTTTTGTAATTTTTTTAAGGGTTAACATGGAGTAATAATTTCTTTTGAATTGGGTGCTTTATATATATAGTAATTAGTAATGAGATTATTTTTGTGTTGATGAACACGTACAGTATCTCTTTACGAAGAAACAAAACCTAATGAACATAAAGCTTAGGGGTAGCCAGTGGGGTCCCATGTAGCCAGAACTAATAAAGCAACAAAGCTAGGAAGGAAGATAGATAATCACCAGAGAAAGAATGTTGGAGTTGGGAGGTCGCCTAAGGATAAAGATGGAACTCTGAGAAGTAATATCACCAATATTCTCGCGGATGTGTGAAAATGAAAAGTAAAGCACAATGTGATTGTCATTTTGTGACAAAATTCAAAATTTCACTCAAGCAACCTAGAGGTCGAGCCGTTTTGTGTCAAAAAAAAGTGACACGTGGCAAAAAGTTGCCAAACTGTCGTCACAGTTAATGAGATAGTTGAAAAAATGGGGCAACATGAAATTAATAAAATACCCCCAATCCATGACGCTTGGCACTCAAAGGCTCGTTTAGTTGGATGGATGAACGACCTTGGAATGAGGGGTAACTGATGAGCATAGATCATCTACTTTCAATCGTACAAAAGGTCTTGTCCACTTTTGTATAAACAAAGCAAGGAAGGATGGTCATCATCAAGTTGGAAAGGCATAATCTGTTATTGTATTCAACCCACTTTCCTTAAATGTAGACATGACTCTCGAGGTATGTGGATTCTAATTAATTTAACTAGTAAATTTTTTTATTATCGAATAAAAAATTTGAGATTTAAACTCTGCTTACACCAAATCTTACTCTGATGATAAGAACAATTATAATGGAATAGACACTATAGATTAACTTCTGTTGTATCTATAAATTAAAAAAAAAAAAAAATTGCTTGGCCTTCGCCCACAATTGTAGCCATACCTTTCACAGTTCACACCTTAATTATAAGCAATGGTTGAAATCATGGGGAGTAATGGTTAGCAAAAGCTCTATATAAGCACCATACATCTCCACAGCTAAGAATGAGAAAATTGTATCTATGATTTCTCACATTGATACACTTTTAAATTGGGTAAACTACATATTTAGTCCTTATCCTATGCACTATATTTCAATTTGATCCCTAATCTTTCAATTGTGTCAATTTGGTCCATAACCTTTTAGTATCGTATCGATTTAGGCCCTATCGTTATCTTTTGGATGAAAATTTATGACGTGTCTAATGGTCGAAACAAAAAATTAGCTTACGTTGATGAGACAATAAACTTAAATTTTATTTTGGCCGTTTGTCATGTCAGTAATTTTCATCTAAGATATAACATCAGAGACTAAATTGACACGCCATTAAAAAGTTAGGGATTAAATTGACATAATTGAAAGGTTAGAGACTAAATTGAAATATGGTGTAAAGTTTAGAGAACAAATTACTCTTTTTAAAATTCTATTACTATTAATATTAATTTGAATATCAGAAGAGTTTTGATTGATATCACACTATTATCATTCTAAGTTAACTTGTAATTTTTGATAGCTCTTTTAAAACACATTTGAAAGAGTGACCCACCAAAATTCTTTGTATTAGCAATTAAGATTTTTTGCATCATCAATTAATAATAACATTTTTGACAAGTCTTTCAAAACACGTTTAAAAGAGTGAACCACCAAAATTCTTTTCATCGCCAATTATTATTATTATTATTATTTTTCTTTTTGGGAAACACTTTGCATCATCAATTAATAATAACATAATGAATAGTGAAAGCATAAAGCTAGAAAACAAATCTTGACGAAGGCATTTTAGAACATAGACAATCCTTAAACGTGGCGGACCTTCATATGCCCCTTCATTCATTCTTTTACAACAGGCACATAACTCCAAATTTCCAATACTGGCTAGTGCGAATTGGCCCAATTCCCTTTACTTTTCACTTTATATTCAATTGGACCGTTGTTTCTAATGCCAACAAAATTTCTTCTAAAAGTGGGCAGGTTACCTCTCACAAGGAAATTTTAGCATCCAATTATTTTTCACTTGCCATCAATTATATGGACCCCAATCTGTATTTAATACCCCTATATTGACTAAGAATTGAAAGACTCAGAATCCACTTGCTCATCCATCAATTCAATTGACCATAAATTCAGATATGAATCCATATTTAATATTAGCTATTGACCCCAAACATTGAACTTGCTAAGGTCCTCGGTCCTCCTCCCCCTATCCCCAAGGCAAAGGGCAAGTAGGGCCTTTTTTTCTTTTTTCTCTTTCTTTTTCACTAGAAATTATTTGGATGTACTAGTAGTTATATAATAGGAGTCTATCTTTTAAATTTCCCTGCACTATTATTTGCAGATTTATTCTTTGGAATTTTGTTCTGCAACAAAATACTTAGGCTGATTTTACCCAACTTGGAGCCTATCGCATGTATTAGTGAAACTATTTAAAAGCAATTATGATGACTCCACAATCCACATATCCATCTACAAAAAAAAGAAAAAAGGAAAATGGACTATATCTAGCAAAAAAACATTATGATGATTCCACATAATTTTAGGGCCCAAATTTACTTTTGAGAAAGCACATTATTGTCTTTGCGTGTCTCGTACTGCTTGAACATCTCTTCCTTCACTTTCCGGGCAAACTGTCTTCTTCAACTCATTAATCATAATTACTATTTAGTGCAGCACATTATCAAAGATAACCTTAAAAAAATCATTAAGCCTTAATATATATATAAGGGTAAATGAATTGAACTCTCAACTTGTCAAAAAAAAAAAAAAAATAAAATTTATGTTTGATTATTTAATAAATCTGTCAAACTTAAGCCTGTGCTTAGCTCTTGAGTATAAAGTTTAGTTATAAGTTACAAATAAATATAAAAGCGTATTTTGTAAGAAAGTCTGTAATTAAAAATTTTCTATTTAATTAGTTTATACAATATAATTGTATATTATTAGCATAGATATAAGGGGTTAAAAAAATTTAGTCTTCCGGTCTAAATATATGGAAAAAGTATAAGTTGATCAAATAATTTGTGAACAAGTTTTAGCTTCAATAAAAGAATGAAACAAATTTTAATGTGTAATACAACTTGATGATGAGCTTGAGCTCAATTCGTGTTAAAAAAATGAAGTTTGAACTTTTAATCTCGGATGCGTTTGATGTAGTTACCATTTTTTTTAAAGAAAATTTATGGAGACAACAAAATCTCACAATAATCTTGTTATGAGTTGTGATGGGCCACGTGTAATATTTTATTTTATTTTATTTATTGTCTTATGGTACATCTCAACTAGTGCCTTATTATTATTATTATTATTTCTTACATAATTACAATAGAATTTTAACTTATAATGTTTCCTTCATAAAAGCATGGTAAGATTTTATTGTGCTGAATAACTATTTTTTTACTAAAATTTTTTTATTTGAGACAAAAATCCTATTCTAATATAATCTAAATTATGTGTGTAAATCTCCCTCCTCAATACTTGAATCTTGACTTTTGCCTCAACCTATCCTACAAAAATTTATATTTGTGAGTGATCATCATATCTACGGTGTATGATGATCTTCACTACAACTTTGACTACAAAGTACATTGTAATTTTTAATATCATGCATATCTATATGTCATGTGTGCGTTGGCATGGTGTCACTTAATAAATGGGGACTTTAATATATCAGAAGATCCCGAGAAAAAGAAAAGAAAAAAACGAAAAAACTCTTTAAAGTTTAAATCATAAACTTTTGGTAATTAACTAACTGTAAAATGTTGTGTCATTGACTAATTCTCTTTTTAATTGACCACGTATGGGTGTATTAAATAGACCGTTCTGAAGAATTTTCTGAGAGGACCACAAGTATGCCTTTTATGGTGATTTTAAATGATTCCAAACTTAGACAATGCGTAAAACATTCTTTCTCTACTTTTTATTCTTTCTTTCACACAGGCATTTTTGCCCGTGCTTAATGCTCAACCCATGATAATGATTTGTTTTTAACTTTAACTTTTTCCTTTAAGTTTCTTTTTCTGCCTAAAACATACCGTTCCTAAAATAAACCCTGTGCTACACAAGTAACAACAATAATAGAATATATATAGGGTAAAAGCACTTGCATCCGTGCTTATTTTTTTATTTATTATTTTTTTAGAGTTTAAATTTATGTCATTTACTTTAGATGATTGTGCTCTTTATCATCAGACAAAAAAATCAATTAGTTAGTGCTTGTATAGTAAAATAAGGAACCCAAAATTCATACACATAAGACCATGAAAAGTTGTGTAAAGATACATGTTTCATCATATTCTCTCTCTCTCTCTCTCTCTCTCTCTCTCTCTATATATATATATATATATATATATGAAGACAATAATTAAAAAAATAATGAGAAATGAGTATTTAAATAAGATAGACTGTATAATAGATAATCTGATGTGAGTGTCTTTGAAAAGTTGCTTTGTGAAATAGAAAATATAGGTTCTTATACTAAAATAGATATAAATTATTGCATAAGCTAATTTGAATGCTCTTAATTATAAAACTTAGTTTCAACTTACAATATTTTTGGTGCAATATGTTAGATTCTCCAATTGAATTTAAATAGTTGGTTTGATTGAATTTGATTGTTTTTAAAAAAGATAATACCATTTGTGTTTTATTGGTTAATGCAACCAAGTGCTTTAATTCAATTGGAAAACCTAATTTACTGCACTTAAGCTTTTGTATCTAAGGGAAACAACACCTCTTCCCTGAAGGTTTGAGAAATTCAACAAATTACTTATTCAGTTAATTTCCGTAGACCAAATTATAATTGTGGAGGTTTTTTCTCTGCACACTCGGCTCATTGTCCTCTTTTGGGAGCCAGGCCTGCAAGGATTTGTCCTCGTCCCCGAGTGTGGTCTTTGGAATTTTCACCTCTTTGAGGCTTGACACCCTTAGTCTCACATCAGTTAGAGAAGCGCTCCACGCATGCCTTATAAGCCTTCTCTCAAAATCTAGAATATTTTATTATTAGAGTATTAGCATCTGGTTTCTAAAAAATATTCAATTTTACCATTTCAAAAGTTACTTTATCTATTATATTATACCATTTTACAATATATTCAACATTTTAGCTTTTATTTTATCATACAACACATTAAAATAATATATCTACACAATAAAATAATATAATTCAATACTCAAATAAAACCCAAAACTAAATAAAATTTTATTTTTTAAAAATATCATCTTGCTACATAACCATCTTATTTATAAGATGGTACTTTAGCAAAGTTGTAAAATATTTTACAACTACCACACTGAGTAATGGTAAAATTTTGTAGGTTTATGGTATAAAATAGCATTTTGAGGGGTTTTACAACCTTTAGTACTAATGCTCTTAGAAGGATTAAAATACCAAATGTATAAGGGACTATCGCATGGAACCCACTCCTTATATGAGAAAAAGAAAATATTTCACCTGAAGCACCTGAGTTTTTTCCAGATCTATATCTCACTGACATGGATCCCACACATGGGACGCATGTGACTGATGAGACCCACGCATATTGCAGTAACATTGAGACACGGGTCTCATGAGTGGCGCAAGACATACGTCCGAAATGATATTTCTAATGCTTGGGGTGGACCGTAATTCCCCAAAACTCAAGGTGTCCGTACCACAATATAAAGGATGCTAGGCACAAACTAAGCTCATTTCTAAACCTTACAATCAAAGAAGCAAACCCCAAATTCCTCACCATGGCCAAGATCAAGACCAAGACCCTCCTCACCGTCCTCCTCATTCTCTTCACCATTTTTTCTATCTCAACCCTCACCACCGCCAAAAAAAACCATGGCTTCTCAAGAATCTTATCTCCGGCTAAACTCGGTCTAAAGCGTGAGAAACTGAGCCACCTCCACTTCTACTTCCACGACATAGTCAGTGGGAAAAACGCCACGGCGGTGAGAGTCGCCGAGGCTCCGATGACAAAGACATCATTCACAGGTTTCGGAGCCGTTGTGATGATCGACGACCCTTTGACTGTAAAGCCCCAGCTGAGCTCAAAACCCGTTGGTAGAGCTCAAGGAATCTATGCTTCTGCTTCGCAAACTGACTTGGGGTTGTTAATGGTGCTCAACTTTGCTTTCACTGAAGGCAAGTATAATGGCAGCACTCTTAGTGTGTTGGGGCGCAACACTGTGTTCTCCGATGTCAGGGAAATGCCTATCGTTGGTGGGAGTGGGCTTTTCCGATTCGCACGTGGGTATGCTCATGCTCATACTCACACGATTGACTTTAAAACTGGCGATGCTGTTGTGGAGTATAATGTTTATGTCTTTCATTATTGATGTGTGCTTTTTACTTTATTTTAATTTTTGTACGGCTAATACTTTAATTATTAGCTCTCTCTTTTATTTTTATTTTTATTTATTTTAAGAATTAGAAGGCTTTGGGAATTAACTAGTATTAACAAAAGGAAAGTTGAGGATTTTGTATCGTTGGTCTGAGAATGATTATTATGTTTATGTGCGGTTTAGTTTCACCATTTGATGTTTATTGAAGAGATTAATAAAGGGTAGAAAACTTGAAATCCCCTCTCCCATTTTGTTGTATAAAAAATTTTTTTTCCTATTAATTTCTTTATCTTGATTTATGTGATAGTTCCGTGATAATTATATCATTTGTGGTTTCTCAGTTCATGTGATTCGAACATTATATTCCCTTCTCCCGCTATCTCCTTATATCGGAAAACAAAAATTTTTACACCTCACAAATTATGAATAATAGCATAACATCCCACTAGTCATGACTTCCATGTGTTCTTTGGGCCCATGTTAAACGTTGTAATGTTTATTGGAGCTAAACTGTGTTAGGGAATGACTGTTTGTGGGTGTCAATCAATCCATTCGTTAAGCTCTCGGAGTCTCGGTTATGAGAACAAACAAATTCAATAAAAAATGTGGTGTAAAACTTTTATTTACAAAATATTAAAATTCATATAAAGAAAATCCCATTAAATTACATTTTTTTTTTGGGTATTATGAAGATAGAATAGAAGTCATTAAATTACCTAATATGATAAAATTTTTAAAACCCGAAGGCAAATTTGCTATTCAATGTATGTCATCTACGAGGCGGCCATAACCATGTTCCCCGTTAACAATGACTGTCAAAGACTTTTCCAGCACAATCTTAGTCAGATCCTCCTTTGCTTCTTTCCCATACTTACGGCATTCAAGTCAATGCGCACCTGAGAGTTGGTAGATAACCGTGCTTACATACAAACATGTTCAATTGCAGCAGTACTCTCTCTCTCTCTCTCTCTCTCTATGTATATATATCCATTTATTATTCACGTAGACAACATAATATTTTAAAGAATAAAAATGAGAGATTGAAAAAAAAAAAAAAAATGAAACGTAAATCTAACTTTGGATCTAAGGCTGTGTTTGTTTCGGTGGTAAAGGAAATCAGGAAAACGTTTTACACCCTTGATGGTGTTTGGGTGCGCATGAAAATTCGGTCAAACTGAAAATGAATTTCAGTTGACTGTAAAATAGAGAGCCTCACGCATCAAAACCAATTACACTTGTATTTTACCTTCAAATGATTTTTGGACTCACAGACACCCGAGAGAGAGAGAGAGAGAGAGAGAGAGAGAGAGAGAGAGAGAGAGAGAGAGAGAGAGAGAAGACATGGGTCCCGACCGAGCAAGAAGACCCATCCTTGCTGGACTCACACCCAGAGAAATAAGACCCATCCCTCAATTCGAGCAAGGAGAGGGTACTCCGCCGACCCATTCCTCATCGTCACCGACCCAGTGAACGACCCACCCTTGAGCCAATCAGACCGTTATGAGCAACCCACCCCTGAGCCGATTTGTCCACTGTGTGAGCAACCCATTCCTAGATTGGACCACCCAGTGAGTGACCCACTCCTAGATCGAGTTGCCACCTTTAGATCGACCCACCGTGTCCATGTCGCCACTACTGTCACCACCACCAAGTCACCCACGAATCGATCTCTCTCTCTCTGTCACTTAAGTCCCTCTCTCACGATTGGTCTTGGGATTTTGATTTTTTTGTTTTGATTTTTGTTTCTTTGATTGTTTATATATTTTGATTCTCTGTAACAATATTTGTTTGGGTCCTAAGAAAATGTGAGAAACTTGATAAAAATGGGTTTTCTAGAGCATTTTCAGGAACCCAACCAAACATTAGAAAATATTTTTCATAGCATTTTTTGGAATGCAACCAAACACTTGAAAATATTTTCCTTTCTTGAAAATATTTTCCCTTGCATTTATTTTACACTCAGAATTCGATTTACATCGAACCAAACGCAGCCTAAAGCACAACTATCAGACAAAGATATAAGGTTGGAAATAGATTGGCATAAATTAGAAGTACATGATGACATTTGAATCTTAAAACTTAAATTACTTTTTTGCCTACCCATAACAACCAATAACAACCTACCACTTAAAATTTGTTGTGAAAGTGTTGTGAAAATGTTGTTGTACGGCACCGAGGTCCCCAGACCTAATTGGGCCCTAGGTTCAGGCCCAATGGCACGACCCCATTACTTTAAATTTTGCTTGAAACTACCTTTACAAACTATGAGTTTTGAGCCTCGACCCCTAACCGATGCTCGGCATAAATTTCCTGAACAAATAAGGAAGTCTTGTCTAGACGTACCATAGGATGCTCGGCAGTTCAGGAAACATCACTACTGAGCATATTAACCTGAGTTGGAACCAAGTTCCAAAGCCATAATCGCTGCATTTCACTCTCACCTAAACATCCACTTACAACAGATAATATTGGACCTTCAACTGCACTAACAATAGCAGTAATCATGATCTCCCCACTAACTTAGAGCTATAAATAGGAGAAGTTGGGGAAGAAAGGGGGGTTCAGAAAAAAGAGAAGAAAACAGTTATTCAGGAAGGGAGAGAGGATATTACTTTGAGTTTCTGTGCCGAGAATGACCCAAAGTAGGAAATCCTAAAGCCTACCTTATAAATAAGTTGTGAGCCCAAGTGAGGTTAAGCTCAATAGTCTCATTTCCGGCGTGCACAGTTGTGAACATATTATTTCCCTCTGTGTTATTCTTTAAAGAACTATTGCATTGGTTCATTTGTCTATGTGACACATTATGAGCATTGAATGAGACACAAATAGATATATTATAGGGTAAGAATTAGGTGTAGTACTTAAGTACTGTTTCTTAAGTTCATTTTCTAAAATTCTGCCATGTGAATTTTTTCCATAGAATAGAAGTATATTTTTTAGTGAAGAAGCCACATGGCTAAATCTTAAGAAGGGGACCTAAGAAACAGCATCTAAGGTACTTTACTTAAGTTTTGTCCTAAATAGATAGTTTTTTTCATTTTCCATAAAAGTGATGTTAAAACTTTCCTAAAATGGATTATTTTAATACCCTAAGGGTATTCATTAGCATTTCCTATTATATATATGAACAATGAATGAGACAGTTTTGTAGGGTTCTCATCTAAGAATAGTTGAGTAATAAGTATTGTATTGAGATTGGAGTAGTGTCATTATTATGGTTCACCAAAATTAAGAAAGTTTAATTGGACATTTGGTGAATTGAAATCCAATTTGAATTCTAATTGGATTTTCTCTGAGTTTTGGCTTTATATATAGACAAGTATGTAAGCATATACAAAAATACAATTGAAAACAATTATAATTATATATCCACATACGAATTCAAATTATACTTTTTTTTTTTTTTTTGTTTTTGTTTGTTGAGATAATGGATAAATTTTTTATTATTATTCAGAAGTAAGTAATCCGTATACAAAGTAAGAAACCTAGGCACACATCCCAGGCTAGCTAGTAGCCATACAACGAAAGAAAAAGACTAGGCTGCCTCTCGACTAAACTAGAAAAAAAAAATGCCGAGAAAAACAAGCCTAGATCGTAGAACCTGCTGCCTCATATTCATATGTTTTCTTGAGTGGCCGAAAGCTTCTGATATGTCTCTAACAGCGCTAAAGCTCCATCCAAAATGATCTTTGGTTGTGTCTGAATTTTCTCAAAATAAGATTTGTTTCTTGCATTTCAAATTGCCCAAGATGTAGTGGCCCACTGTTCCAGCTCCTTATTTGATAGTTTCTCCACCATCTGGCCAAACAGCTGGAAAAAAAATCTTGCACCCCATTACTGTATTTCTGCACTCTTCCTCTAGTTAAGGATGTTGGGGGCCGTTTTTCGTTCATAGCCACGTGTTGTCCTTTGGAAGGGTGACCTTGCTAGACCCGAATTTGTCTAGGGAGTTGAGTTAGGAACTCTACGTTGGGCTGCATAGTCTAATGGCTTTTAGTGTAATTTTAGGCCTAAAAAATGGGTAAAGCCCAAAGTCTTAAGGATTATGATGATGGTTAAAATAAAGTAAATAATATATTTTGTAAAAACTTTGATTAATGGTTATAATAATAGTTGAAATAAAGTAATATTTATTTAGTGTAATTGAATTGCTTAAGTTATGAGTTAAAGTTCTTAATAATTTATATTGAGTGATGTCCATTATTAGGGAATAATTAATTGTCATATGTCCAACAATGGGATGAGTTCAAAATAGTTCACATTTAACATAATAAGATATGTCTAGCAAGGGTTTATGTTCAAATATTATAAGTCTAGCAAAGGTTTATGTTCAAATAATGTATATGTCTAGCAGAGGTTTATGTTCAAATAATATATGTCTAGCAGAGGTTTATGTTTAAATAATATATGTCCAGCAATGATAGATCAATTTATTAGTATATGTGTTTATAAGTGAAACACTAGTGAAATCATGTGTATTAAATAGTAATGTAATATTAAAGTAATTTGTTTTTAAAGGTGAAGTAATCATGTAATCATGTATTCAATAATGTAAATTTAAAGATACGAAAACATAATCACTTATCTTTGTATGGTTTGTAGCTCCAGCTGTATAACATTAGTGAACTGATAATATTCCAGCAGAATGACTCCAGCTGTAGAGAGGCAATATGCCATGATAAATCCTTCCATAATGACTACAAGATTGAAGGAGAAAAATGGGTGCAACTGGAGGGAGAGAGAGTATGTCCAGCAAAGTGCAGAGGCTGATTAAGTTTGTCCCCTTTATCATGCACTTAAATGAATTTCCCTTGATAATGCTATGTACAACAAACAAGAACTAGCTATGTACAACAAACATTAGCGTAAATATTATTCTTTATTGCCAAACATGGTCAGGGTTTGGTCAAGATAATCTCTCAAAATCTAGAAAATTATGTTATTATTATTATTAGGGTAAATTCCACTAACATACCTTGACATTTGGGCTAATACCAACCAAGACTAAGACTTTTCAAATGTAGCCAATTTGGTTCCTAAAGCCAACTTAGTTCCTAAATAGTTAGTTATTTTTTCTCAATTGTTTTAGTGACTAAATTAGCTTTAAAGGCCAAACTGGTTAGTTTTGAAAAGTCTTGGACCTAGTTGGCATTAGCCCAACTCTTAGGAGTGTGAATAGAATTTACCCTTATTATTATTATTATTAAAAGGATTAATGTGTTTATTTCTTTCAAGAGAAGGGACTATGAGTCTGTTTGTGAACAGTTTATTAACTGAAACTGAAAACTTTTTACTGAAAGTACTGTAGATAAAGTTAAAAGGTAATTGAAATAGTATAGTGAGACCCACGAATAGTACAAAAATAAGCTGAATAGTAATAAAAATAAGCTAAGTAGTAAAAAAAGTTGGCTTTTAAAGCCAATGCCAAACGCAACCTATATATCATTCCTCACATTTGGGGTGAGTTGTAATTCTCGAAACTCAAGGTATCCAAAATATGTGGTTGGTACAGGCTATACCCTTACCCCTAGCTTTTTTGCTCTCTTACCCTTGTGCATGTAGTGGCAGTGTGAGTCTTGCAGGTCTACCCTTGCAAGAGTATTGCGACCTCCATGGGTGAAGTCAGTGACAAAATACGATGGCTGACGAATTAGAGGTACTTTGGAAGAAGCTATCATTCACGGAAGAGGAAGACGAGAGGTTGGTACTGGGAAGTAACAACACAAAAGCAGCAAAAGAGCTTGGCAAAAATTGCCTAATTATGAAGGTCCTATCACGTAGAAGCATTGCGCTTAATGCTATTAGAAATAACTTAAGAATGGTCTAGAAACCAGACAAAGGACTACAGATCGTGGAAATCGAAGATGAAATGTTCATAGTGGAGTTCGGCGATGAAAGAGATAAAAAGAAAGTTCTGGATATGAGTCCATGGAGTTACGAAAAACAACTTATCCTTCTCCAAGATTTTGAAGGGGATTAAGCACCAAAGGAAATCTCCTTAAAATGGTCTCCTTTCTTGATACAGACCCACAACCTACCCCTTAAGAGTAGAATGAGAGAAACGGGATGGGCAATAAGAGGCACGCTTGTAGAAGTTTTGGAGGTAGATGTGGCTGACACCGTGGTACAAGGGGGAAAGTATATGAGGGTGAAGGTACATGTGGATGTCACAAAAAGGTTGGTTAGGGGGAAGAAAGTAGCCATTAAGGGAGACATGGGACGATGGGTGCATTTTAAATACGAACACCTTCCAAACTTTTGCTACAACTATGGCCTCTTGAGCCACGATCTGAGAGATTGCTTGAAACTATTTGGGAATGGTAAGTAACCAGACTCAAATGGGCTTTAGTTTGGAGCATGGCTTAGGGGGGAGTTTATGCAAAAGACAGGGAAAGAGTCAAGCCAAAACGAAACCAGGACCATGTCGGAGATGAGAGAAAATCCAGATAAGAGTTTGGGTGATTAGTAGGTGGTTTTTTTACGGTCACCGGCGAGTAGAGATAAACCTGGTGGAAAAATAGAGTCAATCACAGCCTACATAGAGAAAAGCACCAAGGAAGTAGAGACAAAGGAGACAAAGGTAGTGGTGCAAGATGTAGAGACCTTTCACACAAAAGGAATTGTCAACAATCTAGGTAAGCCCTCAGAAAAATCCTTCCCATCTTAGGAAAGGATAATTTGGAAGATATCGAGCCCTAAAAAGAAGGGAGGGAAACAATGTAGTGGGAGACAGCAACACAACAAGTTGACAAGCCAAAATTTGAATTTAAGGTGGGGTTCAGCCTGTGTGAAGGAATGGATAAGGAAAGCAAAGGAAAGGAAAGTACACCAATAGGCCCAATGGTAATGAATTTCTCACATAAGATGGGCTGGATGGTTGAGAGTTTGGGCCCAAAGAGTGAGCATTGGAAGAGGATGGCAAGGGCAGCCCACATAAAAAATGGAACGGAAAACTTATGCCCATTGATGATAAAGAGAGAAAGCCCGATCCCTATACAAGAGCTCAATTCAAATACCTTAGAATTGAAATGGAGTAAGAAGTTAGAACAAGTCTATATAGTCTAGTGAAAGAAGAACATCACGGATGTCTGTGTGGTAGTGTCTGCAGAGCAGCGCCGTTGAGCTCGATGAGTGTATTGGCATGGAACTGCCAGGGTCTCGGATCACCCTCAGCGGTTTGGATGCTCATCGAGGAGGTGAAAGTGAAGAAACCGATCCTTGTCTTCCTCACGGAGACGAAAGCCAGCATAAATAAAATGAAGGGTGTTTAGTGTAAGCTAAACCTAACTCAGGGGATTACGGTCCTTAGTGATGGATAGAGCGGAAGCTTAGCAATGGTATGGAAAGTGATAGGCCAAGAATGTATTGACCCCTTGTGATAAATTAACCAATTGATTTAGTCAAGTTAATTAATTAATTCACTTAACATGCAAAACGCATGGTAGCACAAACAAATCACCAATTAACTAAATGCAGCGGAAATTAAATTGACATGGTGATTTGTTTACGAATGGGGAAAACCTACATGGCAAAAACCCCACCGGGTGATTTTAAGGTCACTACTCTCGAAAATCCACTATTGTCAAAACAAGTGATTACAAGTAAAAGAATCCCAGTACCTTATACCAACCTACAGTTGAACCCTTACCCCCAATACCCAATTGGACTTGTTCTGTAGTGAAAATCTCTCATTTTCAATGCATGACTCCCAGTACGTGACTAACTAATAGATGCACGAATCTTAGTACGCGACTTAATCACCAACTTGAGAAAGATGTTGGCTGCAAAGTTCTTCAGTTCATCACACGATAAAGATCACGAACCTCCTTGGTCACAAAACCCTACGGTGTACAAACACAGTAGCTTCTTCAAGAGAAAGATGAACTAGGGTAAATTTTGTCTCTGGTCATAATTTACATGAACAAAACTTTACTTCACACTTACGCAACCTTTGATGGGCCTTAAAATAATCCTTATATATGTTTAGGGTTGTGATAAAAGAAAGCCCATACACATAGATTGGATGAAAATCATCTCTGAAAAACTGAATTTCATAAACTTCGATAGATAGCTTATCTATCGAGCTAGCTGTCGAGCATCGGGTTTCAACAGCTTTTGAACCTCGATAGATTCTAGCTGTCGAACTTTAAAATCCAGCACATCTTCACTTGTTTCTTGGATAGACTTGCATGGCTTTAACACTTGAACTAGAAACCTTTTTTTTTGAAGTATTAAACACATCCTAGATCTACCCAATTACTAGTAAATTGCGTTTTGTCAAAGAATTAGCTAGTTACATAAAATATTGGCATATGTTCCTAACATGATTCACATATGTCTTTATAGATAGAAGGTACGGATGTTAGATTGAAGAGTTATTCAAACTCCCACATTGATGTGGTGGTTTTCGGCAAAATGGGAACAACGCCGTGGAGAGCTACAGGTTTCTACGGTTAGTCGGATTCGGGTAAGAGACATATCTCTTGGAGCCTGATTGAATCTCTGAAAAACAGTGTGATATGCTGTGGGTGATTTGGGGATTTCAACGAAATAACCCACTTGGATGAGAAATTGGGGTGGCTTGAAAAAGATACAGACTAGATGCAATCTTTCAGAAAGTGTCTGGATAGTTGCAAGCTCACGGACTTAGGTTTTGTGGGGCCAAGATTCACGTGGTGTAATGAAAGATTGGGGGATCAGTGCACGTTGATAAGATTGGACAGAATGGTTGCCAATGAAGGGTGGAGGGAATTGTTTCCGGAAGCTAAAGTGCACCATGTCTCGATGTTTGCTTCGGACCACTGTCTCCTATCTTTGTACCTACCACAACGAGCACCCTCAAGACAGTTGAAACGAAGATTCTTCTTTGAGGCCATGTGGACTTGAGATGAGAGATGCAAGGAGGTAATTGAAAGGGCATGGGACCCAATCAGGGAAAGCCCTGAGTTCCAAATACAAGATAGACTTAAGAGCTGCCAATTTCATCTCCAAAAGTGGAATTGGGAGGTGTATGGGAATGTGAACAAGATTCTGAAGAATAAGCAAGTACGCCTTCAACAACTTGAGGCCATGAATCTGCTTCACAAGACCGTGGAATAGATCAAAGAGCTTAGGAAGGAAATCAACGAAGTTTTGTGTAGGGAGGAGTTAATGTGGAACCAGTGATCCAGGGCTCTATGGATGAAGTGTGGTGATCGAAACACTAAATTCTTTCATGCGATAGCAACACAAAGGCAGCGAACCAATAAGATTGAAGGACTTTGGGATAATGATGGTGTGTGGTGTGAGGACTAAAAGAAAGTGGAGGAAATCATTCTTGACTACTTCTCCTCAATTTATAGCTCTGAACATTCTGAATCTCACGAACCCAGTTTGGACGTAGTGAGTACAAGGATTCTCCAAAAATGAATGCACTACTTCTTGAAGACTTCAAAGCCAAAGAGGTCAGAACGGCGTTGTGGTAGATGCACCCTACAAAATCCCTGGGCCCAGATGGTATATGTCCTATTTTTTTCCAAAAATATTGGAGTATAGTAGGTCCTAATGTCATTAATTGTGTATTGCATTCACTGAACTTTGGTGTTATGCCTAATAGTATAAATGAGATGTACATTTGCCTAATTCCAAAAGTGAAGTGCTCATAGAAAATTACAAAATTCAGACCTATCAGCCTGTGCAACGTAATATACAAGATCATATCTAAAGTCCTCGCTAATAGACTAAAGAAGATTCTACCCGAAGTGATAAGTGAAGCCCAAAGTGCTTTTGTGCCAGGGAGACAAATCACAGACAACGTGCTCATCGCCTTTTAGACAATGCACTGTATCAACAAGAAAAGAAAAGGGAAGAAAGGAATGATGGCC
Organism: Quercus lobata; assembly: GCF_001633185.2. Classification (NCBI taxonomy): domain Eukaryota; kingdom Viridiplantae; phylum Streptophyta; class Magnoliopsida; order Fagales; family Fagaceae; genus Quercus; species Quercus lobata. The sequence continues at coordinate 24,929,114 of NC_044910.1, read as the reverse complement.
ATAAAACTCGACATGAGTAAGGCATACGATAAGGTGGAGTGGCCATACTTAGAAGCGATGATGAGGAGAATGGGATTCTAGGAAAGGTGGATTGCTCTTACTATGATGTGCATGAAGACTGTGTCATACTCGGTTCTCATTAATGGTATACCAAAAGGCTGCATTAATCCTACTAGGGAGCTTCATTAGGGAGACCCTATCTCCCCCTACCTTTTACTGCTGTGTGCCAAGGGTTTGTTAGCTATGATTAGAAGGGAGTCCAAATGTGTAGAGGGGCTCCTCAGATTTCTCATTTGCTATTCGCCGACGACAGCATCATTTTATGTAAAGCTTCCATGGAGGAAAGTAATTGAGCGATCAATGTTCTGACATATTATGAAATGGATTTAGGCTAGAAATTGAATAAGGAGAAAACCTCACTTTTCTTTAGAAAAAATACGAAGAGAGAAGTGCAAGAGGGGGTGAAAAACCTTTTTGGGGCGCAAATCATACAACAACATGAAAAATATTTGGGGCTGCCTTCGATGATAGAGAAAGGAAAAAAGAAAGCCTTCAATCGATTGAAGGACCAAGTGGGAAGAAGGATAGCCAGGTGGAAGGGCAAACTTTTATCAAGTGCAGGCAGAGAAATCCTCATCAAAGCGGTGGCCCAAGCCACCCCCACGTACACAATAAGCTGTTTCAAGCTCCTAGATTCCCTATGTCGAGAGCTAAACACCATGGTGAGTAGTTTTGGTGGGGGCAAAAAGGAAGTGAGAGGAAAATGACTTGGGTTCCATGGGAAAGAATGTGTATGAGGAAAGTGGATGGCAGGATGGGTTTCAAGGACTTAAAGGCATTCAATTTAGCTCTCTTTGCTAAACAGGGCTGGCGGCTGCTCCAAAACACCTCCTCCCTTCTCCACAAAGTATACAAGGCCAGGTATTTTAAGAATTCTAGCTTCATTGAGGCTCAATTGGGAAAAACCCTTCCTACACATGGTGAAGTATCTTGGCTGCAAGATGTATCATTGAGAAAGGCATGAGATGGATCATCGGGAATGGAAGGAAGGTCAATATTTGGAAGGACAAATGGCTTCCAACTCCTGTATCTTTCAAAGTGTGCAGCCTTAGAAGACAAGGTTTAGATGCTGAGATGGTGGCTAATCTGCTGGACTGTGAAAAGGGTACTTAGGATACTAATAAGGTGAAAAACACCTTTCTCCCCCATGAAGCTAATGCGGTGTTGGGCATTCCAATCAACCTAGGTCTACCTGAAGATTCCTTAATTTGGGCATGGACCAAGAATGGGAGATTCATGGTTAGAAGCGCTCATGGTGTAGTTCTTCAAGCTCTCAAAAAAGTCAAACAGGCTAGGGATAGTGGAGATTGCTCGGATAACTAAAAAATGTCCAACATTTGGAAGTCAATTTGGAAGCTTCAATGCCTAAGCAAAATTAAACACTTCTTGTGGAGGGCCTGCACGAACATTCTGCCTACGAATCATTGTTTGGTTAGAAGGAAAGTGGCGACAATGGATGGATGTGTATTTTGTGGCGAAAGGGAAATGTTAAGTCACACTCTATGGAATTGCAAGGCAGCTTCTGAGGTGTGGAAGGAATCGGGTATTAAGCCCCTTACTAGGATCTCACCATAGAGAGACTTCATCGATATTATGTGGTTGATGAGGGAGTTTTCCATGGATATTGATTGGGAATTTTTTGTAACTACAGCCTAGGGAATATGGAAAAACAGAAACCTCGTCAAGCATGAAGGTAGGTGCAAATTGGCCAAAACAATAGCCAGGGATGTAGCCAACTACGTGGAGGAGTTTTGTCAAAGTAATGTCCCTAATGACACCAATCCCAAACCAGAGGGGCAGAACAGAGCATTGTATCTGTCACGCCCCAAACCCAAAAGGGTCCAAAGCATGAGAAATACATCCCAAAGGTACTTGTAGATTTTTTCCTTTTTGGACAACCAAACTATAGGAGATCTTCATTTTCCTTTCATTTCCATATGATAAGAATATATAACCATAAATCTCCACATTACAAGTCAGAGCTCTATAACATATTTACAAACAATAACTAAAAATCAGGTGCTTCCACATAATACATGAATATATATTACAAAACTCTTGGATTACACAAAATCACAATCTTATCAAGGATAAGGAATCTTAATATCGAGTCTAGGCCTACCACGCCTAAGGCTAACAAACCTCAAGTGACCAACCTCCAATAGAATTAATTAAGGTCTCATTGAACATAGTAAGATCGAGTCACCAACCATTAGTAATGTAAGTCTCCCAATTCAGCATAAAACTCCAATCACTACCGATAAGGCAAGCTCCATTCCCATGATATAGCTAATTAATCTGTAAGACTGTGAAAGATTGGGATGAGCTAAAACCCAGTAAGTAGCATAATTAATGGGGGTGGGGGAAATGCAAGTTTCATCTTCAATAATAATAATATGAAATGACAAGAATGATTGAATAATGAAACACAAAGTTTCTCAAAGTAAATACCTTGAAACTGTCGTATACTATAATCTGTGAGCACCAACAAAATAATTTCCAAAGCCATAATATCTAACATAGGGTAAATTATCATAAATATACCACACTACCACATAGACCGGTCAGGGGATCCACCCATTCACAACTGGCATGATATTGTCCTCTCTGGTATGCAGACTCTTGGCCCCATGGACAACAACCTCACCCATACCCTCAAGGTTTTTCTCTCCCTCCATTGGCAGTAGAGAGAGCGCGTCAAATAGGACCTCTCTTGCATGTGGTCTCTTGGCCCTATGGGCAGCAGCCTCACCCACACACAATCAAGGAACCTCTTCCCCCTTTGGGCAGTAGGGAAGAACGCGTCATCCAAAGTGAAAGAGCACTAACCTGGATTTGATTTCATTGTCACAAAGATTACGGAAACCAAATCGTGTGATCACCGGGAAATCACATATGGCATGGTGTTAAAACCACATAAACTCACAGGTTACATTACCTTGAAACACATAGCTCATATCCAAGTAGTTTCAGAAAACCTTAAATAATCTAACTTCTACAAAGTTTGTAAGGTTTTCAACTTCATTCTTCTAAAAAAATTTCTATCAATTTCCTAAATAATACAAGACAAGATAAGCATCTTTAAATTTTTCGATATACCATAAAATCAATGATTTTCTTATCAAAAATTAAATAAAAGATGCTCATTTTTCCATATCAACAATTTATGCATTTCCCCAAATGCAATACCAAATATGATGCATTTTCATATATAAATATAGTAGGGTCACAACACAACACCTTTTAGAAAAACATAGTTCCACTATTAATTTTCCAAAATGTGTTTGACCCAAAAATAATGTTTATGCAACATGATTATTTTCCAAAAATTCCATTAAAAAGCTACTTACCTCGCAACCGCAAAAGCCTAATTCTCCAAACTCCAAAGGAGATTAGCTAGAACCTCAACAATATCAAGCAAATCTAACACAATAAGCATAAAGCTTAAAATTGTATCTAACTACAATTTAGGAATTGCCAAATATGCACTTAATTAGGCAAGCCTAGCATTTAACCTCATCAATAACATATTCCTCTTCTAAAGTTTCTCAACAAATTAATTCACAAGGCATAGACTCCAATTTATAAATTTAACCCATTCAATATCATCTCCAACTCCAAATAAACCCAATGGCAATGGAAAAATTAAATTTACCAACCATCATATGTTATAACTTAAAACTCCTAAATTTTCCACCATAAATAAATTTTAGGTAGAAATCATTAGCACAAACCATATACCCACTCATCAAATAATTCCACCAATACAAAACCCATACATAAAAACACATAAATATCACTTCCTATGCTCATAAATCATATGAGTATCATTATTAAAACTTAGATAAAAATAACCTCAAGCAAAAGTGCAAAACCCACAAAAAAATGAGAAATTTTTACTCAAAAAAAGGATGTGAAGGTGTTTATGGGTTCCCAAGAATTTTCCCGTGATCTTGCCAGAAAAATGATGGTGGAAATGGTGATGGTGGTGGTGTGGAAGTGCCGGTGGAGAGGATGAGAGTAGAGAGTGTTCTACTGAAAATGAAAAAGAAGAAAAAGAAAGAAAAGAGAAGCAGGGAGTGAGCTGGCCAAAGAAGATAAGGTAGAGTGATTATGAGGTGGGTAGTGGAGTTAGGTGGCGCTTGGCACATGGGAAACCAAAAAATCTAACCTTGACTTTTTTTTTTTAGACTGACGGGACATTAACCAAAATAGGATAACTGATGTGTGCAATGTGTAAGAAAATACCTTTCCCATTAGGGGCTCTAGAGGTGGAAGCAAGAGTGGCAGAATAAGGAATTATCTTCGCAAGGGACCTGCGCCTTGGGGAAGTGATTGTAGAAGGTGATGCTTCAATTGTAATGTCAGCCCTCGCAAAACATGACTGTTAGGACATATGTGATTCAATGTTAGGAACATATGTCAATATTGAATTGGCTAATCTTTTGATAAAATGTAATTTACTTGTAATTCGGTAGATCTAGGATGTATTTAATGCTTCAAGGAATAAAGTTTCAAGTTCAAGTGTTAAAACCATGCAAGTCTGTCTAAGAAACAAGTGAAGAAGTGCTGAATTTTAAAACTCGATAGCTAGTATCTATCGAGGTTTAAAAAGGCTCTTGAAGCTCGATGCTCGACAGCTTCTCGACAGATAGGGTATTTATTGAGATGTATGAAAATCAGTTTTTCAGAGCTGATTTCACTTCAATCCGTGAATACATGTTTGGGCTTTCTTTTCTCACAACCCTAAACATATATAAGGATTGTTTTAAGGGCCGTCAAAGGTTGCGCAAGTGTGAAGCAAAGTTGTGTTCATACAAATTGTGACAGGAAACAGAATTTGCCCTAGTTCATCTTTCTCTTGAAGAAGCTGTTGTGTTTGTATACTGTAGGGTTTTGTAACCAAAGAGTTTCGTAATATTCATCGTGTTGATGAACTGAAGAACTTTGCAGCCAAAATCTTTCTCAAGTTGGTGTGTAAGCCGTGTACTGGGATCTGTGCATCGAATTGGTTAGTCACGTACTAGGAGCCGTGCATTAAAATGAGAGATTGTCACTATAGAATAAGTCCAATTAGGTATTGGAGTAAGGGTTCAACTGTAGGTTGGTATAAGGTACTGAGATTCCTTTACTTGTAACTACTTGTTGTGGTAATAGTGAATTCTCGGGAGTGGTGACTTTAAAATCACCCAGTGGGGTTTTTGCCGTGTAGGTTTTTCCCATTTGTAAACAAATCACCGTGTCAATTTATTTTCCGCTGCACTTTAACTTAGTTGGTGATTTGTTTGTGCTACCACGCGTATTGTATGCTAATTGAATTAATTAATTAACTTGGCTAATTAATTTGTTAATTCATCACAAGGGGTCAATACATTCTTGGCATATCAATGACCATCCCTCAAGCTCAAACCAAAAAATTGTGGAAGGTGCTAGAACGAGGCTGAAGGCTTTTAAGATGTGGAAGACAAACCATGTGCGTAGGCATTGTAATATTGCAGCCCATTTACTTGCTAGGCATGCTTGTAATATTTTCGACTCTGTTATATGGGTTGAGGCTATTCCACCCATGATTGCTGACCAAATCTGTATGGATGTTTTATCCATGGGTTTATGTCCCATCTAATGAAATTGGTTGTGTTGATTATCAAAAAAAAAAAAAGAAAAAAAAGAAAAAAAAAGGAAAAAGAAAAAAGAAGAAGACACTCAAGGTATCTAATGCAGATTGGTTAAAAAAGAATAAAATATTTTAATATTTTATGTTGTTTTCTTTTTTTTAGTTGAATTAGGATTTTAATAGTTTTTCTTTTTCTAGTTAAATTGTTTTTCCTTGAGAGTAAAAATAAGTTTATTATTTTTTTTCCTAAAAGGAGTAGGACAAATTCTATTCCTATAAATACTCTTTATAAAGAGGTTGATTATTATTGTTATGTGTTGATTAATAAAAGCTTGTTAGAGAGATTTTTTCTATTATTTTGCCTACTAGTTTAGTGTTCTTGTGGAACTTAGGTTTGATGAAAGAGTTGTAGTAATTGTGTGTTACAAATTCTGCTTCTACGCGCCTACGCTGCATCAGTATCTGTCTAATTTAGAACACAATATAAAGGTAGCTGCTAGGCACAAACTAGTGCTCATTTCTAAACCTTTCAATTAAAGTAGCACTCCATGGCCAAGACCAAGACCAAGACCAAGACCAAGACCCTCACCTTCCTTCTCATTCTGTTCACCATTTTCTCTATCTCAACCCTCACCACCGCCAAAAAAAACCATGGCTTCTCAAGAATCTTATCTCCAGCTAAACTCGGGCTAAAGCGTGAGAAACTAAGCCACCTCCACTTCTACTTCCACGACATAGTCAGTGGGAAAAACGCCACGGCGGTGAGAGTCGCCGAGGCTCCGATGACAAAGACATCACTCACAGGTTTCGGGGCCGTTGTGATGATCGACGACCCTTTGACTGTAAAGCCCCAGCTGAGCTCAAAACCCGTTGGCAGAGCTCAAGGAATCTATGCTTCTGCTTCGCAAACTGACGTGGGGTTTTTAATGGCGCTCAACTTTGCTTTCACTGAAGGCAAGTATAATGGCAGTACTCTCAGTGTATTGGGTCGCAATACTGTGCTCTCCGATGTCAGGGAAATGCCTATCGTTGGTGGGAGTGGGCTTTTCCGATTCGCACGTGGGTATGCTCATGCTCATACTCACACGATTGACCTTAAAACTAGTGATGCTGTTGTGGAATATAATGTTTATGTCTTCCATTATTGATGTATGTGTTTTACTCTTGTTTTTTAATTTAATAGCTATAGTGCTTTGATTATTAGCCTTTTTGTTTTAAAATTTTCGTTTAGAATTAGAAGGCTTTGGGAATTAAAGCCGTTGGGTTAGTCGTTTAAGGATGACGTTGATTTGTGTGAGTTTATTTACTTTTTTTTTTTTCTTTTTCTTTTCATTCAATAAAATATTAACTAGTACTACGAAAGAAAAGTTGAGGATTTTGTATCATTATTTTGAGAATGATTATTATGTTTATGTGTGGTTTAGTTTTACCATTTGATATTTATTGAGGAGATTAATAAAGTGTTAAAAACTTGAAATCCCCTTTCCTATTTTGTTGTATAAAAAAATAAAATATAATTTCTCTTAGTAATTTCTTTATCTCAGTTCATGTGATAATAATTGTAAGGTTGAATTTATTCAACCATCTAATTGGCTTTATTCCGTATCAAATTTGCTTGTAATTCAGCATTTAGTAACCCTGTATTTAGGTGGGTTTGATGTAAGGGTAGTGAGTGAGATAGAGTGAAAGTTGCTTAAGAGTGTGCAAGAAAACAGAGATTCACGGCTGGGACTTGCGGCTACAAGCCGCCAGACGCAGCACACGTGCCAAGCATGCTGGAAGATGAACAGTCATGCTAGCTGGAGCACTACAGGACAAAACAGGACAACTGGCCATACGGTTATCTCGCGACTGGATCTCGCGACTTAGTCAAGCCGCTAGGTCAAACTGCGAGCCACCCCTGTTTTGTAAAACCTGACGTTTCACATTTCTCTCCCACTCCAATATAAATACCCCTTTTACCCACGATTGTGAGAGAGTTTCCAGAGAGATTTTTGAGAGAGAAACCCTAAAGAAAAACAAGATTGATTCACCCACAATCTATACCTTAGAGTCTCTTCAAATTCCTCAACTCTCTTCCTCTCCATTGTCAAATCCTTGAGAGGCGTTATACCAAACCTGGTTCTCACCATCATCATCACTGTGAGACAGTTGTTTGGATTTTTGGGAAGCAGTTAGGAAGGAACCAATTTTCATTGGTTGATGCTACGGTTTAGTAGCGGAATCCGGGAAGCTAGAAAAGAAAAAGGTTCGGCGCAACCTTGTTGGAGCAAGAAGCTTAGAGGGTTTAGGTGCACTGGGTAGATTAGGCTTGGAGGGTCTATTGCTGTCCATGTATCCCAACTGTATTTTCTAGTGGATTGTTTACCGCTTGGAGGGCGGCGGAGAGGTTTTACGCCAAGGGCTTCGGTTTCCTCTTCGATAACACATCGCGTGTTGTCTTTGTGTTTGCATCTTCCTTCCTTTCTATCTTTGCCTTTTTATTATCTGCTGTGGATTATTTTTTGTTTTGGCTTAGATAGTTTTTACCAATTCCATATTATAGCATATGTTAAGTTTCCGTACACTAGTTGTTTGACATATTGCTTGAATTGGTTTAGTTGTAATTTGGGGGTCTAAACGTTCAAAGGTGTTTATACACGTTTTTGAACTTTCTATAACATATGAATAAAATTTAAGTACAATACTTTATATACAGTTCTTTAGATTTTCTCTTAGGTTCTCTCTTTAAGTTTAAGGCATGTGTTCAATAAAGTTAACTCAACAAGCACCATTTGAACTTTAAAGTTGTTACTCAACCAACGTTGTGCAGTAATAACTCAAACAAGCTTTTACTACTACCACACCTAAAAAGAAGAGAAAGCGCAGTAAACTCATTCAAAAGAAGGAAAGATCAAGAAAGTAAATAGACCCATCAATATCATTCACGTGAGCCATGAGCCATGAGCTCAACCTCCAAAGTGGATTGAGATTAGATGCAATATCTAGGGTATTGTACTTGATGCAATTACTATGAATGATTGAGATTAATAGTTGCAAAAAGTAACTTTCAACCTCAATTATTGATTCAATAAAGTTAAGAAAAAAAATTAAAAGAAATAAAACGTAAAAGTTAAAAAGATGAAAAGTTAAAAAAAATAATGAATGATTTGGGTGAATTGCACCCAGTGCAATACCTAGGGTTCTCCGGATCCTAATCCCTTTAAGGTAACTCAACTTGCTAGAAACACCAGATGGCTTCAAATGCTTTCACCTTCATTTTCCCAAGAAACAAACAAGTTCCAAATTAAAATTTTGGCTAAAACTCAACAAATTTTGGACAAAATCCCTTCATAACCACACCTTGCATTCATTTTGGCCACCATGTGAGGAGGCAGATTGGTTTTCACCCACATAAAAACCCCATAATAGAAGCTTTAAGAGAGAACTAGCCTATAAGAGAGATGAAGAAGACAGCGGGGCATGCCCCTTATTTCTTTCGATCTGTTGCTGGGTAAGCCATAAAAAGAGGAGAGGATTTGGGAAAAAAAAAAAGAAAGAAAAAGGCCAAAGAAATATGAAAAAGAACATAAAAGAAACCTGATGTCTCTGGAGGAGGAGACTTTAGTAGAAGAAATCTGAATGAGGAGACTTAGTGGAGGAAGTCAACTAGGGAAAGATTTGATATTTGAAACTAAAATCATCAATTGCGGGCCAGTGAGGAAAAACAGAAAAACTAAAACAAGGAGAGGACGCCGTTATCTTTTAACGCCCGTTTGTTTAGTTAACTTTATTGGACACGTGGCTTAAATTTAAAGAGGGAACCTAAGAAATTGTATCTAAAGTACTGTATCTAAGTTTTGTCCTTATATTATTTGTGGTTTTTCATGCATGTGATTCGAACCTTACATTATCTTCTCTCACTATCTTCTTATATCAGAAAACAAAAATGTCTACATCTCACAAATTATGAATAATAGCATAACATCCCACAAGTCATGACCTCCCTTTGTTCTTTGGGCCCATGTTAAATGTTGTAATGTTTATTGGAGGCAAACTGTGTTAGGGAATGACTGTTTGTGGGTGTTAATCAATCCATTAGTTAAGTACTTGGTTATGAGAACAAACAAATTCAATAAAAAGCGTTGTGTAAAACTTTTATTTACAAAATATTAAAAATTTAAAATTCATATAAAGAAAATCTTATTAAATTACTTTTTTTTTTGGTATTATGAAGACAGAACTCATTAAATCACCTAATGATAAAACTTGGTGAATCTGCTGGCTCTTGATAGAGCAACATCTTGTAATAGACTGAATTTTGTTTTCGGTTAGTTTTTAATATATTTTCCCTTTAACCAAAAATAATATGATAAAACTTTTAAAACCCAAAGGCAAATTTGCTTTTACATTAATTGTATGTCACCTACGTGGCGGCCATAGCCATGTTCCCCATAAACCAGTGTCAAAGACTTTTCCAGCACAATCTTTGACAGCTCCTCTGCTTCTTTCCCATACGGCATTGAACTATTGAAGTCAATGCGCACCTGAGAGTTAGTCTTCATATGTATATTTGTGAAATCGCCTTCAAAAATAAGTTGCTCCTAACTCCAATAGCGACTCCAGAATTTTTTTAGGGGGTCAGTAGGAAAAAAAGGAAAAGGGTTATCCAAGTGGGTGGTTCTAAGAATTTTTTTAGGGCTAAGTAAGAAGATGAATCTTGAGTAGCAGTTAATCTTGTTGTTTACATAGTTTTCTTATTAAAAAATTGTCTAAAGTACTGATTAAGAAAAGTATAAAAGATAAATAGAGGCGGCTTGATGTATTTGGGGGCGTTAGGTGAAAACTGATTTGAGACTTTTTATATATTTAAATATAACTCTTTTTTTTTACCTTCGCATTTTAGAATTTTTAATGCAAATTTTTTCTTCTCCTCTCACTAGGAGTTTTCCTTCTCACCTAGGGTGAGCCATTTTTTCTTCACCACGTTCTCACGTGGTTTTCTTCTTCTACATCCCACTATTTTCTCAATTTTCTTAAACCAATAGGGTAGAAAACCTAGGATGGACACTGATGTTATTGATCGGTTGCAACATATTAATTTAAGGTCAGAGGAAGGTGAAGTCATCTCAGTATGGTCAGAACGTAGAGACAAAACCCTACAAGAATGCTCTCTTAGTTAAGGGGGAGTGCATATTGAAAGGGGGAGATCAGTGGGGTCAAAAGGAGGAAGCTAACCTATAGCCACACATCTTTTGGATAGTCTAACATATGTTTTTATAGTTTAAGGTTTTTTTTTTTTAAATTTTTTATACAGTGCTTTATTTAAAACTTTTAGTATTTTAGTTGAAAATTTAGTTTTTCTTTAGTACTTTGTGTTCCTTGGTTTTTATAACCATTTCTTGATGCTTATAGTTATCTATTGCATCTTGCTTTAGTTTCTTTAATGCATCATGCGGTTCATTGGACATGCAATTGATTTTTGCATTGCTCTTAATTGCATTGCATATTCGGATGATCATTTACTCGTTAAATGTTCATTGTGGTCATTTCTTAATGATTGTTTCTATATGATCAAGCTATGCTATATGTTCTCATATCTTGTGATTATCTTGATCACATTTTGCTTATTCTCTATACATGCCTTGTGTTTTACTTGTCTCGTACTTAATGAAGTTTATTTGTTATGTGCAAGTGTTTTAGGATACAGGTTTATATGGTTCAAGTACTTCACAGCTTTTAGATTTAGGTGTGAGTGAGTTTTACCTCTGTTCCCAAACTCACGTTTAAGTCTAGAGTCTATTAAGGATTTTGTCATGAAATAGCTAAAGGGGGAGATTGTAAAGTTGTGATTTCCAACTAGCCTTTGTTGGCTTTAATTTCGTGCCAAATTTGATTATAATTTCTTCAATCATTTCCTTGTATTTATGTGGATTTAATTGTAAGGGATGTTTGAGAGATTGGTGAAGAATCAAGTGTCAAAAGAAGATCAGTGCAGTTCTCGACTAGCTTGCGAGAAGCTCGCGAGAAGAGTAACCCGTAAAAGGCCACGTGTGAAGCACATGACTAGAAGCTGAAGAGTCATGCCAAGCTGTCAAATTCGTGAGTACTTCGCAAGAAAGGCCATCTTGCAAGGTACTCGCGAAACATTATATTTGGCAAAAAGATAAAGTGCTTTACCAAATTCTTTACCCACACTATAAATACCCTTATTACCCACGAAATGTAAGGAGTGCTTTTTAGAGAGAAAATCCTAGCAAAAACACTTGAGAGTTAGAGATTGTTATACTCACAATCATTTACAAATTTTCTCTTGGTTTTCCTTTACTCCTACCTCTCCATCTCTATATCTTTGAGAAGTTCTTAGCCTAAACACTTACCACACCCAATCTGAGTGTTGAGTCAAGTTTTGGTGCCCTTGGGAAGCATGGGAAGGAGCCATTTAGTGGCGGATGCAATTGGGCTGAATTGTGGGATCTAGAAAGTTAGTGAAGACAAGATTCCGAGAAATTCGTTGGTAGTAGGAGCTTAGAGGGCTCAAGTACATAGGGTAGACTAGGCTTGGAAGGTTTTTTGTTATTTGTGTACTTCAACTTTATTCATTAGTGGATCGATTTCGATTTGGAGGGTTGCGGAGAGGTTTTTCATCGAGTTCTTCGGTTTCCTCTTTGATAACACGTTTTGGTGTTATCTCGTATTTGCATCTCTCTTCCCTACTTTTTAAGCTTGTTATTTATTGTTCATTGTGGTTGGATATGGCTTAGAGTAGTGTTACCGGTTTATTACACATATTTACTTTTGTTCCGCACTTTTGTTTAGTTAGAATAAAAGCAATCTAGCCGTATCTTTAAAATTGAGGCCTAAATAAGCTCTAGTATTTTCACACTAATTTGAGCTTTCAACCATGTTTTTTACGTCATCTATAATTTCCTCAAGCTGCCAATTTGGGTACACATTTGGTTTCACAATTGCCTCCACACAAGCTTTTGCATCTCCTTTAATCACCACTAGTAAGAACTTCTTTTGCATCAAAATTACTCTGACAGTCTCTTGAGAGAATTTTTAGTTTTAACTTCTGCTACACCGGGATCTATTCTGTCAAAATCAGTTTAGTTATAGCTGGTACAGTTTCTCCATTACTTTTCCTTATTATCACAGCCATATATAGCAGCCATTTTTACCCTTAAGTAGCATCACAATTACATTTATACTGATCTGGTTGAGGCTTCGTCCAACTACTATCCAAGCCTGATTGTCTTTAACTTTTGGCACAAGCTCTTGGATTCTCAGTGCAACCAAATGAATCTCAAAAAATTTAACCATTCAATATAGGACTTCGTGTATGTTCACAAACTCATGTTGGCAACTTGACATACACATTTATTTCCCATTTTCCAAATAAAATATCGTTTTCAGTATAACTTAGTTATTATAAGGTTGTATATAAGAAAAACAGGGACCCTCTCTGATTTCGTATCTCTCTCTTTACCTTTTTCTGATATTTATATAGAAATTAGTTTTTTAATTTTTTTTAAAGATATGATAGGGAATTCAACCTATGAACAGATATTTGGCCCTTTATATCATTATCATCATTATCATCTTCTTCTTTTTGTGACGAACACATATTTGGCACTCTCTGCTCAATCTCTAATGGCAATCGCACGATCCTGAACTAAGACCACTTCTTTCATTAAATTAGTGGGTAGGTCACCTTTGACTTTAGAAATTTAATATGTTTTGGTTTTGCTCACATCTTATCTAATCCTGTATTAAATTATTAATTGCCCCCTTATTTTATGTAATTTGGTTTGCAATTCTGATTGGTGTCGATGAAATTTTGGCTTTCAATTACCAATTAATTTGTTTAGTGTCTCGTTGGTTGTCCATTGCTTATTAAATTGGTAAATTTACTCGGTTAGCAGCGTATGTTAGCAGTTCTTGAACTGCTACATTAATTTTGTCCACGTCTCAATGCTTCTCTATTTTAAGATTATGTTTGAAGGTATAGAGTTTTCAGGGCAAAATTTGCCAAATAGTATGTTTTTAGAAAAAATTTAGGAAAATAGTACACAAAATAAATTATTTAGTTAGTTAGACTGTTTTTGGAAGTCGAGTTTGGCAAACTCGAGTTTGGGTTGGAAGTCGAGTTTGTCAAACTTGACTTCCAAGCAAGACCAAGTAGGATGCATCAATATTGCTTGGAAGTCGAGTTTGTCAAACTCGACTTCCAGCCCAAACTCGAGTTTGCTAAACTCGACTTCCAAAAATAGTCTAATTATCTAATGAGAGCAATAAATTACACAACTTAGAAGATGCTTTATAACATATTTTGGAGGCCACTATGGCTTTAATTTGAGATTTTTCTATTGAGATTTTTGTTAATCATGTCTAAATTAACAGATTTAAAATTGAATAATTATATAAAATTTTTTGACAATACTATTTATATTTTCTTTCAAAGAAAATTATTAGGTACTTCCGGAGTACCATAAATACATACTCTCCCCTTTCATATATATGGTGGGTCCCACCATAAATTTAATTTGTGGGACCCACCATTCATGTTAGAGGAGGGAGTACGCATTTATGGTACTCCGGGAGTACACAATTGTACAACATCGAGGTGCTCGGATCCAATTGGGCCTTGGATTCAGGCCCAGTAGCACGGCCCACACCTCCAATCTCTTTCTACTCTACCCTCACTAACTACAAGCCCAAGTTTCATCACTTAACCATTGCTCAACAAAAAGTTCCCGAATAATAAAGAAAGACTAAAATCCGAACACACCACAACATGCTCAGCAGTTTCCAAGAAACATCACTACTGAGCACTATTACTTGAGTTGGAACCAAGTTCCAAGGCCACATTTGCCACATTCCACCCCCACCTAACCACCCACTTACGACTGATAATATTGGACCTCCAATTGCACTAACTATGGTTGTAATCATAATCTCCCCACTAATCCAGAGCTATAAATATAAGAAGATGGAATGGAAAAAGGGTTGTTGAGAGGTTCACAAAAAATAGAGAGTAGAGAGAAACAATGATTCAGGAAGAGAGAGAAAAAACTACATTGAGTTTCTGTACCGAGAACAACCCAAAGTAGGAAATCCTAAACCCACCTTATAAGTAAGTTATGAGCCCAAGTGAGGTCAAACCCAACATCCTCATTTCCGGCGCGCACAACAATAATTTCTCTTCTTTCAATCAGGTTCATTTAACATGGTCGACCATTCTAATAAAAAAAAAGGTTGACCATTGTTATGTTCTTCTCACAGACAATCACTATTTATTTCCCCTCGATAAGTAAGATTTAAAATATAGAATTTTTATTTCTAAGTGGGATGCAAAGTGAAAACAAGATTTAAATTGACCATCTATTTTTTGATTCGAAGATAAACTATACTTATCTTTAAAGTTTAGGGCCAAATTTATTAGGTATAGTTTCTTAAATGTCATTTGAATTAGGTGATCCACGAGACCTGACTTTTATGAGGCATTCAGTTGAACAGGTGGCATGCCTCGACAACTCAGCATGGGTTTGAAGATTTATTAGTTGGTTCTATTGCTTACAAAAACATGAATTTTAGGGAGTGGGTCATTCATATCATGTTTGAGTTTGACACCATGGAAGAGAGAGAGAGATTTTAATCCGAAGATTGTAGAATTGTCAAAGGCATGCCCAAGAAATATGAAGTAACATGTTTCTTTCATTTATGAAATTATACCTAATGAGACAAGGCTTGAAACCCGAATTTGTGACCCCCAAACTCTGACAAAATATTCCATGTGGAAATGCAATTTCCTTTGAGAAGGTCACCAAAAAAGGGTTTGATAAATTCCTTCATCAAATTTTGGCTTCTCCCCAAATCTTGTCTCCAAATACTTTACCCAAACACACATTTAACTTTTTTAATTAAATTCAACCATGTGTCTGCATTGCCTAATAAGTCACATGATTGAATTTGATTGTTGTAAAGCAATGTAGTCGATATTGTACCAATACTGGCCGTACCGACCAGTATGTATCATACCGTATACCGGTATTGAAATGGCAACATTTCGTACTGGTTTAAATACCAGCCGTATCGGCCATGTACTGGCTATACCGGCCAATTTCGGGCAATGTCGGCCGGTACAGAAAAAAAACTTTTTTTATTTTTTAGTTTTGTAATTTTTGAATTTTTGTAAGGGCATAATGGTAACTTATTTGCATTAACTTATTAGTATTATTTGTTTTCTTAGAATGCAATGAACAATTAAGCTTTCTATTTTTTATATTGTGTTTATTTTCTTCTTTTAATTGATGTTAAAGACTAAAACCATGAATAATTTGTTCTGAATTGAGGTAATATTTTATAATAAACTTTTATATTTATTATAATACACACACATTCGTACATATATATATATATATATATATATAAAAATAAATATATATATATATATATATTTATAAATATAAAAAATAACGGTAAACCCGAAACGGTACACCGGTATTGATCGGTACTGAAATATATTATTTCACTGGTCAAATTGGTACAACTTTCAGTATGAGATTGACTCCCTTGTTGTAAAGGCATTGGACAATTTAAACACATGATTGACTTTAATTGTTATTAAGGCATTGGCCAATTTAGCCAAGTGGTTGAATTTAAAAACATGATTAACTTTAATTGTCATTAAGTACAATATTGGGTTTAGACATATATGCTCTTCTCGAAAAGAAAACTTCATCATAGCATGTATTTCATATTACATATGCTTGATTAATTGAGAATAGAAACGAGTGAGTAGTGAAAGAGCACGTAGAATTGCATTCTCTCTTTGGGCAGAACTAGATGGTTTTTCTTAGTGGGGACAAAATAATATTTTACAATTAAAAAAAAAGATATTTGTATTGTTTCCAGTTCCTTAATATGCTTATACTTTATTCTAGTTATTAGATGGTGTTACATTAAAAGTTTAACTCTCTTCAATATTAGAATTTAAAATATTTATTTAACATTCTTTCCCCTTTGAGCTAAAGAAATTCATAATTTTTAGGAGACCAAAGACAAACAATTTTTTTTTTTTTTTATTTTTTTTATAAATTTCTTAAGAGATAAATACATTTTTTTTTTCTTTTCAAAATTTGGGACCATGCCCCCCTCCCACCAAGTAATGTAGCTCTGCTAGCTTCTGGTAAGCACCACCGTCGGGCAATGCTGATTCAGCTTGTTGGAGACTTGCAATTGGTCATGGACTCTCTGATAATAATGGGGGCAACAAACAACATCAAATATAGGTCTGTTCTTGGTTCTGGCTTCCGCTTACAATATGCATGTTTGTTTGAATGCTGATTTGATGATTAAGGAATATATAATAGGTCCTTTAATTTATTCTGAGTTTTTATTAATAGTGTTAAACCATTGATGGAGTTTGATGAGGCCACAATTAAACTGAACTTAGACAGATTTTTGTACCTTTATCATCATTTTTGCTAGGAAGTATGGACACCTCATTTAAGGTGCCGTATGTATGTCATACCTATGTTATACTGTGCCGTACTGGCCATTTCATGTTATAATTTTTTAAAAATTATTCATGTAATCATGTTATACCCATATCTATGTCTGTGATTTCTAGTCATCATCTCCCTCTTTTTTATGATGAACTGGTCCTTTTATCTTTTGAAAATCGAAGAACCATCTGCTCTCTAATAATCGGCTTTTGCACGATCCTGAGGGCCACTGACTCTTTCATTAAATTAGTGGGTTGGGGTCACCAATTTGACTTGGAATTTAATACTATACTATTCTATTAAGTTAATTGCGTTTTATTGACCCCCTCATCTTATGTGGTTTGGTTAGTGATTCCTTTCGATCAGTTCTGCGTTGGTTGGGCAAATTTACCACCAATTGAGATAGTACTAAATGCATTATTCTAGAATGAAACACGTTAGCCGTTGAATTAATGGGAATCCGTGCATTTCAATGATTGTGTATTACATATTTTATTGTTGCCAAAAAAAACTTATTTACTCGGTCAGTTGTGTGTGTTGGTATTTAGTTGTCGGAACTGCTATATTAATATTTTCACCCTTCACAAACAAAAAAAAAATAAAAATTTTCACCCTTCTCTATTCTATAAACAAATGATTCAAACCCATAATGATAAACTTTACAGAGATTGAACATTAGCTTCTTCTCCAAAACACTACGTACTTTTCTCCCAACCATGGCCAAAACCCTCTCAAAACCCACATCCATTTTATTCATGCTCTTCACCATTTTCTTCTTCTCAACCTATGTCATCGCAGATGAAGCACCCGTTTTCTCTAAAAATTTACCTCCTTCATCACTTGGACTTAAGCAACAGAAGCTAAGCCACCTCCACTTCTACTTCCATGACATTGTCAGTGGCCCCAAACCTACTGCTGTGCGAGTTGCACAAGCTGCCACAACAAACAAATCCCCAACGGGGTTCGGAGCTGTGGCGGTGATCGATGACCCGCTGACTCTCCTACCAGAAAATACCTCCAAAGTTGTTGGACAAGCACAAGGAATTTATACCTTGGCGTCGCAGAGTGAAGCAGCGTTGCTAATGGTGTTGAACTTTGCATTCACAGAGGGAGAGTATAATGGTAGCACTCTTAGTGTGTTAGGGAGAAACACTGTATTCTCGACCGTCAGGGAGATGCGGATCGTAGGTGGGAGTGGTGTTTTCCGGTTTGCTCGTGGGTATGCTCAGGCCAAGACTTACACGTTTGATACCAAATCTGGGGATGCTGTTGTGGAGTACAATGTCTATGTCTTACATTATTGATATGAGCCAGAACGTGTTTATTGAGCCATTCACATGTTACTTGGCTATTCATGTTTTTGTTTTTGTTTTCTTTCTTTTTTTTTTTGGTAGAAAGGTTTTCTTTCTTTTTTGAAAGTGAAAAATAAAATACCGCTGGCTGAATGTGTTATAAGATAATTGGGAACGTCTGATTTTGTGAGAGATGCTTTAACAATCCAACCAGAACATTACAAACCCAAAATTTGGAAGATGCTTTAATTTATAACATATATATTCCGGAGGCTACAATTTTTTTAATTTGAAATTTGTCTATTGAATTTTTTGTAACTCAAGTCTAAATTATCATATTTAAAACAGAATAATGATCTATAGAAAATTTTGAGATATCTACTTTTATTTTCTTTCAATCAGGTTCAACCTTTCTGATTCTAAATTTAGGTTCATTTAACATGGTTGACCATTGGCCCATTGCTCTGTTCCTCTGTTCCTCTCACAGACTATCAATATCTATTACAATAGTTTAAATTCCTACCCTTTCACTCGATAAGTAAGATCGAAATATACAATTTCTAACTTTAAATGAACTTAAATAATATGAATAATGAAAAAATTATTATTATTTTCTTTTTGTTAGGTTCTAAGACTTTAGGATCTAAATGTATTAGAACTTCAATGTGTAATGCTGGCAAATCATGATCAAAACATTTAGTCTAAATTTAGTTTGCTCAAAGTGTGGTTATGTGTAAAGTTGGAATTGAGTAATTGCAGGAAATTACTATTCAATTTCTATAAGGCTCGATCAATCGAAAATTAGACTCGATCAATTAAAGATCGTGCAGATTGTTTTTCTGCAGAATTTTCCAACTCAGCCCAAGCTCATATGACGTGTAGGGTTTTATGTTTTGCTTCAAGTATAAAAAGAGAAACCTTAGCCACATTTTAGAGGTTGTTGATATGCCGTGTGTGTGAATCTCTTGTGAGATTTAGAGGTGTTTACCTTCATACACACTTAGGGTTATCAAGATCAAGATTGATGTCAAGAGCTTGGTGATCTCTTCAGTTGCTGTTTCAAGAGCTTAAAGAAAACACAAGTAGGAGTAATTGTGGTTGCTGTGGATCAAGAAAAGAAGTAGTTTGTGGATTTGGAGCTGTCATGTGGTCGTGGTAGTAAGTTTTCTACACAAAATAGCAATAGGATGTTAGTGGTCTAAGTCGCTATTGTAAAACTTCAATTCTTTCATAGTGGATTTGTTTTACTTTGAGGATAGATAGGTTAAATCCTCCCTAGGTTTTTTACCTATTTGGTTTTCTTGGGTTTCATATCGTTGTGTTCTTTATATTTTTGCATTATTTACATGATATGATTTACTTGTGTTAACCTAGATTTGAATAATTTATCTAAGTAATCACTTGGCTAAATAACTAGGTTAAACAACTTGTGTTTTAAGGGGTCTAAAAACGTACACTTTTGATTATTTAAATTCCTCCACAATGCTCACAGTAGGTATGCTCGATGATCGCACTACTAATTTACTAATATGAGTATAGCTTAAAGTAGCACAAGAGATGCACGACGAGTACGTGTCCACTATATGAAAGTGAGAGATGTCAATAATTAGACCCATCTTGGCCCAATTAGGTTTCACAAATTGCCCCATTATGTTTACCATTTGTGAGCACAACCCAACCATCTACATTGATCCTTTAATTATTTTGTAACATTAAGGAAAATTAAAGTGATTACAGGAAAACCTCTTTACATGCCCTTGTGCACTGCTTTGTCTTTTGCTTTCTCCCTAACCTCTTTGTGAGAATGAGTGGAGAAAGAGCAGCTAGAATTACAACCCTAGAATTGCATTGTCTCTATCAATTCCATCTTCTCTAATGATGTCTAGGTTGTAGATTATGTATGCCTTGATCTAGTAACAAGCACCATGCATGTAGCCGACAGTTTTTGCTTAGGGATGACAAATTTTAATATATAGGGTAAACTAGTCACTAACCTGTGCGATACATGAGAATGCTATTGAAAAATAGATTTAATCTTTCTTCTAAAAAAGCACCATGCATGCCTCTTGATCTCACTCCTAAATTAGATCCTACTCCTGATATATCAAAGCAACTTACATTTCATGATCGGGTTCACTATCCTCTTAGAATTTAGAGTTTATGTAAATGAAAGTTGTGAGATTTATTATTCTGTTGACAGTCATTAATAAAATAATTAATCCCACAGTAGTCCAGTTCAATCTGTCTTATATACTTAAGACACATCAACATATCAACTAGAAGTTTTCATTTCTATGATTAAGACAAACCATCTTAGTTGATACGTTATAATCTTCACAGATGAAATGCCCAATTTCATCACCGACTACGAACTAAGGTTTTGAATTTACAAAGAACTTGAAATTTATATATTCCATGATTAAATTACATAAATCACATACTATGCATCTCAAAGACTATATGATAATGTCCAAATATTCATATTACCATTATTTTGGAGATGATAATGTCTAAATAATGTCCAAATATTCTGTGACTAAATCACATAAATCACAAGTTCTTTGTAAACTCGAAAACTTAGTTCGTAGTTAGTGATGAAATTGGACATTTCATCTGTGAAGATTATAATGTGTCAACTAAGATGATTTTTCTTAATCATGGAAGTGAAGCTTTCTAGTTGATATGTTGATGTGTCTTAAGTGTATAAGACATATTGAATTAGACCGCTGTGAGATTAATTATTTTATTAATGACTGTCAATAGAATAATAAATCTCACGACTTTCATTTACATAAACACTTAATCCTGAGAGGATAGTGAACCTGATCATAGCCGATCATGAAATGTAGGTTGTTTTGATATATCAAGAGTGAGATCCAAATCAACGGTCAAAACCTCAGTATGTTGGGCAGCCACACGTAGTGCTAAAGGAACACATATTCTCAAGATGGAATTCATAGTCACTTTGTAGAGATATAAAATATTCCATTGAAATAAGTTTAATGAGTTTGGTTATTCAAAGTATTAGGCCTAACCACTTTAGTAAAGAGTTACTAAAGTTTATATTTTATGTAATTTGATTTCATAAATATATATGAATAACTTAAAAGATTAAATCAGATACTCAATGATTAAGAGGTAATAATTTTCAAAATGACAGTTATATATTATGACTTTGTATTATTACGAATATTTTTATGAAGGGGTTAGTTGTTTAGATAATATGGTCTTGGGATTTAATTTTATTAATAAAGCCTAGAGTGCAATTATATTTAAATAGTGATATTAAATATAATTAATGGTAACTTTGAACTTGTTAAGAGTTGACAGATAAGCCTGGAGCCTATTGGAGCTAGAGCTTTGTTTGTCTCTTTGGTCCTATCTCAAGCCACACACTTAAGCCCAATTGGGCTGGCCCAAAAGGCTAGCTCAGTTAGATAATCTATTGTTTATTTAATAAGAGTTATTAAATAAAGTAACTGCTTTTGACAGTTAAAAACGTACGTACGATTAAAAGAGAAAAATACAGTTTTCTCTAAACACATTATCTCTTGAACAAGTGCGTACATAACTGATTGAGAGACCACACATCTTGGGCATATGTAGAATTGGGGTGAAGACTGAAGGTCTTCCCAAGTTTGATCTTCTTTTGTTTTGAATTTCACTGCATCAAGGTACACCTTTCTATTCTTTATTTCTAAAACTTAGAAATTCCATGTTATCTCACATGAATGAAATAGATCCTTGTATTGCTTCCGCTGTGAGTTTTGTATGAGATGCAAAACTGTGTTTTCCAACAATTGGTATTAGAGCAATCTTCAATATCATGCTTGTATAACATGCGACTGAGTTTTAGAATTAAAGAAACTATTTTCTTGGTGTTTCAAAATTCTTCAATAGTTTTTTCTGCATAATGTTTTTGTTCGATAAACTTCAAACCCATGTGCCGTGATTAATATATGAGACATATTAATTGTTGTTTAGGCCACGGTTATAATTTTTATTTATTTATTTTTGTCTTGTGCCATGTGTTTATTTTTTTTTGGGTGTTTGTATTTGTGTAGAACACCATCAACATCAACATATGTAGCAAACGGGTTTATTGAGAGTTTATAAACTAGATCTGAAAGGTATCGTTTTTCAAAGATTACAACTACGTGTAAGTTGTAACCATGTGATTCTCCCCTTTGGCATCAGTTTTAAAGTTTTCTAGTCATCATCTCCTTCTTCTTTTTTATGATGAATTGGTCCTTTTATCTTTTGAATATCGAAGAACCATCTGCTCTCTAATAGTCGGCATTTGCACGATCCTGAGGGCCACTGACTCTTTCATTAAATTAGTGGGTAGGGGTCACCAATTTGACTTGGAAATTTAATACTATACTATTAAGTTAATTGCGTTTTATTGACCCCCTCATTAATTTTATGTGGTTTGGTTAGTGATTCCTTTTGATCAGTTCTGCGTTGGTTGGGCAAATTCACCACCAACTGAGATAGTACAAAATGTTTTATTCTAGAATAAAACACGCTAGCCGTTGAATTAATGGGAATCCGTGCATATACATGCGTATTACACATTTTATTGTTGCCAAAAAACACTTATTTACTCGGTCAGTTGTGCATGTTAGGATTTAGTTGTTGGAACTGCTATATTAATATTTTCACGCTTCTCTATTATATAAGCAAATGATCCAAACCCATAATGATAAACAAATAATTCAAACCTATAATGATAAACTTCACAGAGATTGAACTTTCGCTTCTTCTCCAAAACACTACGTACTTTCTCCCAAGCCCAACCATGGCCAAAACCCTCTCGAAACCCACATCCATTTTATTCATGCTCTTCACCATTTTCTTCTTCTCAACCTATGTCACCGCAGATGAAGCACCTGTTTTCTCTAAAAATTTACCTCCTTCATCACTTGGACTTAATCAACAGAAGCTAAGCCACCTCCACTTCTACTTCCATGACATTGTCAGTGGCCCCAAACCTACTGCTGTGCGAGTTGCACAAGCTGCCACAACAAACAAATCCGCAACGGGGTTCGGAGCTGTGGCGGTGATCGATGACCCGCTGACTCTCCTCCCAGAAAATACCTCAAAAGTTGTTGGACAAGCACAAGGAATTTATACCTTGGCGTCGCAGAGTGAAGCAGCATTGCTAATGGTGTTGAACTTAGCTTTCACAGAGGGAGAGTATAATGGTAGCACTCTTAGTGTGTTAGGGAGAAACACTGTATTCTCGACCGTCAGGGAGATGCCGATCGTTGGTGGGAGTGGTGTTTTCCGGTTTGCTCGTGGGTATGCTCAGGCCAAGACTTACACGTTTGATAACAAATCTGGGGATGCTGTTGTGGAGTACAATGTCTATGTCTTACATTATTGATTTGAGCCTGAACATGTTTGTTGAGCCATTCACATGCTACTTGGCTATTCATAATTTTTTTTTTGTTTTTGTTTTTTTCTTTCTTTCTTTTTTTATGTGAAGAATAAAATACCGGTGGCTGAATGTATTATCAGATAATTGGGAACGTTTTATTTTGTGAAAGAGGCTTTAATAATCCAACCAGAACATTACAGAACCAAAATTTGGAAGATGCGTTAATTTATAACAAATATATTTGGGAGGCCACAATGGTTTTAATTTGAGGTTTGTCTATTGAATTTTTTCTTACTCACGTCTAAATTATCATATTTAAAGCAGAATAATGATCGATAGAAAATTTTGAGATTTCTATTTTTTATTTTCTGTCAATCAGATACAACCATTTTGATTCTAAATTTAGGTTCATTCAACATGTTTGACCATGGCCCATTGCTCTGTTCTTCTCACAGACTATCAATATCTATTACAATAGTTTAAATTCCTCCACTTTCACTCGATAAGTAAGATCGAAATATACCATTTCTAACTTTAAATGAACACAAATAAGATGAATAGTGAAAAAATTATTTTCTTTTGATTATTTAAATTCCTTCACGACGCTCATAGTAGGTATGCTCGATGGTTGCACTACTAAGTTACCAATATGAGTATAATTTAGAGAAGCACGAAAGATGGATGACGAGTACGTGTCCACTATATGAAAGTGGGAGAGATGAGTAATTAGACCCATCTTGGCCCAATTAGGTTTCACAAATTGCCCATTAGGTTTACCATTTGTGAGCATAGCCCGACCATCCACATTGATCCTTTAATTATTTTGTAACATTAAGAAAAATTAAAGTGATTACAGGAAAAACTCTTTACATGCCCCTGTGCGCTTCTTCCTCTTTTGCTTTCTCCCCAACCTTTTTGTGAGAGTGAGTGGAGAAAGAGCAGCTAGAACTGCATCGTCCCTCTCAATTTCCATCTTCTCTAATGTCTAGGCTGTAGATTATGTATGCTTTGATCTAGTAAGAATCCCCATGCATGTAGCCGACAATTTTTGCTTAGGGTGGACAAATTTTAATATATAGGGTAAATAAGATTGTATTTAAAAAAACAGGGACCCTCTTTGATTTCGTATCTCTCTCTTTGCCTTTTTCTGACGTTTATATAGAAATTGGTTCTTTTTAATTTTTTTTAAAGATACGATAGGGAATTCAAGGCAAGAACATATATTTGGCCCTTTATATCATCATCATCATTATTATATTCTTTTTGTGATGAACACATATTTGGACGAGGAACTATCTGCTTGATTTCTAATGGCAATCGCACAGTCTTGAGCTTAAGGCCACTTCTTTCATTAAATTAGTGGGTAGGTCACCTTTGACCTTAGAAATTTCATATGTTTTGGTTTTGCTCACATTTTATCTAATCCTGTATTGACTTATAAATCGCACGTTCCTGAGTTTATGTGGTCAGATTAGCGATTCTGATTGGTGTCGATGAATTTTTGGTTTTCAATTACCAATTAATTTGTTTAGTTTCTCGTTGGTAAATTTACTCTGTTAGTTGCGTATGTTAGCAGTTCTTGAACTGCTACATTAATTTTGTCAAAGCTCCTCTATTATAAGATTATGTTTGAAGGTACAAATTCTACAGACACAAACCCTTGTTTCCTCTCCAAAGTACTGCGAACTTTTCTCCCCTCCATGGCCAAAACCATCTCAAAGCCCAATTCCACTTTACTCATATATTTCACTATTTTCTTCTTCTCAACCTATGTCACTACAGAAACACCAGTTTTCTCTCGAAATCCATCACCTTCATCACTAGGACTTAGAAGCTAATCCACTTCCACTTCTACTTCCATGACATTCTTAGTGGCACCAAACCTAGTGCTGTACGAGTTGCCCAGGCTGCCACAACCGACACGTCCTCAACGTCGTTTGGAGCTGTGTTTGTGATTGATGACCCTTAGTTATCTTGCCCGAAAATACCTCGAAGTTGTAGGAAGAGCACAAGGAATTTATGCCTTAGCGGCGCAGAGTGAAGCAGCGTTGTTAATGGTGTTGAACTTGGTTTTCACGGAGGGAAAGTATAATGGTAGCACTCTTAGTATGTTAGGGAGAGACGCTATCTTGTTCACCGTGAGGGAGATGCCAATCGTTGGTGGGAGCGGTTTTTTACGGTTTGCACGTGGGTATGCTCAGGCCAGGACTTAAATGTTTGATACCAAAACTAAGGACGTTGTTGTGGAGTTTGATGCCTATGTCTTACATTATTGAGCCATACACATGTTACTTGGCCATTCACGGTTTTTTTTTTTTTTTTGTTTTTTGTTTTTTGTTTTTGGAAATAAAATACCAGTGGCTGAATGTATTGTCAGATAATTGGGGACTTTTAATTTTGTGACAGATATATAATACGCTAGGTTATCCATGAGTCTGTTTAGGGTCAAACTGCCCATCAACCTGATCAACTCAAGTCTAAAATCGCGGCATTTGTGGCCAACTATGGCCATACGGGTCTTTGACCACCAAAACTTCACGATTCTATAGATTGGTCGAAACCATCAAGTCATGGTGGAGACTTAATTTCCAGTGGAAATTTGATGGATCTCATTGTATTTTTTAAGATCTCTCCAGATCTGGTCGTGATCTTGTCTGTTCAAACTGAGATCTCACCGAATCTGATCGTAATCTCACTACATCTAGCAGAGAAACCAATGTATCAACGGAAAACAAAAAAAATCTAACATCAGTAGTCTATTAGATTGGTTTGAATTTGATTTTCTTGCGAAGACTCGCTGTCGATTGTCACATTCACCAAATAGGTCAATTTCTAGTTTGGGTCCCAAATCCTTCGGGTGGGTCAGGTTTGTCGAGTAAGTTGACAGCCCTAATAACACATTTTTGTCTAATTTTACATTATCCAATGAGAACAATACGTAACACAATCTAGAAGATGCTTTATAGCATATTTTGGAGGCCACTATGGTTTTAATTTAAGATGTTTCTATTGAGATTTTTGTTAATCATGTCTAAATTAATAGATTTAAAATTGAGTATTTATATAGAAAATTTTGACAATACTATTTATATTTTCTTTCAACCAGGCCACTATGTTCTTTCTCACAAATTATCAATATTGATTTCGTCTCATTAAGTAAGATTTAAAATATAGAATTTTTATTTCTAAATGGGACGTAAAGTGGAAACATGATTTAAATTGACCATCTATTTTTGATTCCATGATAAACTATACTTATCTTTAAAATTTAGGCCGAATTAATTAGGTGTAATTTTTAAATGTCATTCGAATTAGGTTCCATGAAACCAAACTTTTATGAGGCATTTGGTTGAACAGGTGGCATGCCTCGACAACTCAGCATGGGTTTGAAGATGTATTAGATGGTTTTATTGCTTACAAAAAACATGAATTTTGGGGAGTGGATTGATTAGATCATGTTTGAGTTTGACACCGTGAAATAAAATTCTAAGGCAATCAAGGTAAATAAAAAAGCAGAGACCAGAAAATGGTATAAAAATTAAAAATAGAGAGAGAGAGAGAGAGAGAGAGAGAGAGAGAGAGAGATTACTTAATTTGAAGATTGTAAAATCGTCGAAGGTTGAAGGAAGTCTAAAAGAAGAGCAAAAACTAAGAAGAGTCAGCATGCCCAAGAAATATGAAGTTGCATGTTTCTTTCATTTATGAAATTATACCTAATAAGACACGGTTTGGAACCTGAATTTGTGACCCTTAGATTCTAACAAAAAATTCCATGTGGAAATGCAATTTCGTTTGAGAAGGTCACAAAAAAAGGGTTCGATAAATTCCTTCATCAAATTTTGGCTTCTCCCCAAATCATGTCTCCAAATACTTTACCCAAACACACATTTTAGGTTTTAAAATTAAATTCAACCAAATACACATTTAGGTTTTTCAATTAAATTGAACCATGTGTATGCATTGTCCAATAAGTCACATGATTGAATTTGATTGTTGTAAAGGCATTGGACAATTTAAACACCTGATTGACTTTAATTGTCATTAAGGTACTGGCCAATTTAGCCAAATAGTTGAATTTAATTGGAGAATCTATATACAACACCTAATAAATAGTACCTAAAATTTACTTAAAATTTTAAGATGATAAAAATAAATGAGTTGTACCTAAATAGGTGTTGTATCATGGGAGGAATTTGCTTGGGGAGGTTCCGATAGTCCTTGATAAGAGGGGTATGGTATAAATTGTTACTGCAAGGCTCATTTACCCATTCAAAGAAAACTTTTGCATCAATTTCAATTTCTACAACTAGCAAATTTAGATTAATGCACATTATAAGTCCATCACTTACCCATCCCGCATACTGTTTGTAGATGAAATAAATTCCTTAAATTTCTCATAGTTGCGATATGAATTTGCTGACTGGAATCTAAAGTCACAATATTAGTTGTTAACTACATAGTGATAACTTACTGAGATATGTGTAGACAGTTTATAAAATGCAAGTAGAAATCCTTGATATATTGATCATAATAAGTGCATGAGTGTTGAAAGTTACAACAAATATAGTTGCAAAAAGAGTGAAATGGTCCTAAAGCTTTACCAGGTTAATTTTGTTTATGTGTTTGAAGGTCACCATTTGATGTGCTTGATAGCTTTCTTAAATGATTATATTGGTTGTTCATAAGTTTTGTGCCTATTAATACAGTGAGTGAATGAATCATTGCTTCCTACTGTTTGAGTCCCATTAATCACTCTTAGTTGCCTTATTATGGCTTATGTGCCTTTGGGTAATGTCCAAAGGTGAGGGTTTTATGGCTACTACTTTGGCATGCTATTTGTAATTGAAAGCTCAGATTTGTGCTAAAACACGAGTTTGTTTAGACCCCCAATTAAAAATTATGGCTAGATTGCTTTTACTCTAACTTAGACTAAGTGCGGAACAAGAGTAAATAAGTGTAATGAACTGATAAAGCTACCCTAAGTCATATTCATCCATCATCAACAATAAAATGAAAGCTTATAGAGTAGGGAAGAGAGATGCAAACACAAGATAACATTGAAATGTATTATTGAAGAGGAAACTAAAGAACTTGGCGAAAAACCTTTTAGCAACCCTCCAAGTCAAAAATGATCCACTAGAGAATATAGTTGGAGTGCACGAATAACCAAAGATCCTCCAAGCCTAGTCTATCCCATGTACTTGAGCCCTCCAAGCTCCTACTACCAACGGACGTCTCAGAGTCTTGTCTTCTCTAGCTTTCCGGCTCCCGTAATTTAGCTTGATTGCATCCGCCAATGAATGACTCCTTCCAATGCTTCCCAGCAGCACCAAAATCTCACTTAACACTAAGAATGGGTATGGTTAGTGTTTAAGCTAATAACCTCTCAAAGATCTAGAGATGGAGAGGTAGGATTTGAGGAAAACCACAAGGAAATGTACAGATGATTGTGGGTATAACAATTACTCTCAAGTGTATTTGCTAGGGTTTTCTCTTTGAAAAGCACTCCTTACAATTTATGGGTAATGAGGGTATATATAGTGTGGGTAAAGAATTGGTAAAGCAAACACAACTTTTTGCCAAACAGAAACTTTCGCGGGTCCTTCACGAGTTGGCCCTTCTCGCGAGATAGTCGCGAAATTGACAGCTTGGCACAACTTTTCATCTTCCAGTCATGTGCTCCACACGTGGCATTTCAGCAGGTTGCTTCTCGCGAGTTAGTTGTGAAATCCATTGATTCAACTTTTGAAGCTTGATTCTTTACCAATTTCTCACACTCATTCTTTACAAATAAACCTACATATATACAGGGAAAATGATTGAATAAATTACAATAAAATTTGGTACGAAATTAAAGCCAACACAATATAGTTGGAAATCACGAATTTACAATCTCCCTCTTTGGCTATTCCATGACAAAACCCCTAAATAGACTTTAGACTTAAACATGAGTTTAAGAGCATAGACAAAACTCACTCACACCTAAATCTAAAAGCTGTGAAGCACTTGCACCATATACACTTGTATCTTGAAACACTTGCACATAACAAATAAACTTCATTAAGCATGAGACAAGTAGAACACAAGGCATGTATAAAGAACAAGTAAAATGCAATCAAGATACCAACTAAGATATATAACATTAAATATAACTTGATCAAGCATAAACAGTTGTTGGAAAATGTCCACAATGAACATTTAACGAGTAAATGATCATCCGGACACGCAATGCAATTATGAGCAATGTTGAAATCAATTGCATGTCCAACATACCACATGATGCATTAAAGAAACTAAGGCAATAAGCAATAGATAACTATAAGCATCAAGAAACGGCTATAAAAACCAAGATACATAAAGTACTAAAGAAAACTATGTTTTAAACTAAAGTACTTGAAAGCTTTAAATAAAAGAACTGTAAATATCCAAAAGCTATAAAAGCATATACATAAAGATAAGACCACCAAAATGAGCCAATGGTGTTACTACTCCCCTTCGGGCTGTACTCCCCTTCAAACTAATCTACTCCCCCTTTTTGACCGGAATGGCCAAAAGTCCTAAAATGCATTAGACTCCAAATCTGACTCCATCATATCTTGAATATAAGAAGAGAGGGCAATGATTTGGCCTTGAAGATATGTGAACTGCCTCGTGGAGTTGTCGATGTGAGAAGCCAACATGGTATGCATCTCTTCAACTATTCCAAGTAGAAGATCAAGGCGATCGAGGCTCTTGCTGGTGCTTGGGAAGATGGCTATGGAATATCCTCCGGTACTGAAGTGAAGCGATCAATTTCTTCATCGGTGTTGCCTCATTCTTCTACATCTTCATCTCTTGGAATTTGAGACACATCGGTGCTTGATCCAGGAATGTGAGCTTTGCTTTGGATGATGGTCTGCTTACTAATAGTGTCTTCCCTTTGCATCACCAGAAGCCCACTTGGAATCTTCACCCTTGCCCTTAAAACAAGAGACATGACAAGGCTTGGAAATGGTAGAGTTAGCCTTGCAGTCCTCTTCTTGATGCTCTTGACGAAGAGGCGATAAATGTGATCACAGATGTCGATCTCCTTGTGAGTGAAGAGATAATAGGGGAACACGGTCCTTGGCGCTGACAAGGTCGTCAAGTTCATCATCGGATAGAGGTTGAAGATCATGATGTAGGCCAAAGCTCTCATTTCGATGGTGAACTCAATAGTGTGCAAGGCTTTCATCTTGAGTTGTCCTCCAAGAACTTCCACGAGAGGCTCAAGTTTCTCCTTTCACTCATCATATTGTAGAGATGTGTCTAGAGTCATTGGTCAAATCTCCAAAACCTCTTGAATTGATTCCCTTGAAACTAAGAACTCTCTTCCCCTTAACCAACAGTTAATGTGGTCACCTTCCACAATGGCATTAGAGAAGAATTCTCATATGATGTCTTCAAACACATCACCCATCTGATTTAGCAACTTGGTCCATGTTCTTTCTTTGAACACTTTCGGAATGAAGGTATCCTTTAAGGACTCCAAGTCTATAGACCTCTTTAGGACTATTGGGGCCTATTTGTAGTGATCAATGAAGGCCATGTTAATATCGTCATTTCTAAATGAGTTTGAGGAGATGCGGGGACACTTTGAAGGCTTCTTTGTTGCCCTTTTCTTAAGAGGAGACATCTACAAAACAAACTCCAACACAAACACAAACATGGAAACAAACTTGATTAGATACGAGTTAGTCCATAAAATGAAACAATATAGTCCTAAATAGCAAATAGACAAGCAAAAAATGTCACAAGATCATGTTTGAAGTGCTAAAGGTCTAACAAGACTTACATAGCATGAGTGAAATGCAAAACGTGTCAAGTGATAGAGTGTGTGCATCAAGTGTGCTTGTGGTGTGCATGTGAGATGCATGAGCAATGCATGACAAAGCACTCATGGGGAAAAGTGTGTAAAACACATAACCAAAGATCAAAACATGTTAAGTATCTAAAAACATGGTAATCCCCAAAAATTAGTACTCATCGGAGTCCAAAATAACGAAAAAAATACCATTTAGGCATTTTATCAAACACCTAGAGTGCACACTTTCAACTAACATATGAAAAAATGCATGAACATATGGAAATCTTGCCTAAATACATTAAAATGCCACTTGGGGTCAACAAAAACACAAAAAAACACAGTGGGACAAAGCCCAATCAACAAAATTAGAGAATTTTGACATGAAAATAAGTTTTCCCAGCCCCTTTCAAAAAATAACTCTATCTTAGAAATCTTAGAATTTAAGGCTTAATCTAAGGATTCAAGTGTGAAAAAGTGTTAAAACATACCTTAGATGAGTCTTAGAGATGAAAGCCCTTGAGATTTGGTTGAGTTTTGGAGAAAAAGTTGTTTTGGGTTGAGAGAGGTGCGAGAGAGGCAAAAAGAGAGTTTTTGAAAAAACTGACACTGTTTGGCTTTTAAAACTAAAAATCCACTCATTTCGTAGGTAGGGTACTCATGAAGTACTCATGAAGCACTCATGAAATGGCCTCATATGTGTAAGGTTGAATTTATTCAATCATGTATTGGCCTTATTCCGTACCAAATTTGCTTGTAATTTAGCAATTAGATACCCTGTATTTAGGTGGGAATCATATAAGGGTAGTGTGTGAGAGAGTGTGAGGAAATCTTAAGAAGTGTGCAATTCAAGGGAGCCTTGCGATTGGATCTTGTGACTGGCAAGTCGCCAGAATGGCACACGTGTGAAGCATGCAGGGGGAGTTGAAGGGTCACGCCAGCTGTAGCATTACAGGACAAAACTTCCAGTCTGGCCAAACAGTTAGCTCGTGACTCAGACTCGCGACTCTTTCCAATCGCGAGGTCGAGTTGCCAGAATGCCTTATTTGATGAGACTGACCTTTCACATTCCTCATACATCCTACTATAAATATCCTTATATCCACGAAATGTAGAGAGCTTCCAAAGATAATTTTGAGAGAGAAACCCTAGAGAAAAACAAGATTGATTCATACACAATCTTCATCTTTTGATTCTCCAAATTCCTCTACTTTTACCCTCTCCATTGACATATCCTTGAGAGGTACATTTAGACAAATCCTTATCTCACCATACCCATATTAGTGAAGAGGTATTTTGGTGCTTAGGAAGCAGTTCAGAAGGGACCAATTCATTTTGGGTGATGCAATGGGCTATTGCGGGATTTGGTAAGCTAGAGAAGACAAGGTTCGACATAACCCTGTTGGAGCAAGAAGTTTGGAGGGCTTAGGTGCACTGGGTAGATTAGGCTTGAAGGATTTTCTGCTATTCATGTATCCCAACTTCATTCTCTAGTGGATTATTACCACTTGGAGGACGGCAGAGAGGTTTTTCGTCGAGTATTTCGGTTTCCTCTTCGATAACACATTGCTGTGTTATCTTTGTGTTTGCATCTTTCTTCCCTTACTCTTTATCATTTAATTGCTGTCGTGGATTTGATTAAATATGGATTAGAGTGTTTTACCAATTTGGGTTTAGCTTATATTCATATTTTGCACATATATTGTTTGTTTATAAGCTTGTGTTGGTAATTTTAAATTGGGGGTCTAAACATTCATTGGTGTTTTACACACTATTTGAACTTTCAATTGGTATAAGAGCAGGTGCACTTGTTGTGGTTTAATTACCTAAGTGCGATCCTAGACCCCTTGGCTATGGATGAAGCTATGGAAAAGGATATGTTGAATTATGGTTTAAATGTTTGTGATAATGGCTTTATGAGTATGTTTGAAGATTGTCCTAACAATGTACTCTTGGAGTTATTAAAAACAAAGAGACATGCTAGAATGTTTGTTCACATGCTGAAACATTTTGAAAATGAGAATCATATCCTTCACAATAGTCTATGTGAGTCAAATTATTTGATTAAGAAGTATAAAAGAAGGAATAGAATATTGTGTGAAAATGTTGATAATCTTAAAAATAAAATTCAATCTAACAAAAGTGTGGAAAATGAAGACAATTTTCTATTTGAAGGTCAAGAGTGCTTGTCCCATGCTTGCTTGTTTGTGCACACTTCTTAGAAGGTATTTAATTTGTGTTTATGGTATCTTGATAGTGGTTGCTCTTGCCATATGAAAGGAGATAAATCACTGTTTAAGTCACTCAAAGAGAAGGTCAATGACTACATGACATTTGGCGATGAAAGTCATGCTTAAGTTCTTGGCAAAGGGACTGTTGAGATATCAGAATTACCTCTATTAAAGGATGTCTTATACATTAAAGGACTTAAGGCGAGTCTCTTAAGCATCACTCAAATATGTGAATGAGGCCTTCCTTGTTTAATTCTCAAAGAAGGGGTGTGTAATCATTGATGAAGAATGGATTCAAGTCCTGGAGGGAAATAGGACTACTGACAATTGCTACGGAGTAGTTCCTACATCAAAGATTTCCTGCAGAAGTGCTCGTGTTGATATGTTGGAACTTTGGCATCAAAGACTTGGGCATGCAAATTTCAAATAAGTGGCTAAAGTATCTAAACTTGAAGCTATTGAGGGGCTTCCAAAATTTGGAAAAGTAGAGAAGACCATTTGTGGTGCATGCCAAATGGGGAAGCAAAGAAAGGCAAGTCATCACAAGGTGAATGTGATTGCTACTTCATGTTGTTTAGAGCCTCTTCATGTTGATCTAATGGGGCCCACAAGAACTGAAAGCTTGGGAGGAAAAAGGTACATCATGGTCATTGTTGATGATTTCTTAAGATACACTTGGGTGGAGTTTCTTAGAGAAAAATCAGAAGCATGTAAGAAACTGGAAATTCTGTGCAAGAGACTTCAAAACATGAAAGGGGCTCCTATTGTCAAGATAAGGAGTGATTATGGGAAGGAGTTTGAGAATACAAGATTTGAGTCTTTTTGTGAGAAGAATGGGATCAAAAAGGAATTTTCAGCCCCCAAAACTCCTCAACAAAATGGGGTGGTTGAGAGGAAAAATCAGGCGATTCAAGAAATGGCACGAGTTATGCTACTTAACAAGAAAATGGCTCAAAAGTTTTGGGGAGAAGTCGTGAACACTTCATGTCACATTGGTAATAGAATATTCTTCCGAGCATGAACAAAGAAGACTGCATATGAAATTTGGAATGGAAAGAATCCAAAAGTGAAGTACTTCCGAGTATTCGGTAGCAAGTGTTACATTCTAAATGATTGGGAGAACCTTGGAAAATTTGATGCAAAAAGCGATGAAGGCATCTTCCTTGGATATTCTACTACTAGCTGGGCATACAGAGTTTTCAACAAGAGAACAAAAAGGGTAATGGAGTCCATCAATGTGGAAATTAATAATGCTATAACAATAGTAGAGATTGATGATGATGGAGAAGGACTAAGCTCTAAAGGACCCATTGTTGAGGTTGAAGCCCAAGATATTGAAGGAGAAGAACCTATGTTGGAAAAGGAATTGACTCTCGTGAACTCAAGAATGGAAACAAGGTCAATGTCTAGAACACCAAGTCCTCTTACTCCTCCGAAAGTTCATCCTCCTATCTCCCGAAATGATGAAGTGTCCACCTAAAAGAAGCCATTGTCAAGAGTTGTTAAAAACCATCCAAACAGTAACATCTTTGGGTCTCTAGATGAAGGTCTTCATCTTAGAAAGGGAAACATACTTCTAGCCAATCATGTAACATACCATTGCTACCTTGCCCAATTTGAGCGAAAAAGGGTAGAAGAAGCTCTTTAAGATGAAAATTGGGTTGAGTCAATGCATGAAGAACTTAATCAATTTGTAAGAATTGATGTATGAGAATTTGTTCCTAGGCCTAAAAATGTTCATGTCATTGGCACCAAATGGATCTTCCAGGACAAGACTGATGAAGATGGAGAGATTATATGGAATAAGTCTTGGTTGGTGGCTCAAGGATATACTCAAGTGGAAGGAGTAGATTTTGATGAATCCTTCGCTCTCGTAGCAAGGTTTGAGTCTATCCACATTCTTATGTCAATTTCATGGACCATGAAATTCAAACTCTATCAAATGGATGTGAAATGTGCATTTCTCAATGGATTTCTGAATGAAGAAGTGTTCGTCGAATAGCCCAAAGGTTTTCAAGATCCTCACTTTCCAGATCATGTGTTGAGATTAAATAAGGCTCTTTATGGCTTGAAACAAGCTCCTAGAGCTTGGTATGATTGGCTTATATATTACCTCTTGGACAGAGGATTTAAAAGAGGATATGCCGACTGGACTCTATTTATCAAGAATGATGAGAACTACCTCCTCGTGGCTCAAGTATATGTTGATGATAGTATTTGGAGTTACCATTGATGCTTGAGCTATAGAGTTCTCCGAGGAGATGAAGAAAGAATTTGAGATGAGTATGGTGGGGGAGCTTACATTTTTTTGGGCCTTCAAGTCAGACAAAAGAAGAAGGGCATATTCATTTCACAAGAAAAATATGTGAGAAATATTGTCAAGAAATTTGGACTAAATTCCAAAAAGCATGCCTCCACTCCCATGAGTTCATCTACAAAGCTTAATCTTGATTCTTTTGGGGTAGAAATGAGTCCAACTTTGTATAGGAGCATCATTGGGAGCTTACTCTATCTTACTACAAGTAGACTGGATATTTATTTTAGTGTGGGAGTTTGTGATCGATATCAAGCTGCTCCGAAGGAATCTCATCTGACAGTAGTGAAGCGAATCATAAGATATGTTAATGGCACTCCGGATTATGGCTTGTGGTACTCTAAGGATTCTAATGCTTGCCTTGCGGGTTATTCAGATGCAGATTGGGCTGGAAGTGTAGATGACCGAAACAGTACCTCAGGTGGCTGTTTCTATCTTGGGAACAATCTTGTCTCTTGGATAAGCAAGAAACAAAATTTCGTGTCTCTCTCTATGGCAAAAGCAGAGTACATAGTTGCTGGGAGTTGCTGCACACAACTACTCTGGATGAAGAAGCTACTTCATGACTACGGGATTTCCCAAGATACAATGTGTGTGTTCTATGATAACATCAGTGCTATAAATCTATCTAAGAATTCGGTTCAGCATTCAAAGTTGAAGCACAAAGAGATACGTTACCACTTCATTCGGGATTTGGTGGAAGATAAAGTTGTGTGTCTTGAATTCATACATATAGACAACCAAAAGGTAGATATTTTCACCAAACCTCTCGATGGTCCACGATTTGAATCACTTCGTAACACCATCGGTATTGGTACAACCTTGAATCTCATGTGTGATGTCTGCTTTAATTATATTTTTGGATTTGCTCTCACTGTTGTTTAGCACACATTACCTTATTGGCTATTTATATAGCATGTTTGTGTTTATTTGTTATTTACTTTGAATGTTTTTACATTTTTTTTTTATCAATCTTAACTTGTTTTTGTGTCAAAAATCCAAAAACACATAAAAAGTAGAAAATCCAAAAAGTTTGATCAGCATTTTTATGTTATGTCACATGCATATTTTGCCTTGTATCTTCGTACAAATGACTTTGTGCATTTACGAGCGTAGCTTGTTCTTTATGCACTCATATCATTGTGGGAAAAATCTTGACATCTATGTAACTGTTGTAAATAGATCTTCAAACTTGATATAAATGATTAGTCAATGGTTTTGTTGATCTTGAGACTTGCATAGACTTGTACCTATATATCTTCCCACTCTTTTATTTTTGCTTAAAGAGCTTAACCAATGTAAATCTCAAAATGAAAAGAGATAATGAGTTGCAAAAGCTATCGCACATACTAGTATTTGACTAGGAAAAAGGGAAAACGACTTATATGAAAATGTATGATGCCCAAAAAGCCAAAGGCTTGTTCAACAAATTGAAATATCAAAAATTTCAAGCATCAATCTCAAAATGAGATGTATTGATTTAAAATGATCAAATGTTATGATTTGTATAGAGCCAAATGAAAAGCTTCACAATTATGTTATCAAGTTTTATGGGAGGTTATATATGCATACTTCTATAATTGAGATTGGTCACATTTCCTCGTGCTAATTATGTATGTCTTGGTTGAATTGATCATTGAAGCTTCACATTAGACTAAGGACTATCTCATCTTTGATACCCACACACAACACACATGTCTATGTTCAATGAATTCCTTATTCATTTGTGTGATTGTACTTGGTTAAATGTGTTGCACATACTCAATTATATGCTGATCAAACACAAAAAGATTTTTGAGTGTTTTAATTGTTTTTGGAAAGTGTTATTTATTTATTTATTTTTTTTAATTTCAAAAATTGTGCAACTCTGTTTTGGCGACTCACTCTCGCGAGTTAATCCAGTCGCGAGCTTATTTAGAAGCTTTCGTGACTTTCTGGCAAGTCAGGCCCCCAGTCACGAAAAAGACTTAGAAATTTTTTCAAAAAACTGGGTTTTTAGGATTGTCGTGACTCAGTTTGGTGACTAGTTCGTGAGTGGAAGCTCTAGTCGCGAGTTTTACTCAGAATGTTTGGCAACTCTCGTCGCGACTTTCTCGTGGGTGGAACTTCCAGTCGCGAAAAACACTTAGACAAATTTTTTAAAATTTTGTCACACGAGTTTTTTGGCAACTTGCATTGGCGACTTGTTTGCAGCTCATTCCAGTTGCGAAAAACACGTGTTTTGCGCTTTGAGGGTTATTTTCAGGACAGTTTTCAAAAACTTTTCAGTTTTCCCTCGCATATTGTGACTGTTCATGCTCTCCCTCACAAACTCACCGTGTTCTCCAACAAATCCTCCATTTTTCTTTATCATCTCTTCATTAATCTTCAAGAAAAGGTATGGGTTCTCTATTTTTCTCAAAGTATTTCTTGATTCTTGCCTTGATTTCTTGGATTTTGTGTTTTTATCTGAGATTTGAAAATATGATTCTCGAATATGGATTGTGTATATTTTGTTGCGTTTGATGATTGGGGTTTGTTGGTTTTCAAAATATTTTGCCTATTATAAATGCTTTTCATATTTGTTTCTCCTTTTGAGTATTATACCTTGTTTGTGTTGTGTTATGCATATCATGCTCATGGTAAAATATCTCATAGACATTTCCTTTGTTACTGTAGACTTTATGGTATACAATGTCTCTAGGGATGACCTTGATTTGCTGATTGTGAATTTTTTGTTTGGATATATGATTTTCACTATGCCCTAGGTTGTACATGATATTATTTGTTAACACAACACACACTGTGGTATGTTTGTGGAATTAATTCCAAGACTCTATTGTGCTTTGATGATTTGTGCCCTCTCTTGTCTTGTTGCTATTGAACTATGCTTTAGTTTAATCTTTGGCCTCATCCTTAGTCCATTTTATTGCTACTAACTTGTTACTAATCTTTGGTGTTTACATATGTTGTGCCCTGTGTTGTGGTCTTTGCTACTATGTTTTTGCAGATCACTCCAAAGAAGAAGACTACGGCACATCGTGCTGACAAAAGGAAGAAAATGGACAATACTCAGTTTTGCTCTATCCAACACTTTGAAAGATACAATCAGTTCTACGCAAAAGCTCTAATCATCCTAGAGCATTTTGTGGACTTGACTGATTTGAAGGATTACTTTATCCCAAGTTGTTTTCAAGATACAGGTTGGGACAAGCTCCTTGGTGATCTCCTTGGGGTGTGTGAACCCTTGATTCGTGAGTTCTATGCCAATGCCACTCTACGAGAGGATGAAATCAATTGTTGGATTAGAGGCCATGAGTTCACCATTGACTTGGAAGATATTGATGATGTTCTTGGTTTTGAGGATCTAGAGCATGATTTCACTCACTACAAGGACAGAATGTTATCCATTGAAACGGTTCAATCCCATATCGGTGGTGTTCGAGAAGGTAGACGTCTCAACACTTCAGCTTTTCCATCAGATCTTCGATGTCTTACATACATTATGATGTTCAACCTGTACCCGATGAAGAAGATGACCACCATCAGTAATGCTAGAACCATTTTTCTCATGGAGTTTCGGGAGAATACTTACATTCATATTAGTGCTCATGTCTACTCCATAATTGTTGATGAAACAAGGACAACTTCAAGGGCAAAGTTGATTCTTCCTAGTGTTCTCATGAGGCTCTTTCGAGCAAAAGGTGTGGAAATTCCTCAAGACATCAGTCTCATGCCCACTTCTCTAGCTACAAATGCTCTAACACTTGCATGGATCAAAGTACGTCTTCCGGGTGATGAAGAGGAGGGTGATCAAACACAAGGAGAACCTATAGATACCGAGACAGAAGCAGAAGGACAACCTTCATGCTCCCGAAGTCATGGTAAAAGAAGTCGAGCGTCATCATCTTCTACTGTACCTCCAGATGCATTTTAGATCACCCTTGAGAGGATTGACGGCCTGTGAGACGTCCAAAATGAGCAATCTGATAGGTTGACTGCTATCCAAGACCAGATTAACTTGCTTTCAGCCAAGTTTGATAGCTTCACTGCACAGCCCTAGCCCTTTGGCCATTTTGGTCAAAAAGGGGGAGATATGGAGTAGGAGTAGCTCTTGAAGGGGAGCATCATTTTGAGGGGGAGAAATTTTAAGCACTATTAGTTTATATTGTTTATGGTGTTTATGTTTGGATTTAGTTTCAATTAAGTACTTTGGTTTGAACTCTATAACTCTTGTACTTGGTTTTCTACTTCTTGACTATGTTGTGTTGTGAATACTTGAATACTTAGCTATTTAAAATATTTTTCTTTGTACCTTTGCTTTGTAGCTTAGTACTTTCAGTT
The DNA here is from genome assembly GCF_001633185.2 of Quercus lobata. Lineage (NCBI taxonomy): Eukaryota > Viridiplantae > Streptophyta > Magnoliopsida > Fagales > Fagaceae > Quercus > Quercus lobata. The sequence goes on along the minus strand of NC_044910.1, from coordinate 24,888,586 downwards.
AATGTTATGCATTTTCTTTAGTACATCACTCTTGTGTCCTTGTTGGATTTTATATCCTTGATGCAACTACCTTGTGTTTTTATATCGGTTGAGTGTGGGACATGCAAATGATACTTTGCATTGAGTTTATTAACTTGCATGTCCAAATGTTCATTCCTTGTGTGAATGATCATTGTGATCACTATTTATAGTGATTGTTCTTGTTTGGTCAAGTTATGCTTTATTGCTTTTGTCTTTACTACTTGATTGCATTGTGCTTGTTTCATATGCATTTCAAGATTTCTGCTTACAATGATCGTCTTGTGTTATAGTTTTTAGGAAAAACTTGTTCGTGTGGTTCAAGAGCTTCACAGGTTCTAGAGTTAGGTGTGAGTGAGTTTTGGCAACTGTTCCCAACTCACATGTTAAGTCTAGAGTCTATTTTAGGGTTTTGTCACGGAATAGCCAAAGGAGGAGATTGTAAGGTTGAATTTATTCAATCATGTGTTAGTTTTATTCCATGCCAAATTTGCTTGTAATTTAGCAATTAGATACCCTGTATTTAGGTGGGAATCATGTAAGGGTAGTGTGTGAGAGAGTGTGAAGAAATCTCAAGAAATGTGCAATTCAAGGGAGTCTCGCGATTGGCTCGTGATTGGTAAGTCCCCAGAATGGCACACGTGTGAAGCATGTAGGGGGAGCTGAAGGGTCACACCAGCTATAGCACTATAGGAAAAAACTTCTAGTCTGGTCAGGCAGTTTAGCTCGTGACTCAGACTTACAATTCTTTCCAGTTGCAAGGTTGAATTTCCAGAATGCCCTGTTTGATGAAAACTGACCTTTTGCATTCCTCATACACCCTACTATGAATACCCTTATACCCACAAAATGTAGAAAGCTTCCAGAGAGAATTTTGAGAGAGAAACCTTAGAGAAAAACAAGATTGACTCATCCACAATCTTCATCTTTTGATTCTCCAAATTCTTCAACTCTCATCCTCTCCATTGACATATCCTTGAGAGGTACATTTAGCCAAATCCTTATCTCACCATACCCATATCAGTGAGGAGGTATTTTGGTGCTTGGGAAGCAATTTAGAAAGGACCAATTCATTTTGGTTGATGCAATGGGCTATTACAGGATCCAATAAACTAGAAAAGACAAGGTTTGGCGTAACCCTGTTGGAGCAAAAAGCTTGGAGGTCTTAGGTGCACTGGATAGATTAGGTTTGAAGGGTTTTTTGCTATTCATGTATCCCAACTTCATTCTCTAGTGGATTATTGACCGCTTGGAGGGTGGCGGAAAGGTTTTTCGCCGAGTACTTCGGTTTCCTCTTTGATAACACATCGCCATGTTATCTTTGTGTTTGCATCTTTCTTCCCTTACTCTTTATAATTTAATTGCTGCTATGGTTGTGATTAAATATGGATTAGAGTGTTTTACCAATTTGGATTTAGCCTATATTCATATTCTGCACATATATTGTCTGTTTATACGCTTGTGTTGGTAATTTTAAATTAGGGGTTTAAATGTTTATTGGTGTTTTACACACTATTTGAACTTTCAATATGCACAAGGGTAGTTTCGTGGGAAGCTTCTTCTCGTGAAAGAGTCGCGAGAGAGTCGCGAAACTTTCTGTGTAAATTTTAGGAAGAACTGAAAATGGCTTCCTCATTTTTGCAGATAGGCTTCGAGAAGACTTACTTGCGACTTACTTGCGAAAATGCCTCTGAAGGATTTTTTCAACAAAAACTGATTTGGCTTTTTGGAAAAACTCTTAACACAAAAATGTTATACAAAAACACTTTCAAAAACATATAAAATACTCAAAAATCTTTTTGGGTTTGGTCATTAAGCAATTGAGTATACACATATCACATTTGAACATGTACAATCACACAAATAAATAGGCATTCATTGAACAAATAACAAAAGATCCTCCAAGCCGAGTTCACCCTCTGTACTTGAGCCCTCCAAGCTTCTGCTTCCAACGGACTTCTCGGAGTCTTGTCTTTTCTAACTTTCCGGATCTTGCAATTCAGCCCAATTGCATCTGCCAATGAATGGCTCTTTTCAATTCTTCCTAACAGCACCAAAATCTCACTTAACACTCAGAATGGGTGTGGTAAATGTTTGGGCTAACAACCTTTTAAAGATCTAGAGATGGAAAGGTAGGAGTTGAGGAAAACCACAAGGAAATGTGTAGATGATTGTGGATATAACAATCTCTAACTCTCAAGTGTATTTGCTAGGGTTTTCTCACTAAAAAGTACTCCTTACAATTTGTGGGTAATGAGGGTATATATAGTGTGGGTAAAGAATTGGTAAGGCAAACATAAATTTTTGCCAAACAGAAACTTTTACGGGTCCTTCGCAAGTTGGCCCTTTTCGCAAGACAGTCGCGAAATTGACAGCTTGGCACAACTCTTCATCTTCCAGTCATGTGCTCCACACATGGCATTTTCGCGGGTTGCTTCTCACGAGGTAGTCGCTTAATCCACTGATTCAACTTTGAAAGCTTTCTTCTTCACCGATCTCTCACACTCATCCCTTACAAATAAACCCACGTACATATAGGGAAAATGATTTAAGAAATTATAATCAAATTTGGCATGGAATTAAAGCCAACACTATATAGTTGGAAATCACAACTTTACATTAATCTTGAATGATACAGTCTAAAGTAACATTGTTGGGAAAGGGACTAGGCGAGAACTAAGTAGCATGAGGGCAAAAGGAAAACTATTTAGTAACACATTTGTGATGTGTCTGTACTCATTATCATAAGGTTGTGTAACTTCTTGAATGTTGCAACATAACTATGGTTACATCAAGTTTGTGGATGTTAAGCATAGTTTTAAGTTATTAGACTTAGCAGAGAGTAGAGATGCTTAATTTGGTATTACCAAATGAGTTTGGTTATAATAATACACTTAAAAAGGATATTTCTATTTTGGTCCTTAAATGATTTTCAATAGTGCTCCCAAACATTTTTTTTTCTGCAAGGTACTTAAAGGGGCATAACAAATTACCAATATGAATAGAGTTTAGAGTAGCACAAGAGATGCATGGCAAGTATATGTACATTATATGAAAGTGGGAGATGTGAGTAATTGGACCCATCTCGGTCCAATTATATTTCCCAATAGTGATTGTTAGATATATTATGGCCCAAACCAATTGTAGGCACATACAATTATAGACCTAGCAAATTAACCTTTGGTTAGTCTATGGTTAACTTAGGGTTAGTCAAGTATACTCTAGTATATAAACTCTAAATTGAGTTTATTTTAAACTGAAGAGGTTAATGGAAAATGTAGTCGTTAGGGGTTTTTTACTGTGAATGTAAGCCATTAGGCTGAACCACGTACGCTTTTGTGTGCGCTCTCTTTCATGCTTCTGCTCATCATTCAATCACCATGCACAATCACATAACAACTTTAATAGTGAGCTGACTCGACTAGCCACACTAGTCCTTTAATGATTTTGTATCATTAAGAAGCTTTAAAGGGAATAAAGGGACAACACATTACATGCTTCCATGAACTTCTTCTCTCTTGCTTTTTCCCCATCCTAGAATAGCATTTTGTGTGTGCGTGTGTGCGTGCGTGCGCACGTATGCGCAAAACTAGGAGGTTTTCTAAGTAGGGGAAAAAAAAAATTAAATTTTACAATTAAAAAAAAAAAGATATTTGTAGTTTTTTCCATAATATCCTTATAACTTTATTCTAGTTTTTTTTTTTTTTTAAAGTTCAAATATCATCAATATTAGAATTTAAAATATTTATTTAACACCATTCTTCTTGGTTCAAGCTTCTGCTGGCAATGAAGTGGGGCGGGGCCTAAGAATGGACTCTTCACTTTTGTCTCACATGGTTTTGTCCTGTCCCTCGCTCCGCACGATGGGCGAATTTCCTTGCCCCATCTCTACCCCATAGGGCCCCGCAAAACTCTACTTCATGTCAATTTGCCCCACCTTACACCTATTACAATTTTTTTAAAAATTATTTCATTAATATAAATATACTTAAAATTACAAATAAATTTATCACATCAAATAAAATGATATTATCCAAAGTATTTAACAAGAAAATATCACCCAAAAAAAAAAAAAAAAGAGTCTTAATTAATATCCATGCATTAAAATATTTAGTACTAATACAAACCATGTATTTAATACTAATATTATAATACATAATAGCATAATCCAAACTCTTAATACAATAATAACAAAATCACATTACCTAGCTATATCAAAAATAATTTCCACTTTCTTCCACATATTGCAATGTAAGTAGGTCAAAAAAGTATATATTCATTCCTATCCCTCCACCTATGAGAGGCAAGGAAAAACCGTGTGGGAAGAAGCAAGGGTGGGGTGGGAAAAAGTTGCCATCCCACTTACAATAGGCATGTTTGTTTGAATGTCGATTTCATCCAGGAATATATAATAGGTCTTTTATATTTTGAGTTTCATTAGTACTGTGAAAACCATCAATTGAGTCTGATGAGGCCATGATTAAACTGAGCCCAGACAGATTTTTGGACCTTTATCATCATTATCATCATCTTCTATCTTTTGATGAGGAACCATCTGCTATTTAATCAGTCATTGCACGATCCTGAGTGCCACGGACTTTTGCATTAAATTAGTGGGTAGGGGGTCACCTTTGACTTGGAAATTTCATATCTTTTGCTCTGTCATGAGTGTTGATGATGCGTAAATCGTCAATCCTGTTGGTTCGTCCAGAAGGAGTTGAGTCCTCATCACTATCCCTACAAATGTAGGACAAAGTCTCTCCTAAGGTGGTCATCGGTGTGGTGCTTGCCACAACGTCTCTGATGCCAAAGTTAGTGTCTAGAAGCTTTTTGAGAGAAATAAGAAAGTTTTTTGGGTGTATCTATGTACCTTGTTTGTTTCTAATGAGTGTGCATATATAGCTTCGTAGTTCCTAGCCATTGGGGCCTTAAATGTGGCTTTAGTGCTCTTCCTGTAATGCCTTAGGGCTTATTAATGGGAGTTTTGATGAGCCTCCAACGGTCTGACAACTACTTGATAACTGTCCGAAGTATTGAATTCTCTTATTAATGACTCGCCTACCTTTGTCCATGCCGTGTCAAGGTGGACGAATGTATTTGATGCGGTCGCCCAAGAAAAGAGAGTTCGTCAGTCCCATTAGCTGCCCCTCAGGTTCTGTGGTCGTCGTGGCATGTCAAGACGACCATCAGAAGATGAAAGGTTTTTTGACCAGACATGGCTTTTGGGGTTTTGTTCCATATTCAATGTGTAGTGGCGGCGCCACACACATTGTGGCCATGTGGTGTGTTCTTACCAGTGGAGTTAATGCCCCATTTGTGTGACTCTTGGTTTTCCCATTGAATTTTAGTTTTTTGTGCCTAGTTTTTAAACTTCCTTTCTTTCCACTTTCCCCTTCACTTTTTCCAACTCTCAATCATTGCTTTGTGCTTCTTCTCCTCCAATATGTTCTTGCAATTTTCTTTGAACTTTTGCATTATGTGGTTGCTTCTTTTGAGGTATGTCTTTCTTTTCCCTTTTCCTTCGCTTTTTTATGTCATAGATAGATTATGCTTGGTTTCTGATTTCTTTTCTGTTTTGGGGCTTTTAGGATTATCTTCTCTCTTCCTCTGTTTTCTAGTTTTCCATGGTTAGTAGCTCTAAAGTTAAGGTAGCTTGCCCCTTAATTTCATTCCTTTTTGCGCGTTTAGGGCTTATTTAGGTGTTTCCCGTACCTTTTTCCCTTTAGTTGAAAACTTTGTCTTTGAGGGTAGTATTTAAGCATTGCGTTGGCTGATTTGCTCCCCTTGCTCTGTCAGTCAATTGATTGGTTTGAGGGTTTAGTGAGTGAGCAAGGAGCAATGTTTGAAGTGAGATCAAGTGAGCTTGAGACTGGGTTGTCATCTAGCGACGATGCTATGGAGGTGGAGGAAGACACTGCAGTCTCCGTCCCTTGGGAGGTTAGGGCTTTCCATGCCCTTAGGGAGGTGTGTAGTCTAGACAATGAGATGCTCTCCAGGTTCAGGGGTAGATTCCAATTTCCTGATAGGGTTAGGGTTTGTCTTCCTCACAGGGAGGAACGAGCTTGTCACTTTTCACCTGGGGAGGTATGCTTCTATGAGGTTGCCTTCCTGAGTGAGCTTAGATTCCCTGTCCACCCTTTTATTATAGAGCTTCTAGGCCATTTTAGGAAACTTATGCCCAATTCATGGAGGATAGTGGTCAGCTATATGGAGATATGGCTGGTTGCTACTGAAGGAGATATGATTAAGGTGGACGAGCTTGTTTATTTGTATTGTCTAAAGGAGTCCAAGGAACATGGGTACTACGAACTGGTGCCTTGGAAGAGGAAGACTAGGATCATCCAGGACCTGCCCTCATCATTTAGATACTGGAAGTCCCAATTCTATTTTGTGTTCAAGGATGAGTGGGAGACTCCCTTTGACGAGGTTTGGGGTGATCTCCCTAGGTTGCTCCGTCAATGAAGAACCTCGAGTTTAGATGCGTCATTATTTCGACCAGTCCTTTGTCCTTCATTCTTTTTGTGTTCATTTTGTTGTTACTAATTCTTTTGTTCGATGTCTCATGCAGTTAAGAGACGGCCCAAACTTAAGAGCAGGTACAAGCAACATGTTGAGGCTGCTATTGAGTATGCGAAGTAAATTGACGATTTTGACGATTTGGTCGATCCTTGCACTTTAGCTTTGTACTGCCTTGGCCCGGAGCCTTCCGCTTTTGTCCTACACACTATTGAGATTGAAGAGAAGAAAAGTAAGAACTTTATTTAATTTGTCATTGATTTTTTTTTTTTTTAAATTTAATAACAAGTGTTTCCTTTTTGCAGGAATGATGACTAAATTTAACCAAGACATGTATGCGAAAATGAGGTCCAAGAAGAACGAGCCTCTATCCAATCTCGAGAAGAGGACAGTGCGTGTCGTAGAGAAGGGAGTCTCTGTCACTCTAGCTACACCCGGTACTGAAACGACGAGGATAGCTTCTCCGACTACCTCGGTGGAAGAGATTACTCCCATACGGAAGAAGCCATGCATGGCCGACAAGGGGAAGGAGAAGGCTGATTCCCACTCGTCCAGCATTTGGGACGACATTGGACTCGCGGTGAGGGCACATAAGGTCGTCACTATCGAGGAATTGAAGGTCTTCTCTGGCACACCCTCCAATGAGGTTGTGAGTTATCATATCCACAAACTCGTCTAGGTAATGTACTTGTGCAATTTCATCCTTTTCTTTCTCTTCTTTTTGCATTGTCCTGAAAATTTTAATTTTCTTTTCAAGTGCTGGGGGTGAGTCTTCATATCACCTCGGAGTATCTTACTTAGGAGGCGAAGGTTGCATCTGTGATGTATAGGATGGAGGTTCTGGAGGCGGAGAACTCCAAACTGAAGAAGGACCTAATTGTTGCCATGGACGAGGCCAACACCATCAAGGAAGAGGCTAAGGCCCTGGGGGAGGACCTCAAAGCTAAGCAACAACTGACTCTAGAAAAGGATGAGCAACTCCTGGCCACGAAGGAGAAAATCAAGACCGTTGCTGCCAAGATCGTTGAGGCTTTCCAGCAGACTGAGGAGTACAACACTGTGCTCTTCAGTTGGTACTATAAAGGATTTGAGCTCCTGAGGCGATATTTCGTCAAGCACCCCACCAGAGTGGATCTAGAGAACCTGGATATGGAAAAGGTGGACAAAGAAATGGTAGCTAATGAAGCCTCCTAGTCCACAGCTCCTGAGGGTGATGCTCTTGAGAGTGCTCTTTTGCCTCGCGCTGGTGATGATGCAGCTACCAATGCTTGAACCTACTTATGTTCGTCTATTTTTTCTTTGTAATCTCCTTTTTTTTTTTTGGGTGCCCAGTGTGTTTTGGGCTTTTTTATTCTACTTCCAGAACAATGTTTTTATTCTAATTTAAGAACAATGTTTTTAGCCCAGTGTTTATGGGCTTTTAATTATAATGTTGAAACAATGATGGTTGCCCGTTGTTTTTGGGCCTTCAATTATAATAGTAATTTCATACTTGTTTATTTTCTTGCCTTACATGATACTCTATGATTGCATATAATCCCCGTCTGCTTCGTTCCTTCAGTTATCTTTTTTTTTTTTTTTTTTTTTTTTTAATTTTTTTAAAATTTTTAAATTTTTAAATTTTTAAATTTTTTTAATTATTTTATTTATTTATTTTTTTGCATAAGTAACTTGCATCCGTCTGTGTGAGTTGTTGTTACTTAGTCAAAAGTTTTGTTTTGACTCATACCCATTGATGGAACCTTGTCATCCTTGGATTTGTCAGTAACTTACATCCGTCTAGGTGGAATCTTGTTACTTAGCAAATTTTTATGGCTTACACTCATTGAAGGGATCTTGTCATTTTTGATTCGTCAGTAACTTACATCCGTCTAAGTGGAATCTTGTTACTTAGCAAATTTTTATGACTTACACCCATTGAGGGGATCTTGTTATTTTTGGATTTGTTAGTAACTTACATCCATCTAGGTAGAATCTTATTACTTAGCAATTTTTATTTATTTATTACACATGCATCACATTGGCTGAATAGTTCTTTTATTGCTTTATGTTAAACATTAATACATTCATCCACTATGTTAGGACATATGTGGTTCACATGTTAAGAACATATGTCATGATTTTATGTAATTGGCTAATCCTTTGACAAAACACACTTTACTTGTATTTGGGTAGATTTAGGATGTGTTTAAATACTTCAGGAAACCGTGTTTCAAGATCAAGTGTTGAAGCCTTCAAGTCTGTCCAAGAAAACAAGCTGATAGTGTAAATTCATTAAAGCTTGACAGCTACATCTATCGAGTTTAAGAAAGCTGTTCAAGTCCCGTGTGCTCGATAGCTGCTCGACACCTCCTATCTGTCGAGGTTTAAGAATTTCAGAATTCTGATATGATTTTCTTGGGATCCGTGTATATGTCTTTGGGCTTTTTTATCTTCTAACCCTAGACATATAAAATGATTGTTTTAAGGGCCATCAAACAGTTCACAAGTTGCACAAGTATTGAGCAAATTCTGTTCAAGCAAATTGTGACCAAAGACGAAGTTCTTACCCTAGTTCATCTCTTTCTCTTGAAGAAGTTACTGTGTATGTGCACCGTAGAGTTTTGTGACCAAGCATCTTCTTGATCTTCATCGTGTGGATGAACTGAAGAACTTTGCAGCCAACAACCTTCTTAGTTGGTGATTGAAGTCGCGTACTGGAATCCGCACAATTAGTTAGTCACGTACTTGGGAGCTGTGCATTAGAAAGGGGAACTGTCACTACAGAACAAGTCCAATTGGGTATTAGGGTAAGGGTTCAACTGTAGGTTGGTAAGGTACTTGAGATTCCTTTACTTATAACCGCTTGTTATGATAATAGTGGAGTTTCGGGAGTGGTGACTTGAAAATCACCCGGTGGGATTTTTGCCGTTAGGTTTTTCCCATTAGTAAACAAATCACCGTGTTATTTATTTTCCGCTAAATAATTAGTTTATTGGTGATTTGTTTGTGCTACCACGCGTTTGCATGATAAATTGATTAATTAATAACTTGGCTAATTAATTAATTAATTTCTATCACAAGGGGTCATTCAGTTTGTGGCCTATCACACTACATCTATTGATGGTATTGCTTCAAATGCTTAATATTCCATGGTCGTGGTAGTTTCCTCCTATCCAACGTCTCCAGGTGATAGCTACCTTGCCTGGAATAATGGGTGACTCTGTAGGGTCCTTCCAAGTTGGACCGAGCTTTTCCTGGGTTAGGTTCTTGGTGGCAGGCGTGACTTTGTGTAGGACGAGATCTCCAATATTAAGTCATCTGAGCTTTACCCTTCTGTTGTCGTACTCGGACATCTTTTGCTGGTACTTCCCCATCTTGTGGGATGCTCCGTCTTTGGATTCATCCAAACAATCCCGAATGACTCTTAGTTGATCATCATTGTTGCCTTTGTAGAAAGCTTCTCGTCTCAAGTTAGTGATTCCTACTTCGACTAGAATTACTGCTTCGGTGCCATAGGTGAGAATAAAGGGGGTCTCTTTTGTTGGGGTTCTTGCAATAGTCTTGTATGCCCATAGAACATTGGGCAGTTCTTCTGGCCACCCACCCTTTGCCTCGTCCAGTCGAGCTTTGATGACCTTGAGCAGGGTCTGATTCGTCACTTCCGTCTGGCTGTTAGCTTGGGGGTGACCAGGGGATGAGAATTGGTTCTTGATTCCTAGCCCTAAGCAGAACTCCTGACTATCAAACTGTCGCCCATTGTCTGATATGATCGTTCGTGGTATCCCAAATCGGCAGACTATGTTCTTCCACACAAAGTTCTGGACTTTCACCTACGTTATGGTTGATAGTGCTTCTGCTTCAACCCATTTTATGAAATAATCAATGGCAACTAGTAAAAATCTTACTTGTCTTTTACCTTGGAGCAATGGGCTGACGATAGCAAGTCTCCATTAAGCAAATGACCATGGGGAGGATATTGTTGTCAGTTTTTCAGATGGGATGCGCTGGACATTTTCAAACCTCTGACATTTATCGCACTTCTTGACGAACTCCTTTGCATCCTTCCGTAGGGTAAGCCAAAAGTAACGTTCGGATAACTTTGCTAATCAGGGATCTTAGGCCTGCATGATCTCCGCAAATTCCTTCGTGGATCTCCTTCAAAACATATTTGGCTTCCTCCTCGTTGACACACCTCAAGTAGGGCATGGAAAAGCCTCTCTTGTACAAGGTATCATTCAAGATCATGAACCTTGCTGCCCTCTTTTGACCTTCCTTACTTCTTCAACGTCCTATAGGAGCCTTCCATCTTGAAGGAAGGATAAGATTGGGGTCATCCAATTGCTTTCGCTCTGGATTGTGAAGGTGTGGCTTTTTTCGATGCTGGGGCATCTCTAGACTTCAATCTCTATATCTTCACTCGTTGGTCCTACTTTTGACGACGATTGTTTCGCCAACTCGTCTGCCCTCATATTCTGGCTTCTGGGATCTGTGTGAACTTTACCTGATCAAACTCTTGTGTCAAAAGTTTCGTCAACTTTAGGTATTTTTGCATCCTCTCCTCATTTACTTCGAATTCCCCCTTTATTTGGTCTATGATGAGCTTTGAATCACTATGGAGGAGCAAGCTTTTGATTCCTAGTGCTTTTCCGACCTTTAATCCCATCAGTACTCCTTTGTATTCAGCTTAATTGTTTGTGGCCGAGAATGCTAGCTGAACTCCGTATTTGAGCGTCTCTCATTCGGGGTAATGATAATGACCCTTACTATGCCCCTTTTTTGGATTGACGAGCCGTCAGTCTAAATCGTCCATCTTTCTGTCTTGTTTGTATCCCCCTTGTCGTCGAGGATTGTAAATTCAGTGATGAAATCTGCCAATGCCTATGCCTTAATAGCTGTCCTGGGGTGGTATTCTATGTTGAATTGGCTGAGCTCTATAGCCCACTAGATCATCCTTCCTACAACCTCGGGCTTGTTCATTGCCTTCTTTATAGGTTGGTCCGTCATTACCAAGATAGGATTCACTTGGAAATAAGGGCGCACCTTGCATGAAGCGACAAACAAAGTGAATGCAATCTTCTCTATCCGTAGATATTTGGTTTTTGCCCCCTGGAAGGCTTGGTTGACATAGTAGACTGGCAACTGTCTTCTGTACTCTTCTTGAATCAACGTAGCATTCACAGCTGTAGTTGACACTACCAAGTACAAATACAGGTTTTCTCCCTCCTTGGACGGACTCAGGAGGGGTGGATTGCTCAAGTATTGCTTGAGTTCCTGGAAGGCTTTCTCACACTCGTCTGTCCAAAGAAAGGCTTGCTTTAGTGTCTTGAAGAAGGGTAGGCATTTGTCCGTTACTTTTGAGACGAACCTGTTGAGCGCTACTATCATTCCTATGAGCTTTTGGACTTCCTTCACGGTCTTGGGTGACGCCATCTCCAGTATGGTTTGCACCTTCTCTGGGTTTGCTTCTATTCCCCTCTAGGACACCATGAACCCCAAGAACTTCCCTGACGCCACCCCAAAAGCGCACTTGTTGGGGTTTAACTTTAGGTGAGTAGACTCTTCTTTACTCTTGACGAGCATGTCGTCCACGTATACTTCCATATTCCTCCTGATTTGTTTACTGAACATCTTGTTTACTAACCTCTGGTAGGTTGCTTCTGCATTTTTTAGCCTGAAGGGCATCACCTTGTAGCAGTAGAGCCCTTGGCTTGTGATAAAGGCAGTTTTCTTCTGGTCTTTCTCTGTCAATTTTATCTGGTTATACCCTGAGAATGCGTCCCTAAAAGTCAAGAGCTTGTGCCCTGCAATGGAATCCACCATCTGATTTATCCTTGGCAGGGGGAAGTTGTCCTTTGGGCAGGCCTTGTTTAAGTCTGTGAAGTCCATGCACATCTTCCATTTCTCGTTTGCCTTCTTTATGAGAACAACGTTGGCCAACTAGTCTGGGTAGTAGACCTCATGGATAAAGCCTACTACTAGTAGCTTATTTACTTCATCCATGATTGCCTAGTTTCGTTCTGGAGCAAACACTTGACGTTTCTACTGGACGGGCTTTTTCTCAGGGTCCACATCTAACTTGTGTTGGATAATCTTCGGGGATATGCCTGGCATGTCCTCGTGGCTCCACACGAAAATGTCCAGGTTCTCCTTAAGGAACTGGACTAGCTTCTTCTTCGTGTTTGCACTCATGGTCATCCTTACCTTGATGGTCTTCATTGGCTCCCCGTCTAGTAGCTCCACAGTTTCCAAGGCTTCCAGCTTCTCCTCTTCTTTTTCCTCGATCATCCATGTATGGTTTTCCTTGGCTGCCAACACTGCTTGGTAGCACTCCCTAGCCAATACTTGATCTCCTTTTACTTCATTTACACCGTTTTCCATTGGAAATTTCATCTTCAGGCAATAGATGGACATAGCTGCCCTCTAGCGGTTTAGTGTGGGCCTTCCAATGATCACATTATATGAAGAGAGACAATCTTCCACCAAGAAATCCAATTGACGAGTCAGCTGTCGCGGATAAGATCTTACTATGACCGTTAACGTCACTATGCCCTTGGGATACACCCTGTCACACTGAAGCTGACGAGGGGAGACTTAAAAGGGCATAGCCTTCTTGGATCTAGCTTCAACTGTTGAAAAATGGAGAGGTAGATGTTGTCCACGGAGTTGCCATTATCCACGAAGATTCTCCTGGTATTGGATCCTTTTATCGTGAGCATTATGACCAAGGGGTCGTCATGAGGCTACTTCACTCCTCTAGCATTTTCTTCCAAGAAAAACAGGTCCCTGTCTGTTCGTCTTGCTTTAAGGGGGTATTCTGTGGATGCTGTTCACCTGCCTCTGATATGATTTCTTAAGGGATTTGAACGATCTGCTTGTGGATGGCCTGCCTATGATCGTCTTTATATCCCTGATCACACTTGGCGGACGTTGGGACGTGTTATCCTCGTCCCTTGGTGAGGCTTCGCGCTTGTCCTTGCTATCATCCGTAGACCTACTAGGTTCTCCCTTCTTCACAAACCTTTGCAATTTTCCTTTTCATATGAGTTCCTTTATTTGCTCCTTTAGATCTCTGCAATCCTCTATGTAATGGTCATGATCCTTGTGGAAACGACAATACTTCTTCTTGTCACGTATGTTGGGCAACAAATGTAATGGCCTTGGCCATTTGAGGTAGTGCTCATCTTTAATTTGCGCCAAAATTTTGTCAACTAGCATAATTAGAGGTGTGAATTTTACCATCAGTGGAGTTTTTTCATTTTTCTTTTTACCTCCATCGGTAGTCTGATGATCTGAATGCTCCCTTTTTCGTCCTCTCCGGTCGTCTTCCTTCCCTTTTTACTGGTCTTCTCTACGTCTTTTATTGTGGCTAAGGCGTCTTCGACGTTCATGTACTTCTGTGCCTTCAGGAGCATCTCTACCATCGTCTTAGGAGGGTTTTTCGCGAGTGAGACCACGAACTCCCTGGATTTCAATCTAGCTTTAAAAGTTGTTAGCTGCACTTTGTCATTAGCTTCGTCTACCTCCAAGGTTTCTTGAGTAAAACGTTTCACGTACGACCTCAGGGTCTCCTTCTCTCCTTGCTTAATGGTGAGAAAGTGGTCTGCTGTCCTCCTCGAGTGCTATCCTTCGATAAAGTGGCATAGAAAGGAATTGCCCAATTGCTCGAAGTTATCAATGGGCGATGTTGGTAACTTCATGAACCACTCCTTTGCAGCTCCTTTAAGAGTGGTTGGGAAAAAGTGGCACAGTATTTCGTCTGGGGGCTGTTGGAGGCCTAATGTCGTCTTGAAAGTGTTGAGGTGGTTCACGGGGTCCTTAAGTCCATCAAACGATTCAAGCTGAGGCAGATGAAATTTTAACGGCATTGGGCATTCCAGGACTGCCACTATAAAAGGTGAATCTATTGTTCTGACCATTCTATCCAAGCTTCGCAGCTCCTTTGAGAGTGGTTGGGAAAAAGTGGCACAGTATTTCGTCTGGGGGCTGTTGGAGGCCTAATGTCGTCTTGAAAGTGTTGAGGTGGTTCACGGGGTCCTTAAGTCCATCAAACGATTCAAGCTGAGGCAGATGAAATTTTAACGGCATTGGGCATTCCAGGACTGCCACTATAAAAGGTGAATCTATTGTTCTGACCATTCTATCCAAGCTTCACTTTGTTTTCACTTTAATGGCGTTCTTTAGCTCATCCATCTCCTTTCTCATTTCCTTAAGAAGGTTCGAGTTTGGTCCATTTGGAGTGGCTGGTCTTCGACAGTCACTCCTTCGGTTGCTATCTCCTTCGTCTTCCTGATTGGTCCTAGACTGGTTCTCCTCTTGTTGAAGTTGCAGCCTCATCTCCCGATTCTGTCTGGTGAGTTCTTTCACGCTAGCTATAAATGTCTAGATTTGCAGGGCTAATGTTGTGGAATCTTGGTTGGACTCCATCTGAATTTGGGAATTGATTGGAACTACGCTTTCGAATCTAAGTGCGAAAATGTCGTTCCCACAAATGGCGCCAAACTGATGATGTGTAAATCGTCAGTCTTGTTGGTTCATCCAGATGGAGCTTAGTCCTTGCCACTATCCCTGCAAATGTAGGACAAAGTCTCTCCTAAGGTGGTCACCGGTGTGGTGCCTACCACAACATCTCTGATACCAAAGTTAGTGTATAGAAGCTTTTTGAGAGAAACAAGAAAGTTCTGAATATCAGAGTATCTATGTAAGAGTATTTTTGGGTGTATCTATGTACCTTGTTTGTTTCTGATGAGTGTGCATGTATAGCTTCGTAGTTCCTAGCCGTTGGGGCCTTAATTGTGGCTTTAGTGCTCTTCCTGTAACGCCTTAGGGCTTATTAATGAGAGTTTTGATGAGCCTTCAATGGTCTGACAGCTAGTTGGTAACTGTCCAAAATATTAAATTCTCTTATTAATGACTCACCTGCCTTCGTTCATGTCGTGTCAAGGTGGATGAATGTATTTGATGAGGTTGTCCAAGGAAAGAGTTCGTCAGTACTATCAAGTGTCATCTAACTCTGTACTATTGAGTTATTAATTGCGTTTTATTGACCCCCTCATTTTATGTGGTTTTGGTTAGTGATTCCTTTTAACTTAAAAAGAGTTTTTAAGTTCTGCGTTGGTCGGTCAAATACACCACCAACTGAGATAGTAACAAGTAACCACTACCGAATGCGATATTAGACGATAAAACACGTCAGACGTTGAATTAATGGGAATCCAAGCATATCAAATTATCAATGATATTCTCTCACACACACACACACACACACACACACACACACACACACACACACACACACACACACATATATATATATATATATATTGGGTATTACATATTTTATTGTTGCCAAAATATACATATCTACTCCGTCAGTTGTGTATGTTATTAGTGCATTAATCTTTCACGCTTCTCTATTACATAAACAAACGATTTAAACCCATAATGATATGATTATGCGTAAAGGTTCCGGCACACAACTTTACACAGATTAAACTTTTGCTTCTTCTCCAAAACCCTATGCAAGTTACTCCCCACCATGGCCAAAACCCTCTCAAAACCCACATCCATTTTCTTCATGCTCTTCACCATTTTCTTCTTCTCAACCTATGTCATCGCAGATGAAGCACCCGTTTTCTCCAAAAATTTACCTCCTTCATCACTTGGACTTGAGCAAAAGAAGCTAAGCCACCTCCACTTCTACTTCCAAGAAATTGTTCGTGGCCCCAAACCTACTGCTGTACGAGTAGCACAAGCTAACACGACAAACACATCCCCAACGGGGTTTGGAGCTGTGGTGGTGATCGATGACCCGCTGACTCTCCTCCCAGAAAATACCTCCAAAGTTGTTGGACAAGCACAAGGAACTTATACCTTCGCGTCGCAAAGTGAATCAGCATTGTTGATGGTTATGAACTTTGCTTTCACAGAGGGAGAGTATAACGGTAGTACTCTTAGTTTGTTAGGGAGAAACACTGTATCCCCGTCCGTCAGGGAGATGCCGATCGTTGGTGGGAGTGGTGTTTTCCGGTTTGCTCGTGGGTATGCTCAGGCCAAGACTTACACGTTTGATAACAAAACTGGGGACACTGTTGTGGAGTATAATGTCTATGTCTTACATCATTGATTGGGAAAAATATATTACACACAATGTGTTCTACACACAGCAAAAATGTTGAAAATGTGACTTTAAGTCGTGATTTTAGAGTATTTGCACATATGTGCAATAAACACGGCCCTTATTGATTTGAGCGTGAATATATTTATTGAGCCTTTCACTTGTTATATGGCTACCCATGGTTTTCTTCCATTTTTTTATTTGGTGAAAAATAAAATACCATTGGCTGAATGTATTGTCAGATAATTGGGAACTTTTGATTTTGTTTAAGATATGTCATATGTATATGAAATGCCTATTTGTCTAATTTGACAATCCAATCTAAACATCACAGAACCAAAATTTGGAAGCTGATTTAATTTGTAACATATTACGGATGCCACAATGATTTTAATTTTAGATTTGTCTATTGAGTTTTGTGTTTAGTCACGTTTAAATTGTGAGATTGAAAACAATTAAATGATCTATAAAAAGTTGTTGATTCCCATTTTTGACAAAGGGCCCAATAGCAGAAGAAGCCTAACAATAGAGAAGATGAGAAGGGGAATGAGGGGCAAAACAATAAAGAAACAAGAAAACAAGCCCATCGGGCTGAAGCAGCAAGATCGATGGCTAGCAGGCCCATGAAAATAAAAAGAGGTAAAAAAAGAATAAATTGGTCGAAAAAGCCTAAGGAATGAAGTAGTAAACCCATGGAAATAATGAAAGGTAAAGAAGAAGTAAATGGGCCGGGGAAACCCAGGGAACGAATTAGTAAACTCAATGGGCTGGCTTAGGGGCCAATAAGCCCAGAAGGGTAATAAGAGGTAAGGATGTAGTAAATGGGCCAAAGCCCAAAGAATTTAGTAAGAAGCTCATAGGAGTAAAATGGGTAAAGAAGAAGTAAATGGGCCGAGGAAGCCCAAGGAATGAAGTGGTAAAATGGGCTAGCATGGCAGGAATGTTGGCCAACAAGCCCAAAAGAGGGAAAAATGTGGAAAGTGGGCCAAGGAGGCCCTGAGCAAAAGATTGATGGAGGAATGGGCTGACATGATAGGAACATCAGCCCACAAGCCCACAGGGTATTTAGATATAAAAAAGATAGGTAAAATTGTGGAAGGCACAATGAAGTGACATGGCAAGATCAGTGGCCAAAGGGCCCACGGTCATAGAGAAGGAAAACACGGGCTTAGTAGAAAGAAGAAGGCCCTTTTCCAAGCAATACCCAGTTTGAGAAGGGATGAAAAGAAGAAGATATGAGCCCAAAAGCCCACATGTCCTTCACGCCACAAAAGATAAAGATCAACTAGCACATACAGCAGAATCAAACAAAACGCAAAAGCAGTAGAAATGGTGTGAAGGCCAGAAAGAAAAAAAAATTCAGACGGAGTGAGAGAATGCACAAAGGGCCAAGGCACCACCTACTTGTACCTAGCCAATACATGGGAGGTGGGCCATGGGTCGAGGCATTTAGAGGGTGTGGTTTGGCGGTGGGGAGAAAAGGGGGTCTATTCTGGGGTTCCCACTTAAGCTTCATTGGGGGAAATGTCCTGCTGGGATGGCATTTCACCCAAAAGAGGTAAGTATAGGCTGAGACCACTTGATGCATGCCATAGAGGTAGGTGAAGAGCAAGTTTAATCCTTATCCATATGGGTGAAACAAGAACGGAGAGAGGTAAGAAACAAGATAAGTAATTTTGTTTGGAAATGGAGAGTGGTGCAAACAAGACACTTTGAGCAGAGGTAGTGACTGGATAGTTAGTAGGTTGGTGGCTAGTCCTGGAGGGATGCCCATAAGGAGCCAAAAACGATTAAGGGACAAAAGGGGTAAATCACACAATGGCAAACAGTATATGAGGACATAGCCATGAACAAAACAAAAGGAGGTAGAAAAGAGAATAGAGGGGAGATAGAAAGAAAAGAGAAAAATAGAAAACAAGAGCATACATGGAAAAATTAGAGAGAAAAGAAAGAAAGACTGAAAAGAAAACCAAAGAGGAAAAATGAATGGTTGAAACAAAGGCATACATCAATAGGCCATGTGAGAGATTGCGAAAAAGGGGGGGGGGGTGCTCTCAAAAAAGAGATTTGGGTGCTTTGGGCACCTCTCTTTTTGGGTAAGTGTATAGAGTCGCCACTTATTTTTTTACAAAAAAATAAGAAAAAATAAAGTAGAATTACATGTCCAAAATACATCAAATGTCATTGATAAAAAAAGAGTACAATTTTGGAAGCATAACCTTACAAAGCTTTGGTCCTAATTACAATCTATGCAAAAAATACAAAGCTTTGATTTTAGTTACAATCTACCAAAATTAAAGACAAAACACTAATCTACTATCCAAAATCCTAAGTTCGGGAGCTAGGTTATGGAATGGGAAGGTGTTAGGCACCCACTCCGCCCAAACAAAGTCTGGTCTTCTAGACTCTAATGACCATTATATACCCTTTTGTATGATGTTGAATGATATGTTGTAACACACATGAAAAAACTTGGCAAAATTGATTTAAATGAATCTGTCTTATGGATATGTCCTTTTTTAAAAGAAAAATCAAATTTGTTTTCAAAAAAAAAAAAAAAATGATTTGATTTGTAAAAAGCATATATGCTTCTGTAAAGGGTAAAGAAAATGAGATTGGGTTATTGTGTGCTGTCACAAGCAACCAAAAATAAAACCTATACTCCTAAAAATATATGTAATAATGCAAGTAAGGATTGTTCCCACGGAGAGTATCTATCCTAGTTTTATGCTCTGTGAACAAGGAAGGGGGGGGGGGGGTTGAGTATAATGAAAACAATTTTAAGAAAAAAAACAACTAAGGAACAATTCAAATTAAAGTATTGAAATCAATCAAAAGAACAAACCTTGGTCTAAGTTAACATCAACCATCAGAATTTTACAACTGATCATTGATGCAAGTATATATCAATTCACATTTTGAATATTCACCGTTGGAACTATTTTCCTATCTCTCCTTAGTCGTAGTTAATTAGAAAACAAGCGATCTAATAAACCCTAACTACTAAACAACCTAAGACAAGCACTAAAGGTTTAATATAGTAGCAGCCTTAAGAATTAGAGAGATCAATGAAACTAAACAACACAAGCACAAGCAATTGTATTTAATTTAGTCGAGCGTTCTTCCTAAGAACTAATAATGTTTGACGTGGCAAATCATTAAATCTTGGTTGCTTCACAAGTTAGAGAGATCAAACAATTACGGATTTGATATCTAACCTAGTTGTAAATTGCAACGAATAATAAACTAGTAGGCCTCCTAGTAATTAAACGAGACAATCATGAAAATAGGCACAGAAGAACATCTGATATTCAAAGCATAAATTGAACAATAAAAACAAATTAGATCTCACAGTTTTATTGATTTCGAGGCTTTAGTTTCCTTTGACCAAGTATAAAAGTTTTAGCCACGCAGGGCCATGATGAAAACTTAAAGGAGAAAATCAGAGAAGAGGGGAGAGAGAAGCGTGTGTCCAATTCTGATTTCTCCTCCCCCTTTTACACGTTAAATCCCCCTTTCCCAATCCTACAAAATCTCCTAAAAATATTCTCAATAATAATATCCAAATCTGACTAATTAAGGAAAAATATTAAAAATAAAACAAAGTCCTAATATAACTAGGAAAGTGGTGTTTTTCAGCTTTAATTTTCGTGCATCAGATCTGGAAGCTTCCAAAAATAAACTACATCAAATTTGTGTATTAGAATTGCAGGCAAAGGAACATTCCAGAACGTCAACAATGCAGGTGCAGCAAATTCATGCTCGATTTTGACCTTGATGCAGCCTGTATCTCTCAAAACTCAAAACATGAAAGTTGTAGAGATTTGTCTTGGAATTCCATACCATTTTGAATCATCTCAATCGGAGCTTGGATGAGAGAGTTATGCTCAGATTACGAAGCAATGTCAAAGTTGTCCAAAATCGCCCAATTAGCTACGTTTTGCACTTAATGCCTCCATTTGCATCCTAAATCAAAATATAATAAATAATGAGTACATTTAGGCACCAAATAAATATAAAAGACTAAACATTAAGGGAGAAAAATAGGGCATTTTGCATTCTCATCAGGTTAATAAAAAATCAGATCTGTTTTGAGAAGTTAAAAAAAATGAGATTTGGTTTGTAAAAAAATCAAATCTGTTTTTGAAAGGGTAAAAAAAAAGGGATTTGTTAAAAGATGATTCATATTCATAAGATAAACTTATTATGCACGTATCACATATTAAAAAGAAAGACTTTAACCTAACTCTTAATTCCTTCTTTGAAATTTCAAAATCTGCAATTTTATAAAAAGAAAACTTTTTCAGAAAAAAAAAATTAGTTCTGTATTTAAGGAAAATACATATCAATTTTGTAGTTGAAAAAAATTCAGATTTTTATTTAAGGAAAATACAGACCAGTTTTGTGACCAGAAAAAATACAGATCTGTATTTAATGAAAATACAAACCAATTTTGTGATCAGAAAAAAATACATATCTGTATTTAATGAAGAGATGGGTTCAAGTTACACCTGGTGTAACTTTATTAGAGTTACACATTTTTTAAACCATTGGATTTAAGTAGATCCAACGGTCAAAAAAAGACCCTCATTAATGCTAATATTCTAATTGATCTCATTTATTATCACTTATTTAATACATTCCATACTTATTTCTAAACCCAAAAAAATTTATACATTTGACTCTCTCTCTCTCTCTCCACTACACTTCTCTCTCTCTTTCTCTTTGAACTTTTCTCTCTCTATCTCCTCCATGGTTCTTCCATCTCCATGGCCAAGTCGCTGGCAGCAACAAACAAAAAAAAAAAAAAAAAAAAAAAAAAAACACAACCGCCGGACTTTGTTGAATAACACAACTATTGCTTTTAGTTGTTCTCTATCTCCACTTTTATCAAGTTGATTTCAGAGCATATAGTTGAAGATTGTATATTATTTTTTTAAGTTTTGAAGATGTAATAGATGGATTGTTTTCATAAAAATTAGTAATCTGGGGTATACTAATAATGTAAACATTTTGGAGGAAGCCTATTAACAATTCTGCCCAAAACGTGTTAATGTCTCCAAGGATGGCTTTCAATGAAATACACATGTTGAAAAAAAAAATTCAGTTTATTTTAAATATTTTCTAGGAAAGGAAGATAAGAATTCTTCGATAATTAGTATGTTACCTTAATCAATAGGATTGCATTGTAATAATGAATTCGCTAGAATTGCACTATTGTCTTGTAAGAAATAGCATTTGTTATGATGGTTTAAAGTTGCAACTGAATTGCAACAACGAAAAGTGCGGTCTTTATAAAAATTTCACAAATACAAAATGATGGAAACATAATTGCTCAAACAAGAATTTTAAACTAATTTCTTCCAAAATATTTAATGTTAGTGTTCGGTAGCTGTGTTTTTTTTTTTTTTTTTTGCTATTGGCAACCTATTCGTAGAGGTGGAAGAGCAGTGAAGGAGAAAGAGAGAGCGTTCTAGAGAGAGAAACGTGGAGATAGAGAACAACTAAAAGCAATAGTCGTGTTATTCAACAAAGTCCAGCGGCTTGGCTTTTTTTTGGTTGCTGCCAACGACCTGGCCATGGAGGTGGAAGAGCCATGGAGGAGATATAGAGAGAGACGTGCAAAGGGAAAGACAGAGAGAGTTAAGCGTATAACTTTTTTTGGGTTTAGAAATAAGTATGGAATGTATTAAATAAGGGATAATAAATGAGAACAATTAGTATATTAGTATTAATGAGAGTCTTTTTTGACCATTGGATCTACTTAAATCCAATGGTTTAAAAAAGGTGTAACTCTTTAGAGTTACACCAGGTGTAATTTGAACCCATCTCCTTAATGAAAATACAGACTAGTTTTGGATTTAAAAAAAAAAGGTTTTGATGATCATTAGCAGATTTTGAAATCAAAGAAAAAACTAAAACAAACAATTAACTAAAGAACATGTCAAAGAAAAACAACCAAAAGAATGAACAATCAAACATATTAATTAACCAAATTCATTCAATGAACAATCACAATATATTAATTAATGGAAAAGAAAAATAGACAGAATAATGAAACTAGATACCTCTTGCATGAGCATGTTCTTTAATAGAAGAATATTTTAGAAATCAAAGAAGTTTTCATTTCTTTGAGGTCTAAAATACTTTACTTACAAAAAAGAAATTCTTAACTCCAGAATGTCTTTAACGTAAGAGGAATAGAGAAGTCAAAAAAGAAGAGCCTTTAATTATGATCTTTTTCCTCTATTTTTAGAGGTTACGAGGCTTAAAAAATAAGCTGAATGAGATTAGATATGAATTGGAATGCATCTTTATCTCTAAAAGTCCGAAAAAGATAAGTTTTATCTTAATCAGGAGGTTCCCGGGCTAAGCCACACATTTGGGCCAATCAGCACTTGGGAAGTGCCGATCAGCACTCCAAGAGTGTCGACAAGCCCTCTTGGGTGCTAGGCCCGCGTTTGAGTTTTGGATCGATTTGGACTCCTTTTTTAAGGATTTTTTAGCTGGAAATTGCACCTAGACACATTTTTAATCCGTGTTCTAAAAATTAATCCATTTTTCTTGATATTCAGGTCTTTAAAGTGATAATTATCTTATAGATAAATATTCTAAAAAGACTTAATTATCCACAACTTCTTTGTTATTTGATTATCCACTTTATTCCCATGCAAGTAGGCATATTTTTTACATTAACCAACAAACCAATCACAAAATTATTTAATTAATTTTAATTGTTTAACTAATTAGAATTAATTTAAATTAATCACGCGTGGTTGGTTCCACCCAAACAAATGCATGCGGATTGTAAAAACTTGATCATGTGATATCTTTTAATCCGACGATTTGATTTGGGAATTGGACATACCGTTGCAACCATTAGAATCTTAAGATCATTTTTATGATATGTAATGAATGAATTAATGCATGTAATGCAACTCTAAATTTTGGGTATATGAATGGTCACTCTAGCTAGCCATCTTCCAAGATTAAATTATGGGTGTAAAATCGAGTGTCTACAAGCCACCTTTTCTCTCCCTTTTGACAGGCCCACTCTCTAAGGATTGAGAATTGAAAGTCAAACCATTTAGGCCCTTTTTCCAAAGTGTGTAACTTCTATGGCAAGAGCCTTTCTTGAGGTTACTCACGTTGGAGATTGGGTCCCTTCTTGGGTTTGCTTCTTCTGAGAAGCACAGCTTACTGTCTAGTAGACAAGTTTTCCTTTTTTTTTTACTATTCATATTTATTAGGTGATTCTTCTACTATTCGGTTATTGAGTTATATGTCTTTCCTGTTGTAGCGTTATTTCTATTTGTTGTTGTGAGAGATCGAAAACTTCAAGTGCTCTCAAAAAAGAGATTTAGGTGTTTTTTAAGGGCACATCTCTTTTTGGGTAAGTGGTGTGGAGTCGTCACTTATTTTTTTATACAAAATAAATAATAAAAAAATTAAATACAACTTTACATGACTGAAATGTTCCATTATCATTAATTGAATTAAAAAAAAAAATACAAACATGATAAATTGAGTATTACATGGCTTTGGGTCCTAGTTACAAACTACCAAAAATAAAAAATAAAGATAAAACCTAGGTCTACCTATCCAAAGACACTAAATTCGGAGGTTAGGTTATGGAATGGAAAGGTGCTCGGCACCCATTCTGCCTAGACAGAGTCTGGTCTTTTAGACTCTCGTGACCAATGTACCTTTAATGCATGATATGAATGATATGTTGCATACATGACAAACTTAACCCTAAACTAAATCACATAAATCTACTTCATGAATGTGTCCTCTTCATTAAAAAATTTAGATATGTTTTTGTGAATAAAAAAAAAAAAAATTGATTTGATTCATTAGGAAAAAAAGAATTAGATCTGTTTTTGGTATAGGTAAAAAATTAGTTTTGGTGAAGAAAAATCAAATCTATTTTATTAAATAAAACAAGGCTTTTTTTTTTTTTTTTGCCAAAAAAAATATCAGTTCTGTTTTGGAACAAAGTAAAAAATTGGTTTTGGTTTTTATATATATAAAAAATCAAATCTGTTTTATAAGTAAAAAAATCAAGATTTGTAGAGAATAAAAAATCAGACCTTTTTTTAATGTGAAATAAAATAAAATAAAAAGGGTTTTTTTAGAGGAGGACAACACTCATGAAATAAACCTACGCTACTTGCATTAAACAAAACAAACAAGACATCACTACTTATGAATCAAACAAACAAAACATCGCTTCTTATGACTTTCCTTTTTTATTTCAAAATCTATTATGTTTAAAAAATCATATCTGTATCTAAGGAAGAAACAAATCAGTTTTTATGTTAAAAAAATTCATATATGCATCTAAGGAAGATACTAATCTATTTTTATGTTAAAAAAATTAAGATCTGCATCTAGGGAAGATACAAATCAGTTTTTTATATTAGAAAAAAATGCAGATCTGCATCTAAGGAAGATACAGATCAGTTTTTATGTTAGAAAAAAAATTCTAATTTGCATCTAAGGAAGATACAAATCTATTTTGTGTTTTAAAAATCTCAAGTCTGCATCTAAGGAAGATGCAGAGATCTGTTTTTAGTCTTGAAAAAAAAAAAGATTTGTTAATGAGCAGATTTTTGAAACTCAAAAAGTTAAATCATGACAACAAAAGCATTAAGAAAATATTTCAACAAGAATATTAACAACACATGGCATGAACATTAGAAATTGAAACTAAAAGAATATCTACATCATGCATCATCAAAATAAAAGAAAACAGAAAAAAGTGTAAAGAAAAACCACCTCTTGCATGGACGTACTCTTCTTATTGAGGGAATATTTTAGGGTTCAAAGAAATTTATTCAATTATCTTTGAAACCTAAAATACCTTGCTTACAAAAAGGAAATTCTTAAGGCTAGAGCCTCCAGAATGTCTTTAATGTAAGAGAAAATAATAGATAAGGGGAGTTAGAAAGAGGGAAATCTAAGAGTGTGAAAAAGTGTGCTGAATTTTGAGAGACATCCTCTATTTATAGAGGCTGGGAAGCTAAAAAAAATAGCTAAATGATTAGAATACAAACTGGGACGCATCCTTATCTCTAAAAAATTTAAAAAGATGTGTTTCAGCTTAATCCAAGTTCCCTTGGGCCGAGGCCCAAGTTTTTTTATTATGCACTTCCCAAGCACTAATCAGCACTCCAAAAGTGCCGAATAGCCCTTTTGGGTGCCGGCCTCGTGTTCGAGTTTTGGTTTGTTTTGGACTCCTTTTTTGAGGTTTTTTGAGCCAAGATTTACACTTAGACGTGTTCTTAATCCAAATTCTAAAAATTAAAATTTTTTTAAAATGATAATTCAGGTCTTTTCAGCAATGATTATCTTGTAGATAAATACTCCAAAAAGTCTTGATTATCCATAATTATATTGTTATCTGATTATCCCCTTTTGTTCCTATGCAAGCAAGCCTATCTTTGACACTCACTAACAACCAATCACAAAATTAGTTAATTAATTTTAATTGTTTAACCAATCAGAATTAATTTAAATTAATCACGTGTTGTTGATTCTACCTAGGCACAATGCATGCTAACTGTGAAAACTTAATCATGCGATAGCTTTCAATCCAACGGTCCGATTTGGAAACCGGGCATACCGTCGCAACCGTTAGAATCTCAAGATCATTTTTATGATATGCAATGAACAAATTAACATATGTAATGCAATCATGAATTTTGGGTACATGAATGGTCACTCTAGTCATCTTCCTTGATTAAATCATGGATGCAAAATTGAGTGTCTACAGTTGTATTACTCTGCTGTAATTCTGTTAACAAATTTTTTTTTGGTGTTATTTTTATTTATTCCATTTATATCATTGCTATCCTATTGTATTGTATTCCTGCCATAATATTTGTAATAGTTTTTCCTGCCATGACCATGCCATACACTCGGTCCATAGCATTCATGCCAGGGCGTGTCTACATTGGGTTGGCTTCACTTGTGCACAAGCTAACCTGAAGCGTAGCTCTAGTAAGGCCAGTCTCAACTCTCTTACCTTAGACTAACGAGTTGTAGCACAGTAAGAGGGATCAAGGCCGAACACTGCAAAAGGCCCACCACAAAAGTTTTGAGATATCTATTTTTATTTTCTTTCAATTAGGTTCAACCTATTTGATTCTAAATTTAGGTTCATTTAACATATTTGACCATTGGCCCATTGCTTTGTTCTTCTCACATACTATCAATATCTATTGCAACCGTTTAAATTCCTCTGCTTTCCCTTGATAAGTAAGATCCAAATATTGAATTTCTAATTTTAAATGAACTTAAATGAGATGAATAGTGAAAACATTATTATTATTTTCTTTTGATGGGCTGAAAACATAATTTAAGTTGACCATCTAATTTTTTATTCCATAAGAATTATACTTATCCCAAAGTTTAAGGAAAATTTAATTAGGTAAAGTTTTTAAAATGTTGTATCTTTAGTTTTTCAATTAAATTCAATCATTGATTATACAAGATAATACAGTTTTTTTAAATATTGTACCCCTGAGACATAGATACAAGTGCGTGTTCACATAGGCCCATTAGATAGACCCCATTTGACCACAGTTTAATGGTAATTAATGAAGACCAGCTACGACTAGGTGATCTAGGATACCTAACCTCTTCCCGAGATCGTACCCTAACTCCGAAGTTAGCCTGGTTGTATAGATCTTCATCATGGAGTTAATAAAATTTTCATGAACCTAAACCAAGTGGAGACTCTTTTGTGTATCTATATAGAGACACGTGTGTGATACAGTGATGTGCATGAAATACAGACAATAAAGTACTTTCATATTTGCATATTAAGTGTCCATTTGGAACAGCTTATTTAACTGAAATTGAAAAATATTTGCTGAAAGTGTAGAAAAAAGGTTAAAAAATAAGCTGAATAGTACAGTGGGACTCATGAATAGCATCAAAAAATGCAATAGGACCCATGAATAGTAGAACAAACAAGCTGAAAGTGGAAATAAGTGGAAAATTCAGCTCATTCCAAATGCAAACTAAGCCTTACTTTTATGCTATTTTGTGACTAATTATAAATAATATTTATTTTATAGGTGATTGTGGTGGGCCATTTTTGTGTCTTGGGCTGGATTACTCCTGCTGTACTGTGGTCCTATGATTCTGGGTAGGAGAGTAGCCTAATTGAAACACTCCCTAGGCCAGCTTGTGCGCAAGTTAGAGCCTTGGCAACAATCTTGGGTGCGTCACATGCCTATGGCAGGAAATAATGTTACAAAACATTATAGCAGGAAAAACATACTACAGCAGGATAACTAAAATACTTTAACTAATATGTTTTTCTACTGCAACAATAATACTTGAACAATTCCACAAAGAAAGTTATGTTAGTCCTTAATCAACCATGACAAAAGAAAGGAAGAGTAATATGCTAAAGGAACAGACTTGACCCCTTGGCAGATTCAAGTCCAAAAAGGGAACCAATCTCCAATGTGGGTAACCTCAAAGGAGAATCCTGCCATAGAAGTTACTCACTTTGGAAAAATGGACCTAAATGGCTTGATCTTAGATTGTTAACTTGCTAGAGAGTGGATTGTCGAAGGGGAGAGACGTGGGTAGTCTATTGGTTCATGCTTTTCTACCTCACTCTCGGTTTCCTTGCTTTCTTTGTCTACTTGTTTTCCTTATTTTCTTTCTTTTTCCTCTTTTCCTTAGTTCCTTAGTTGTTGTTTATTGTGAATGTCTACGGCCTTTTATATTGCCTGCTGTAACAAGATTAACCATTTTTATCCCTCAACCACTTTCGGCTTGTTATGGGTGTCCTTCCAGGACTGCCCACTAGTCTGTCGGCTACCTAGCCACCACCACTACACCATGTTGGCCATGCCATGCCTTATTCCCAGACAAAAGTAGTTTTTATTTTTTTTTTCTACTTCCTTTTGCACTCACATCCAGATAAGGGCTAGGTTTCTCTCTTGCCAATCCCTATAGCATGCACCTAGTGATTCCAGCTCATGTTTGCCTCTTTTGGGTGGTATGTCATCCCAATAGGACATTTCCCCCAAAAGAACTTGAGCAGGAACCCCAAAATAGGCTCCCCCCTTCTCCCTACCACCATACCACACCCTCTCTTACCTCAGACCCGTGGCCCACCTCCCCTGTATTGGCTAGGTACAAGTAGGTGGTGCCTGAGCCTTGTGTGCGTGCTCCACTTCCATGTGAGTCCATTGCTTTTTTGGCGTTCTTGTGTTTGCCATTGCCTATAGGTTTGTCTGACTCTGCTGCACGCTCTACTACTCGTTTAACTCTTGTGGCATGGATGAGTTCTTGGGTCTTCATTCTTTGCATCTCATTTCTTCTTTGAGTTGAGCACTGCTTGGGTGTGGGCCTTCTCTTCTTTGATTTGGCCCATGTCTCCTTTCATCCCTTGTCCATGGGCTAGCTAGTGCTCCTGCCATGCCACTGCATTATTCCTGTTATGATATCCTTTACCCTCGTTTGCTTTACTACTTCTGGGCTTGCAAGCTGAAGTGTCTACCATGCCAGTTTCACACGTTATTCCTTCCTAACATTCCTACTGGGTCAGTTCATATAACATCTCAAGCTTCCCCGGCCCATTTCATTCTTTGCGAATCCTTGGCTCATTTCATTATTTCCTACTTCTTACATTCCTATGGACTCTTGCTAAATCTTTGGGGCTTCCCTTGCCCAATTATCACATCCTTTACCTTTGGGTTTAATAGCCTTTAAACCAATCTCATTTACCAATTTCTTTCTTTGGGCTACTCTAACACCTTTTTGCTTTCTTTCTATTTCTTATGATTCCAATGGGCTTACTACTTCATTTTTTGGGGCTTCTTTGGCTCGTTTGTTTTCTTTGGGGCCATTTTACTATTTTGTAGGTCTGTGGACCATTATTCCTACCATTCTAGCCCAATGGTCTTTACTTTGTTGTTTTCTTTCTCTATATTTTTCATATTGTTGGGCTTCTTCTACCATTGCGCCCTTTTGCCAAAAAATGGGCATCAACATTCAGCCCCCTAAGCGTATGAACTGCTCCTACGGTTCATATGCGAATAAAACCAAAAGTCTCTCTTTCTTTTTTTCTATTCTTTTTTTGGAATAGTGAGCCCTGCCTTATTTTCTTTCTTGTTATGAACAGTGTTGTCTCTTCGAATTCCCCAGTTTAGCAGTTATTCTTGGTGATGTAGTCAAAGGAATTACATCCTGCCTTATTCCCCAGTTTAGCACTATTGTTGCCCATTCTTGGTGATGTAGACCCAAGCAATATTGAACTTTCTACCAAGGAGGAGGCCGTGGAGGCCGAGTTGAAGAAAGGGATGAGTGGCAACGCGAAGTTGTCGCATTGGATTAGGGCTTTCTCCAAAGCTTCTAATGTAGTTCGCGTGTGGCCTTCGTTATATTTTGGCTCTGTAAGTTCATTTTTGGCTCTCACCCTCATTATGCTGTAAAACCTCTCTACTTCCGATTGGCCATAAAGATTTCTACTAGGGTGAGTTTGCCATTGGTCCCTGTGTTTCTAGGTCACCTGTATGTGCAGTTAGATATTATGAAGAGTGATGAAAGGCAAGCAAGCTCTTGCCACATAGTTACTATTTCTGCCTACAGTACGATTTTGCAGCATTTGTTGTGGGAGTGTTGTGCTAGGCACTTGGCTAAGTGCAAGTTTGTCCTTTTTGCCAAAGAGAAGTACTGTTCATGTTTGAAGGTTATTACTAATTTTTGTGGTCGTTTTGTATCTGATTTTTTGTTGGCTTACCGTTGGGTTGAGTTGAAGCTATTTGGGCATTCTGTTTTTGAGCTTTCTTATAAAGGAGTCAGCTTTTGTTGGAGGGCATACAGGAATTTGGGCACTGGCTTCACATGTGCTAATTCAGTTATGGGACCCTTTACTAACACTACTGGGACCACCACCCCGTTGACTACCTTTGATGAGAGGGGGATTACATATTTGGCAACCACTAATGCTGGGTGGCTGCCTTATTGATGAGGGTGTTCGCTTTGTTCACTATTCTGTCAATAGAATGAGGAGGTAGTTTCGGTTGGGTTAGGACATATCTGATGATTTCTCTACTATTCCAGAGTCCACTGCTTCCATCCAGCCATTTCTACGGCCTAATGATTTTGAGTTTTAGAGTAAGCATTTCACAGCAGTCACCATTCTGGGTTCACAAAGAAAGGGTCTTTGCATAGTTGCAATGCATGGGTATTGGCAGACTGTGATGACCTCATTTGGGCAGGAGTTATTGGGTAGCTGTGAGTTTTCTCTCATTCCTCCTGATGGTTTTTATGCCATCATTTCTACCAACCTGTGGTTGTTGCTTCCCACCAAATCCGTGGTGGCATATGTTAGGAAACAAAGTAGGTTTGCCATATTTGAGTGGCAAACAAAGGAGAAGGGGTGGTATTTATATGCTGGTGAGTATCCTACGGGTTGGGAGAAGAAAGTAAAGGTGGTGAACCGTTCTACTCCTGCGAAGAAGGGTTCGGTGTCTCAGTCCGCTAAGCCCAAGTCTACCAAGAAAGGGGATGATTCTTCTGAGACTAGTTCTGACATCATTCCTTATGAGGGTGGCCTTCCTCCCATTGGTAACATAGTCCTCAAGGGTTCTCCTCCCTTTGCTCATACCCATTATAGCAAGCACTCTACTACAAGCAAGCCCAAGCCATGGATGCTCCTTCTAGCAGGACCCACAGCAGTAAGAGAAAGATATCTCCACCAACTCCATATGCCACTACCAAGAGGAGAGTATGTTATCTGTAAACTTTGCCTTTTCTTTCTTTTACTTATTCATAGGGCTTTCCTGCGGCTAACTCCACATGCATACTTATTCATCTCTCTCCTCCTTTTTTTTTTTTTTTTTGGTAGTCTAAGTTTTAGGAGGACACTTCTATCATTCGCCTCATATTACCTAATAAGCTCAAGTTGGAGGTACATTCCTTCTCTTTGCATTCATTTTCTTTGCCACGTGTTGCTATGTGTTTTCACTCTCTCTCTTCTTTTTTTTTTTTTGCATGTTTATTTATTTCTTCTTCCTGCCTTAACATCCACCATCCTTCTTTCTCTTCCCCTTTTTTTCTTTTAGGCTAATCCTGAGCCTCTTTCTGTTTATCACCCCACGAGTGGGGAAGTTCCTACCGTTATGGGCATGCCCATGGAGGGCTTCTTTGATGGGGCAGATATTGTGGCTGAGGTCATGGCCTCCGCTTTTGCTGCTACACAGGGAGCTCCTATCGGGGCTCCAATTCCTCCACCCAAGCCTGTTTCTGTTGAAGAGAGTACCCAGACAGAGAGGGTTGGTGAGTCTGTTCTTATTCCTGTTGAGGTTCCTACTCCCCAAAAAGAAGTCACTCCTACAGTTGCATCTCAAATTGGGAGCGCTTCTCCTGTTACTTCTCCTGTCATCTCCGCCAATGATCCCTTTCGTTGCCCTCTCCTAAGCTGTGAAAGATGGCTCCTCGTTGGTGGTCACTCCTTCATCCATTCCTAGTTTTGCCACCCGAAGGCCTAATGTAGATTTATCTTCTGATGAGGGATCTAAAGACGTCCTTGAGGATTTTGAGGATAAACCTATTATAAGGATGAGGGTTTCTAATTTTGATGAGGACGGTGGTGGCGGTGAGCGTGAGACCGAGGCTATGGGTATGTGTCTCTTGTCCTTAACAAATCTTCTCCTTCTTTTCTTCATGTAATTTCCTAGTACAATCCTCTAAATATTCCTTACTTCAATTTTCTTAGCCACAGACATTCCTGCGAAGCCTAAGACTGCAGTAGACATGGCAATGCCTACAGCCCCTACTTCTGCCACACTTGTCGCCCCTATTCCTACAGGTCCTCTTGGTAATTTTCTTTCTCTTGCATCTTCTTTACTCTTCACTATTGGATTCATCCCTTCACTTTGCCTTTCCCTTGTGAACTCATTCCCTACCTTATATTTCTTCCTAGGTCCAACTCCTGTTAAGGTGGCTTTGTCCTCTCGGTTTAAGGCTAGTAGCAGTTCTGCCATTATTCCTGATCTAGCAAGTGAAGCTGCTACCTTCTTCATCTGATTCGACCAACTTAAGAGCAATGATCTTGATCCCTCGGACTTCTAGGGTGTTGGAGCTCCTTATGTTGACTTTCATGGTTTTCGAGTTCATGGGGAGTGCATCTCCCCCTTAGAGGCAATCTATAACAGTCGTGGGGACTTCATGCAGGGGTTTCTTTTTGGCCGATCCACAAGGGAGCACTTCCTTAAGCTATTGGGGAGCATGGTGAACAACATTGAGCATAACTTTGTCGATACTATATCTGTTGAGAGGATTTTGTAGTGGAGGGCCGCGGTTCTGGAGTTGATCAAAGTTGGATTTGCAGTGGAGTTTATGTTGGATCACCTGCGAGAGATTGCTCGAGCCTTCTTTAAGAAGAAGGTTCAGCCTGTTGTAGACGCCATAAATGCTCGCATTGAGGCTTTGAAGAAGGAGGTGGCAGACCTAGAAGCACGTTGTGAGCATCTCCTTTATGGTGTTGTTGGCCCTAGCCGCTTTGGAAATCAGACCCTTTTTTTTTTCTTTTTCTTTTTTTGTTTCCTTCCCCTATGTTTATTTTCTTTTTCTTTTCGCCCTACCCAGTACACTTCCTTATTTCTCTAGCATTTATTTGATAAGTCTAACATAACTTATATATTTTGTGTTTGTAATCTATTATGCTACATCTACTATAGCTATTACTATGATTATGATATAGTGTGTTTTACTAATACTCCAAAGTCTTCATTACTTTTTACAAACGAGAACATACTACAATACTTTCTTGTCACATTATCCCTTGCAAGGGTGGTCACTTGGAGGAAAGAAAACTAAACAAGAGAAAGGAATAACTACATAATGTTTCCTAAGCATAATAACGCTTTAACCATTTGCCGTTACTGGGGTCCATTAGATCTTTTCTGTTCATTTGGGCCAAACGGTAATACCCACTTGCATGCGCTTCCCTTACTATGAAGGGTCCCTCCCATTTTGGTGAAAATTTAGATGGTCCTGCCATACCTCACCTAACATGGTCTACCGTCTTCAATACAAGTTGTCCTTTTGCGAACACCCTCTCTTTAGTCGTCCTGTCATAAGCTTCGGTGATCTTTTGTCTGTATTTGTGGCTGCGCTCTTGGGCCTTCTCCATTTTCTCATCTAATCCTTCCAGGTCCACGCATCTTTCTACCGCGAAGACTTCTTTCTTTTTTTTCTTTCTTTTGTGCTTGCATGACCTTTAAGGAAGGAATCATTACTTTTGCTGGGCTCATTACCTCCATTCTGTAGACTAAAGAGAAAGGAGAAAATCCCGTGACAGACTTGGGTGAACTTCGGTAGGCCCAAAAGGCATCTGGCAAATGCGTTACCCATCCTCTAGTGTATTCCTGACTCATTTTGCTGATAATCTTGATAAGGGTTTTTTTTTTTTTTTTTTTTTTTTTTTTTGTTGCTTTTGCTTGCCTATTCCCTTGGGGGTAATAAGGCGATGACCGGTGGTATTTAATCTAATAAAATTTCAGCATCTTTCTTACCTCACTATTGATAAATGGAGTGCTAGTACCACCTATGATCCTATGAGGTACCCCAAATCTGAAAATTATGTTCTCCTTGCTAAAATTTGTTATGGCTCTTCGTGTGGCCTTACGAAGTGGTATGACTTTTGCCCATTTGGTAAAGTATTTCATAGCTACAAGGATCCATATGTACCCATGAGAGGGTGGGTTAACTGGTCCCACTAAGTCAAGCCCCTAGGTATGGAAGGGCCATGAGGTGACCATGCTATGTAAACTTTGTGGGTGGGTGTGAATTAGGTTAGCCTGCACTTGGCAGCTATGGCATTTCTTCACAAATTCTGCCAATAATAAGCCATCTACAGCATACACTAGTATAGCTTTTTCTTCCTTTGGTACTATTCGCATTCCCCTGTGTGCACTTCCTTTATCATTTCCTTGACTTCTTCAAGACCCAAACATCGTAATGGTTCCCCATCATATCCTCTCTTAAAAAGGATTTCCTCGTGTAAAAAGTAGCGAACTGCCAGCTTCTTGAGCTTATATCTTTCACTATGCTTTTGCAACAGGACACCTTTTGCAAGGTATTGCATGAATGGGCTTCTCCAATCCTTACTGACAAACACAACATGACTTTCTTCTCTATCCGTAGCCAAATGGCAGGCCTAACACTGGTTTTGGACTAGATCTGCATCCTTACCCATGCTGGGCCAATAAAAACTCGCTCCTTGGAGCCGCGATAAAGCTAATCTCACCACAGAACCTGCAAGTTCTGCCATGCACCTCCGTTAGTTTTCTTTGGGTCTCTTCATGCCCTGCACATCTTGACAAAATCCCTCCTAGCATTTTGCAATACAATTCCCCTTTCATCAGGACATAGTCTTTTAATGTTTTTAAGTTAGCGAGGTCTCTTTCTTTTAACAATGCTTCCTTAATGGGAACCCTTCAGTCCTCTTCACACTCTTGCTTTTCATGAAACCTTTCCTGCAGTATTTCAACAATAGACTCCCTTCATTTGTTGACTTCGACTCTAGTACTACTTCCTTTGAAGGCTATTTGTGAGCCCAAAGCGGCCAACACGTCTATGTACCGATTTTCACTTCTTTTGAGTGTACTCTATCTCAAACATAGAAAACCCTTCTTCCATTTTCTGAGCTAGCGTCCTGTATAAAGCCAAACTTGGTTCCTTTAAAGAGAAACTCCCCTTGGCCTGGCAAACCACTAGATTGGAATTGCCTATCACTTTCAAATGTTTGATCCCCATCTTAAGGGTTGTGGCTAACCCAGGAAGATAGGCCTCGTATTCCACGATATTGTTTGAACAAGGAAACTCCAACTTGAATGAGAGTGCCACGGTCTCTTCTCCTTCATGATAGAGGACCACTCCTGTGCCCTCTGAGTTTGCTGTAGAAGAGCCGTTGAATTTCATGACCCATTGCTCTTTGATTATTTCTGCCATGGCCACTTCCTGTGGAACTTTATCGTCTAGTGGGAATTCCTCTTCTCTTGGAAATTACGCTAGCAAGTTTGCTATGGCCTGACTCTTTACTGCCTTGGGTGTTCTTACCTTTAAGTCATATTGCGACAATTGTAACAACCATTGAGATGTCCTTCTAGAGAGGAGAGGTTGCAAGACAAGGGCTTTGATTGTGTGGGACTTTGTCATCAGGTGTATCTCGTAGGCCAAGAAGTAATGACGCGACCTTTGTGATGCATAGACTATTGCTAGGCATGCCCTTTCTGCTCTAGGGTAGCGGGTCTCTACATCCCTTAGAGCGTGACTTACATAACAAACTGGTTATTCAATATCGCCCCCATCTTCTTGAGCTATCAAAGCACCTATGGCCGATGAGCTTAAGGCCAAATAAAGCAGTAGTGGCTCTTTGTGGACTAGGGCTTGCACCATATGGAGATTTGCCATGATTTACTGTAGCCTTCGAAAGGCTGCATGTTGCACTTCTCCCCACTTGAAGCCTTGTCCTTTCTTGAGCAATTTGGTAAAAGCTGAGGTGATCGATGTCAAACTAGGGATAAACCTTCGGATGTAGGAAACTTTTCCTAGGAAACTCTTTAACTCCTTCACTG
The DNA here is from genome assembly GCF_001633185.2 of Quercus lobata. Lineage (NCBI taxonomy): Eukaryota > Viridiplantae > Streptophyta > Magnoliopsida > Fagales > Fagaceae > Quercus > Quercus lobata. The sequence continues at coordinate 24,852,340 of NC_044910.1, read as the reverse complement.
TTGCTAGTGGCTTCATGGTTGCTATGGCCATGGCTTTGGCTGGGTCCACGTTTATTCCCTTGCTATGGGCCAAGAATCCCAAAAATTTCCTGGTTGACACTCCGAAAGCACATTTTAGTGGATTCATTCTCAACCTGAAAAGTCTGCATCTTTCAAAAACCTTTCTTAACAACTTATCGTGGTCTTCTTGCCTTCTTGACTTCATGACTATGTCATCCACATAGTCTTCTACCTTGTGGTGCATCATGTCATGGAATATGGCAGTCATCGTGCACTAGGTGTTCTGAAAGCAATTTTCTCCCTGTCTTTTGGCGCCATTCGAATCTGGTTGTACCCGCTGAACCCATTCATGAAGGAAAACATGGCATTCCTGCTACGGAATCTATCAACAGATCCATGTTGGGTAGCGGGAATTCATCTTTGAGGCATACCCAATTCAAGTTCCTGAAGTCCACACAACATCTTATCTACCCGTTTTTCTTCTTCACTAGTACAATGTTGGACAACCATCGCGGGTGCTGAATGGGTTTGATGAAGCCAGCCGCTAATAACTTTTGCACTTCCTTCACTATCTGTTCTTCAATTTCGATGTGAAATACTCTGGCAAGCTGAGCCATCAGTTTAGCCTAGGGATCTACATTAAGCATGTGTCCCAGTGTCCTAGGTCTAACTTAGGCATTTCATTGTAGTCCCATGAAAAAACATCTCTGAACTCTTTTAGCAGTAGGATTAACTCTGCCTTTTCACCTTATGACAATTTTGAACTTATTGAAATAGGTCTGGGCTTCTACGAGTTTGTACCTAAATCAACTTCTTTTAACTTCTCTTCTGTCGTTACTTGTGTCCTTTTCTATTGTAACCTCTTCTTCGCTTTTCGTGTTGCTTTCTTCTTCTGCATTTTCTTGGGCTACACAGGACACTAAACTTTTATGTTGTGACCCTTGTCCAGGACCCCCTCACATACTGCAGGTGGGCGTCACACCTTCATAACTTGTAGACTATCCTGCCGTCAGGTGTTCGTACCCTAACGCATCATGGCATGTCACTTGACTCCGAAGTGGGCGCTTCTTTCCTCTTCTTTCTCCACATTAGAAGCTCTCTTAGGTTAGGCTCTGGGTTATCTTGAATATTATCCCATCTGGGGACAAAGGTGCCTTGTGGTTTGGACACCAAAATTTCACCGAATGGTGTCCATTCGTCATAGAACATGGTTTCTGAAAGTTCAATTAGTGTGTAAAACACCTATGAACGTTTAGACTCCCAATTTACAAATTACGAACACAAGCTTATAATCAAACAACGTATGTGCGGAATATGAGAATAAGCTAAAACGAAATTGGTAAAACAATCTAAACCGAAATTAATCACAACCACAGTAGTAATTAAAAGGCAAAGATTAAGGGAAGAGAGATACAAACACAAAGACAACAAAGTGATGTGTTATCGAAGAGGAAACCGAAGTCCTTGGCAAAAAACCTCTCTGCCGCCCTTCAAACGCTCAATAATCCACTAGAGAATAAAGCTGAGATACACAAATAGCAGAAGATCCTCAAAGCCTAATCTACCCAGTGCACCTAAGCCTTCCAAACTTCTTGCTACAACAGGGTTACATCGAACCTTGTCTTCTCTAGCTTACCGAATCCTGCAATCGCCCATTGCATCAACCAAAATGAATTGGTCCCTTCCGAACTACTTCCAAAGTACCAAAATACCTTCTTATAAATATGGGTATGGTGAGATAAGGATTTGACTAATGTACCTCTCAAGGATATATCAATGGAGAGGGTGAGAGTAGAGGAATTTGGAGAATCAAAGGATGAAGGTTGTGGATGAGTCAATCTTGTTTTTCTTTAGGGTTTCTCTCTCAAAATCATCTCTGAAAGCTCTCTACATTTTGTGGGTATAAGAGTATTTATAGTAGGGTGAGTGAGGAATGCGAACAATCAGTTTTCATCAAACAGGGCATTCTGGCGACAACAGCTCACGACTGGAACGAGTCGCGAGTTTAAGCTGTGAGCTAACTGCCTGGCCAGTCTAGAAGTTTTGTCCTGTAGTGCTCCAACTGGCGTGACCCTTCAACTCCCCTGCATGCTTTACACATATGCCACCTTTAGTGACTTACCAGTCGCGAGATCCAGTTGCGAGGCTCTTCTTGAGTGCACACTCTTGAGCTTTTCATCACACTCTCTCACACACTACACTTACATGATTCTCACCTAAATACAAGGTTTCTAAATGCTGAATTACAAGCAAATTTTGCACAGAATAAAGCCAAAAAAATGATTGAATAAATTCAACCTTACAGTTTCTACTTAATAGGCTTCTACTTGTTCAAAGGGTGACAGGTTTACCACTATCCGTATCATCCTGCCATTCAATCTTCCTTTCACGCATTGATGATAGGTAGACGGGACTAACCGATATTTGTGCAACCACGGTCTTTCCAATAATATGTGGTATGAAACTTTTGTTTTGACTACATAGAAGCATGTCAAGGAGGCTATTGGCCCCACTTTCAACCATAGCTGAATGTGTCCCACAGTGTACTCACCTCTTCCTCCGAATCCCATCACTTCCATTAGACATCCCTAGATTTTTCCTTCTCAAATTCTTGCTACTTGCAGTGTGCTAAGTGGGATGAGATTTATTAAGGTGCTTGTATCTACTAAGGCTCTCTTAATGGGGATTTGGTTTATGGAGGCCGCCAAGTAGAGAGGTCTCCTGTGGTCTAAATAGCCTACCTCCGTGTCTTCATCGCTAAAAGTAATCTCGTTAGTGTCTTGTAGGAAGGCTTTATCAGCTTTGATTTCTGCCGCCAAACATTCCATTCTTGCCTCTGAGGCAATGCTTACTAAAGCCTCTATGGCAATTCTTCGTTCGCTGGCTATGTGTTCCAACTGATTAAACTAGTTCTTAAACCTAGAAATTCTCTTTAGGGTGGTAATGGTTGTGGCAAGCAGGGCTGGCCTCTCTTTTTCATCTTCTCCTGAATCTGAGCAAATAACAACTACTACTACCCCTTTTCCCTTATGGTTCAGAAGTGGGTTTCTTTGAACTTCTAGCTGAGACAATTCGAGAGTTCCCTCTCTGATTCTATGGTGCACTAATCTACAAAGTGCCCAACATTCTACGGTATGAAGTTGCACATAATTGTGCAAATGGCAAAAGTGTGGGTCCCTTCGCTCTTCTTCAGTGGGTTCTCTAGAAACTTGATTGGGCTTGAAGACCCTATCTGAAATCCATTTATCCAAGAGCACATCTAGCTCCTTTGGTGTACACGATAATGGTGGGGGAGTCTCATACTCCCTCCCATTTGATTTTCTCTTCTTTTTACCGGTAGATACTGCCATAGCCTGTAGTGTGGATTTTCGGTCTTTGGGCCTGTCAGAATTTGGCCTTACTGATTGGGCGGTCTTCCTAGATTTTTGCAATAGCAGCGCGAACTGGGAGATCTCCAGGTTCTCCAAGACAACTCTATACTTCATGATCATGTTACCCACACACATTTCCACCAATGTCTTTTCTTCATAGTGATCATAGTAGTCGAAGGCTATGTCCCTAAACCTCTTAATGTATTCCATCAGGTCTTCACAGCTCCTTTGCTTGGTTGCTTGCAAAGTTGCAAGTGTTACAGTTTCTTCTCCATGAAAATACTTGGTGCAAAATACATCCACCATATCATCCCACATCGGGATTGATCCTGGTTTCAAACTAATGTACTAGGTGTAGCTCGGTCACATAGGGATTTGGAAAACTCTCGAAGACACAAATCCTTGTCTGCTGCGTAGGGATCGAGAGTGTCAATAAAGTTACTCACGTGCTCGACAGCAATTCCCCTTCTGTTATCGTATTGTGCAAAAGTTTGTGGCTCATATCTATCAGGATACGTCTTGCTGAGTATTTTTAGTGAATAAGGAGACCTTCATGCATAGAATCTTTCCTTGGGCACCTTGGCCCTCTCCTATTCTAAAAGCGCTCCAACTTCAACCATGGTAATAAAATGCTATTCTATGTTCTGTGGGCCACCCACAACAGAGGTTTCTTCCTTGTCTGCCGCATACTCTAGGTCATGCTAGCTTCCTTTCTCTTTCGTCTTGTCTGCCTTCATCTGACGAATCTCTTCCATCAGCTATTGTTAGGAATGCTACACAGATTACAGCACTTCAATAAAAAATATGGTATTGTTAGCAGGAGTTCTTTGTTGTTGCTGTGGCCCAGCCCCGCTCCTTTAATACCTTCTGCTTGATTGAGCTGGTGCTAGTGGGGCGTGGCTGGCTTTGACTCCGCTTGTGAGAGCACGACACTCATGTTTCACGTCATTTTTTACCTAGGGGGCATAACTTGTGAGGGTTTTATTTTTTTTTCCCTGTCTTTTTCCCAACTCCCCAGTTGAGTTACCAATTTAAATGTGGTGGGCCTTTTTTGCATCTTGGGCTGGATTGCTCCTGCTGTACTATAGCCCTATGATTCTGGGAAGGAGAGTCAAGATTAGCCTAATTGAAACACTCCCTGGGCTAGCTTGTGCTCAAGTTAAAGCCCTAGTAGCAATCTTGGGTGCGTCACATGCCTATGGCAGGAAATATTATTACAAAACATTATAGCAGGAAAAACATACTATAATAGGATAACTAAAATACTTTAACTAAAATGTTTTTCTACTGAAAACAATAATACTTGAACAATTCCACAAAGAAAGTTATTTTAGTCCCTAATCAACCATGACAAAAGAAAGGAAGAGTAATATGCTAAAGGAACAGATTTGGCCCCTTGGCAGGTTCAAGTCCAAAAAGGGAACCAATCTCCAATGTAGGTAACCTCAGAGGAGAATCCTGTCATAGAAGTTACTCACTTTGGAAAAATGGACCTAAGTGACTTGATCTCAGATCCTTAACTTGCTAGAGAGTGGGCTATTAAGGGAGAGAGACGTGGGTAGTCTATTGGTGCATGTTTTTACCCCTATCACTCATATTTTCTACCTCACTCTCGATTTCCTTGCTTTCTCTGTTTCCTTACTTCTTCTTCATTTTTTTTTCTGTGTTCCGTAGTTGTTGTTTACTACGCATGTCCATGGCCTTTGATACTGCCTGCTGTGACAAGATTTACCATTTTTACCCCTTAATCACTTTTGGCTTGTTGTGGGTGTCCTTCCAGGACTGCTTACTGGTCTGCTGACTACCCAGCCACCACCACTACATTGTGTTAGCAGTGCCATGCCTCATTCCCAAACTAAGAGTAGTTTTTATTTTGTTTTCTACTTCCTTTTGCACTCCCATCTAGATAAGGGATGGGTTTCTCTCTTGCCAATCCCTATAGTATGCATCTAGTGATTCTGGCTCATGTTTGCATTTTTTGGGTGGTATGTCATCCCAGCAGGACATTTCCTCCAAAAAAGCTTTAGCAGGAACCCCAAAATATTCTCCCCCCTTTTCCCCACCGTCAAACCACACCCTCTCTTACCTCAGACCCGTGGCCTACCTCCCCTGTATTGGCTAGGTACAAGTAGGTGGTGCCTGAGCCTTGTGTGCAAGCTCCACTTCCATGTGAGTCCATTACTTTTATGGCATTCATGTGTTTGCCATTGCCTATAGGTTTGTCTAAATCTGCTGCATGCTTTGGTACTTGTTTAACTTTTGTGGGGTGGATGAGTTCTTGGGTCTTCATTCTTTGCATCTCATTTCTTCTTTGGGCTGAGCACGGCTTGGGTGTGGGCCTTCTCTTCTTTGATTTGGCCCATGTCTCCTTTCATTCCTTGTTTGTGGGCTGGCTAGTGCTCCTGCCATGCCACTATATTGTTCCTACTATGATATCCCTTATCCTTATTTGCTTTACTGCTTCTAGGCTTGTGGGCTAAAGTGCCCACCATTACAGTTTCACACATTATTCCTTTCCAGCATTCCTGCTGGGTTAGTTCATATAACATCTTAGGCTTCCTCGGCCCATTTCATTTTTTCCTACTTCTTACATTCCCATAGGCTCTTGCTAAATCTTTTGGGCTTCCCTAGCCCAATTACCACATCCTTTACCTTTGAGTTTATTGACCTTCGAACCAAATTCCATTTACCAATTTCTTTCTTTGGGCTACTCCGGCCTGTTTTTACTTTCTTTCTATTTCTTACGACTCTCATGGGCTTACTACTTCATTCTTTGGGGCTTCCTTGGCCCGTTTGCTTTCTTTGGGGCCACTTTACTATTTGTATGCCTATGGACGGCAAAAATGGCCCATTACCATCAATTTTGGAAATAATTTGCTCAGAAACACTGTTTCCGAACTATATAGCAATCTACCACTTTTTCGGGCCTATAGCGGTGTTTTCCTGAAAAAATTTTTTATAAGTCCCATAACAGGTTCAAGGGGCCCTATAGTGGCGTTTTTAAGCCCTATAGTGACGTTTTTGGGCCCTATAGTGACGTTTTTGGGCCCTATAGCGGTGTTTTCCTGCAAAATTTTTTTGTAAGTCCCATAACAGTTTCAAGGGGCCCTATAGTGGCCTTTTTTAAGCCCTATAGTGACGTTTTCGGGCCCTATAGCGGCGTTTTCGGAAAAAGTGGTATTTCTCTAATTATTTCCGAAACAGTGCTCTGTTGCTAAATATTTCAAAAATTAATGCTAATGGGCCATTTTTGCCCCTATGGACCATTATTCCTGCCATTCCAACCCAATGGTATTTACTTTGCTGTTTTATTTCTCTACCTTTTTCATATTATTGGGCTTCTTTTGCCATTGGGCCCTTTTGCCAAAAAATGGGCATCAACATTGATAAATATTTTACATATTAATGAACTTTATTTGAGGCCGAATGATGGATTCTAATTCAAGTGGGCTGAACCCAAATTAAACTTAAAGCCTAATCAGAAGTGGAAGGCAAAGAAAAGAAAGAAGAAGCTATTCACGTGACCTTGTGGAACTCCGATTGTTAAAGGCTAAGTGCCAAACTTGAAGAAATCCAGGATGAAGGTGTGAATTGTGAAGTAAAAGCAAGAAGCAAAGAAAAAATATAATTGAAAGGTGGTGGAGACATCTATTTGTGGGCTTAAGACCTTGAATATCTTTTAGTGGGCTTCTTTCTTACTAAACGGCAATACAAATTAGAGAAGAAGAGAGACTTTTGGGCCATTTGGGTTTTGCTTGTGAAACTCTTGAAGTCCGCATGTGGGACTACAAGTATTAAAATCCTAGTTTCACTTGTATTGGGACTATGTCATAGCGTCAGGTAGTGCGCAGATATATATAAATAGAGAGCAAACAAAAAATAAGGGGGGATTGGAGGGCAGAAGTTTAGAGAGGCTGAGGAGCCACCGATGGCCGCTACATCTGTGGCTTTCCTCCACGACAGTTTTATTTGTTTAATTTAATGTTTACTATTTTATTTTTATTTTTTCTTTCAATTACTATGAGTAGCTAAATTTTCAATTAAGTTTGAGGATGAAACCTTATTAAGGATTATCAGTTTTATTTATGTGATTTGATTTTTCTCACAACGGTTGCTCTTTAATATGATTTAAATTGTTCTTACTTCATCTCAATTGACTAAAGTAGGATTCTTAATATGAGTTCAATCATGTGTTTCTCATATTTTGGATTTATCTTAATTGATTGAATGCTTGGTTTATTATTTCTTGATTTTAAAATTGGATATCTCTTGAGATTTGTTTGTCAACTTATACAATTGAAGATTTGATTTTTAAAATTGGATATCTCTTGTAATTTGTTTTTCAACAAATACAATTGATGATTTGATTTTATACATAGGAAGCAAAGAAGAGCATACTTCAGATTTTTGAACATAGGGCTTTCAATGATAATATTTTCCATGATAGTAAGATTGAATTATAGATTATCATGTAGTAGGTTGAGAAAAATTAATGATCATGAATATATGTTAATATGAATTAACAAGGCGGATTCCAAAGCCTTAATTCCTTTCTCTTAATTGTTTACATCTTTTTACTACTTTAATAATATCTTTGCTTAGCTTTATTTAATTTCAAACAACCAATTTTTATTAAACTAGATTAGAATTAATTTGGTTAAGTTTTGATTAATTTTCCTTCAAGTCTCTATGGGTTCAACCTTGTTCTTGTCAAACTATACTTTAGTATAGTTCGTGCACTTGCAAGTACTTTTTAAAATTTCACAACCTAATGATAAATAATGAAGACCAGCTATGATTGGGTGATCTACGGTGCCTAACCTCTTCTCGAGATCGTACCCTAACTCACCTTCATCATGGAGTTAATAAATTGTTCATGAACCTATAACCAAATGGAGACTTCATTGTGTATCTATTTTAGAGACATGTGTGTATTCTAAAGCCCGTGCTAACTTTGATTCCAAACCACATCAAGAAAGATTAAGTAGCACGAGAGATGCATGATAAGTACATGTCCACTATATGCATATGGGACAGTATCGGCTCCAGGATATATTTTTAAGGGGGTCAGCAAGAAGATGCATTTTGGGTATTAAAAAAAAAAAAAAGTGGTAATCTTGCGGTCTACCTGATTTCTTTATTACAAAATTTTTCATAGTATGTACTAGCAAGAGAATACAAGATGAAAAGTGTTACATTTACAACATTTTCACAACACTTTTCCAACAAATTTTAGGTTATAGGTTTTTATTAGTTCTAATTTAAACTCACTACTGAAATTACTTTTTTCCTCATCAATAATAGCTAATAACAATCTACCACTTAGGCTTTATTATGAGCATATTATGAATATATCTAGACATTGCATTTTGTACCCCTTACAACTCGAGCTCCCGTTCCCTAATAATACTCAAACTCTAAGGCCCAAGGCTAGTTTAGAGCCCAATTAGATATCAAATTGACTTGAGGAGTGTTAAAATGGAAAATATAACCTTTTAAATGAGCAAAAACTTATTTTTGGAAATAAAAGACCAAAGTGGCCCTCGACCCACGTATGTGGGCCATAGTATGCATACGCAAGCATAAACCTAGATCACATAGTGAGGGTTTCAAAACCATAAAAGAGGCAAGTTTTCTGTAATAATGGCTGAGGTTTGGAATGAATCCCATATCGTCTGGGAGTTATTCCAAACCCCTTTTTTCCACTATATAAATCCTTACATGGTACATTTTCAAAACACACAAAAATCCCAAGGGAAAAAACCTAAGATTCACTAGAAAATAGTGAATCAAAATGGAGTTTTCACAAAACACCCTCAAGTCATATTTTATTTGATTGGGACCTCTTTTGGCCCTAATACTTTGAGTTTAAGATTACTAATCACTTGTTTAATGACTTGTGATAGGTTTGACTGAGGGAAACGGTCAAAATCAAGCTTGTAAAGCTTCTCATTTGAGGTATTGAGTCCAACCCTTTCTTTTTATTTTTTTTTCTTTTTTGCTTTTCTTTTTGCGTTTTAATCTTGTTTTTTTGCTTAGTTTATGTTTGTGTATGTCTATTTAGGTTAGTTTAAGGGTTCTTTTCATGTTAAATGCATGTATGTTGTTAGAATTTTCATTACAAAGTTCTACTCTATTTTCTGTGTTTTTAGCATAATCTTGCCTGTGCACACAGGCTTGTTCTTGCGTGCGCAAGCCGCAGCCTAGAAACCCTAATTTTATTTGTTTGTTGCTTCTGTTTTCACATGTTTGTTCTATTTAGCTTCTTTTCATATGTTATATGCTCCATAAGTTTCTGTTTGCTTTGTTCACATGCTTGTTTTTCTTTAACATGCCTAGATTAGGGTTTTATGCTTGTTACTTGCCTTGATGCCATTCCATTCATTCACATGTCCATGCATTAATGTCATAGGTGCTATGTTGGTGAAAGGTAAGTAAAGGTAAGTCATGCATTGGTATGAACATGCATTTGATGATGTATGTCATTTTAATGTTTGTTTTATATCCCAATTGTATGCTTTATGTAGTGTTTGTGATTGCCATGATACCTTGCTGCCATTATTAAGTTGCTGCTTTGTTTGATATGTATAATAGGGTTTCACATGCTACATGTATGCTATGGATTTTTATTTGGGTATGGGTTTGGCTCTTTATTGCTTTATGGATAGATATGTATGCGTTTTGGGATGATGATGCCATGTTGTATGTTTAGATGTATGCTAATGTGTGTGTGAGTATGGATACAAGTGTTGAACATTTTTTTTAATGAGGTTAAGACGTAAAACACAATGATGGGAGGCCAACCTTAGGGTTGGGCGATCTTAGGTGCCTAACACCTACCCAAAAGCGTACCTAAACCCCGAACCCATATCTCTGGTAGTAAGATCAAAAGGTCCTTCCTCAAGAGGATGCTATATATATGGTTCCTAAACTATTGCAAAAATTAGGTGGTGACTCCAAAAACCCCTTGTGCCCACAACATAGCGTTTCCCATATAAGATAAACTATAAGTTCATTGCATATTGTTTATTAATATGATGAAGATACTAATTATTTTTGCTAAGATTAAATCTTGGAAATCATCTTTTAAAAAAAAAATATACAATCAATATATGAATTATTGATAAGAATCAACAAGCACCATTAAAGGATCCATTGCATGTTTCAGTTGGGCCTATTACTAGAGCAAGATCCAAGAAGATCAAAGAAGCACTTAATGGGCTGATTCAAGAGATTTGGGCTTAGTCTAAAACTGGGCATTCCAAACTTAGCCTAAAAGAAGATGAAGGCATAATGAATTTAATCCAAGCTATTGATAGGGCTGATTTTGCTTAATTGGGCTTAATTTCCAACAATGGTGTGCATTAATAGCTGATTGACTTTTCTTCCTTAGGTGTGATTTCCTTGCCCATTTCAGTCTATTTTTTGGCATGGATGAGCTACTAATTTCAAACCAAATCAACCTAAATTTTAGGCTTCTATTATTTAGTCCTTTTTTATCTACTTCCTTTTTTTTTTTACTTTCAGACCAAATCATCCTTAATTTTAGGCTTCTATTATTTTGTCCTTTTTAGCTATGTTTTATAAATAGCATGCACTCATTGTAATCAAGGGAGGAATTATTGAATAAAAATCATAGAAAAACGTGAGGGTTGCTTCTTCTCTTGGTTCTTCACTGAACTTGTGAACTTATCAAGGATTCTTCCTTTTGGCGTTCAAATTTTATATCTTCGGTTCGTGATTCAATTATAATCACTGGGTCAAGGTTTGTTACTTTATACCTTTGGTTCACATTTCATTTATAGACATTGGGTCGGGTTTTCTATCAAAAATATGAATTTTAGCATTTTGTGGCAAGTATTCCAATATTGTTTGTTAGGTCTCAAAGCGTGTCAATTGACGTTCACATCAATTATTGTTGTTAAGTGAACTCCAAGTGAGATCTAAATACAATAAAATTTTATGTATTAGTTTATTTCAAATTTGTTAAGATCTATATAAATGATTTTTCTTTTAGATTTAAGATGAACAAATTTATACTTTTGTTGTTAGGCTTACTATTTTCCCCCCATATTTTAAATCAAATTGGTTTGGTATTGGGGTTTTTTTTTTTGTGTTTGAAAAGACTAAGATATTATCAAGATGATCATATTCAAATTCATTTAAATTGGGTTTAAAAAAATTTAGGTCTAGGGGGTTCAAAATTTATTTTAGGAGGGTCAAATAAAAAAACAAAAAAAATTATATATATATATATATATATATATAGGCTCGGCTCAATGGGTTCATTTGAACCCCTGAACTATACCTAGAGCCACCCATGATATGGAGAAATTATAAGGTCCACATGATGGATAAGTGATGTGGTCCACCATTTTACTAAAAGACTCTTATCTGTTTAAAATTGTTGAGTTAGAAAATTTTTTTAAACAAAAACTAGAGGATTGTATAATTTCTCTATGATATGGGAGATGTGATAAACCCATCTTGGCCCAATTAGGTTTCCCATTTGTGAGCCCGACACAACTACCCACATTGATCATTTAATTAATTTGTAACATTAAGAAAAATTAAAGTGATTAATTACAGGAACAACTCCTTACATGCCCCACATGCACTTCTTCCTCTCTTACTTTCTACCAATTCTCTTTTTGTGAGTGAGTGAAAAAATAACAGCTAATATTGCACTATCTTTCTCAATTTCCATCTTCTCTAATGATATCTAGGCTACCGATTAAGTATGACTTGATCTTGTACTATGCATGTAGCCAACAATTTTTGCTTAGGGACGAAAAATTTTAATATAAATATATATATATATATATATATATATATGATGATGCCGTAATATCACCAGTGAGCAACACAATCCACGCTCGCTCTCGCTAACAACCTGCAAGAAGAAAAAGTGATCTCGCCGTGGGCACCGGTGTGGTGTCGACCAAATACCCTCCGACGGTCAAATTAGAACTGTTCTCAACTCTAGAGTGTTAGAGAGGGTAAATTATGCGTACCTTGATTTGCGAGGGTATTGAAGCTTTTATAGTAGAAGAAAATCGGCTTCCCTTCCTTGGACTAGAAGTCTTTTCCTTATGGGACTCTTCCTTTAACAATCCCAAGCGTGATGGACAAGTATTTCCTTGTAGAGTGGGTTTTTTCATTAAAGCGGATGTTCTAGAATTATCTTTGTGCGAACATCCTGATTTTCCTAGGGTTCCCTCGGATTCCAAACGTGTACACCAAGTATTTTAAGTGACGCTAAGTCCTCGGCCCACGCTTAATATTGGCCCATGAGTCCGAATCCGTCAAGCCCAATGTTCCGCAATTTCTGACCCCTTCAGTTGCCCCCTTCACCCTATGGTCCGTCATGTTTTTAAGTGGTCGGATCATTAAGATGACGGTTAAATGTAACTGGGCATGACGATCAAGGATTGCTAATGGTGACGGTTAAAAACTTTGACGTTCCCAGATGGAACATATTGACGGATGAAGATTCATGAAGTTGATGGCTCCTTCAAGGGTACGATCCGTGGACGCGTGTTGCCAGGTTGTCACATTAATGAGGCTTGCCACGTGTCCTTCTTGGATTGGATGGTGTATCGGATCGAAGCGTCGCTTCGTCTTCCGTGCATTTCTCATATATATAGCGCACCTCTCTTCCCTCATTTCTAACATTTTCAGCAAGAAATCGTTGTCAGAGCGAAGTCGTCAGCCTTGTCAGAGCATTCCGTTGAGAATCTATACCCGTCAGCTATTTCATCTGTCAACTACTCTTTACACAGTGTTGTAAGTACTTCATTCTCATTTTTCATCATCATTTTTTTTTTAATGTTACATTTTGTGTCTACATTTTTGTTAGACCTACACACCCGTCAACAATTTTAGACCCGTCAGTCTTAGGTTTTATCGTCAATTTGTAGGAAATGTCTAGTGCATCAAGTAACCAGTCAGTGGTCCGTGATGGGACGGAATACGAGGAGGTATACCCGTCCGGTCATAAAGACCAAGAGAGTCCCGGCGAAGATAGGAGTCCGTCTGCTTCTTCTTCATCCTCAGCAGATGAGGATATGGAGATGGTTGAAGAAGAAGGTTCATCTAATGACGACGGGGATCAAGCACTGGGACCCGTCGATGGTGTTGGTGGACTTAGGGAGTTCATCATGCTACCAGAGTGGACGGTGCATAGAGTCACATCCATCATCAAGGAGAGACACTTCAGCACTTTTAGGACAAACTTCCAAATTCCAGATAACATTTCCATCCGTCTACCATACGTGTTGGAGAAGTGTTACTACGAAGGCGTAGAAGGTGTCGGAGTGTACGAGCAGATGCTGAAGGCAGGACTTCGGTTTCCGCTAAGTACACTTCATAGAGAACTCTTATATTATCTGGGACTGTCCGTCACCCAGATATCTCCAAACGCCTAGAGGGTCTTCATAGCGATGGAAATCCTCTATGGAGCAATGTCAGACGGACGTAGGAAGTTGACGGTTCGTGAATTCCTTCATTACTACCATCCAGATGAGATCGATAGATCAAGGGGGATGTACAGTTTTGCTAGTAGAAGCCCTTTGTTGAAGGTCATCTTTGAGACTCCCGACTCAAATAGAGACTGGAAGAGTCGTTACTTTTTTCTAGAGGGTAACACGTGGATGAACCGTTCTGGGGAGACGGAGTACATGCCTGTTGACACAACTTGGGGAGTAATACACCCTTCACGTATGCACCCGTCCGAATTTTATAATCCTTTTCATACCATCCATTATAATTTTTATAACTGTCTATTTCTCTACAGGTAGACGGCGCCCACAAGTTAGTCTTGAGGAATTTGGTTTTCTTGAAAGATTTTCCAGAAGACTAAGCCGGAAGAAAGGACTTGGGCCAAGTTAGTGAACCCAAAAACAAAACATTGGTATTGTGACGGTCCCGAACCTACCCGTGAAGCCATTATATACAACGAAAGAGTCCACAGACGTAAGTCCGTCAACTTTTACTTTTCGAAAGTAGTTTTTAATTTATGTAGATAGCTTTATCCATCCTGTATTACAGAAATGGACGACGCAAAGAGAGGGGCACTGATAAAATCGCTGGCCGTCAAACAAAAGGAGACGAGCGAAGTTGTGGTTCCCAAGGGGTTGGGGTCATCGGCGAAGAGGAAGCAGCCGCCCAAGTCTGACCGTCCACATAAGCAGCAGAAGGTTCCTCTGGAACCCATTGTGGGCTTGATGGCTGAGGGAGCGAAGACCGTCACCCCAACAAAACATGGGTCCGGCAAGGGCTTAATGAAGGCCCCGTCCACCAGCCAGGAGAAACCTCCACCTCTTCTCCGTGATGACTCAAAATTCTCCTTGGAGAAACTTTCGTCCATAATTTCCACGGAGGATTACGAGGACCTGGGTAATCATTCGACGGAGGCAATGGGGGAGACGGGTCTGTTTGCTGTTGCACAGGTAACTTTTATCCGTCCCTTTATGTCCGTCCACATTTTTTAGCCTTCTGTTTAACACTTTTAACTTGTTTATTCCAGTCCTTGGTTATGATGAAGGGCCTAATGGACCGGTGCCTAAACCGTGAGGTGACTCTGGACCGTGTACGAGCAAAAGCAGAGCAGACGAAGGACGAACTCGGTTAACTTCATAAGTGGAAGTCTACTATGGAGAAGAAGTTCGACCTGTCAGAGAAGACTAGGAAGGAGCTTGAGAAGAGGACGGAGGAAGCTGGGAAGGCCTTGGAGGCAAAAGACGAGGAGATAAAGGACTTGAAGGAAAAGCTCCGTCAAGCCAAAAAGGATGCTGCCAGTGAATACCGAGACTCCGAGGCTTTGTTGAAAGAGCTGGGGGTTCGTTCCTTCAAGGCTTCGACGATGCACTCCGTCAGCTTAAAAAAGCCTACCCTGACCTGGATTTGTCAACGATAAACGTCAATGATCAAGATCAGACGTCTGTTCTGCCCGCCGCTTCAGAGAATACGGACGACCTTTTTGGCGATGATGCGGTTCAGGGTGACGGAGAATCAGTCCCGTCGAAGGATGCCCAAGTTGCCGACCCAAATAAAGTAGCCTGATATTACTTGTCTTTTTGTAATTTATTTTAAGAACAATCCGTCCTCTTTTTTTGTATTAAACTCTTGCCCCCTGGGCTTTTTATTCGCTTATTAATGTTATACTTTATTTTTATGCTTTCTATTTTTGTTTGGAACTTGATTAAAAATCCGTCCTCCTCATGAAGGAGAGATTCTGAGAAAATACTCGTCTATCCTAGTGTACTTCTAGCCAACGTTCACTTCGTCCACAGTGAGGAGTTTATTATTTTAGTGTTGATTGATCCGTCCATTTGGATGATCTGTCTACCTTGAAGACAGGTATGATCCGTCAACTTTCCAAAATCTTGGTAGTCCGTCCACTTTTGGACTTTGTAATTTTGTTCACCGTTTTGGTGATCCGTCCACTTTGTGGACAGTTTTTCCATCACGTTAGTGATCCGTCCACTTTAAGGATAGTTTTTCATCACCTTAGTGATCCGTCCACTTTGTGGACTTGTAATTATGTTCACCGTTTTGGTGATCCGTCCACTTTGAGGACAGTTATTCGTCACCTTAGTGACCCGTCCACTTTGTGGACTTGTAATTATGTTCACCATTTTGGTGATCCGTTCACTTTGAGGACAGTTATTCGTCACCTTAGTGACCCGTCCACTTTGTGGACTTGTAATTTCACCGTTTTGGTGATCCGTCCACTTTGAGGACAGTTTTTCATCACCTTAGTGATCCGTCCATTTTGTGGACTTGTAATTATGTTCACTGTTTTGGTGATCCGTCCACTTTGAGGACAGTTTTTCATCACCTTAGTGATCCGTCCATTTTGTGGATTTTGTTGCCTGTATTATACATTCGTAATAAACATCCATGTGAAAAATCAAAGTCGTGTCTGAATATTCTTCTTTAAAGAAAATGCGTTTGTAGAAAAAGTACCTGCCTCCTTGGGCTTAAAAAGGCACAAAAAGATTGTAGCAAAAGTAAAAAGGAAAAACTAATAAATTGTAGCTAATAGAATAGAATAAAATAAATTTTGGAAATCGCCGGATCCCCATATTTTCCTCTACTGGTAGTATTTTCGAAGATGCTCCGTGTTTCAAGGGTGCTGTAGCTTTCGTCCGTCCATCGTTTCGAGGTGATAGGTTCCCTTCCTTCGCCATGATGCGATCCTGTAGGGTCCTTCCCAGTTGGGGCCGAGTTTTCCTTGCGAAGGATCTCTTGCGGTACCCATTACTTTCCGTAATACGAGGTCCCCGACTTGGA
The DNA here is from genome assembly GCF_001633185.2 of Quercus lobata. NCBI lineage: Eukaryota > Viridiplantae > Streptophyta > Magnoliopsida > Fagales > Fagaceae > Quercus > Quercus lobata. The sequence continues at coordinate 24,835,673 of NC_044910.1, read as the reverse complement.
AATCCCTGTGCCTCACTTTGTTGTTGTAGTATTTCGCCATGAGATCCTGATAGCGCGCCAACCTCTGTTCTGCTGTTGCCCTAACTTCGTCCAGCAGATCAAGCTGGAGGCGCATACCCATTTTGTTCGTATCCTCGTCGTAGCTCTCCACCCGGTAACTCGTGAGCCCCACTTCTGCGGGAATGACAGCTTCGGTTCCATATGCGAGTCGGAATGGGGTTTCTCCAGTAAGTGTTCTTACTGTGGTCCGGTATGCCCATAGGACGCTTGGTAGTTCTTCTGGCCAGATACCCTTTGCCCCCTCGAGACAGGTCTTGATTATTTTGAGCAGGGACCTGTTCGTGACCTCAACTTGCCCGTTTGCCTGTGGGTGTGCGGGTGATGAGTAGTGGTTCTTGATCCCTAACTCCGCGCAGAAGTCTCTGAACATGCTGTTGTCGAACTGCTTTCCGTTATCAGAGACCAGTACCTTGGGTATCTTGTACCTGCGTATGATATTTCTCCAGACAAAGCTTCGGATGTTTTTCTCCATGATGGTGGCTAAAGCTTCTGCCTCGACCCACTTAGTGAAGTAGTCTATGCCAACGACCAAGAATTTCAGCTGCCGGATAGCCGTCAGAAACGGACCCATAATATCAAGTCCCCATTGTGCGAACGGTCACGGAGCCGTCATAGGTGTCAGCTCTTCGGACGGCTGCCGTATGAGATTGCTGAACCTTTGGCATTTGTCGCAAGACTGGACATAAACTTGCGCATCCTTCATCATTGTAGGCCAGTAGTATCTTGCTCAGATCAGCTTGTGTACCAGTGATCGTGCGCCTGAGTGGTTTCCACAGATACCCTCGTGTACTTCTTTCATCACATAGTCTACTTCTTCTTGGCACAAACACCTTAGGTACGGTCGAGAGAAACCCCTTTTGTATAGGACATCCTTCATCAGCACAAACTGTGACGCTTGGACCTTCAGCTTCCTTGCGGCGCCCTTTTCCTCTGGTAACACCCCGTCCCTTAGGTAGGAGATCAATGGCGTGGTCCAGTTATGTTCAGAGTTCACCACCTGCATATTTGTCCCGTCATCGATAAGTGAAGATATTTGGACGAATGATAATACCTGTTCGGGAACCAACATGAATTCGGCTGATACAGCTTTTGCTAGTTGGTCAGCCCATTCGTTTTCTTCTCTTGGGACCTGAATGAATTCGACTTCGAGGCTGTTGATTTGGTACCTCACTTCTTCCAGATATCTCTTCATTCTATCGTTCTTGCACTCGTAGTTGCCATTGATCTGACTTGTGACCACTTGTGAATCGCAGTGGACAATTATGCTTTTTGCACCCGCGGCCCTCGCAAGGTCTAGCCCCGCGACCAGGGCTTCATACTCTGCCTCGTTGTTGGTTGTTGGGAAATCCAGTCAGATCATGCACTGTATCGTGTCCCCCTGCGGAGTTTTTATCACTACTCCGGCTCCTCCGGCTCGTCTGTTTGAGGATCCGTCTGTGTGGATACTCCACTGTTCCTTCTCTTTTACCAACTGGTCCTCCCCGAGTGTGAACTCAGCGATGAAGTCAGCTACTGCCTGTCCTTTTATGGCCGTCCGCGTGCGGTACTGGATGTCGAATTCGCTTAGCTCTATCGCCCACAAGGCCATCCTTCCTACTACTTCTAGGCTATGCATGGCTTTTCTTAGCGGCTTGTCCGTTAAGACAATGATTGTATGCGCCTGGAAGTATGGCTTAAGTCTCCGCGTAACAATTACTAACACGAAAGCCAACTTCTCCAACTGAGGGTACCTCTCTTCTGCTCCTCGGAGCGCACGGCTGGTAAAGTAGACGGGTTTTTGTATACCGTCATCTTCCCTCACCAAGGCTGCGCTTACAGCGGCACTCGAGACTGCCAAATAAAGGTAGAGTTCCTCTCCGTGTATGGACGGACTGAGCAGTGGTGGAGACGATAAATACGTCTTCAAGTCGTTGAAAGCCGTTTGGCATTCATCCGTCCACTCAAATGACTTTCTCAGAGTTCGGAAGAATGGCAAACACCTATCCGTCGCCCTTGAGACGAACCTGTTTAGTGTTGCGATCTTCCCATTTAAACTTTGGACCTCCTTGACCGTCCTTGGTGGTTCCAACTCCATTATCGCCCGTACTTTCTCCGAGTTGACCTCTATTCCTCTTTGGGATACCATGTAACCCAAGAATTTTCCCGCAGTTACTCCGAACGCACACTTGTTCGGATTCAGCTTCATATTGAACGATCGAAGCGTATCGAATGTTTCTCTGAGGTCGTCTAGGTGATCTTCTTCGTGCACGCTTTTAACCAACATGTCGTTAACATAAACCTGAACGTTCCTGCCAATCTGATGTGCAAACATCTTGTTCATTAGCCTTTGGTATGTTGCTCCAGCATTTTTGAGTCCAAACGGCATCACCTTGTAGCAGAATAATCCCTGGCTTGTGATGAAAGAGGTCTTCTCCTGATCAGATTCGTCCATCCTGATCTGGTTGTAGCCAGAGAAAGCGTCCATGAAGCTGAGAGCTGGTGTCTTGCAGTCGAATCCACAAGGGTATCTATCCGTGGGAGTGGGTAGTTGTCTTTGGGACAAGCCTTGTTGAGGTCTGTGAAATCTACGCACATCCTCCAGCTTCCGTTGGCTTTCTTAACCATAACTACATTCCCCAGCTAGTCGGGATAATATACTTCCCGGATGAAACCTGCCTCCAGTAACTTCTGAACTTCCTCGGCTATGGCCCTATCCCGTTCCCGGGCGAAGACTCGTTTCTTTTGCCGGACTGGAGGGAAGGAGGGCGACACATTCAACTTGTGGACCATGACCGATGGGTCAATTCCCGGCATGTCTTCATGATTCCAGGCGAATACGTCTTGGTTATTTCTTAGGAAAGTTGTGATCGTCTGGCGTACGAGCCAACTGGCTAGTGTGCCAATCTTAGTCATTCGTTCAGGCCGTGTGTCGTCAAGTCTTACTTCTTCTAACTCTTCAACCGGCTCTGCTAATGCTCGCTGTTTCCCGATGCACATTGTCTGCTACTGATCCTCCATCTCTAACATGGCGATGTAGAATTCTCGTGCTGCTACTTGATTCCCCCGCAGTTCTCTTACCCCATATTCCGTCGGGAATTTGATCATTAGGTGGTATGTAGAGGTTACCGCCTTCCAGGAATTGAGAGTGGGTCGCCCGAGGATGGCGTTGTAAGCGGACGAGCAGTCGACTACGAGGAACGTTATCTCCTTAGTGATCTGCTAAGGATAGTCACATGCCGTCACAGCTAGCGTTATCGCACCCAAAGGGAAGACCTTCGTACCCCCAAATCCTACGAGTGGGGCGTTCGTTGGGGACAATCGTTCCTTGTCAATCCTCATCTACTGGAATGCTGGATAGTACAAGATGTCTGCTGAGCTGCCGTTGTCGACGAGGACCCGGTGCATATTATAATCTCCAATCTGCAAGCTGACTACTAGCGCGTCGTCATGAGGATGGTGAAGTCTCCGAGCGTCATCCTCTGAAAAGTTTATGACGGGGTTATCTATCCGCGGCATCTTTGGTACTGATCCTGTGAGTTGGACGTTATGGACCATCCTGAGGTAGGTCTTGCGGGCTTTCTTGGAAGATCCGGCTGCAGTTGTGCCCCCTACGATCATTCGTATGTCTCCTATGGGTGGTCTAGGGCGGTCGTTCTCCCTTCGTGGAGCCTGTTCTTCTGGCGTATCGGTTCTTTCCCTGCTGACGAACCTCTGTAGTTTCCCCTGCCTAATTAGGGCCTCAATCTGCTACTTCAGGTCGTAGCAGTTAGCTGTGTCGTGACCGTGGTCCCGGTGAAAGCGGCAATACTTGTCTCTTGGTCTTTTGTTGGGGTCTCCCTTCAACTTTCCAGGGAAAGTCAATGCTCCTTCATCTTTGATTTGCATCAATACTTGGTCGATTGGGGCGGTTAACGGAGTGAAATTGGTGAACCTTCCAGTGGGTGGTCTGGAGCGCTTTTCATCACGTTGATCCCCGGTTTTAGCGACCTTTCGCCCCCTGTCTTGTCTCGTGTCTTCCTGCCTTTCCCTCTTCTTAGGCCTTTCCTCGCGGGCCACCAGCGCAACTTCTGCATTCATGTACTTGGTAGCCCTGTAGAGGACGTCCGTCATGGTTTTCGGGTCATTCTTGTATAGGGAAAACAAGAACTTACCCTTCCGTAGCCCGCTAGTGAACGCGGCTACGAGTATTTTATCGTCAGCTTCATCAATCGAAAGGGCTTCTTTGTTGAAACGAGTTATATAGGCTCGCAGCGTCTCGTCTTCTCGCTGCTTGATGTTCATTAAGCAAGCGGTGGACTTTTTGTATCGATGTCCGCCTATAAAGTGTGAGGTGAACAGGGTGCTCAACTCCTTGAAAGTATTGATGGAGTTTGGTGTCAACCTACTGAACCAAACCCTCGCAGGCCCCTTCAGTGTGGTCGGGAACGCCCTGCACATGATCTCGTCTGGTACGCCCTGAAGGTGCATCAAGGTCTTGAAGGTCTCTAGATGATCGAGTGGATCCTTGACCCCGTCATAACTTTCAATCTGCGGCATCCGGAACTTTTGTGGCAGAGGGAATGAGTTGACGGACGTGGTGAATGGTGAGTCGGTCCTGTTCACCAAATTGTCGAGATCAGAAGATACTCGCCCCTTGAGGGCGTTCATCATGACCTCCATCTGCTCCTTCATCGCTTGCATCTCTGCGACGATAGGCGAGGGGGCAAAATCCATGAAAGATGGAAGGCTCACGTTTTGCCACTCTGGTCGGCTTAGGGCATTGCTGCCTTCAGGCTTCTCCTGCTCCCTTCGCTCGGCACTGTTACCTTCCTGGTTTTGCTCCTGAAGGTTGGGTCCTACATCCCTTTGTCGTAGCTGCTCCTCCAGATCGTGGTTCTGCTTTGTGAGTCGTTCTACTGCTGTCATGAGTGTCTGGACCTGCCTTTCTAATGCAGTAGATCTCGGTGGTTCATCTTCTTAAGCGTTGTTGGTGGTAGCCATCGAGCGAGTGAGTACCATGCGACTCTTATGTCCGAGAGGCGATGATCTGGCTTAAACTTTTCGCTTTCCCACAGACGGTGCCAGCTGATGATGCTGTAATATCACCAATGAGCAATACAATCCACGCTCACTCCCGCTGACAACCTGCAAGAAGAAAAAGTGATCTCGCCGTGGGCACCGGTGTGGTGTCGACCAAATACCCTCCGACGGTCAAATTAGAACTGTTCTCAACTCTAGAGTGCTAGAGAGGGTAAATTATGCGTACCTTGATTTGCGAGGGTATTGAAGCTTTTATAGTAGAAGAAAATCGGCTTCCCTTCCTTGGACTAGAAGTCTTTTCCTTATGGGACTCTTCCTTTAACAATCCCAAGCGTGATGGACAAGTATTTCCTTGTAGAGTGGGTTTTTTCATTAAAGCGGATGTTCTAGAATTATCTTTGTGCGAACATCCTGATTTTCCTAGGGTTCCCTCGGATTCCAAACGTGTACACCAAGTATTTTAAGTGACGCTAAGTCCTCGGCCCACGCTTAATATTGGCCCATGAGTCTGAATCCGTCAAGCCCAATGTTCCGCAATTTCTTACCCCTTCAATATATATATAGACACACGTGTGTACGCATTTTCTTAAAAAAGTGTTTTAATGAAAAATACTATGCTTTCTGAGAAAGGACAAAACTAACATCATATAAAAGTTATTGATTATGGACTTCTTAATATTATACTCCTATTTTCTATTTGATAAGTAAATCTTTAACATTTAAGACTTTTAACTAGATATTATTTTCCTTTTTCTTTTTTTGAGGAGATACTAGATATCATTCTTTCATATAAGATTGTATGAAACCAAAAATAAAATTCTCATACAAGATTGAGAATTTAAAAGTCTTAAATTCTATAACAAAAAAATGAATGAAAATTTAAAATTTGTATCATCACTATAATATGCTTATATCTTTATTCTGATTTATGAGATAATATTTGTTTTATTAAAATTTTGAAATTAAAATTTTTTTTTCTTTTGAGATGAAGAAAGAAAGGGTTAATTATTTTCCTTTAAGGTATAAGTATAATTGCATTTTTCAAAATTTTGGGGTGATGGCCCCTCGCACGTCAATAAGATAGCTATGCCCTAGTAAGCATCACCCTCGGGCAATGCTAAGTTCAGCTTGTTGGAGGCTTGCTTGTAATCTTTAATGTGGACTCTTTGACGATGGAGGCAAAGGCTACCAAATACATAAAATATTTCTCTGTTATTAGTTCAACTTGCTCGCGCTTACAATATGATCGTATCAATAATTCAATACTAATTTCTTACTGCTACTTAAGTACTAGTTTTTAATTCTTGAATAGTGTACGCCTATTCAGCAAAAAAAAAAAAAAAAAAGAATAGTGTACGCCTGAGGCCATTGAATTCTATCATTAAATTGGTTCCCTGGTTGGTAGTTCATCTTGACTTGGAAATTATTACTGTTATTATTGGTAATGGCCAATGGGAAACCAAGCATATCAATCATTGTGTATTACATATTTTATTTTGCCAAAAAATACATATTTCTCGGTCAGTTGTGTATGTTATTAGTTGTTGGAACTGCAACATTAATCTTTTCACGCTTCTCTGTTATATAAACAAACGATTTAAACCCATAATAACATTGACATGATTATGTGTAAAGGTTCAGACACAAAACTTGACACAGATTAAACTTTTGATTCTTCTACAAAACTCTACGCAAGTTAATTACTCACCACCATGGCCAAAACCTTCTCAAAACGCACATCCATTTTATTCATGCTCTTCACCATTTTCTTCTTCTCAACCTACGTCATCGCAGATGAAGCACCCGTTTTCTCTAAAAATTTACCTCCTTCATCACTTGACTTAAGCAACAGAAGTTAAGCCACCTCCACTTCTACTTCCATGACATTGTCAGTGGCCCCAAACCTACTGCTATACGAGTTGCACAAGCTGCCACGACAAACACATCCCCAACGGGGTTTGGAGCCATGGCGGTGATTGATGACCCACTGACTCTCCTCCCAGAAAATACCTCCAAAGTTGTTGGACAAGCACAAGGAATTTATACCTTGGCGTCGCAGAGTGAAGCAGCGTTGTTAATGGTGATGAACTTTGCTTTCACAGAGGGACAGTATAATGGTAGCACTCTTAGTGTGTTAGGGAGAAACACTGTATTCTCGACTGTCAGGGAGATGCCGATCGTTGGTGGGAGTGATGTTTTCCGGTTTGCTCGTGGGTATGCTCAGGCCAAGACTTACACGTTTGATACCAAATCTGGGGATGCAGTTGTGGAGTACAATGTCTATGTCTTACATCATTGATTGGGAAAAATATATTGCACACAATGTGTTCTATACACTGCAAAAATGTTGAAAATGTGACTTTAAGTCACAATTTTTGTGTATTTGTACACTATGTGCAATAAACACCACCCTTATTGATTTGAGCGAGAACATGTTTATTGAGCCTTCCACATGTTATATGGCTACTCATGGTTTTCTTCCTTTTTTTGTGAAAAATAAAATACCGTTGACTGAATGTATTGTCAGATAATTGGGAATGTTTGATTTTGTGAAAGATATGTCATATGTATATGAAAAGCATGTTTGTCTCATTTGAAAATCCAATATGAACATTACAGAACCAAATTTTGGAAGATGCTTTAATTTATAACATATTTTGGATGCCACAATGGTTTTAATTTTTGATTTGTCTGTTGAATTTTGTGTTACTCACGTTTAAATTATCATATAGAAAACATAATAATGATCTATAGAAAATTTTGAGATATATACTTTTATTTTCTTTCAATCAGGTTCAACGTTTCTGATTATAAATTTAGGTTCATTCAACATGGTTGACCATTGGGCGCCCATTGCTTTGTTCTTCTCACGTACTATCAATATCTATTGCAACAGTTTAAATTCCTCCACTTTCCCTCACTTAGTTAGATTGAAATATAGAATTTCTAGCTTTAATGAATTTAAATGAGATGAATAGTGAAAACATTATTGATGGGTAATTAAAACTATACATGTCCATAAGACTCGTTCAAGAGCACCACGTCCAGGATAGTCGTTCAGACAGAAAAGAGGAAAACAGTAACACCAATGAGCAAGTTCGTCTAAGGGCAAGATAGATCTTCTAAAGAAAAGAGATTGTAGATGACCAATGGACATTTAGTAAATTCTAATATGTTCTCTGCAAACCAAGAACAGTTGCAACACTATCCATTATTCTGAGATATGGGGTGAATTTCCCGAAATTCACTCCATTTTCTCCCACTAAGTCCATTTATCTCCCATGATGATAATGACACCTAACAAGTAGACTCACTCCAAACTCTTTATAAAAAGGACTAAACCTCACCAATCCAAGGAATGTACAACTATTCATCAACTATTCACCCTGGTTACCTTCGGTAGTCCTGTTTTCTTTTTTAGGTTGTTGATCCACCATTGAGTTTGGAGCATACGACCTACTAATTTCATACTTCATCAATTATTATTATTTTCTTTTGATGGGATGAAAACATAATTTAAGTTGACCATCTAATTTGTTATTCCATGAGAATTATACTTATTCCAAATTTTAAGGAAAGCTTAATTCGGTAAAGATTTTTACATGTTATATCTTAAGTTTCTCAGTTAAATTCAATCATGTGTTATATGAGATAATAGAGTTTTTTAAATATTGTACCCCTAGCCCCTAGGACATAGATATGAGTGCGTGTTAACATAGACCCATTAGGTAGGCCCCATTTGACCACAACTAATGATAAATAATGAAGACCATCTCCGACAAGGTGATTCGGGGTGCCTAACATCTTCTCGAGATCTTACCCTAACTTTGAAGTTAGCTTGGTTGTATAGACCTTCATCATGGAGTTAATAAATTGTTCCTAACCTCCTTTATGTATCTATTTTAGAGACACGTGTGTATTCTCAAGCTTGTGTTGACTTTGATTCCAAACCACATAAAGAGAGATTGAGTAGCACGAGAGATGCATGTCAAGTACATGTCCACTATATGCAAATGGGAGATGTGACAAATTAGACCCATTTGGCCCAATTAGGTTTCCCATTTGTGAGCACAACCCAACTATCCACATTGATCATTTAATTGTTTTGTAACATTAAGAAAAATTGAAGTGATTACAGGAACAACTCTTTACATGCCCCACATGCACTTCTTCCTCTTATTTCCTCCCCGCCCTCTTTGTGAGTGAGTGGAGAAATAGCAGCCAGAATTGCATTGTCTTTCTCAATTGCCATCTTCTCTAATGATATCTAGGTTGTTGATTATGTATGACTTAATCTTGTACTATGCATGTAGCCAACAAATTTTTCTTAATTAGGTTTCCCAAATTTATATATATAGAGAGAGAGAGAGTACTTTGATGTTGTTTTTTTGGTTTCTCTTTTAAAATTCATCCATGTGGTTGTGCTTAACTAAAAATACACTTCTATTCATGAGAAAAAAAAAGCCGTATAACTGAATTTTAAGATTGAAAACCTAAGAAATAATACTTAAAGTATTGTATTTAAGTTTTGTCTTATATATACATACACACATGTGTACGCATTTTCTTAAAAAGTGTTTTAGTGAAAAATATTATGATTTTTGAGAAAGGACAAAACTATAATCATATAAAATTTATTGATTATGGACTTCTTAATATTATATTTTCATCTTGATAAGTAATTCTTTAACATTTAAGCCTTTTTAACTAGATATTATTCTCCTTTTTCTTTTTTTAGGAAATAATAGATATCATTCTTTCATATAAGATTGTATGAAACCAAATACAAAATTCTAATACAAAATTGAGAATTTTAAAGTCTTAAATTTAAACAAAAAAAAATGAATGAAAATTTAAAATTTGTATCGTCAATATATATAATATGCTTATATCTTTATTCTCATTTATGAGATATTTTTTGTTTTATTAAAATTTTGAAATTTAAAACTTTTTTTTATTTCTTTTGAGATGAAGAAAAAAAGGATTTTTTTTTTTTTTTTTTCCTTCAAGGTATAAGTATAATTGCATTTTTCAAAATTTTGGGGCGATGGCCCCTCGCCTCGCACCCCCAATAAGATAGCCATGCCCTAGTAATCTTTCATGTGGACTCTTTGACGGTGGAGGCAACAAAATACATAAAGTATATCTCTGTTATTGGTTCAACTTGTGCTTACAATATGTTCGTATCAATAATTAAACACTAGGGTCTGTTTGGATAGAACTTATTTTCCTGAAACTGAAAACTGAAAACTGAAAACACTGTAGCAAAATAATTTTTAAATATGTAAATAGTATCGTGGGACCCATTTTTAATGAAAAAGTTGATAAAAAGTGGAGTTTGTGGGACCCGTAAACAGTACATAAGTCACTGTTCATGGCTGAAAAGTCAACAATATGCGGCTGAAGAAAAAAAAAAAAAAGAAAATAAAAAGAAAAAAAGAAGAAAAACGCGGACGCAGACGTAAAATGCACTATCCAAACATACACTAATTTCTTACAGGTTACAGCTACGTAAGTACTATTGTTTTTAATTCTTGAATAGTGTACGCCTGAGGCCATTGATCAATTCTATCATTAAATTGGTTGCCTGGTGCTGGTTGGTAGTTCACCTTTGACTTGGAAATTTCATATCATTTGCTCTGTTATCTAATCCTGTATTAAGTTATTAATTGCCTTTTTTTTTTATTAAACCGCTTTTTTTAGGTGGTTTGGTTAGTGATTCCTTTTGTGTTCTAAGATGGTTTCTTTTGGTGCAGGCGTCATTGGAAAACAAGTACATTATTACTACTATTATTTTCAATAATTAGAGCATTCATATCAGTCTCAAATATTTAGTTAAATTAATCTAAAGAACTTTACTTTTGCTAGTTTAGCTATCTATTATTTTCATGCACATACATCAGCCTCAATACTTTATCAACATTGAAATTTGTTGGAGCATTTTAATATAAAATAATTAAAATGAATAAATGTTACAACATAAATATAAAGATGTGGGGGTGAATATGGAAAATGACAAGTTAATGAATATGTTTAATCCCACATTAAAACGGAGAAAGATTATTTTATTTTTTTTAATTGTGGTGATTAATGGGCTAACATGAATTGTCTCAAATATTGGGCTAGATATGTGCGCAAGAGGGAGGTGAACGATGGAGGTTCTTGGTAAGGAAGGATGTTCTTTTTGGTAGAGTTTTGGGCTTGAACACTTTGTGCAGAGGTTATTCTAACCATACGACACTTGTTAGGCTATTGTATCCTGGGGAAGACCTCAGTCCAAATAGTGTTGTATAATTTCTCTCTTTAAATTAATAAAATTTAGAAGTATTATTCAATTTCTCTTTGTGTTATTTCCATTATTATTGTGTTTGCACCAACAAAATTTAATGTAGTGAGGATAAGTGCTCACTACATGTAGCGATAAGACTATCATTTTTAAAAACTTTAATTAATTTAGTAAGGCTGATGCACACTTGATTCGGTTGAGTTTAAATAAATTTTTGCTGAAATATTAAATTGGTAAGATTGATGTGAATGCTCTTACAAATTTATAATGGAAGAAAGGAGGATTATATCTTTTAGAAAGACTAAGGGTGTCGATCAATTCAATTACAAATCTTTTGGCATCAAATCCATTATTTTAAAAATAAGAGACTTTAGCAACTGATTAATTTAAAGAAAATTATTCTCTTTCATTATAAATAGACATGGCAAAACAAGTCAAAATTTTCTAACCTAACCCGACCTGACCTGAAAAAAACCTGACCCAACTCAATTTTTTGACCAAAGCAAAAACGGGTTGACCCGTGACCTAACCTGTGTTTTTTACGAGTTAACCCGACCTGACCCGCGACCCGACCCGAACCCGAACCATTTTTTAAAACTTTTTTTTTTTTTTTTGTAAAAAATAAAATAAAATAAAGACAATATTGCTTTAATTGTTTGTTGTGAGTTTTAAGGAAATAATTAAGACATTTACATAACTGTATGCAAATTAATTAAAAGATGAATGATTGAACATTCTGTAATGAGTAAAGATTTTTAGATATCAAATAGTAAAGTGCATGTCAAGATAATCTGGTTACAATACAGTTAAAAACATAGATTTAAAATTGTATACATGTGTGAAAAATATTCACAAGTGTGAAAATAGTGAACTCAAAGTATCAAATTAACATAAATTATGAATGCATAGACCTATTTTTTAACAATTTATGTCCAAAATAAACAGCTTTTCAAAATAAATTTTGATATTTCCTAGAATGTGTGTTGCTTAACAATGATATAATATTCATAATAAAGACCACGTATAAATAAGTAAACAATCAAATTTTAATATATATCTCAAATTGAAATAGAGTGTCAACTACAATTGACAATGGATTATAAAATTAATTTTCAAGATTGTAAATTTCTTATATGTTTTTATTCTTTATCAAATGAATTATCCAATAAGTTATTTGTAATTTTATTTTATATTTTGAGATGTTGATATTGTGTAGAAATAAAACTTATGTATTTGTTTTATTTATCTTTGTGTTATTTTGTTTTAGATAGTAATGTTAGGATTTGTATAATTTTAAAATTATTGAATAAGTATTGATAAGTGTAATTCATTCTTGATATAAGTGGATAATTTAAAGTAATGCATTTTACATCAATAATTTGTTGCATGACTTTTTAAATGGAAAATACATGTTTTTTTTTTTTTTAATTCATGTGAAAAATATGGGTCAACCCGATTGACCTAAACTTATTTTTAACCCGCTTAAAATGACCCAATTTTACCCCACAATCCGTTTGACCCATAACCCAATTGAACCAACCCGAACCACCCATTTTGCAATGTCTAATTATAGACACAAAAAGTAACAGATGTACAAATTTGCAACGATAAATTTACATTAAAAGTACAACCCATTTCAACGATTGAGCATTATATATTTTATTGCATGGTAAGTACACCTATTACTATTTGATTACAATATCTTTTTAGGTGTGATTGTTGGAAATGCTATATAAATTTTGTCAACGCTTCTCTATTTTATATATATATAATTTATTTTTATTTTTTTGAGGAAAAACTTCTATATTATATAAAGAAACGATTTAAACCATAATAATGATAAGAAGATTATGTTTGAGTCACAAAACTCTACAATTTAACCCTTGTTTCTTCTCCAAAACACTAATCTCTTTCTTCCCACCATGGCCAAAATTTTCCCTTCCACTTTACTCATATCCTTTGCTATTTTCTTCTTCTCAACCTACATCAAAGCAGAAACACCCGTTTTCTCTCGAAATTTATCTCCTTCATCACTAGGACTTAAGAGAGAAAAGCTAAGCCACCTCCACTTCTACTTCCATGACATTCTTAGTGGCCCCAAACCTAATGCAGTACGAGTTGCCCAGGCTGCCATGACAAACACATCCTCAACGTCCTTTGGAGCCGTGTCGGTGATCGATGACGCGTTGACTATGCTGCCGGATAATAGCTCGAAAGTGGTAGGAAGAGCACAAGGTATTTATGCCTCAGCATCGCAGAGTGAATTCGGGTTGTTAATGGTGTTGAACTTTGCTTTCATAGAAGGAGAGTATAACGGTAGCACTCTTAGCGTGTTAGGTAGAAACACTATCTTGTCCACCGTCAGGGAGTTGCCAATCGTTGGTGGGAGTGGTGTTTTCCGGTTTGCACGTGGGTATGCTCACGCCAAAACTTACACCTTTGATACAAAAACTGGGGATGCTGTTGTGGAGTATAATGTCTATGCCTTACATTATTGAGCCACACACGTATATTGAGCCAATTACTTGGCTATTCATGTTTTGTTTTGTTTTGTGTTTATTTTAACGAAAAATAAAATACTGTTGGCTCTCGTATGGGTTTGACATCAGTATGCTAGTTGTACTTTTAAAAAATAAGGGAAAAAAAAAGTTTTAACAAAACCGTAAGCAAACGGACATGGTGTCCGTATTATACTTATTTGAAATTTGGGATTTTGATTTTGTGACAACTGACAAGTATGTATTATTATTATATCGTGCTTGTCTAATTTAACAATCCAATCAGAACAGTACAGAACAAAAAGAAAGATGCTTCATTAGATATACCGGAGGCCACAATGGTTTTAATTTGAAAACTTTCCATGCAACTTTGTGTTACTCTTACGTACTCTAGTCTAAATTATAATTAGATTTAAAACAAAATAATTCTATAGAAAATGTTTAGATATGTATTTTTATTTTATTTCAATCAGGTTCAACCTTTTTGATTCTAAATTTAGGTTCATTCAACATGGTAGACCATTGTGCTGTTCTTCTCACACATTATCAATATTTATTGCAAAAATTCGAATTCCTCCATTTTCCCTAAATAAGAAGATCTCTTCTTGTTTCAATAGAAAGCCTTATGTGAAAATATTTTTTCCCATTTTTTGGTGTTTACTTGCATAAAAAAAATGGATCAATAGAAAACTCAAGACTTAATTTTAAGAAGTAAATATTCATGTTATTAAGAGATGATAGACATTTAAGATTTAATGACTCACTCCTAAGAATGATAGAAACAAGTTTACATAATAGACCAGTATACTTTAATTGTTATCCTAATTTTGCTTTAAGTCTATCTGACAGAAATATTATGGATGCTTTAACTTTGAATATAAAGATAGATGGTTATTATATCAAAGAAGACTTAGAACCTTTAGCTATTATTTATAGGATTTATTATAAACTTATGAAAACCACCCTAGACCCTCAATCCATGGTTGAACCTTCCCCCAAAGGACATACTCTCCTTCTTCAAGCCTCAACCCCAAATAGTAGACTTCGTGTACCCCAACAAATACAATGGAAAGACATAACCTTCCTGAACGATGGCAACTAGAGGCCATTGCTCCCACACCAAAGACAGAAAACATAGAACCAGATTTCATAGCCCAAAAGGCAAACGGTACAATTATTATTTCTTTCAATAATAATGACAGACAAACTGATAGCCTTATTAGACCTAGTAGTTCCTCATACAGAAAGACCCCCCTATGATGTTTACCCCTAGAAGCTCCTTCTCCTCTAGGACATCTTTCTTTGATTCCAAACCTTTACCTCAGAATCTTCCTCCAGTTGTACACATTCCTCCTATAAACACCAAAAGAACCCTAGTCTAGACAAAGACAACCTATTATCCGGCAGAAACCACACAACCGACCCCTAATGTTCACCAAACCCTTTATGAGCCCCAACCTTAACCTGATTCTCCTACTCAAACAGATATATTAGGATTTATAGATCATGGTAGACAAATTAATGTTTTATCTAAGGAATTTGTTTTAGATAAAGAATTACTAAAACATGACTACTTAAAACCTAAAAACACTAATAGATAAAACCAATTTTTTGAAGGATATATTGAATAAGAAAGGAATAATTTAAGAACCAAATATTATGAAATTGTGACAAACTTGCAGACGCACTTTAGTTTCATTGACTTTTTGAACTATCATAATAAAAAGATAAGTGTAATAGAAAAAACATTATCTTGGACGAAGACAGAAAAGCATGAGAAGGTGTACCAAACTTATCCACCCTTTGAGTGAGTCAATTATATTGAATCAAAGTAGTGGAGTCCAGGTGTTGGATACTCCTATCAAAAGACCTAGTCTAAGTGATGATAATAAGAACCTAGATAGCATAATTCAACAGAATAACTACACTAACATCTATCTAAAAACAATTGGTCAAAAGCTACAAGACATAGAAGATAGAATGACAACCCCTTCCACCTCTATAAAAAAGGAAAATGAGTCTAATACCCCTTTGTTTATCCCTCATGAAATACCTCCTTACCTTAGATCACCTTTAAAGAGACCCATGACAGAAAAAACAAATAATCTACCTGATGAAATAAATAAGAAGTTAGATTTAATGAAATTGGAATCACAAAAAGACATGGACTCATTAAAAAAAAAAAAGATATACAGTTAAATACAATAGGAAGAACTAAGTCTTCAGAGGATCAAGAATAAGAAGATAATCAAGTGACAGATTTGACAGACTCTTCAAACATAGATAATTTGGAATCATAATTTACAAATAAATTACAAATTAATAAATTAACTTTAGGATCTTCTTAAGATCGCAAAAAAGGAAGAATTGATGAAATTTACCGCAAAAAGAATTGGCATCCTAAACCTGCTCCCCCTGCAGTTTACAATTTGAAGAAAGACATACTTCTATTAATTCATCCTATTCGCCAAATTTGATACATGAGTGGAATATTGATGGAATGTCAGAATATGAAATAATAAACCTTTTATATGAAATGACATTGCTCACTAATGTTTATAAGAATCATGGAAAATCTGACCACCAGATAGCCCATCTAATTGTCATCAGTTTTACTGGCCAATTGAAAGGCTAGTGGGATCACTACTTAAATAATGATGACAGAAATAAAATATTGACAGTTGTTAAAAGAGAAATGGATGGAAGTGTTATAATGACAGAAAAACAGCCTTCACAAGATGCAGTTAATACTTTAATTTTTACCATTACTAAACATTTTGTTGGAGATCCTAATCAATATAAAGAAAGAGTTTTAGATGTTTTAATTAATTTAAGATGTCCACAACTTTCAGACTTTAGATGGTGTAAGCTCCAAGGACGAACTTGATGGGCCAAACCACTATTTGGGCTCATAATCTATTTATTTGGTGGGTCTAAGTATCCTACCTTGGGTTGTCCTAGGCTAAGGGACCCAATGCAAAAACTTTTCTCCCTTTTTCTCAACGTTAACTCCTCTCTCTCTCTCTCTCTCTCTCTTTCTTTCTTACTCTCTTCTTTCCCTCAGAATTGCATCCCCCAACTATCCACTCATTTCTCCTATTTATAGCCTTCGTTAATGGGGTGATCATCATTATCTTCTCCCTTAGTGCAAAGAAGGGTCCAATGTCAATGGGATTAAGTGGGTTTTTAGGTACGAGTGGCCTTAGAAATGGTTCCCACTTCAGTTAATGTGTTCGGCAGCGGAGTTTCCTAAGGTTCTGTCGGGCACGTAAACGGTGATGTGTCCGGGCGATGTGACCGAGCATGTGCATAGTTACCGAGAATAGTTTCCCGAGCATCCTATGAGCAGGGCGTATGCGATCTGCTTTCTAAGTGTCCTGACAATACTTAGTCCACGTTGATGGCTATTTGTGGGTCTGGGCCGGGGCCTTTGTCGATGTGAAGATTAGATCCTTGGCCCATATCATTGATTCATGGTCCAAGGCCCAATATGAACTTGGGCGTTTAGGTGCCATACAATAGCCCCCCCCCTTGATTCGTCCTCGGGCCTCGGGGACAAATCAAGGAGTCAGAGAGGCAGTGTTTTGCCCGAGAAGCCTAACGGACATGCTTGGGGGTTACAGCGGTCCATAAATGCGCTTCTCAAAAGACACGTCACTTCAGATCCTGCGGCTTTGCAGTCGTTATTACCTGACGGTTCACAAACCGAGGCGCGCGTGTGGACTACTCTGGGCATTTCTAAGGTCACCCCCTTTCTACTTCATCATTGCTAATTAATGTTACTCATTGCACACCAACTGATGCTTTCCTTGGCTCTTATATATAACCCATCTTAATTCATTTTCCCACTTTTCACTCTCTGTCACTTCGAAACTTTTCTCTACCGAGCATTCCCCTGCGCTCTAGTTCACAAACCCAGAATCCTCCTTTCCCTTAAAGCTAAAAGTAAGTTTTCTTCCCCTTTCCTTTATTTTCATTTCCTTCCCCAGAGCCCCTTTTTAATTTCTAGTCATAGAATGGGTTTTGCTCACCTTTTGAACGCCGGAGCTCCCTTAGCCGCTTTTAGGCAAACCTTTAGCATCCCTGATGATGTGGAGTTGGCTTATTGTCACAAAAGTGAAATAGCTCTCCATAGAGGGGCAAGCACTGCCTTTTTCCCACTAATATCCGTCTTAGAAGGCAAGGTCAGGTTTCCCATAGACCCCCTCCTACTTAACACCCTTAGATACTACGGGTTGAGTGCCAACCAACTTCCCCCTAACTTTTACCGGGTAGTGAGTTGTGTGGCCAAGCTAAACCAAACGTTCGGCTTGCAGTTAGACCACCACGACATAAACCACATGTACAGCCTCTGTGGAAAGAAGAAATCAAACTATTACTTAAGGACTAGAGATAACAGGGTACGGCTGATTTCTTGTTTGCCGGACTCTAATAGGAACTCCGCCAAGGAATTTGTCCGAGTGAGCGGCAATTGGTTTGCTGGTGACATCCCTCCCCCTTTGTCACGACGTGAAGTTGGTTCGTCCTAACCTTTAATTTCTCATGTTTCCCAAAATTGTAAATACATTATTTACTCTAACTTTGATTCGTTTTCTTTTTACTGCAGACGGTTCAGTGTTCACTCTAGAAGTCAGAACAGCCCACATCCGAGACCTAAATTTTGTGTTAAGGTCTGAAATCTTCGTTCATCGGGATGGGCAACTTCATGCTTCCCACCTCATTCTCGGCGTAGACCCGGTATACTCCACCTGGCAACCTTTCAGCCAAGCCCTCCTTGTAGATAGCCCACTCCTCTCTTACATAGATGTTCGACATGCAAACTTCCTCCCCCCCAGCATCATTGTAGGGGAAGCTCGTGACCACGGCCCACGGTATACCTGTTCTAATGAACTTGCGCCCATAAGGGACGAATCGGCCGAAGTAGCATCCAGGCATCTCCGGGAACGCGCTCCCGAGGCCGTTCAGCGTGAAGCCACACAAGCTGAACCTGTGAATCCGGTTCAAGTAGCCGCGCAAGAAGCCGCGGAGTCCAGTGACTCTTCCAGGACCCACTTCGCTCCTAAAGACATGGTGACCAGAAGGACTTTGACCGTCAGCCATTTCATCCCTGGGGCAAGCCAGGCCATTCAACAGCAACAGCCTCCACCTTAAGGGCGCGTCCCGGCTCCTCCCACTCATCCTCCACCTCCCTCTGCTCCTGGGCAGTAACGCAAAAGGCAAAGGCTTGCCGATCAATCCTCCACCAGCCCGGGAGAGGGCCAAGTCCAATCTCCACTTCAACCTTCCCGGGGTATCACCATCCGGGAGCTGCCGGCCCAGGTCGAAACAAATGTGGCCTCATTCTCCAGACTGGTGCCTCTGTGGCATCCAATGTACGAGCTGGACGGCACGCCCCTTCCGTTTAACACAAGTGTTCGGGGCTGGGAGAAGGGTGAAGGGGGCCGAGTTGCCCAAAGCTTAGCTCATGGCCTCCTCCTGCCCGCGGACGTAAGCGCATTTGCAGATGTGACCGATGAGTCCATAAGGAGAAGGCTCCAATGGCACACCATCGCAGTTAGTCCTCTTCCTTCGCACTCTCATTATTATCATTTCCCTTCCGTGCACGTCCTTATATTTATATATTTTTTTTTTTTTGTGTTCGGTGTAACTTTGAATTGTCGTGCGTTAATAACATTGTCTTTAACAGGCCGCCCAGCTAGCCCATATACTAAATGAAAGGGTGAAGGATCTTTCCGAGGAGGTGGGTCCGCAGAAAGCCAGTAAGGAAAAGGTTGTGGAAGTGGCAAAGGAGAAAATGAAAATTGCCGAATCTGCCGAGAAGAGGGCTGCTGTTGCGGAGAAATCCCGGGATTCGGCAGAGAAGAAATCGACGGAACTGGTGGTGCAGCAGAATGAGACAAAGATGAAGTTGGCCGAAACAACAAGTTTGAACTCCACTCTATCTGAAGAGGTTGTTGATCTGCGGGCTACCCTTGAAGCATGTGAGAATAAGTGGTACGATGAGGGGTTTGCCGACGCCGAGAAGAGCATGGAGCTGGTGGTTATGCAAGCTCGGCAACTATCTTTCCGAGAGGGCTGGATGGCTGCTCTACAGGCCCTAGGGGTGCCCGAGGACTCCTTTCTTAGGGACCCTGATCAGATCCTCGTTCCAGTCTCTGTCCTTGCTGCTCAAAACCCAGTCGGTCCAAACGAAGAGGAGGAGACAGATAGCCTGAGGGAGCTGGTGGAGCAAATTGATGCCCACGTAGAGATGATCGGGGCAGAAGTAACCAACAACCCTCCCACTGAAGGCCCTCAAGGTGAAGATGCCCATTCCCAACCCCCCGTGCCTGAGCGCCACACCGTCGAAATCGCCTCTGAGACACAACCCGTGGAGCTTTCTTCCTAATTGCCGAACCTGCTTTACATTTCTTTTACTTGCTTTTATTATTTTATTTCGAGTTGGTTTGCCCAAGTCGCCGGGTTGTGGCGACTAGACAATTATTTCCCGTTTTAAACAGTTTGCTTGGTCTTTGAATCT
Source organism: Quercus lobata (assembly GCF_001633185.2). Taxonomy (NCBI): domain Eukaryota; kingdom Viridiplantae; phylum Streptophyta; class Magnoliopsida; order Fagales; family Fagaceae; genus Quercus; species Quercus lobata. The sequence goes on along the minus strand of NC_044910.1, from coordinate 24,815,311 downwards.
TGATATCACCGGGTTTTGGTGATTACAAAATTTATTTATCATGCTTGATTTCAAATTTGTGTTATTTGCCGATCAATTGTGATGATGCATGTATATTTTCTATCTCTTGTGTTTGTTTTAAAGTTCCCGCAAATGTTTGCGCGGCTTTCCCTTGCTGGTTGGTTGGGTTTGAACCGGGAAGTCAGGTTATGCTTTCCGGAGTTCTGAGTAAAGTTTCCACCTGCTCGGTGATAGGACTTGAACCGAGAAGCAGGCTTCTATCCTTAGACACATTTTAGCAAGGTTTCACCTGCTCGGTGATAGGAATCGAACCGAGAAGCAGGGTTCTGTCCTTGGAAATATTTTAGCAAGGTTTCCACCTGCTCGGTGATAGGAATCGAACCGAGAATCAGGCTTCTGTCCTTAGAAATATTTTAGCAAGGTTTCCACCTGCTCGGTGATAGGAATCGAACCGAGAAGCAGGGTTCTATCCTTTGGAATATTTTAGCAAGGTTTCCACCTGCTCGGTGATAGGAATCGAACCGAGAATCAGGCTTCTGTCCTTAGAAATATTTTTGTAAAGTTTCCACTTGCTCAATGATAGGAATCGAACCGAGAAGCAGGCTTCTGTCCTTAGAAATATTTTGGGGCTACTTGAATCTCCTTAGCTTCCTACTTATCCATCAACCAGACACAGTTAACAAAGATAATTTGCCCGGCAAGAACGAGTTAGTTGCATTTTTACCATGAGTCAGTACAATACATACATATATATATATATATATCTATATATATATTATTTTTTCTAAGCATGACCGGTCAATGATAAAAATTCTTTAGCTTATAAGCATTCCAAGGTCGAGGCAATGGTACTTCGTTCAAGTCTTCAAGATAATACGCTCCCACGCCTGCAATAGCTGTAACCCTGTATGGTCCTTCCCAAGTTTTGGCAAGCTTCCCGGGATTTGTATCTCGCATGCTTCCTACTGCCTTTCTTAGTACCAGGTCTCCAGCGCTAAATTCTCTCACCCTTACTCCTTGATCGTAGCGTCGGGCAAGTTTTTGTTGATACTCTGCTAGCCTTATGGTTGCTGCTCCTCGGTGTTCTTCAAGTAAATCTAGGCACCCTGTCAGCTGACCTTCGTTCTGTTTCGTATTGAATTCTGAGACCCGTGCGCTGCATAGGTTGATCTCGGCCGGTATCACGGCTTCAGCTCCATAAGTGAGAGAGAATGGGGTTTCGCCCGTGGATCTTTAAGGAGTTGTCTGGTATGCCCACAAAGCACTTGGTAGTTCTTCAGCCCAGTTGCCCTTCGCTCCTTCCAGCCTTTGCTTCAAGCCGTTCACGATCACCTTGTTCACGGCCTCAGCCTGGCCATTGCCCTGAGGATACGCCGGGGTAGAGTACCTGTTCCTGATCCCGAGATTGCTGCAAAATTCGTGAAAACTTCAACTGTCAAACTGCGGCCCGTTATCTGATATAAGGGAGTCCGGGACTCCGAACCTGGTGATTATGTTCTTCCATATGAACTTCTTCACATCTATATCCCGGATATTGGCCAAAGTTTCTGCCTCCGCCCATTTGGTGAAGTAATCAATGGCCACCAACACGAATCTTCGATTGCCTGTTGCTCGAGGAAATGGCCCGAGTATGTCCAGCCCCCATTGCGCAAAGGGCCAAGGACTGCTAATCGGGTTCAAATGCCCGGCTAGTTGGTGTATCTAAGGGGCGTTCTTCTGACACTATTCACACTTCCGAACGTATTCTGTGGTGTCCTTTTGCATCCAGGGCCACCAGAATCCTTAAGTCATTGCCCGATGTGCCAGTGATCGTCCCCCTACATGGCTGCCGCATATCCCTTCATGCAACTTAGCCAGGAGCTGGCCTACTTTCTCCGGGTGCAAGCATGACAAATATGGCCCTCCAAATGACCTACGATAGAGTTTCTGGTCTTCGGACAACCAATACCGGGCTGCCACCCTGCAAACTTTGTTAGCCTCTTTCTCATCATCCGGAATCTGGTCATTGGCCAAGAAATCCACGATGGGGTCCATCCAGCTTGGACCAAGTGTTACGACTGCCGTGACTTTGACTCTTGTAGCCCCCTCACTTCCTGCCACCTTAATGCTGGGTTCGGGGATGAGTTCCACTCTGATAAGCTGGGGAATATCCTTGGCAATGAGCGATGCCAGAGTGGCGAGAGAGTCAGCATGTCTATTCTGCACTTGGGCCACTTGAATCACCTTCACCGTACAAAAGCCATCCACGACCTGCCTTACCAAGTCCAAGTAGGCTTTCATCCGAGGATCTCGACCTCAAAATTCCCCTGTACCTGGTTGACAATGAGTCTTGAATCCGAATAGATCTCCATATCTCGGGCCTCTAACCGTGAAACAGCCCTCAGTCCGGCAAGCAATGCTTCATACTCTGCCTCATTGTTGAAGGCATTAAACCCCAACCTGAATGAATGTTCCAAGAGAATTCCTTCCGGGGTGATTATGACTACCCCGGTTCCAGCCCCTTTGGCGTTGGAAGCCCCATCCACATGTACCTTCCACGGGCGATGCTCCACCTGACAAACCATTTCCCCCTTGGGAGAGAATTCTGCTACAAAATCTGCTAACACCTGTCCCTTTACTGCACTTCTCGGCTTATACCTCACCTCAAATGCCCCGATCCGTGTCCTCCATTTAGCTATTCGCCCCGTAAGATCGAATCATTTCAATAATGACTATAAGGGATGTTCGGTCAGCACATATACGGTATGAGCCTAGAAGTACTGAGGCAATTTCTTGGTAGCATGTATTAGGGCCAACACCAACTTCTCCAAGGGCAAGTACCTAGTCTCGGCGTCAACTAGAGTCTTGCTGATATAATACATTGGCTGTTGTACTCCTTGGTCTCTTAAAAGCACAGCACTTACAGCATGTTCGGATACCGAGAGGTACATGAATAATTCCTCTCCGAGCTCTGGTGCACTCAACATCGGTGCTTGCACTAAGTACTCCTTAAGGTCTTGGAAAGCTTTTTCACATTCATCATCCCACCGAAACCCCTTCCACTTCTTTAAAAGCTGATAAAAAGGTCGGCAGCGATCCGAAAATTTTGAGATGAACCAGTTAAGAGCGGCCAGCATCCCGATCAATACCTGTACTTCTTTCGGGTTGCTCGGCAACCGGAGTCGCTTCACGGCTTCAATCTAGTCGGGATTTACTTCTATCCCTCTGTTGGTGATCAAGTACCCCAAAAATTTGCCAGCCCCTACTCCAAAGGTGCATTTTTCTGCGTTAAGACGCAATCTGTGCTTTCGCAGCACCTCGAACACTCCCCGGAGATACTCTACATGCCAGGCCTCTTGCTTGCTTTTTACCACCATATCGTCGATATACACTTCAACCGTATACCCAATTTTATCCCGAAACATCCTCGTCATCATCCGTTGGTATGTCGCCCCGGCATTCTTTAGCCCAAAAGGCATCACGGTATAATGATAATTGGCATCAGAGGATATGAACGCCTTTTTCTCCTGGTCTTCATTGGCCAGGGCAATCTGATGGTACCCTTGAAAGGCATCCAGGAAGCTCATCCTCGGGTGCCCACAAATGGCGTCCACTAATTGGTCAATCTTTGGCATGGGGAACGGGTCCTTTAGGCATGCCCGGTTCAAATTCGTGAAATCCACACAAACCCTCCACTTGCTATTCTTCTTTCGGACAACAACGGTATTTGCCAGCCATTCCGAAAAAAAGGTTTCCCTTATGGCCCCTGCCTCCTTCAGCTTCTCCACCTCCTGTCTTACCGCCTCAACGTGGTCTTTGGCCGACCTTCTCGGCTTCTGCTTCTTGGGGGGATATGAGGGGTCTACATTGAGTTTTGGACGATAAACCCGAGATCAGCCCCGGGAACTTCATAGGGATCGCAAGCGAAAACATCTAAGTTTTGAACCAGAAATAGTAATACTTGGACTCTTTCCTCACGATTCATGCTTACTCCGACCTGAAAATGTTTATTGGTGTCCGGCAATATTTTTACCTTTACTAACTCCTCAGAACACCCAGCCCCCATTCCTTCTCAGGGATCCTTTAATTGCTATAACGGGTTTTTCCGGGACACATCTTCCTGTTCAACGCGCCCCTATTCGGGTCGCCCAGCCTTCATGTCTCCATCCCGTTGCCCGGTGATTTCTCCCTGATTTATTTGATTCCCCTACTTCCAGTTTACTACAGCAGTAAGGCACTGTCTGGCCACTTGTTGGTCTCCTTTTATTACAATAACACCCCGCTCGGTTGGGAATTTAATCTTTACATGCAATGTTGATGGGACGACCCTCATTGAGTGGATCCATGGTCTTCCCAGGATGGCAGTATAAAGGAAAAATGAGCTTACTATTGTGAACGTTACAGATACCTCCTTCCCTCCCATAATCACGGGGAGAGAGATTTGCCCTCTAGGAATCACTACTTTGCCATCAAATCCAACCAAAGGTGAAGTGTGCTTCATGAGGTCCTCCTTCTTCAGACCGAGTCCCTTGAACAGATCGGGGTACATCACGTCGGTCCCGCTTCCCTGGTCTATCATCACCCTTTTTACTAAGAAGCCGTTTATCCGGGCCGTGACCACTAACACGTCATCATGTGGTTGAATTGTCCCCTCTAGATCACCATCGTCAAACGAGACAGGCTCTCGTGCAAACTTCATCTTCTTACTCGGCGACTATAGACCCGGGTTACCTTCTACCGACACTACTATTAACACTTCTTTCCTTCTTCCTACAATGAGCTTCTCCGGCGCAACATAGATTACTTTAATTATCCCCACAGGGGGTGGGAGAGGGTTTCCCCTTTGCTGGATATCTTGCCCTACGACTCTGTCCCCCGAGTCTAGCACGAAATCCTTTAAATGCTCGACCTTAACTAGCTGCCCAAGGTGGTCTTTTAATACCCGGCATTGTTCGGTGGCGTGACCCCTATCTCGGTGATAAGTGCAGTATAGACTTTGATTCCTTCTGGATGGATCCTCGCCCATCTTGTTCAGCCATCGAAAATACGACTCATGTTTGATCCAGTCAAGAATCCTGTGTACCGATTCCTTAAACGTAACGTTCACTTCTCCCATTTATGTGGCCGGTTCTTGAATCACCGGACCCCCACGAGGCCTGAACAGGAAACCTGCCTGCCGGGGACGAGTCATCATCGGCGCTTTACCTTTGCTCTGTAGCTGGTCATCTTCTAATTGTTTGTATTCCTCGTTGCGTCTTATAAGCTGCCGCATGCCTTCGGGCGGCTTTTTGGTCAATGACTCTCGTAGCCCTGAATCCTCGGGCAACCCCATTCTAAATGTGCTTGCCGCCACCCTTTCGTTATCCCCGCTGATCTCGTTGTATAGCTTCCAATACCGGCTAGCGTAACTACGGAGGGTCTCTCCCGCCCTCATTTTCATTGACAGGAGCGCGTCTACTGGCTGTGGTACTCAGCTGCACGTCACAAACCAGACTCTGAACTCTTGAATCAGCTCGGAGAAACTTTGGATGGATCCTTTCCGTAACCCATTAAACCATCTCAATGCAGTCGGTCCCAAACTTGAGGGAAATACCTTACACATGAATGCATCATTATGAGTATGCAAAGACATCATCTGAATATAATGGCTAACGTGTTCTACCGGATCAGTCTTCCCGTCATAGCAGTTGAATGGTAGGCAGGCAAACCTGTCCGGCATTTCGGCTCACTCAATTTCGCTCGAAAACGGGGACCGAGCTGCTTTTCGCAGAGCGCGGCTCATGGCATCCATGGCAGCATTCTGGGGTCGCCCCTCTTCCAAGGAGAGCGAATCCCTTACTTGATTTTCCTGAGAATGTGAACGGTCTCAGCGTTGCCCTGTTTCCCGGGAGGGAGACCGGTTCCTATTTCGTCGAAACCCTATCGAGTGCGAATGGTTTCGGTACCGATATGATTCTTGGGAATGTGAATGACTCCGTTGTATTCGAGGTCCAGACTGATTGGATCCCTCTTTATATCTATTTCCCCCAATCCCGTCCTCTTGCTGCCGGTCATTTCTGTCTCCTCCCCGGCGCCTACCTTTCACCTCCAACTCCAAACCCCTGACTAGTCTGCGGAGCCGTTCGACTTGTTCATCCCGTTCCTCCTTCCGCCTACATCCCGTGGCACCAGAAACCGTCTGTTGGGTTTGGTACGACCCCTCTCCTGTGCCAGACATCACTTCTAGTTGGTTATGCCTCCTATCTTCTCATTCTTTCTGTCTGCGCTCTCGCCAACTTGACCCCCGAGAAAACCCTTCGGATCCGATTCCAGCGCGGTCCCCCAAACACCTTTCAAACATTGTCTCCGAGTTTGAGTCCTTCTAGAACTACAGCGTCGTAGGAGAGTCCCACGGTGGGCGCCAATTGTAAGCTCCAAGGACAAACTTGATGGGCCAAACCACTATTTGGGCTCACAATCTATTTATTTGGTGGGTCTGAGTATCCTACCTTGGGTTGTCCTAGGCTAAAGGACCCAATGCAAACACTTTTCTCCATTTTTCTCAACGTTAACTCCTCTCTCTCTCTCTCTCTCTTTCTTTCTTACTCTCTTCTTTCCCTCAGAATTGCATCCCCCAACTATCCATTCATTTCTCCTATTTATAGCATTCGTTAATGGGGTGATCATCATTATCTTCTCCCTTAGTGCAAAGAAGGGTCCAATGTCAATGGGCTTAAGTGGGTTTTTAGGTACGAGTGGCCTTGGAAATGGTTCCCACTTCAGTTAATGTGTTCGGCAGCGGAGTTTCCTAAGGTTCTGCTGGGCATATAAACAGTGATGTGTCCGGGCGATGTGACCGAGCATGTGCATAGTTACCTGGAATGGTTTCCCGAGCATCTTATGAGTAGGGCGTATGCGATCCACTTTCTAAGTGTCCTGACAATACTCAGTCCACGTTGGTGGCTATTCGTGGGTTTGGGCCGGGGCCTTTGTCGATGTGAAGATTAGATCCTTGGCCCATATCATTGATTCATGGTCCAAGGCCCAATATGAACTTGGGCGTTTAGGTGCCGTACAGATGGTATAAAGATGTTTTTATTTCAAAAGTTTTAAGTAGAAATGACTGTCAACAATCCTACTGGAGAGAAAAATTTATTGCTGGTTTACCTTATTTCTTTGCTCAAAAAGTTAGACTTGATATAACTAATAATGACGGAACTATAGACTATCCTAGCTTAACATATGGTGACATAATGTCCTAAACCAATAAAACAGGTCTATGGCTGTGTAATGATTTAAGGCTAAAAAATCAGATAGAGAAAGAAAAAAGATATGCTAAAAAGGAGCTAGGAACTTTTTATGAACAATATGGCTTTGATCCGTTAATTGCTCCCTCTAGGAAAAGAAGGAAATAAAAGAAAGATGATAGATACAACAATAATAGAAGATATAATAAAAGTAGGTCTAAAGAAAAGAAAGAAGAGTCCAAAAGAAAGAAACATGATAGACATAAAGATGACATTATTTGCTTCAAATGTGGTAAAAAGGGACACACTAGTAAATACTGTAACTTTCAAAAAAGAATAAATAAACTTAACATATCAGGAAAGTTAAAGGATAAATTGAAGAATATACTGACAAATAGTGATGAATCAGATAATGAAATTCACCAGATAGATAATTTTGATATCGCTTCATCATCATCAACAGAAATTTCATCAAATAGTGAAAAGGTTAAATTATGTAATTGTAATAATCTTGATAATTGTTATTGTAAAAGAAAACTAAAAATAAGTGTTTAAACAAAACAAGAAGATATAATAATGGACTTAATAGACAAACTTTCGGATTTACAATCCAAGAAAGATTATTTATCTAAACTAAAAGAATCTTTAACTCAAACTAGCAGATTTGAAATAGACTTGAAAGATTATAAGTCAACCTATAATTTTTCAGAAATTACTGACAGATTTAAACTCAGTAAACTTGTAATAGTGACAATTTACAGGTAGATATTAATGATCTAAGAAAAATCTGAAAGAATTTAAATCAAAAAATTTCATTTTAAAAGACATGGTTGAGCAGATAGCTACACAAGTAATTAGTATATAGGATAGAATTAAATATTGTAATGAACCTTTGACAAACTCCCCTATCTCCGACAGATATGATTATACTGATAAAAGTTCTTATAAAGATGAATTTTTAAATATCATTGATAGAATGATATTTCAAAAATGGTATATTGAAATAACTCTGGTTGTTCATAAAGAATTTTCGTTAACAGTTGTTGCACTTGTTGATTCAGGTGCTGTCAGGTGCTGACATGAATTGTATACAGGAAGGATTAATACCTTCCAAATATTATGAATCAACAGCAGACAAATTAACTCAGGCTAATGGTGATAGACTTAAAATAAGTAATAAATTGACAAAGACATACATATATAATAATGGAATCAATTTCAGAACACCCTTCTTTTTAGCAGACAAGTTGTCCTTTAAAGTTATTTTAGGGAATCCTTTTTTGGCTTTACTTTATCCTTTCTTCACGACAGACAATGGAATATGTACTAATATTCTGGAAATAGAAGTATTTTTTTAAGTTCGTCCTACCTCCAATCCCAAAGGATATACATTTGCTGAAAGAAATCTCCATATTTAATGACATGAGTATTGATGAGCCAATAATAGACAATGATGAGATTACTACAAATCCAAAGGTAGATGATACTATAAACTCTAACCAGTAGCACCTAAGTATATACATACTATTTCCAAAAAGAATTATATATCTCTTTTCAAAAAAGTTTATTTAAAGTTTGTTTTCAGAAAGATTTTATGCTAAGATTTTACTTAATTTATGTCCATCTCAAATCTTCTCTAAAATATTTGTGTCCCTCCTAGAGACAGATAGCCTTTTGAAAGAACCATTTGTATAAACTCCCTTAGTAGCATTTAAAGCTACACTGCCCAAATTTTATTGTCAGTTGCATGAAGGCCTTCAGCTAAGGCGTACTTGCACTATATTAATTTGTTAATTTTAAAATTAACAGTCAATTTCCTAGCAAGCAAGATAGCCATCCTAAGGCTAAAATCTCAGACCGAATTTTTCCAGAACATAAATCTTCAATGAAGATTTCAAATAGAGCACGAAGGCGTCTCAATAGAGGCAGCATCCCTTCAGAATACAAGGTCAGCAATGACCGTGTATGCACGTGGTGATTATCAAAAAGGCCGGACTAACAAACGTAATGATACAATAGCTACTATAACTACCATTAGATAGAATTAAGAAAGAAAATTATAAAATAGCTACTATCAGACAGATCCAGAAAGAAAATGACAACTGCGATAGATTACTATTCACCTGTGACAGATTACTATTCACCAGCACGCGTGAATAGCTTCCAGACAGATCCAATACAATCCAGACAGATTTTTCATAAGTCACTACTATTCACTAGCATGCGTACCCTAACAGATTCCCAGACAAACTGTTGTTCATGAATAGTAAAACTTTTACTATTCATTTCCATAGAATTCTACAAGGTTCTACCGACAGATTAACTTAAGTTAACTTTACTTACTCAAGTTACTTTTGAAGACTTACTATGGTTTATTTCATCTATAAAAAGACAGACTCCGAAGACAGAAGCAAGTCCAATTTTTAAGGTCTAGAATAGAGGTTCAGATTTTAGGTTCAAGTTTTAGGCTAAAATTTCAAGTCCAATTTTGAGGTCCGAATTCCAGATTCAAGTTTAAGGTCCAAGATAGCCCTCTCTCCCTTTAGAAAGACTCTTGTAATCCTTCCTCTCTTGTAATCCTGTAACCCTTCCCTTCAAACAGATTTAATCTTGTAACCTTTCAGTTTCAAAGATAGATTTACTTTGTAATCTTGTAACTCTTCAGACAGTGCTTTATTTTCAAAGCTTGTATCAGAGACAAAAGTTTTTATTCAAGTAAGATTTTACTAGTTTCTGTTTTCATATTTCATATTCCGTTTTAACTTATTTTGAATATATCTATTTTGCTATTTTCTTCTCTATCATCTATTTTATCATTGTTTATGCTTCCATATTATTGATGTGCTCTCTCCTGGGTAGTTAATGGATAGTAAAAGTTATTTCTACAAGGTTCCACAAGTTTCAATTGTTTATATAGATGATGTCTTAATCTTTTCCAAATCAATTGATTACCATTGGAAACATTTAGATATATTTGTCAAAGTGATCAAACAAAATGGATTAGTTGTCTTAGCCACTAAAATAAACTTGTTTCAAGACAAAATCCGATTTTTAGGTCATAATATTTATAAGAGAACATTAAGCCCCATTGACAGAGCCATTCAATTTGAAGATAAATTCCCAGATGAAATAAAAGATAAAAAGCAGTTACAAAGATTTCTTCGCAGTCTAAACTATGTTTTAGATTACTTTCAAGGATTACGAAAGATATGCAGACCCCTATATAAAAGGCTAGAAAATAATCCTCCTCCATGGACAAACAGACATACTATGATAATCAGACAGATTAAAAAATATGTTAAGCAACTCCCTTATATTGTCATTCCTTCTCCTGATACTTTTAAAGTTGTCAAAACAGATGCTTCTGACATAGGTTATGGTGGAATTCTAAAACAAATAGCAAAAAATGATTCCAAAGAACAGATTGTTAGATTCCATTCTGGCTCTTGGTCAACTACTCAGCAGAATTACAGTACTATTAAGAAAGAAATTTTATCTATTTATTATGTGTTTCAAAATTTCAAAACGATCTCTTTATTCAAAAGTTTTTAATCCGAGTTGATTGTAAAAGTGCTAAAGAAGTTTTATAGAAAGATGTTCAAAATCTTTTTCCAAACAGAATTTTACTAGATGGCAGGCTATTTTAAGTGTTTTTTACTTTGATATTGAATATATTAAAGAAGAAACTAATTCAATTCCTGATTTCCTAATCCATGAATTTGTCCAGGGAAGATGAGTTCCCCTGCAAATAAAAGCAAATCCCCAAAACCCAGAACCAGACAGTCTTATGCTGCCCCTTCGATTCCTCCCCCTAGCAGATTTCTCCCTTGTCCCTCTTTCACCTCACCTACTTTCTCTTCAAATAGACCCCAAGAAAAACCCCCATTAACTTGTAGCCCAAACCCCTTTGAACCACTCTCCCCTAGCCCCACTCCAACAACCAAACAGACTTATGACTTGCCCTTAACTTCCTCAACTCCTCCTCTAAAAAAACCATTTAACATAGTCGCATCCTCTTTTCCCCCTTTAGCCTCTCCCTCTAACCAACCAAAGTACAAATCCTCCATCTCTCAGGAAGCCCAAGCCCTAAAAGAAGACCATAGTATTGAACTCCCAAAGATTCCTGGAATTTTATTCTATGGATTGAACCAGAATTCCAGCACATAACAGATACCCTCACCCTAGTCAGACAGCTCATGCCCCCACGATGGGAACACCCTAAGACAAAAACTTTAAAGACCCATAAATTTTATGAGTTTATTTTTGTAAATACAGACTCAATTCTAGTAACACATATGCCATGCTCCCAAGACCCAAAGAGAGTTAGCTACTCTAAGGTAGTCATAAAACAAATCCTCACCCCCTCCCAATGGAACGCAGCACCTTGGATTACTAGGAACTTCTCTCAACCCTTTGACCCTCAATTTTATAATTATTATGACTATGTAGAAGTCTGGGATAGATTCCTTCTATTCCAAAATAGCATTTACAAACATACTTGGTTTTTCTGTTTTGATATGTATAGAAAGAAAGACATGATGGTCCCAAGATGGTTCATTGGCTAGTGGAATTCCCATAGTCCTGAAACTATGATTCTCCATCCTGATCTCTTAAAAGCATATGAGACTTTCAAGAAAGAACTAGATATATTGCATCTTAAGAATTTTTCACATCTTTTGCAGTTTTATTACAGGTTTCCAGATCTCCCATGGATTATTAGATGGGAATACAAGATAGAAAGACATCCCCAATATCCTTTTCCCATGCTCACCAGAAAGTTTAAATTAAAATGGTGGAATAAATTTAATTTTGATCATATTTGCCAAGAATTACAGAAAAAATCTTCTCCCTCCCAGATAGAGAGTTCTAATTTCCTTCTAGAAAAGAGTCAAGTCCAATGCCAGCTTTCCTCCATCTCAGACAGAAGACAGCTTAAGAAGCAACTGCTTAAAGCTGCATCACAAATTTCAAACGATGAAGATGACAAAATAATGGAATCTTCCGCCCTAAATTACAAGACTCACCTAGAAGCATTCCAAGATTTTCAAGATCCCTATGACATATGACAGATCACTATGATACTACAGCTCCCAGACAGATCAAACACAGATTAGTATTCAGATAGATCTAGACAAATCCAGATAGATCCACACAGACCAGATAGAGACAGATAGATTAAAGGTCACTTTATGACAGATTATTGTTCACTAGCATGCGTACCTTGACAAATTCCCAGATAAACTACTGGTCATGAATAGTAAAAGTTATTTCTACAAGGTTCCACAAGTTTCCACTGACAGACTAACTTGAGTTCACTTTACTTAACTCAAGTTACTTTTGAGAATTTACCATGGTTTATTTCATCTATAAAAAGACAGACTCCGAAGACAAAAGATAGGTTCAAAATAGAGGTTCAAATTCCAAGTCCAGTTTTAAGGTTTAAGGTTTAAAGTTCAGATCTAAGATAGCTCTCTCACCTTTAGAAAGACTCTTGTAATCCTTCCTTTCTTGTAACCCTGTAACCCTTCCTTTCAAACAAACATAATCTTGTAACCTTTCAGTTTCAAAGACAGATTTTACTTTGTAATCTTGTAACTCTTCAGACAATGTTTTATTTTTAAGCTTGTAACAAAGACAAAAGTTTTCAGTTTTAATCAAAGACAGAAGTTTTTATTCAAGTAAGATTTTACTAGTTTCTGTTTTCATTTCTATATTCCGTTTTAACTTATTTTGAATATATCTATTTTGTTGTTTTTTTCTTTATCATCTATTTTATCATTGTTTATGCTTCCATATTACTGTTGTGCTCTCTCCTAGGTAGTTAATGGATAGTAAAAGTTATTTCTACAAGGTTCCACAAGTTTCCACCAACAAACTAACTTGAGTTCACTTTACTTAACTTAGGTTACTTTTGAGAATTTACCATGGTTTATTTCATCTATAAAAAGACAGACTCTGAAGATAGAAGAGATGTTCAAAATAGAGGTTCAAATTCCAGGTCTAGTTTTAAGGTTTAAGTTTTAAAGTTCAGATCTAAGATAGCCCTCTCCCCCTTAGAAAGACTCTTGTAATCCTTACTCTCTTGTAACCTTGTAACCCTTCCCTTCAGACAGATATAATCTTGTAACCTTTCAGTTTCAAACACAAATTGTCAAATTGAACTATTTTAAACTTATATATATATATATATATATATGTGTGTGTGTGTGTGTGTGTGTGTGTGTGTGTGTGAGAGAGAGAGATTTAGAAGATCAATAAAATTCTTTGATATTCACAGAAAAGTATTAAGAGAATTTCCAATGATCTCAACAAATCTCATTTTTCTAAATTTTGGTTAGTCTAACTCCCTTTTTAGTCTCCAACAAGCTCACCAACCTCTCAACAAAATAGTACAAAGCAACAACACCTTAACAATTGTTTTTTGCTAAATAATTTGTGAGACTGTACCTTAAGGGTTTAAAAACCTTCAAATAATGAAAAACATAGAGAGGATGAGAAAGACGACAATGATTTTTCAATGAGAGTGACAAGAGTGAGAAAGTGTTATGTATCTAGCAAAAGTGAGAGAGAAGGATGTTAAATTTTGGACAAAGTTTTTCCTAAGGCTACAACCTTACTTAATAAAATATACATTACCATATATTTTGAAAATCGAACTGTTGAATTGCATGTTCTTTATACTCTTAATACACATGTCAAATTTTGTGTCAATTAGATATTATTTACTATATAATCTATAAGCTAAAATTTTATGCAAAGTTTTAAACTACAAAAACTTGAAATTTAAACAATTTATTGATGATTTAGCTATTGATCTTTAATTTTCTAGAAATTTTGCGAGGATAGAGGGTATAAAAAGAAGATGTAATCCAATGGTGGATTTGTCAAAATTCACCTCCAATAAAAAGATATTGAGTAATGTTGTAGTATAAGGCAACAACCAATTTTGTAGCTAAATTTTGTCCTTAAATTTTTGGTAGAGATGGAAATAAACGTTGAGATGAAAGTGTGAGATTCTAAACCTATAAACCAGTCTCAAAATGTACTCAACTTTTTAAAAGTCAAGTTCCAACTGGGCACAAAATTTAAAAAAAGCAACATCATTTGCAATCATTTCCGCAAATGTGACATAAAACACAACTCTTTAAGAGTTGAGTTCTTGAAAATCAAGTTTATGATGAGGGCTATTTTCCCAAATAACTTTGGATGGGAGCAACTTGACACAATACTTTTGAAAATCGTGTTATAGTGCAAGATTTGTCCATAATTAATTCTACAGGTAAAGTCTTTTATCATTGAATAATAGATTTGAAGATCAAAACCTGTTTACATAAAAAATCGATTGATGTCTTGGCCTGATGATAATGAGCAATCATCATGAAGCAAACACCATAAGTTGAAATTCTATCAAATCTATCACAAAAAAATAGTCACTGTTAGAGCGATAATTAAGAGGGTTTTTTGTGGTAATGTTCTATCTATAAGGAAAGTTATTGTAAAAAATCTTGTAGCCATTATATTTTCAGATATCATTGATCTCTTTAACGAGGAGAACTTGATTCAAATCCAATCAAAAGAAGGGGAAAAAAGGTTGTGTAAGGTGTAAAGGGTAAAAAATTTCATATATCTTTTATCTATTGCTTCTAGAAAAGATTTTGAGAAAATTTATAGATACAAAACATTTGACATGATGTGGCAGATTGTTACTGGTAGGTAAAAAATATGATGTTAGTGGTAAGCCTAGATGAGAACCAATACAAGCTTTTGCCAACTCAACTATTATAAATTTTTTTGTATATATAACATTGTTCAAAGATTTTATGTTGATGAAGATTTTCAATGACACAAAATACTAGAAAATGTAGAAAATATTACTTTGAGACAAATAGAGTTTATATTCTAGGATGTATAGAATTTTTGTTGCACACAATGAAGTGCACACACTTTACACACATCACTTGGAAATCTTGTGTTCAAAAACGATTTCAATTATAAATTTGAAATAGTAAAATCGTGTCTTGAAAAAAATGAGTGCAAAATTTAACTAAAACCATGTCTTGAAAACAACGAGTTCAAAATTTAACAAAAATCATGTCTTGAAAACAACAATTTTAAAATTTAACTAAAATTGTGTTATAAATTTAATGATTTCAAAATTCTATTAACTTTAAACACTTGTTTATGTATCTAACAGAACATTGACATGACATTTATTTTTTTCCCCTGTAGCAACTTATTTTTTATTAAAAAATCACACGTGGAAAATATTACTTTGAGACAATAGAACATATATTCTAGGATATATAGAATTTTTTTTGCACACAGTGAAGTGCACACACTTTACACACATCACTTGGAAATCTTGTGTTCAAAAACAATTTCAATTATAAATTTGAAATAGTAAAATCGTGTCTTGAAAACAATGAGTTTAAAACTTAACTAAAATCATGTCTTGAAAACAACAAGTTCAAAATTTAACTAAAATCATGTCTTGAAAACAACGATTTCAAAATTTAACTGAAATTGTGTTATAAATTTAATGATTTCAAAATTATTTTTTATTCTCTTGAAGCATTGGATAATAGACAAGCTTTTGCTGCAAAGTGTTTGTGCTAACAGAAAACCCCAATATATCAATAATAGAAAGTTGGTAAAATGCATAAAAACTTCCACTTTGAACAACTGTGTTAGGATTTAGATTGTTGACTAAATTCTTGTGTCAAAAAAAATTGTAAGGATTGCAATTTTCTAGGTTTGGTGTATATAAAGTTACAAGAGATTTTGTTTTAAGTGAAAATACAATGTTGGTCCCTGAAGTTTGTCTATTGTGCGCTTTTGATCCCTTAAATTTTGAGTGAATGTTATTAGTCCTTGAAGTTTAAAAAATGAGCATTATTGGTCCTTCCATTAACTTCCGTTAAATTCTTGCTTATGTATAAAACATTGACATGACACTTATTTTTTTCCTCTGTGGCAACTTATTTTTTATTAAAAAATCACACATGTGATTAAAATCTAAACTCGCTTCTTTTTCCCAATTTAAACCCAAATCCGAAAGACCTTGGTAGTTGACTACTTTCTCAAAATTAAATCACACTGATTGAGATGGAATGCACACCAGAGCGGAAACGCGCTGTCACATCCACAAAGGTCTCAGTGGATGTGCTTTCTTTGAATTTATCTGGTATTTGCCTTACTGTTTTCCATTTCCAAGTCGTAAAATTCCATTTGGTATTCAATTGGTATTTGTTTTTCAACAAGGGGCTATAAGATTGCCATATGGTTTTTATCTCTTAGAGTGATTTCAAAACCCTTTTTTTTTTTTTAATTGTTACTGTTTACAAGTATTGGGCATTAATCATAATATAATTATTAATTAAGAGTTTCCATGTATGCTACCAGATCAGACCAAGGGATTGTGAATTGTTTGAATAATATGTGGTTTAAAATTGATGAACAGTAAAACCATTATGAAATTGACGGCATGGATAAATTTTATAAGGAACACAAGAGAGATTTAGATAAAACAATGTGCCAAGACATTGCCAAGCTTCTTGAGACCAATGAATAATTAGGATGCAAATTGGAACGGGTTAGATTTATGAGTGTAATTTGTTTTTTCTTTAAACAAAATAAGTTTCCACATGGAAAAAAATAAGTGTCATGTCATTATTCCTTTAGACACATAAGTAAGAATTTAACAAAAGTTAAATTCTTTTTTTCTTTTTCTTTTTTCTCTTCCCGTTTTAGACTCGCCGCCGACCCAAGCCCCAAGTCCCAAGCCTTCATCGCTGACCCATTTTCGGTGTTTGTGTTTCTATTGCGATATGGGTTTAGACATTTGTGTTTGTGTTTCAGAGTGGATTTTGGGCTGGGTTTTGGGCTGTGTTTCTATTTTGGTATAGGTTTCGGCGTTTGTGTTTGTGTTTCAGCATGATTTTGGGCTGGGTTTCAAGTTTTGTTTATGTTTCGGGTTTGTGTTTCAGGCGTGGGTTTCGGCCTCTCTCTACGTTTCGGTCTGGGTTTCAGGCTGGTTGTTCTTGATCTGTTGATTTCAATCTAAATTGCTCACATTTCTGCTCTTTTTTTTTTTGGGTTTTTGCTCATATTTCTACTCTTTTTCTTTTGTTCTTCTTCGTTGGTTCTTGATGGGTTTTGGTCACAATGGTGGCGTTGCAACTATTCAGTGGTTTCAATATCTTTAACGATGGTTGTGGTTGTGTTTTGGTTGTTGAATGATATATTATTTTATTGTGTTGTTTATGTTATTTTATTGTGTTGAAAGCTATAATAAAACCACTGATGTTGGGTATTTTGTAAAGTGAGAAAGTATAATAGATAAAGTAGCTTTTGGTGGAGCCAAATAGCTAAAATTATGGTTCGACCAATGTGGATACTCTAACTCTCACTCAAAACTTAAGAAACCAAAGACGCACAATAGACAAATTAACTTCAGGTACCAACATTAATTGTATATTCACCTTTTTTTTTTTTTTTTTATACACATATATAAAAAAGAATCATCAAAAAGAAAATTGAGCATAGGTGCATTGACATGCACCTCAACATAGAAACATGAGTGTTGATTTATCACTCATGTTCTAAACCTTGAAAGACTTTTTAACGACAAAAATATCAATGTAATTTAGTAGAATATTTCAAAAAAAAAAAATGGTGATTCTAAACCAAACGTGACATTTTCAATGAATAACTAGATTAAAAAATAAAAATAAAAAATTCAAAACTTAAAAAAGGTTTTTGCGAAATAGTTCTCAAACTGGAAAGGATGTTAATAAAAATTTATACAAGATGCCATAATATTTCTAAAAGAATTTAAGATAGTCAAAAATTTTAATCTTCATCCATGTTGTCTTGAGTCTTCTTTAGCTTGAACTTTGCAGAATTTAGCACTCGTAGCATGATTCACTCTTTACCTCTAAGTTTCACTTGTCCAACCTCAACTTCCAAATTCCAATCACTAGACTCCTCTGACTCCAACACCTTAGGTTGTCCTGATGAACCGCTTAGGCCAACACGCAACCTCCTGGCTCCTAATTGAATAAAAGGGAGAAGTTACACAAATGAATTGATAACAAGGAATTCAAAATGTGAAAAATGAATTTTAAAAACTTTTACCTCTCTCCTTTTGGTGGAGCAGCTAAACGACCTTAAAGTTTAGCCCTTTTAAACTCTTCATAATCCCCAGACTTGCACTGAACAGTAATACTAATACCCCTAGACTGATATTGGTCGTTTAGTTGTTCCACCACTTACCCGATTCCCTACCTGTTCACCCAGGGCCGGCTCTATGCTATAGATGAATGAGGCGGTCACCTAAGGCCCCCAAGTAGAAAAATGCTTCTAAATTTTAATCAATATGGTTATTTATTTTATTGTAATAGTATTAATTATACCCAAATATTAGCCAATAAATAAAATAATATTTTTGTATCAAGAAAAACTAGTAACAACTTAACATGTTGTTATTGGCTGGCACAAAAGTAATTTCAGTTGTGAATTCAAATTAGAACTAGTAACAACTTAACACCTAAAATTTGTTATGAAAATGTTGTAAATGTAGCACTTACAAAAAAAGCAATACAAAAAAAAAAAAAAATTCACAAAAGTTGAGTTGACAAGTTTTTACTAGTTTTTATCTAAGTCTACCACTGACATCACATTTTTACTTACACTATCAATCTATCATATCAATAAGTGTGAAAAATTTTGTCAAATTTTTTGTGTCTATAGGCTTTCTATAAAAAATTT
Source organism: Quercus lobata (assembly GCF_001633185.2). Lineage (NCBI taxonomy): Eukaryota > Viridiplantae > Streptophyta > Magnoliopsida > Fagales > Fagaceae > Quercus > Quercus lobata. The sequence goes on along the minus strand of NC_044910.1, from coordinate 24,796,337 downwards.
ACGTGGTTAATTAGTAATCTTATATCTAAAACAAGATAATATATAGAGTTTAAAAAATATTAATTTTTATAAATAAATAAAAAATCATTTCTAAATATATAAAAGGTTTCAATTCAGTTTTTGGCTAAGACCCCAAATTCATCAAGCGCCCCAATTCACCTAGATACCAACATCACCTTAGGGACTTTCGAACATCATCTGGTTCCAAACAAAGAGGAGCATGCTCTATCAGCCAGTATCATCATATCCTTCCAAGGATTTGTCTTCATCTGACACGTGACATGAAAGATTAATCCAAACTCCAAAGAATTAGCAAAAATGACGAGTAAATTTAGATAAAGGATAAAGAAATGACTCACATCGCAAATTCATCAATAAATCACCACCATTCTAGGACGGTACAACGACACTTGCTCCTCAAGACTTGATTTTTAATGGCCCACCCTGCTAGTTGTAGGTACTCGATCTTTTTACCTTGCTTAAGTTGAGGATGACCGAGTAATGTTAGAACTACAACTTTTATCATTTATTTTGTCAAGATTTGCTCATGTGATAAGTCTTGAATAGTGTAGTAAAAGTAATGGATCCATATGGGTCAACAACTCCACCACTTACGACTTGTCACATGAGCAAGTTGTGGCAAAAATTGTGACAAAAGTTGTAATCCTAGTTGATAGGAGAGCAGAAAATTAGTCCAACTCCAATTCGTCCAAAGGTGTCGTCCAGAGCCAATTGAGCAAGTTCGACCAAGAATCACCCCAAAAGAAGTAAAAGTGTTCATGGATAATAATATTACTCTTGATCAGTGAAGTCTCCCATGGACGATAAAGTCGTCCATGAAGGTCGTCCATGGATGACCTTCAGATGTCCATGGATGACCAAACAGTCCTCCACCAGACAGACGAATACACAACACTTGGAAGACTTTCGACTCTCTGTAGCGGTTGTTAAACCCATAAATATCGCCATGAATCCATCAAATAAGTTAACTTCCGTTAGCGGTTACAATTTTAATAGCCATTGAGGAAGTTAACTCCGGACTCGTTGGCTTCCACAAATCTTGGTGAGGTTATTTGGACAAATAACCGTCCCTAGGATCCCTATATAAAGGACCGGTCTGAACCCGAGAGAGGTAAGAACTTTTCTGAGACTTGACTCCCGAATACTTGGAATTACATTCCTGTAAAACTAACTTCTACATCGGAGGGGGTTTGGCCGGTCTTCTCCGGTCTCCTCTTTGACTGTGCTTGCTTTTTGTAGGCCTTCAACCGCTTCAGTAGCCTACCGAAGATAGATCATCCACCTTACTGATTCGGAACGATATCAGTTGGCGCCGTCTGTGGGAACAGATTGTTTTGCAACTTTCTTTTCTGCAACAAAGGGTTAGGATGGTCAGGACCAGATCGAGGGCTACTAGCCCGGGCCGTCAGGGAAGTAGAGACGCTTCAAGTGATCCCCAGCGTGATCGCCAATCTGCACCAGTCATGCAGACATCGTCTGTTCAACATGTGCAATCTATAGCGGCTGCAATGGCGGAGTTGACTCACCAAAACCAAGAGTTAAGAATGGAGATCAATCAGAGAAGACAGACACGTGAGGAACGTGAAGAAGGAGGACAAACACAAGGTCATGGCGATAGAGAAAATCCTAAGATTGGAAGTCAGTTAAGAGGCACTTCGTTGGAAGGGATCATAGAGATGAGAAGTTGAAAGGAAAAATGGAGGAATCGTCCTGGCCCCCACTAGGAGAGATAAGGATTATCGTTGGAGGAAACTCGATGGGGCAATCTTCCAAGTCGAAGAAGACGTATCTCAAAGTGGTGCAACACGTCCAGCTCTCTGGACAATCACCAAGGACGAGATCAATGGACGAGCCGGCCATTTCCTTCACCGACAAAGATGCTGAGAGGATCCATCACCCGCATGACGATGCGATTGTCATTACTCTACTTATTGCAGATTATACAACCAGGAGAGTGTTAGTTGACAATGGAAGCTCAGCAGACATATTGTACTACCCTGTCTTCCAACAGATGAGGCTTGGGCGGGATTAACTTCGTCCAGTTTGCTCACCATTGATAGGGTTCGGAGGAATGAAGGTGCAGCTCGTAGGCACCATTACATTACCAGTAGTGGTAGGGTCATACCCACAGCAGATAACTAGGGAAGTCAATTTCCTCGTGGTGGACTGTTCGTCTTTATACAATGCTATTATTGGAAAACCAACTCTGAACAGTTGGAAGGCGATAACATCTACCTACCACCTATCAGTCAAATTTCCTACAGAGTACGGGATAGGACAAGCACAAGGAGATCAGTTGGCAGCTAGAGAATGCTATTTAGCCATGATGGCTTTGGACGAACAAGTGCAGACAATGAGCATTGAGGAAAGAAGGGTTGTTGCAGAGCCCACAGAAGTATTGGAAAATGTTCTTTTGCAAGAAGATGATCCCAAGAAATTCACCAGAATTGGAACAGGTATGAAGGAGAAGGCAAGAAAAGACCTCATCCAATTCCTGAGAAAGAGTATCGATGTTTTCGCATGGAGCCATGACGACATGCCGGGAATCGACCCAAGTGTAATCACTCATCGATTGAATGTGTACCCCTTTTTCAAGCCTATTCGTCAGAAGAAGTGGGTGTTTGGCCCTGAGCGAGATAAGGCAATCAAGGAAGAGGTTCAGAAACTGACCACAGCACAGTTCATTAAGGAAGTCTATTACCTAGATTGGTTAGCCAATGTTGTGATGGTGAAGAAAGCAAATGGCAAGTGGAGAATGTGCGTAGATTTCACTGACTTGAACAAGGCTTATCCCAATGATAGTTATCATTTGCCATGCATTGATCAATTGGTGGACTCTACGGCTGGCCATCAGTTGCTGAGCTTCATGGACGCCTTTTCAGGATATAATCGGATCAAGATGGACGAAGCCGATCAGGAAAAGACTTCCTTCATTACCAGCCAAGGCTTGTTTTGCTACAAAGTAATGTCCTTCGGTTTGAAGAACGCAAGGGCAACTTATCAAAGGTTGGTAAATCACATGTTTCATCAACAGATAGGACGGAATGTAGAGGTTTATGTTGACAACATGCTTGTGAAGAGCATGGACGAGGGAAGCCATTTGGACGACCTACAGGAAACCTTTGAAACACTTAGGCGATATAAGATGAAATTGAACCCAAGTAAGTGTGCATTCGGAGTATCGTCGGGAAAGTTTCTGGGGTTCATGGTTTCGCAAAGAGGAATCGAGGCGAATCCAGACAAGATTCAAGCCATATTGGACATGGAGCCACCGAAGAATATCAAGGAAGTCCAATCCCTCACTGGACGAGTTGCCGCTTTGAATAGGTTTGTTTCGAAAGCCACAGACAAATATTTACCTTTCTTCAAAGTCCTCAAGAAGGCATTCGAATGGACGGACGAATGTCAAAAGGCCTTCCAAGATCTGAAGGACTATCTCGCTACAGCTCCATTATTAAGTCCGTCCGTGCAAGGAGAAGAATTGTACCTATACTTAGCGGTGTCCCCACACGCCGTAAGTTCAGCTTTAATCAGAAAGGAAGGGAAAATACAAAAACCCGTGTACTACACTAGCCGAGCACTCAGAGGAGCAGAGGGAAGGTATCCGCTTATAGAGAAATTGGCTTTTGCACTGATAACAACTTCTAGGAAGTTAAGACATTACTTCCAAGTTCATGTCATTAACGTCATGACGGACCATCCGCTCAAGAAGGCAATGAACAAGCTGGAAGCCGCAGGACGGCTGATTCAATGGGCGGTAGAACTTAGTGAATTCGACATTCGGTACCAACCGAGAAATGCAATAAAGGCTCAAGCCCTAGCAGATTTCATTGCAGAGTTCACTCCGAGTTACGAGGAGCTTGGGGAAGGAGAGTACAATAAAAAATGGGTCGTCCATGTAGATGGATCGTCTACATTGTATGTTGGAGGAATTGGAGTTGTTTTGCAGTTGCCAGAAGGAGACAAGTTAAAGTACAAGGCTCGTTTGCAATACCAGACTACTAATAATGAAGTGGAGTATGAAGCCCTTTTAAAGGGGTTGGAGTTGGCTAAGTCTGTAGAAGCAGACTCAATACTTGTCTTGGGAGACTCTCAATTGGTCATAGGCCAAGTAAATGGGACATGTGAAGCCAAGGAAGACAAAATGAAGAAATATCTAAAGAAGGTAGTGTGCCTTGTAAAGAAATTTAAAAAAGCTAATTTCATTCAAATCCCAAGGGAAGAGAATGTGGAAGCAGATAATCTGGCAAAGGAAGCATCTGCGAATGAAGCTGTGGACGAGTTGGATGCAGTACAGTACATGCCAAGTATAGACCTTCCAGAGATGCTGCAGATAGAGGGTGACAAAAATTGGATGACCCCAATAGTGTCATACCTGAAGGACGGAAAGCTTCCAGAAGAGAAGGACGAAGCTAGGAAGCTCAGGGTCAGATCAGCAGGTACATACTTATGGACGAAGTGTTATACAAAAGAGGTTTTTCCCAGCCTCTTTTAAGATGTTTGGCTCCGGACGAGGCAAACTACATGTTGAGGGAGGTTCATGAAGGAGCATGTGGTAACCATTCGGGAGCCAGATCACTCGTCCATAAAGTCATCCGTAGCGGATTCTATTGGCCAACCATCCAAGCTGATGCTAAGGCATATGTTAAAGTATGTGATCAATGTCAGCGCTTCAGCAACATTCCTAAACAGCCAGCAGAGTATCTCAAGCCAATGATGGCCCCTTGGCCTTTCGCGCAATGGGGACTGGACATTTTGGGGACCTTTCCAAATGAAACTCGGCAAATGAAATTTCTGGTGGTAGGAATAGATTACACAACAGAATGTCAAGAACTTCGTTTGGAACAACATTGTATGCAGATTCGGGGTACCTAGGGTACTAGTGTCTGATAATGGACGACAGTTTGACAACACACCTTTCAGGGAATTTTGTGAACAGCTTGGAATGAAGAACCATTACTCCTCACCCTCCCACCCACAGGCCAATGGCCAGGCAGAAGTAGCAAATCGATCCTTGTTGAAGATCATCAAGACTCGGCTCGAAGGGGCAAAGGGAGTATGGTCGGATGAGTTACCAGGTGTTTTATGGGCTTACAGAACGACAGTAAGAACTCCACCAGGGAAAACTCCTTTTAAACTAGTCTATGGAAGTGAGGCAGTTATACCAGCAGAAGTACACATGACGAGCCACAGGGTGAGGAAGTATCAAGCTGAAGAAAACGAAGAACAGCTCCGTCTTAACCTTGACCTTATGGACGAAGTCAGGATGGATGCAAAACAGAGAACAGTGAGGTACAAAAATCTTATGGCAAGACAATATGATGCCATGGTGAAGCCTAGACGCTTCAACATTGGAGATCTCGTCCTGAAAAAGGTTACCTTGGCAACAAGAAACCCGACCTACGGGAAACTTGGGTCAAATTAGGAAGGACCTTATAGGGTTATCAACTGCAAGAGGCAAGGATCCTACTATTTGGAAGCTTTGGATGGGCGGAGGCTAGAACACCCTTGAAATGTTGAGCACCTAAGGAAATACCATCAATAAGTGTCGACTCTTGACAAAAGTGGCCTTGGACGAGATAGCTAGACGATCAAAAGAATAATGTTTATTTACTACTATTATGTGTTTTTAAGTATTTTAATAATCCCCTAGAAAGTACATTAGTGTTTTCACTTTTGTGCTATTCATGGACGAGTTGGTTTGTATTTTTAAGTCAATAAGGCACTAAGCTCATGAGCATGTGCCATGCCAGTGGACGAATGTTTACATAAGTTTGGATTTTCAAATATATATATGATGTATTTTCAAGTATATTATTGGAATCCTTCATCTTTGTATATTCATTCAGACTAATCCACAAAAAAGAAAAAATAAGCACGGACGAATGAAATCCTTGGACGCAAGGATATATCTTCCATAAGCTTTCCTCAAAAGGAAGAAAGGAATAAGGTACATCCGTCCAAAGCTTAAACACGAGATGAAACCTGAATTGAAAATGAAACAAGGTACATCCGTCCAAAGCTTAAGACGAGATGAAACCTGAGTTAAAAATGAAGGTACATCCGTCCAAAGCATAAGACGAGATGAAACCTGAATTAAGGATATATCCGTCTAAAGCTCAAGACGAGATGAAATTCGAGAAGTGGCCGTCCAAAATATGGACGAATAAAGACTGCAAAAACCAGCATAACAATCCATTGCATTGGACGAGAAATTGTTGGGAAGTCTCATCAAGGACGATAAAATGATCGTCCCTAAATTTGAATGATGAATAAAACCTAATCGAAAAGGAAGTCATTCATAGACGAACTATACATGAGCTAAAAGGATTCAATTTGCTCTATCTTGGTGATGTAATAAAAAATTCACCCCCGTAATCAAGACGAGACAAACTGAATTCCTGGGTGGACGAACCACATAACCACAAATGATATGATTAATGAAAATAAAAATTTCATACATAAAGCTGAAAATGTATGTATTCAAACACAATGGAAGGTGAAAATAGAAAATGTTCATTTTTTCATGAAATTTAAAGAAAGGTGGACGACCCACGTCCAAAAACCCCTTAAGTTGTGAAAATGAAACTAATTGTATAAAACTCGTCCACAATCTTGGACGAGACAATTGTACTTGTATGGACTTTAAAAAAAGAAGAAGAAGTAAAAAGCCCAAAACAACGGGCACTTCCATGAAAAGGCAAATAAAAGTAAAGTAAATTTTCTAAGGAAAATGATTTCACTTGGGTAAGCTCATCTTGGGGTCGTCCTTGGCCACCTCAGTATTAGCAACGTCCATTATGTTGACATCCTCAGAGCTCGTCTGCAACAAGGAACTTTCAGTAGCAAGGGGAAGCTTGAATGAATTGAAGTCCAAGTCAGGATATGCCTTTTTAGCATCAGCACGAAAGTCCTCATAACCAGCTGCATAATGGCTGTCTAGATGATTCTTGTACTCGTCAGATTTCTTAAAAGCTGCTATGGCTTCTTCACGTGCTTTTTCTAAGGACGAGGCAAACTCAGAGACTTGTCCTTCGAGATGGACGATACGGGTATCCTTCTCCAAGTTATCAGCCTTAAGCTCTTCCACCTCGTTCTTCAGCTTCGTCTCATTTCCTTGTAGACGATTAAAATCCTCGGTCAACCTAAGGACCTCCCCCTTCTTTAGCAGAACTTCATTATTCAGCTCCTTGGCTTTATCCTTAGCTGTCTTAGCCTCTGTAGCAAGCTCCTTAGCTTGGCAGGTTGCTGTGTAAAATTTTGACATAGCCTGCATATGGACAAAAGGGAGTTAGACATCTTGTTCAAATTGAAATTTTTAAAAAAAAAGAAATTTCACAAGGACGAGGGAAAGACTTACCTTAAAAAGGTCATGAATGCCGGAATGTTCAAACTCCTTCACTGACATGTTATAGCACTCATTCACTTCACGATCAGTGACGATTCCTTTGAACGTCCTCCAGGCATAACCCTCGTTCAGAACTAGATTGGAAGGACGATCAGAGGTTTCTGACGAGCTGGGCTTGCGAGAAGCTTTGGGTGGAGGGGGAGGATCGCTCTGGACGGGATGGACTGTTTGGACGGGCTCCACATCCACCAAAGGTTCGTCCAAGTTCATTGTTGGAGGTACAAACTTGGGGACCTTAGGAAGTGAAGTCTTAGCAAACTTTTGCTTCTTAGGGCCTCGACGACTTGGGAGGTCGTCCAAGTCCACAGCACTGGATATTGGCTTAGACTTCCTCTTCCTAGCCTAGACAGAAGCCATTTGGACAGACGGAGGCGCAGCAACATCCTCGTCCCCACTAGTCACTGTCTTCTCCTTGTTTTCCCTTATTGTAGTTATTCTTGCAACGAGGAAAGCCAATTAAAAAAAAAAAAAAAAAAAGAAAGGGAAATGAAATGAGGTGGACGATACTTACTTTGATGAGTAGTCTCCTCGTGACTAAGGTTCTCTACAGTAGGCACTGGGCCAAGTCCCCAAGCTGCTAGACGACTGAGAGTAACCAAATCGTGGAAAGTCCTCCCAGGGAAGGCACGAACCACGTCTATCTGGTCCAGGTAAAATTTGTCCAAGCGTGGACGAAGAACAGCTGCATCAACAAAGAGAAAGAGTTAGACGATTGAAAGATAGGAAAAAAGTAAGGAGAAAAGAAATAAAATGGAAAGAAAACATACCCTCAGGACGAAGACGACCTAAAGGGCTGGTAAAAGGTGGGAAGGGGGGACTACCCACATCAGCTGGGTCCCCAGCCCAATTTCCAGAAATAATAAAAAATTCTTTTTCCAAAGCCGGTCAGACGAGCTACGGCCCTTAATTAAACTGTAATAAGAGCCCCTGGATGAGAACTGGTAAAAACCAGCAGATTTTTTTATCTCCGAGGGTTTATAACAGTAAAGGAACTCGTCCACCGTTATTGGACGGTTCCCTTCCAGTGCCTCACGCCATAACACTTGCATGGCAACTATCGTCCTCCAACCATTGGGGTTGAGCTGGTTAGGTCCAATACCCAACCTTTGGAAGAGGTCTCTACAGAAGTCTCTACAGAAAGAATTTAGAGGAAACCTAAGGCCAGCTAAAAGGTAAGAAGTATATACCCCTAAACCAGAGGAAAGAGAACATCACCATTCTCCAGCCTTAGGTAGACGAGGGTTAAGCTCTTTAGGAATTTGGTATCTATCTACAAGAGTTTTTAACTTGGCAGCGTCTAAGGTGGATGCTACCTCTGGGGCACAACTATAAATGACGTCTTCCTCGTCCTCTTCCTCGTCTTGAGGAGGGCTAGATGGCTGTCTGGACGAGCTAGCCCCAGATCCAGAAGCCATCCTACGTTGTAGTTCCTGGAATTCCTCCAAGGGAATGCCAGGAACCCCAGACGAGTAATGCTCGTCTAAGGAATCACTACAGGACGAGCTATCTACACTATCCTCACTACCCTCACTCCCAGAAGAAACGTCCTGGTACTCGTCTATCTCCCTCTCTATACTACTAGACGAAGACATATTTAAGATGAAAACCTAAAAAGAAAGAAGAAATACCTGATAGAACTAGGACGAGGGCTAGACGAGGCTCTTGGATGATATGGCAGAGGGGAAAATGAGAGGAAAGTAAGGGGCATGAATGAGAATGCACTATTTATAGGCCCCAGCAGTAGGGTCACTGAAGCGACGTTCGCCATTCAAAAATTGACACGTGGCGATTCCTTTGCGAAATGGGTTCGACACGACTGGCCAACCAATAGCCTCGCGACACGTGGCTCACAAAAAGTAAAATTTTATTAAAATCACAATAATATCCTAGACGACCCTTTGAACAAAGGGGCAACTGATAGGGGAGCAGAAAATTAGTCCAACTCCAGTTCGTCCAAAGGTGTCGTCCAGAGCCAATTGAGCAAGTTCGACCAAGAATCACCCTAGAAGAAGTAAAAGTGTTCATGGATAATAATATTACTCTTGATCAGTGAAGTCTCCCATGGACGATAAAGTCGTCCATGAAGGTCGTCCATGGACGACCAAACAGTCCTCCACCAGACGGACGAATACGCAACACTTGGAAGACTTTCGACTCTCTGTAGCGGTTGTTAAACCCATAAATATCGCCATGAATCCATCAAATAAGTTAACTTCCATTAGTGGTTACAATTTTAATAGCCGTTGAGGAAGTTAACTTCGGACTCGTTGGCTTCCACAAATCTTGGGGAGGTTATTTGGACAAATAACCGTCCCTAGGATCCCTATATAAAGGACCGGTCTGAACCCAAGAGAGGTAAGAACTTTTTTGAGACTTGACTCCCGAATACTTGGAATTACATTCCTGTGAGACTAACTTCTACATCGAATGGGGTTTGGCCGGTCTTCTCCGGTCTCCTCTTTGACTGTGCTTGCTTTTTGTAGGCCTTCAACCGCTTCAGTAACCCACCGAAGCTAGATCATCCACCTTACTGATTCGGAGCGATATCACTAGTATTACTCGAAAAGACCACATTTAATTTGACGTACTCGTAAACCCATGTTTGGCAAAGTAAATGGTGTCAAGACATAAATAGTAAAATTGGATCCCCTCCTATTTCTAGTTATGTGGTTAGCGTTAAACTCAATTTATAATAAGGGTTATATTAACGGATACTCTTAAGGTAATTGTTAATAAACCATAATAGGAAAATTTTGACACAATTTTTATAGAAAATATAAAAAACTGTCAACAACATTTATTATTTTATCATTCTCCCAATAAAATATTTATAAAAATAGTTCCTAAACTAATGCCCACAGGATATTAGTTAGCATTCTCTTATAATAATGATATCTATAGATACAACAAAAATTCACAACATTTTCAAATTAAGCTACTACCTTACCCATGGACTTACCACAAGCTATAAATTCTTTTCCAATGGCCGTGAGTAAGGTGGTAGACAAATTTGAGAATATTTTGAAATTTTTATGATTTTTTTGTTGTGTGCCTACAAGACTTAATGAATAATGATATACAAATATGAAATATTTATCTTTTTAGAGAAATATTATGTTTACAACAAATTCTATGTGGTAATTTATTTCACTACTGAAATTATTTTTTTACACACTAGTCACAATAAGCAACAATATACTACTTAAAATTTGTTACGAAAATATTATTAGCATAAGGAAATATAAAAAACTGTCAACAACATTTATTATTTTATCATTCTCCCAATAAAATATTTATAAAAATAGTTCCTAAACTAATGCCCTCAGGATATTAGTTAGCATTCTCTTATAATAATGATATCTATAGATACAACAAAAATTCACAACATTTTCAAATTAAGCTACTACCTTACCCATGGACTTACCACAAGCTATAAATTCTTTTCCAATGGCCATGAGTAAGGTGGTAGACAAATTTGAGAATATTTTGAAATTTTTATGATTTTTTTGTTGTGTGCCTACAAGACTTAATGAATAATGATATACAAATATGAAATATTTATCTTTTTAGAGAAATATTATGTTTACAACAAATTCTATGTGGTAATTTATTTCACTACTGAAATTATTTTTTTACACACTAGTCACGATAAGCAACAACGTACTACTTAAAATTTGTTACAAAAATATTATTAGCATAAGGCTTTTTATCTTTTTAATAAATAAAAAGAAGAGATTTTCTCCGATTTAAAAAAAAAAAGTAAAGGAACCCAAAGGTAAAAGCACTCGAAAATAAAACAAAATAAAATCGTGAGGCAGAGTTTTAAAGGGTTTAATAAAACTGAAGAGATAGAGAGACACAGCGACTGTGAGTTTGTGCGCGAGGAGTTGGGAAAAGAAGAAAAAGATGGGGACGAGAGAGGTGTACGAAGAGAAGCTGAGGAGTGGCAATATGTATAATCACGATCCAACCATAAACCCTGGCCTCGGATCCCCACGCTGTCCTCGCTGTCTCTCCCTCTTAAACCCTAACTCCGTAATCAGTCTCTCTCCCTTTTCTTTTACAATGCACATTACCTGTTTGATCAATTTACTCTTTCATAATACTGCTTTTTGATTGATGACGATGATTCAGGCTGGAGGTGAATGGACTATCACTTCCGTCCTACACGACGCCACTGCTGTGGTCAGTTTCTTCTCCGCTTCTCTCATTTTCCACAACACTTTAGTTGCTGCTTATGTAGAATTCTGAATTGAATTTCATTATATTAATTGGATTTTAGATCTATGCTCATGTAATTTATTTATATTATTAATGGAACTCTCTTAAAAGTGTGTTAAACGATGCGGGTATCGGTAAACTTGATGGAATATGATGTATATGGTTTTAAAGGTGGAGCAAGAACATTAGTTTTAGTTTGTTAACGCTGAGTTCTGGCTCTTGTATGGACCGAAACCGTTAATGACCCGACTGCTTGATTATATGATATTGTTAATGAGTATAGTTGTACAAGTGATTTTACCGTTTTGAACTCTTTCTGCTGTCTTCGTTTAAATAGGCGGGGACAGGTATTGGTGCAATGCTTAGTGCAGTTCACGGTTTCAATACAGGTAAATTTGTGCCCCTTTGTGTTTTACTTCTTTTTTTTTAGTTAATTTATAGAAATTGCTTAGTGTTTTTTTCAATTGCAGGGATCCCATACCTTCAAAATCGTGTGAAGGGGCCGAAGTGGCTTCCTTTCCTAGTTGGGGTAGATCTTATATACTTCTTTTGTGATTTTATAATTCTTTGAATGTAAATTGACCTTCCTGTTCTTCCACTAACTGCTGAAGATTTGTCTGTTAACTTGCATGACGTGATCCATTGTCTTCTTTTTTCACAGCTTCCTCCATTGCTACTCTTTTCTGGTACCAGCGCTGCATTCGGAGGTAAGGATATCTCCCTTCATTCACTATGTTTAAAGAGGGGTGATTTATCTAGCCAAAAAAAAGGGGGTGATTTTTCAGTTCTATTCTTAGAAAAGGGCTTTCAGATTGCCTTAAGTTTGATGTGTTATACAATCTGATTCACTTGCTTAATTGATCCTTTATCTGCTAATGCTTGATGATCTAACTTTGCAATTGCGGGTTTTGGGAACATGTTCCATCTAGGAATATTGTTGCATGTATTTGTTAGGTTAAGCTGCAACCTAATCTGTGAAAATTTGATGGATTTTGGGAGACTATTCCATAAAAGAATATGAGTTACTAATCCATAAAAATTTTATCTAACTTTGCAATGGATTTTGGAATACTATTTCATGAATTTGATGGAAAATGGTACTTGTATCTTTGAGGGGGTGGGTCATGGATGATGGATCTTAAGGAGTTTTGTTTGAATACCTCCCAGTGAGCCTTTGGCGTGGAGTATATGCTTATAGAATGTGAGTTCAAAATGAAGTATTTTCAATCATATCTTGTATTGGATGCTTTGACTGGCGAAATTGATAAGGCTTATTTAAAGGGAATCGAAAGGTATGCCTTTTAGCAGGTATGGGATTCATGTTTAACAAAATTGAAGCTGTTGATGCAAAGCCAATAAAAATAACTTCTCAAAGAAAATTTAAATAAGATAAATATATTTTAAGATAAAGGAATACTAGGGGTTGTATTTTTTCTCTTCCCTTCTTCTTGGGATCAATCAACTGTAAGTTTTTTCTTTGATTAGTTAGTTAAGTTACACACACAACGCACTTGATGGATCTTGAACCCACAACCTTAGCAAAAACAAAGGGAGAAGGTCAATTGGAGTCAGTTTGCTAGCATCAATCATCTATAAAATTAGAAAAGCAAAATATAAGACAAAGGGAATACATGGTTGTGAGTCTGATGGATGCTGGGCAGTTCATAGGGTAATAATGTAGGACAAATTGGGGGAGTTTGTCTACATGTGGTAGTGGTGGGTTAAGGTTTTAGTAGGATTTGCAGATTTTGAGGTTGATGGCACAACCATAGAATGGCTAATGAAAGAATATCCTTTTTTTTGGAAGTCTAAGGTTAAGGAAAAGCCCAAAATAAGTGTCCATGGTAGTTAATTAGGTTTATATATATATAAATAAATATATATATATATATATATATTTATATTATAGGTAAAAATAATATTATTGAAAAGAGACTACATTGTGAAAAGAAACATGAAGCAGCCTAAAGAATTACAATGGGGTAATATCTACATATGAGTTGACTCTATGAAGGAGTGAATAGAAATACTATCAGTAAGACTTGATACAAAAGACCACTCATAAAGAGAACTAATGGAGGACGCTTGTATTTGAGAAGACATGTACTCCACATCTTCAAAAATACGCCAATTTCGTTCCCTCCATATAGTCCACATCAAACATAAAGGGATAAGATTCCAGACATCTAAATTTGGTCCATGACATTGCCATCCACATAATAAATCAAGGACCATCTCTGGTAAAACCCACTGAACCCCAAACATCCTAAAGATAGAACTCCATAACTTGAAAGCCATGCTACAGCAAATTAGTCTTCTCATTAATTAGTCTTATTTACATTATGGTCTTTATGTATGAGCTTTGGTTTAATTCAATTATGGTTTGGTTTACTAGTCAAAGTAGAAGTCTTAGTTCAATTAAGTAGAAGTCTTAGTTGTATTGGAAGAAGTTAAGAGAATGGTCTATATGAAAGTCTTATTGTACTCAAACAAGTTAGAGTTGATTAATAAAATTGAGTATTAAGGCACATTGGCATTAAGGCTCTCTTTTTTCCATTTCTCTTCTCTTCTTTCTTCCTTTTCTTTTCTCGGGTGCTGTTCATACACTGTTTTCTGATACTGTTCATGTTCACGTATTAAAATAAACATTCTCTTTTTTTCTTCTCTTTTCAACCCCAAATCCAATCTTTTCTCCAATGAACTCTAAGCCTTCTTCTAAAATGGGTTTTAAACTTCAAAATCCACAAATCCTCCTAAGCCTTAGTCCACCACAACCACACGTAGATAAATTCCCCTAATTTTTTAGGGTTCAAGAGAGAAAAGATTGGATTTATGGTTGAAAACAAAAGAAAATAAATATAAATAGAATTTTTTTTAATATGTGAATAGTATGAAAAATGATGTGAACAGTATTTGTGAAAAGAAAAGAAGAAAGAAAGAAGAGAAAAGGAGGAGGGAAAAAGAACCCTAAGGTCATTGCCCCTCAATACTCAATAATTTTATTGATCAAACTTTAACTTATTTGAGTAGTGAGTACAATAAGACACTTATGTAGACCATAGTCTTAACTTCTCCTAGTAGAACTAGGACTTCTACTTTGACTAGTAAACCAAACCCTAATTAAATTAAACCAAAACCCATACATAAAGACCCATAAACTAAATAAGGCTTACTTATTAATAAAAGAAAACCTATAAACCATGGGTTTTAGTTAGCTCAACTGGTAAAATATTTTGTTAGCAAATAAGAGATATGGGGTTTGAACCTAGTTTACACCAAAAACCAACTAATGTATTGGCCTGATATTAAAGCGTAATCATTGTGAAGCGAAGGCCATGGGTTAAAATTTTATCGTATCTATTAAAAAAGAAGCCCCATGACGCATAACAATGGCCTATACCCAACCATTGTAGATAATCCAACCAATTGATGGCAAAGGTGATTCTCTATTGATTATAGAAAATGTTTTATCTTGGTAACTATGAACCCTACTACAATCAAGAATAAAATAAGGAAATGTTATCCATGATACTTTATTTGATTAATAAATAGCTATGGTTAGGTCTAATTTTTATTCTATTTAATCATTAACCAAATAGAAATTTCAAGTCATTATAATGTAATACTATGCATGATAATGTAGTTCCAATTTCTTCGGTGGTTTTGGTACTTCTGGACATTTTGAGTTCTTTTAAATTTGGTAGTTTTGAACATAGGACTGAAATTTTGTGTTATTTAAGGGTGATAATTAGTTGTTACTATCATGATCTAAACCTAATAAACCTCAAGACATGATTCCTCCCCCTATAATAATGGGTTAGAGGGTAAGTGCATCAGTTTTAAACCTTCACTAGGATCTTATAGACCCACGTAATGAGACTAATAGGCCGGAATTCCTCAATCTCCACCACCCTGGGTTTTTTTGGGATGAGAGTGAGGAAAGTGTCATTGATACTTTTCTCAAAAGTGCCATGTGAATGGAAATAGTGAAATACCTTCATAACATCTTCCTTTAAAATGCCCCAACATGATTGGGAAAGAGCCATCTTGAACCCACCAGAACCGGGAGCTGTATCCCCATTAATATTGGAGACCACCTCATACATCTTATCCTCCATAAACACCTTTCCAACCGGTAAGAAACATCATACTTCAAAGCTGAAAAAACAAGCCAATTCAACAGGGGCCTGCAAACTCCCAATTCTGAGAATAGGGCCTTATAAAAGTTCACTATCTTCTCCTTAATGGCATCCTAGTTAATAGTCTCCTTCCCATCCACCACTGACCACCCTATGGTGTTGTTGAGATGGTGTGAGTTTGCAAGTCTATGAAAGAACATAGTATTTTATCCCTTTCTTTCAACCATAGCAACCAAGATTTTTGTCTCCAAGTAATTTCCTCCATCAACACAATTCTCTCAAGATCCACTTTGGCTTGATCACATTGTAGTTTTTCACCCTCTAGCAGAGATCTAGCTTCTTCAATCTCATCCAAAGACTTAATACAGCCTAGAAGAGAAGCTTTTTTTTTTTTTTTTTTCCTTTTCTTGGATAGGTAATCAAAGATTTATTTCATAAAAAGGACATCATGTTCATGATGGTGAACACTCAGAACTTAAAACGAATACAAGTACCTCAAGAAGAGATATGAATAGAAAGAAGAAATTCATAAATGGAAATACATTGTGTAAAGAAAAAAAGTTTTTCTTCAAACTAGTTTGGAGATAAATTCTACAAATTTTTTATATATCTCTATATTGAGTGTGAATTTTGAAAATTTAATCGTTAGATTGCATGTTCTTATTATATTCTTCATGCATGTAAAATTTCAAGACAATTAAAGATCAATTGCTATCTCATCAAACAAATGTTAAAATTTCAAATTTTTATGATCTAAAATTGTGTATAAAAAATAAGTTTATTGAATAGTAAATAATATCCAATTTAAACCAAATTTGATATGCATGTTAAAAACATAAGGAACATGAAATTCAACGTTTAGATTTTCAAAATTCACACATAAAAAAGAGATATATAAGAAGTTTGAAAAGTTTCTCTCCAAATTAGTTTGGAGAGAAACTTTGTTCTTGTGTAAAACCCCAAATTTTACCCCACTTAAATAAGGTCCCAACTAGTATAGGCTTCAAAAGATCTATTGATCTCACAATATCTTCAAAAGTACGATTATTACGCTTTCGCCAAATTAACCACATCAAACAAGCTGGAACCATATTCCAAATATTAGAGGAATACTTCCCCAACCAATTCCACCAACCAAAAAGAAGGGAGGCTACTGTCTTCAACATCACCCACTAGATTCAAAATATCAAAAAACTTCACAAGACATAAGCAAACTTACAATGGAGTAGAAGATGATCCACAGTTTCTTCATCACACCAGCGCATGCAACACCAATTAACCAGTAGTAACCGCCTAAGAACCAAATTATCAATGGTAAGAATACTACCCCTAGCTGCTATCCATAAAAAGAAAGACACCCTTTTAGGTACCTTTGTACTCCAAATGCACTTCTAGGGAAAAGGGTTGGAAGAAGAGCCATCCGAATCAGCTAGCAAATTATAGTAAGAGCAAACATCAAAGACACCAAAACGATTCAACTTCCAAGTCAACATATCATCTCTCTCAGCCCTTGGCATATTATAATAAAGATGCTTAAGTAGAGAACATGCTCTCTCTACCTCCCTTTCATGAAAAGCTTGATGGAACTGTAAATTCCAGCTTCTATTACTCCCTTCTAAATTAGAAACAATTAAATCATAAATCCAAGCTTCTTTGGAAACAGCACAAGCAAACAGATCTGGATAGAGATCCTTTAAAGGGATAGGCCCACTCCAAGGGTCATATAAAAAATGAATACAATGGCCTTCCCCCACAGCATACTCCACCTGTCTAAAGAAACTCTCAGCTCCTACTCTAATATTCTTCTACAATCCATAGCCATGGGTCCCTCAAACATCCCTAGTACACCAACCCCCACTATCCACTCCATATTTGGTTGCTATAACCTGACGCCATAACCTGTGATCTTCTTTCCCAAAGTGCCATAACCACTTACCAAGCAAGGCTTGATTAAACAACCCCACCCTCCTTATCCCCAAACCACCTTCCTCCATCGGTAAAAAGAATTTCTCCCACGCGACTAGAGAATATTTAAAGACCTCATCAGAAGTCCCCCAAAGGAATTTCCTTTGTATCTTCTCCAATTTGGCTACTACAACTTGAGGAATAGTGAACAGAGATTAAAAAAAATAAGTAGGAAGGCTCGAAAGAGTACTCTTTAACAAAGTAAGTCTACAACCCTTAGACAAATATAACTGTTTCCACCTGGAAAGTATCCTTTCCATTTTTTCTAGAATTGAATTCCATATCTAGGGATCCTTGTAATGTGCCCTAAAGAGGCATTCCCAAGTAAGTCATAGGTAGATTTCCCACCCTACAACATAACACACGAGCTAGAGCATGTAAATTACCTATCTCACCTACTGGCACAATCTCTCTCTTACCAACATTGACTTTCAAACTTGTGATAGCTTCAAAGAAAATCAACACCATTCTTACATATAATAATTGTTCTCTAGAAGCATCATAGAATAAGATAGTGTCATCAACAAAAAGAAGATGGGAGATTTTCAAACCCCCTTGCACATGGGAGCCCGCTTGGAATCCGCTCAAGAAACCACCAACTTCTGTCTTCTTCAGCAACCTACTAAGAACCTCCATCACCAAGAGGAATAAGAATGGAGATAAAGGATTCCCTTGATGGAGACCACAAGAACTACTAAAAAAACCCGTTGGAGAACCATTAACAAGAACTGAGAACCTAACTGTAGAAATGCAATCCTTCATCCATCTCCGCCACCTCTCCCCTAAACCCATCCTCTCCATAAGGTAGAATAGAGCATTCCAGTTCACATGATCGTAAGCCTTCTCAATATCTAGCTTGGCAATCACACCAGGAATCCCACTCTTTATTCTACTGTCCAGAAACTCATTTGCAATAAGGACTGAGTCAAGAATCTGTCTCCCTCCAACAAAAGAATTCTAAGAGTCAGAAACGAGCTTATCCAAAACAACTCTTAGCCTATGAGCTAAAACCTTTGCCAGAAGCTTATACAAGCTGCCCACAAGAATAATAGGGCAAAAGTCCGTAATACTAACAGCATTGACCATTTTAGGGATCAAACAAAGAAACGTGGCATTAAGAGATTTCTCAAAGATGCCGTGTCTATGAAAATCTGCAAAGAAAGCCATAACATCCCTTTCCACTACACTCCAGCATTTTTGGAAGAATGCCATAGTAAACCCATCAGGCCTAGGGGCCTTATCTCCCTCAGCCTCTTTAATGCCTCAAGAATTTCCTCCTCAAAATCCCTCTCTAGTGAGAGCCTCTCAATCTCATCTAGACAATCAAAGTCTAAGCCATCAATAGTAGGCCTCCAGTATTCCGACTCCCAGTAAGCCATCAATAGTGAAGAGAAGCTTTTGTCAAACTATATTGCCAAAATCTGTTTCATTCCACTTCTTTAAGCCTAGTTGCCTTGAGTTTATTAGACAAAATGAAACTTGGCATACCATGAAACTGAAAAGACTCCCGCCAACCTTTTACCATGTCAATGAACGCATAAACCTTTAACCACATATTTTCAAATCGAAAATGACTTTACTTTGTACTACATCACACTCCAAAAGAATACGTTACTGGTTCTTGATTTCTTGTAGCACTGAAGCCCAAACATTGCAACCTTCTAACCGTTTCCCTCTGCAATTTTTAATTGCTATTAAACTCCATGAATAATCAGATTACTATACAGTCCCTAATAAAAAATCAAAATCCTAGTAAAATACTCAAAACCCCTAGTTTTTAAGGCATATCTTAACAAAATTTAACATCCGTTAGGGTTTCTTCTTGGCTGTGATTACTTCAATAATCATTGGTAGCCTTCAACAATCCCAATTTGCCATTCAAAGCAAAATAAAGGCTACAACTCATGATTTAAAATTTCCATTTGAGCATAAAGATTCCACTTTCCTTAAAAAGTGGGCCTAAGATGCAGTAATACCTGTAAAAAATTATTTCCTTATGATAATAAGTCCTATCCGTTTTATCAAATAAATCTTAGCAATAAATTTAAACCCTTATTCGCAGATCCAAAAAGTCCAACATACCCATACAAGTTGAATGGCAGCACAGTGGCATAAACATAGACCCACTGCAAGCCTCATACCTCTGTTATTTTAATGAATAAAGAAACTTAAGGGCAAATTTCACCTTAAACCCTGTTAATGGTGGCTGGTGTACTAGCCCTGTTAATGGTCCATATGGTGTTGGCTTGTGGAAATATATTAGTAGGGGATGGCCTTCCTTTTCTCGCCACATTCTATATGATATTGGGGGTGGGTCTAGGGTGAAATTTTGGCAAGACCATTGGTGTGGTGAGACTTCTCTTGCAGTCAGCTATCCTGAATTGTTTAGAGTTTGCCAAGACAAGGAGGTTAGTGTGGCTGAGCTTATGAAGCTTGATAATGGTGTCTTTTTTTGGGATGTAAGTTTCTTTAGGGGTGTGCATGCTCGGGAATTAGAGGCACCAGCTGGTTTCATGGATACCATTTATGGTGCTTCGGTGAAAGGGTTTGGTGAGGATAAGATGTGCTGGAAACTTGATAGAGAGAAGGGCTTTCTGGTTTAAAACTATTATAGTCTCTTAGTGGGCTCTAATGACTATTGCTTTCCTTGGAAAAGTATTTGGAAACAGAAGATTCCTTCTTGAGTAGCTTTCTTTGTTTGGACTGCTACTTTGGGGAAGTGCTTAACGATTGACAATTTACGAAAAAGAAGGTTTGGATATTGGATTGGTGCTACATGTGCAAGTGTAATGGTGAATCGGTTGATCATCTTTTTCTTCATTATCCGGTTGCAATGGATATGTGGGCTATGGTGTTCGGATTGTTTGGAGTGAGTTGCGTTATGCCGCAATCTATAGTGGGGCTTTTAGCATGTTGGCAAGGCAGATTTGGTTGTCATCGAAATGGGTATATATGGTTGATTGTTCCCCCATTACTTATTGTGGTATCTTTGGAAAGAGAGAAATAGTAAGTGCTTTGAAGATAAGGAGAGATCAATATCAAACTTGAAGCTATTTTTCTTTAGAACTTTAATGGATTGGTTGGCTGCATTGCGGAACCAATCATTTTTATCTTTTCTTGATTTCCTAGATTCTTGTAACTTTTGTTCTTGATTGTTTGACCCCTTGTACACTCCCAATGTACTAGGGTGCTTCCCTTTTTGATATCAATAAACTTATTGCTTATCAAAAAATTTCACCTTAAACCCTACGGTTTAAAGATAGTCCAAATTAAACCCTGAACTTTTGAAAGGTAACAAATTAAACCCTACAGTCAAAATTAGTTAACACTTCTAACGTTTCTCAAAAAATAAAAAAGATTAACACTGTTAACGTTAGCATCAAAAGTCCCTTTAAAAAATTAGCTTCTTTGATTTTGATATAAGTTTGCCAAAGCTGCCATGAAAGATCTTTGAGAATCCCGTACAATAGCCCCTCCACCTATCAACTTATACCTTCCTCAGTTGGACTTATAGCCCAACACAGTTTGTAATGTCCTGGAGGTGGAGGGACCAAAGAGCAAAGACCGAACATACTTATTTCTACAGTAGGGGTGGACTTAAAAAGGTTTCAACGGCAATTGCATAAGCATATTATGTAAGAGGCTCTTTAATCCGCCAGTCCGTGTTCTTGCTTCCTGTTCTCCCATAGTGGCTGTGGTCCAGCAAGCATGAAGTCCATCAGCAGGCCTTTTGAGAGGGTTTTTCTGCATTTCCCTCACTTTTGATTTTAATGTTTGCTGACGGTGTTGCTCCAATTTTGACACTAGGGTTTAATTTGTTACCTTTCAAAAGAATAGGGTTTAATTTGGTACTTTTGAAACTACTGGGTTTAATTTGGATCAGTGGATTACCCCTAAACTATAGGTTTTAAACTTTAAAGTGAAAATTTCCCAAAACTTAATGACCTAAATGAGTATTGAGTACTAATAATATACCAGATTGTCTTCCTTGATGTGGATGGACACCAAAGCTTTAGTATTAGGCTTCATAGTTACTAAGATTCCCTAGATTTCCTATCATGGGACTACTATTTAAGGCTTTGTTGAGGTATAGAATTCAATAATCAATGTTGCATGGGAAGCTGCTGGAGTTCATTTTGGTACTTGACTTGTTAATCCTCCGTTTGACTTGTGGTTAGGTTTTAAAACTTCAAAGGGTTAATGTCTCTTATATCTTTTCGGTTTTACTCATATGTACGAGTGTAAAGACTTGGTTTGTCAAATGAGTCTCAGGCACTGGGTATCTTGGTAGACATTCATTTAGAGACTTTCATTTTGGATATATATATCAAATTGGCTGTTAATCTGTTGTAGGTTATGCACTCCCAAAGTTCACTCAACTCACAGTGACATCCTATTATGCTGCCTCAAGTGCCTCCTATTATGGAATCTCCCTTCTTACCCGACATATTGAAGAGGCCCACACTACCCGGACTAGGCAAGAAAGGCTTGGATGATTTCTTGCAGGTGCACATACTTACAAGTCTACTATTCATTTCCCAATTTTGTAAGCAAAAATATTTTTGTGGTTGTAGATGCATGAACTTGTAGATCGTTAGTACGGTTCTTCCCTTTTCTGCCTCTTTATTTATATGTTTATAATAAAATATTTGCTTCACTTGGTGGAAATTCATGTTATAATAAAAATGATTATAATTTATAAAGATGACTTTATATGTTCTAACTTTTTGAATAGTTTGACTTGTTGCCTTGAGATGGGAAATGTAGGTGATTATGACCACTTCTCAACATTGCATAACATGTCGTCTTGATGAACTGCTCTAATATATGCCTTAAGTATCGATTATAGAGAAAAAATAATAATTCACACCTATCAATGCCTTATAAAAGAATGGGCAAAGCCTATGTACAGTTCCTTTGATGCAGTGCCATAGGTTCTCCAACTGAATTCAGCCATAGGATTTTTTTGGCCAATACAACAAAAACAGTGTTAATCTAAGGCACTTTACCTAAGGAACTGTACTTAAAGCTTTAGTGGATATTACCAAAACCTATAGGGACAATATGGTATATTCAGGGGGCTTATAAAAAAATGGCATGGGATGTTCCAGGGAACTATGTTAAGAAAAAAGCAAAAAGAAAAACAAGAGTACTATTTTTGTTCTTAAAATACAAATGGATGGTTATAATACTGAGTATATCCTAATATATAGTATGGCTAATGCAGGAGGTAACTAATTCAAATGTTCAATTAAGTGTCCATTTGAGAACAACTTATTTAGTTGAAACTAAAAACTTTTTGCTGAAAGTACTATAGTTAAAGATAAAAGTTAGTTGAATAGTACAGTGAAACCTATGAATAGTATTAAAAAGTATAATGGGATTCATGAATAGTAGCAAAAATAAGTTGAAATTGCAAATATGTTGAAATTTTCAGCTTATCCTAAACTATCAAATTTTATGGAGATGTCTTGTGACTTTTTTCAAAAAAAAAAAAAAAAAAAAAAAGATTATGTGTTTTATTGTTCTTGATAAAGTGAACCATGAGGAAATGCACTATGATTTGGCTATAGCTATCCAGATTTCTAAGGAACTGTGTTCTTTCCTTGCCCTTTTTGTTTTGGTGTTTATATGAAGTACTTGTCTAAATATACATCTAAATTTATATAAATGCACAAGTGATTGATGTTAATATGCATTTGGATGCTAATTTGTCTAAATTTATAAAAATTTAGGTGCTAATTAGGAGCAAACTCTAAGGTTGCAAATTGGCATTTAATATATTTAACCAGTTAGCCTTGTGTAAGGGTAAACGGGGGGTGTTTTTAGCAGTTGCTGAATGCGGTATTCCTTTTGCCCGAGTTTTTTACCCAATTACTAGGCCAGTAGGTAACTGGCTCTCAATCACAGACTTCTATCAAAATTTGACAATCATGGACTGGCCTTTTTATCTCTTGTAAATTGAAGTTGCATGGTCATTGGTCAATGCTAATGTCTGCAGAAGTAATGTTTTTTATTGGTCCTTTTCCATCCAAAAAGAGACAATTGTTTGTATTGGTTCGATGTATATATATATATATATATATATAGCTTGCAAGTGTATAGAGGATTGGCAAAGTGCTTGGCATAAATTGTCACATCTAATTCTTATCAAAAAAAAAAAAAAATTGTCACATCTAACAGAGTTTCAACCTCGAGCTGTGCAGGTACAGCATCGAGCAGTAGAGTTACTTGTTTAAAGAGTGGAGAGGGGGAAATCAACAAGGGGAAAAAAAAAAAGAAAGAGATATGACTTACTTTACAGTACATCAGGTGTGGCAGTGTGTCAGATAGGTGATTCTGTTTTTTACTGAAAGACTGGTATGTATTACGTTGGACTTTGGACTCCCATCGGGCTCTTGCCTTGGTGTACTCACCTGTTGTGTTCCTTGTAAGTAGTAACCCTCTAGGTTATGCATGTCTTGTAATTGGAACCACGTGGAGAGATTCATTGTCATCCAAATTTCTTCACTTAGAGCAATGGCATGCTTGTATAATAAAAAATAATAAATAAAAAAACACTACATTTTAGCCAATCAAGTTCAAAATTCACATATATTAGGTTATGCAAAATAATGTAAAAATACATGATTGCTACAATAATCATATAAATTTACATTGATTCTATTTATTTTACATCTAATTTTTTAATTATTTTTTATGTATCTCAAGAATAAAGGAAGATAGTGGATAGTGGCTGTTGTGTGTAAAAAAAGAAAAAAGAAATAAAAATCAATAAAATTTGATATTTTAATGAAATGTTGTGTAAAATAGATAAATATGATATGAAGTGTTTTAAAAAGTGAATATGTAAATTAAGAAAAATAAATTCTTATGCTAAAATAGATAATAATAAAATTTACATGAGTTGATACGAATGCTCTTGTAAGTATTCTCTTTCCTACACACCTTAATCTAGGTTGACCTTTACTTTTACTAGTAAGTTGGCAAATTGGACTTGGACCTTTTCTCGCATATCTTTCAAGGTTCCACATCCTGCCCATTTGTGACTTATTTTAAGCCATGCTCGTCATTCGTGTTGACCAATTCGACAAACCAAAAAAAAAAAAAAAAAAATCAAAATAGTTTATTTGGTAAGTTTCTACTGGTTCTCATGTAAACTCATCACTGAAATAATTTTTTACTTATCACTAACAACTTTTTTTATTTTTTTTGAGATAGTTTCAATTTATTGTGTTTGCTTCTAATAATAGTTTTTTATCATTAGATCAATACATCAATCAGTTTTTGGTGTAGGTGGAGATTAAATCTCAAATCTTTTATTCAACCGTCAGAAACTTTACCAATTGAACTAACTGAAACTCACACTTACCACTAACTAGACATGGCAAAACGGGCGGGTCGGGTCGGGTTCGGGTCGGGTCAATCGGGTCACGGGTCAAACGGGTCACGGGTCAAAAACGGGTCATTTTAAGCGGGTTGAAATCGGGTTCGGGTCAATCGGGTTGCGGGTCGGGTCGGGTTGGGTCGGGTTGACCCGTATTTTTCAGATGAAATTTTTTATTTTTTTATTTTTTATTTTTTTTATAAAGAAAACAATATGTATTTGCCATTTGGATAGTTATGCAACATATTACTTGATGTA
This sequence comes from Quercus lobata, assembly GCF_001633185.2. Classification (NCBI taxonomy): domain Eukaryota; kingdom Viridiplantae; phylum Streptophyta; class Magnoliopsida; order Fagales; family Fagaceae; genus Quercus; species Quercus lobata. Next base: position 24,770,938 of record NC_044910.1, on the reverse strand, counting down.
AAATGCATTATTTTGCATTCACTACTTATATCAAGAATAAACTCAGTTAAACTTCTTAATATTTATTCAATAATTTTAAAATTATACAAATCCTAACATTGCTATCTAAAACAAAACAACACAAAGATAAGTAAAACAAATATACAAGTTTTATTTTTACATAATATCAACATTCCAAAAAAAAAGAATTACAAATGACTTATTGGATAACTCATTTGATAAAGAATAAAAACATATAAGAAAGTTACAATTTTAAAAATTAATTTTATAATCTATTATCAATTGTGGTTGACACTCTATTTCAATTTGAGATATACATTAAAGTTTGATTGCTTACTTATTTATACCTAGTCTCTTTTATGAAGATCATATCATTGTTAAGCAGCACACACTCTAGGAAATATCATAATTTATTTTGAAAAGCCGTTTATTTTGAACATAAATTGTTAAAAAATAGATCTAAGCATTCATAATTTATGCTAATTTGATACTTTGGCTTTACTATTTTCACACTTGTGAATGTGTCTCACACATATCTACAATTTTAAATCTGTTTTTAACTTTACTGTAACCAGATTATCTTGGCATGTACTTTGCTATTTGATATCTAAAAATCTTTACTCATTACAGAATGCTCAACCATTTATTTTTCAATTAATTTGCATGCAGTTATGTAAATGTATCAATTGTTTCCTTAAAGCTCACAATAAACAATTAAACCAATATTGTCTTAATTTCACTATTTTTTTTACCAAAAAAAAAAAGTTTTAAAAAAATGGTTCGGGTTCGGGTCGGGTCGCGGGTCGGGTCGGGTTGACCCGCACAAAACACGGGTCGGGTCACGGGTCAACCCGTTTTTGCTTCGGGTCAAAAAAATCGGGTTCGGGTCGGGTATTTTTCGGGTCGGGTCGGGTCGGGTCAGAAAATTCTGACCCGTTTTGCCATGTCTACCACTAACAACCTGTTAGCAGTAGTCAAATTTTTTGTATACTTCCTCTTTGTGACCTATGATCATTATGATGCATTGACCAAGGTGGCAATGGGCTTGAATAATAGGACTACATAGCAAAATCAATCGGGCTGGACTAACCAAACTTCGTCTGGGCAAGTTAACATACTTGTCTTAACCATAACCTTCTGTCGGCAACAAGTTTACATTAGTTTTGTTATAACAAGAAGTTTATATTAATTTTGTCATAAATAAATTAATGAGAATTCTATTGTGCACTATATTATTACTATTTTTAAAAAGTTTATGTACCATACCTATATTATTATTTTTTAAAAGTTTATGTACCATACCTATTTGGTCTTAACCATTAGCATAGGCTATCGTCTTATATACTATAGTTAATAGTGATGGATGAATGGTCAAGATTGGATAGATATCATATGGCACATGAAAAAAAAAGTACGATAGAATGACCCTATGAATAGATATGGTGCTAGTGAGTGACATTGTTGAGACAGTCAGGACACCACAGCCCATGAAATAGGCTGTGCCCTGTATTGATAAATATAATCACTTGATGGTTTGTGGAAGGTGATGTAGCATCATTTGTACATTCTAAATACCTGGCTGATAATGATATCATATAATTGATCATTCAACCATGTGATTCTTATTCGAAATTAAAGACCATAGAACTTCTTTTGGATACTTCAGCAAAAACAAAGCAGAGATCGGCATCAGTGCTAACACTAACAAAGGAAAAATAAACGAAAAGATGCTTCACCTGTAACTGCAGGCCCAGGATAATAGCACATATAATTCTGAGATGCCTCTTTGGCTAGCCTGATTATTATTATTTCAAAACAATGGCATAATTTTTTTTATCGATAACATAATAATAAAGGTGGTGAAATTGAGGAAGTAATGACATTTATACAAACTATTTTTGCACTTTTAAGTTTTAACTTACTTTCCCCTTTTTAATGTTTAAAATCATGTAAAAAAGCTGTATTCAATTATTTTTATATGAAGAATATATATAAGAATTTTGCACACAACATATACGTATAACTGTATAAGTATTCAGAACCGTACATGGTCCGACCACAAGATTATGAGTTTGTTTGGGAATTTATTGCATATGTTAACCACTCCTACTACCAGTACTATTGGTCCATTGCTATGACCCTGTTCAAGAAAGATGAAAGTCTTATTCCAATTTTTCTTTTAAAAAAAAAAAAAAAATTCAATAGCAAAAGAGGTATGCACGCACCTCTAGCGCAGGTTAGCACGAGGGGGCTGGCTACTACTGTATAAACTGTCAACTTCGTTTGCGACTTTATAGAGGTGTGGGCCTTTGTTTCTTAAATTCCACTGCTCTGTGTTCTTCTCTCTCACTCTCAAATTGAGTAAAAATAAAAATAAAAATAAAAATAAAAGGTGGTCCTAATCCTAATGTATGAACTCTTCACCCTGTCTTTATTGTGCCTTTTATCATCTTTGCTCTTCACATGCTCCCCCATTAGATGTTGTATACTTGCATTTACTTGTGGACCCCGCTGATAGTTGGGATGATGTTAACACTGTCACAATTTTTTTTTTTTAATTTAATTAAATAAATAATGATGCCCCATATTTTTTTAAGGTAATGCTCAAATTGGTTATTTACCATCACCATCATACTAAAGGGAAAATCTTTTAAGAGTACTAGTCTTTTAACATTCTGTTTATTTCGAAATAATATAATAATATAATTTTAAGTGTTTAATGTAATATGTAACATTTTTTAAGTCCAAACCATAAAAATTGGTGGTTTAGCACTGAAGGAGTGGTGTCAAAGGTCAAGTGACTGGATTGCCAACATCGGTTGATGGAGCGACGACTCTAGTGACCTTGCCACCAGATGAGGGGGAGGGTCACTATGTGCTTTCGTAAAATGTTTTACCAAGTTTTTAAATGTAAACATTTTACAAGTATTTTTACCAATGATTTTACGATCAATGAAAAATATTTTACAAGTTTGACCATATTTTACATAAAAACAAATACCAAAAAATGAAAAAATATTTTTAAAAAAATATTTTACTTCAAAACAAATGGAGCATAAATATCAAAATAACCATAAAAACCTAATATTTTGCTCCCAGCTAATAAGAAAACTATTCTAAGAATCATCGAAGGTGTACATAACTATTTATCTTTCTTATTTTACCTAGGAATGTAGAACAATATTTTTAACTTTCTATTAAAAACAATAAGAAAAAGAAGAAAATAGAACGGTATACCCAAGATCTTTACGGGTTATTATTATTATTATTTTATTTAGGTATAATTAGTTAATTACGTTCTATACCCTTGAGGTCTAAGAGAATGACACTCCACCCTAAATTTAAAGGGAAACAATAGTCAAATCCAATGACATTTATTTGACCTAACACATTTAACTTAACTTTAAAATTTTTGAGGACCAACCTCCCATTTGGTTAAGCTCCATTGCAGTTTCTAAGAAATGCCTACATGACGTGAACTTAAGGACAGTCTTATATGATCATCATATTCCTAACACAATGAAAGGGTAGAAATGTCTTTCAAGAAGGGGGTAACTCAATCACTGCGGTGGAAGAAAACATATATAATACTGCATGTATCTATCAATGCACTGCATAGTTGAGACTTGAGAGTTGAGAACATCCTTTAAACACATATAGCTGTTGTGTACAACCCAACATTGGTAGGACCTAGGAAAGCATCCTTTCATCAATGTTTTTTTCCAAAAAGACACCATTACTGCTTTATTCTTATTATTTCCCTTTTGATGCAAAGAAGTGAATATATAATTAGGGTTGCTATTAGGTTTTAGGGGGTCAAAACATAAACATACACATAAACATTTTTTTTATTAAAGAATTAGAAATATATTAAAATTCATATATATATATATATATATATAATTAAAGCTTCTATTAAAATATCATCTTCCTTTTTGTTTTGAAACTTAGTTTTAATAATATAAACAAATTGAAAAGTTGTTGATTTTGTAGTCCTCACAAGTTGTTGGCAAAATTCATGTAAGTATTTAATAAATTTTTGAAGTCTAAATGTTGAGAAAACTACATTATGCTCATAATGGTGAATTTCCACTTTCAACAGTTTTATTTTCATGATTTGTAAAATTATCTTGTTGATAAAACTTTTATACTGACAATCAAATATAATAAATTCTAAAATATTCATGTCTCTCTCTCTGGTCTAGAATTTAGCTAAGAGTAAGAAATTTCACAATATTGTAGTTGAGAATTTATTGCATCATAGAAAATATGTAATTGATATAATGCTCAATTATAATCCATATTACTAATGACAAAAACCACGTATAAATAATGATTTAGGTAGAGTTAGAAATCACTATAACAACCACAAAGACCCAAACTTTTAATTTTAAGTCTAAAAAAGGCAAACAACCAAACTACCAACATACCAAACACATAGTCATCATGAATATTGGCTAGGCAGCTAGTTTAGATTTTATATTTATGGGGGACCAACCTTTAACTCCGGAGGTTGATTTTCAATTTTGAGGCACAAAGTATGAATTTTTCGGAACAGACTTTCAACATTTTTTTATACTAATATATTCTATTTATTTAAAATCTTGAGGGACGGCCCATTGGTCTCTTCCTAGAGCTACTTGCTATTTTGGTAACAAAAAAAATAGGATTCATAATTTTTCCTATTGAAGGTTGCATTGCAATTTAGAAAAGTTAATTTTAAAACATGTGTTGAGGTCTAAAAAAAGTCACAATGTTGCACCAAGGCCCAAAATAGCATAAAGAATTGAACTCCATAAAAAAATAAAATACTTGAGCCTGCAATAAAGAGAAAAAAATGGTAGGCCCAAATCTATTAAGGGTTTTAAGGAGGAACTCAAGCCCACAAATGGGTAAGCCTTAGAACTCATGAAATGAAGGGAAGAAGAAAAGCCTAGCCAGAAAATCACTAGGGAGCCCAATGGTAAAAACTAGGCCGAGATACCCAGGGACTGCCAAGAGCTCGGGATCCTCGGGACGTGCAGCAAAGCCAAGGTTGGATTAAAACAGTTCAAGGCAGGTGCCAAGAAACACAAGGAACGAGAACAAATATGTCCCTATCAGCCACCCAATGATGCAAAAAAGAATCAGAAAGCTTGGGAACCAATAATTCATGAACAAGGGGCTGGTACCTCAGGGAACCGAGAAAGAAGAACCATGAAGGGAAGTGGCTAAGGAACTTTCAACTTGGCAGGAAAGAATCAGCTCACTTGGGAAAAATGACAAAGGGAAAGGCAGCTAAAAGCTAAGTCTGAAAAGGTGGGGTTTAGAAGCCTTGAAGGAAGGACTAAATGTTAGCTCTCTAAGGACACCACAGAATGGAAAGTCAACAAGAGACTTTTAGGGAAGAAACACCAAAAGAAGAAAATTATGAGAAATGAGGAAGGGGCCAGCCACCAATGTTACTAGCACAACATTGATTCTGGTACCTAGGGGAGCAAATGGGGGAAATTAGTGGTACCTTGGAAACCCTAGGAGGACACTATAAAAAGGGGAAGCAGCCAACAGTGAAGGGCAATTTAGCAACAACGAATTAGGGTAGAATCATTGAGAAAAATCTGTTAGAATTCAAAAAAGAAAGAAAAGAGAGGGAAATACAGCCCGGTGTCCTCAAACAGCCACTAGAAAACGCACTCGGATTCAAAGGGATTCAAACTTTGCAAGTCTTAGAAGCCTGAAGAGTCATCTAAGTCTGTAATTTTTGAACTTATTTGGACCTTGTAACATGTCCTAGTGAGCATAATGTATTACACAATTAAGAAAGTAATGGAATATTTCACATTGTCTTAAGGACCCGTAACATTTTATTTTGTATCTTTCTTTACTACATTGCTCCTTTACTGTTTCTTGCTGTTCAATGCATATATTTCTTATTTGCTAGCATGTATGTGTTGTAGGATTCGTGCTATGTGCACCATCTGGTTCGTAATTAGCCCATTTAGCTACAGTGAACCAAGTTCAGTCCCTTAAAACAACAAGTAAAGGGTTCAGGGTTCAGGGTCCTTGTTTCTACTTGGGCCTGGGACTGTCCAAAAAGGACCCACACAACATGATTTTTAGATAAACAAATATCAAACATTGTTTTGGTTCCTAAAACTATATGCCATATTTTAATTCTATAGGTATTACAATATTTTTTTAAAATTTTTTTTTTACTGTTTTTATTGATAAAAATAGCATTTAATAATAATCCCTTACTCAAACAAAAGGTCTTTTTGTTACATGCCTATTACATGATTAAGTATGATATATATTTTCAGTCAAAAAAAAGTATGATATATGTGGTGGTGAAAAATAAATCAAACTTGCTTTTTTCCTCACACAACTAATTTATAGAGATGGGATGTCAATCAGCCTTTGTTACCCTTGTTTAAGTGAATTAAGCTTACAAATGAAAGGATAAATGCTAAGTATAAGTATGAAACAAGGGAATTGATTAACAATAGTTTCAGATTGCTTATATTATGCTCCTTGGAATCGGCCCGAGATACAAATGACAATTGATTAAAGATTACAGTGATGATCCTTTACATGCCCCCTTTTACAAAGGCCTCTTTGCCTTATATAGTCTCTCAGGTTGTAACTTGGCCTTCCACTTGGAGGGTTAAGGTTCATTTCCCTTGATACTTGTCCCATCAGGGCCTCACTAGAAGGTTTCTACACCAGCCTATGAGCTATGATGACATTGTTCAGGAGTCATTTCCTCATTAATGCAGCCATCTAAGTGGGTTTAGAGCATTGAATGCAGAGGTGATGGGTTCTTTATCTGCATTCTTCCCTTTCTCGCTTGACGACAAATCTTCCTTCTCTTCCTTGGTTTGTGCCTGATGGTCTTCAAAACTGGTCCTCGGCCCTTCCAAGGACAAGTCAATATCCTCAGGGTCCTCGGGTATGGTAGTCTCCTTGTGCTTGTGGTGAGTTGTTTACATTCTCCCCAAGAACTCGCTATCAGTGCTTTCTGAGGTCTGTTCTTTTAACATTGGCCTTCTCTCATTTGCCCTCATTCTCGAAGTTCCGTCCTCCCACGATATATATTTGTGCCCTTTTATTTAGCTTTCTTTTAAAAAAATATTAGTAAAGGAACGAGAAAAATCAAATAGGATTGTAAAATGAATAGATTAATTGTGTCGGCTCATTAAAGTAGCATTTGGTAACTCTCTCTTTTTTTTCTTTTTCTTTTTTATGAATGTATTCCAGGAAAATGCAGTTTATTAAAATGCAAAAATGCATTATGGTAGGTTGCATTTTTCTAAATAATTTGCATTTGGTATTACGCTGAAACTATTACTAAAAAGTAATTATGAATGGAATTGTGTATGACATTATCATCGGAGAAATTGAGGAAATTGTTACCAAGTATATTGTCATTAGCAAAAACATTTTTTAATGCAAAATTATTTAATTAAAAAAAAAAAAACAAATGTAAATTTCCGATTGTCCCCATTACTAAAAGCCAAATACTTTTTGAAAACCGCATGTTTACTAGCTTCTGCTAGAACAACGGATTCCTTCGTCTAGAAAGCTATAATGAGGGGTATTAGCCACATTAAGCAAGGGCTTACCTAACAAAGAGGAAACGAAAATGCAATTAATTTTTGGTATGACATATGGCTCCCAAGGGGGCCATTGCGAAATAAATTTATAGGTCTTGTAAGTCCGTAACAAACTTTTTTATAACATTTTTACAAACGATTAATATGACAAATTCTTACTAGTTAGTTCTCATCTAAACTCATCATCGACATTATTTTTTTACTTTTCAATAACCACTTGCTACATTAGCAATTTATAAAATAATTTTTGATTTTAGCATTTTCCAAAGATAAGTCATACGAACCCTATCAAACATCAAAGTTGTAACCTCTTGGGACATCAAAACTTTCCATTCACATATTTCTAAATATTCTTAAACAAATTTGTGCATATATAGAAAACTAAAAACCTCAACAACCAAGCATTGGATGTTCAAATCTAGCCTTCATATGTTGGGCAATGCTCAACAAAGGAAGCAAGTAACTTCGCCCCTAACAGAGTCGGCTCTACGTTTAAGTGAGGATGGTCACAGGACCAATCTAATATATTGTCACCACCTTAATAAAAATATTGAACATCGTAACTTGAGAATTACAAAAATTTGGGTTCAACAAAAATAAGAGTAACATTATATCCACAATGATAGGCCAAAAACGTATTGACCCCTTGTGATAAATTAATTGATTAATTAGCCAAGTTTATTAATTAATCAAATTAACATGCAATGTACGTGGTAGCACAAACAAATCACCAATTAAACTAAGTATGCAGCGAAAATTAAATTGACACAGTGATTTGTTTACGAATGGAGAAACCCTACACGGCAAAAACCCCACCGGGTGATTTTAAGGTCACCACTCTTGAGAATCCACTATTATCAAAACAAGCGGTTACAAGTAAAGGAACCCAGTACCTTATACCAACCTACAGTTGAACCCTTACCTCAATACCCAATTGGACTTGTTCTGTAGTGACAATCTCTCATTTTCAATGCACAGCTCCCAGTACGTGACTAACCAATTGCGTGAATCCCAGTACGCAACTTCAATCACCAACTAGAAAAGATTGTTGGCTACAAAATTCTTCAGTTCATCACACAATGAAGATCATGAAGTTGCTTGGTTACAAAACCCTATGGTGTACAAACACAGCAACTTCTTCAAGAACTAGGGCAAACTAGGTTTCTGGTCACAATTTTCTTGAACAAAACTTTGCTCAACACTTGTGTAATTTGTGTCACCTTTGACGACCCTTAAAATAATCTTTATATATGTCTAGGGTTGTGAGAAAAGAAAGCCCAGACATATAATCATAGATTGGATCAAAAATAGACTCAAAAATCTAAGTTTCATAAACCTCGAACAGATACCCTATTTGTCGAGCTGCGGTCAAGCCACGGGATTCAAACAGCTCTAAGTCTCAATAGATGCTAGCTGTCGAGCTTTAATGAACAGCACTTTTCACATTGATTCTTGGACAAACTTGCATGGTTTTAACACTTGAACTTGAAACCTTGTTTCTTGAAGTATTAAACTTATTCTAGATCTACCCAATTACAAGTAAAATGTATTTTGTCAAAGAATTAGCCAATTACATAAAATAGTGACATATGTTCCTAACATTGAATCGCATATGTCCTAACAATCTCCCTCTTTGGCAATCCGTGACAAAACCACAACAAACAAATGAGATATGAGAGAAATCATAAATCACTCAACTCATATTCACTTGTTGAATACAATAAAATCCATCCTAACACAAACTCTTGAAAAACTTTGCAAGAAGAGAGTTTATGGCAAGTAGACTTTGACAACCTATATTTCTAAAACACTTTAAACAAAACTCATTAAGGCATCTTAGTGTGAAACAAAAATAATAGATTGCATAAAAGTTATAAGAAGCATGTGCATAAAGAGAGAAAAAAAACAACACATGAAAGGGTAGGTGAAAAACATACATCAATATATAAATAATATAAGTACAATGTATGTCAAAAATAGTCACAAGACCCATGTACAAGAGATAAATGTATCTAAAGTAGACAAAAAAGAAAAAGATACATAAAATCCTCACTACATCCCTCAATATCAACACTCTCTCTAACAAAAATCTCCTATACTAACCCTCCCCCTAACTATGACTACTCTCATAACCAAAACTATTTCCCCTTTTTGTCACGAGTGACAAAGGGTAAGAGTATCAAGTAGACATCTCGTCAGTGCTGGAAGAGCTAGCATCTCCATCCTCATCATCATCATCGTCGCCAAAGTCATCATCGTCCTCGGATGCCTCGGATGCCTCGAGAGGAGGAGAGGGAGACTCCACAAAGCCACTTCTCATAAATCTCCATGTAATCAGATCATGATGCACTACTCCTAAAACGTGGAGAGAATTCCCTATGATCCACTCCACATTTCCCATTTCCTCTATAAACCACCCATATCACCCATGATTGTGGTGGATCCAAACAAGTAGACCCACTTCTAACTCTCTATAAAAGGAACAAGTCTTAGTCACCAAGGGTAAGTTCTTCTACCATTCATAGTTTCCCATTCTTGTGTTCTAAAGAGAAAACTGACTTAACTGTTGAAGGGTCTTTGGTCGGGTCACACCAGTCACCCTTGACAGTTCCTTTTTTTCTTTTCAGGACCTACAACCATTAACATAGCCTGAAGTATTCCAACCTACTGATTTTTGTGCATCATCAATTGGTGCCGCCCGTGGGAATAGTACAAAAAAATGTTTCTAAGTGTTAACTTTTTTGCTTTCTCAAACAAAAAGGCTGCATGGTTCAGACTAGGTCAATGGCCACTAGTCCAAGACACCAGGAGAGTGAAAACGCCTCCAGTCACCCAAATCGTGCACCACCACCTCCGATGACCGTCTAACAACAGTTGCAGTCCATGGTAGCAGCGATAGCAAAACTAACACAACAGAACTAGGAGTTAACTAGAGAAGTCAACGACAACGTCAATAGCAACATGGTGAAGAACGAGGCCAAAATTCAGAGAATGAAAGGGCCATGAATAATGCCGAAGAAGACCAGTCCAGAGAAACTGTTACTCGTAGGGTACCATATTTGGAAAGGGAGATGGACCAGATGAAAAGAGCCATGGAAGAGATGAAGGATTCCATGAGAAGAACAAATCATGTGGATGATCTCATCCACAGGATTGATTCCCCCTTCATTGCGTCCATCACAAGTCATCCCCTGCCTTCCAAGTTCAAAATGCCTGCCTTGGACTCATATGATGGGACGCATGATCCTTGTGATCACATGCCACGTTCAAGACAACCATGCATCTTCAAGGTGTTCTAGACGAGATCATATGCAGAGCCTTTCCTACCACGTTGAAAGGCCCAACCAGAGTATGGTTTGGTAAGCTACCACCAACCACCATAACTTCGTTCTAGGAGTTAAGTTGTTCGTCAACAACCTTGTAAGGGGACAAAGGCAAAAGCGTTCCTCACCCAGCCTATTAAACATAAAACAAGGAGAAAACGAAAGTCTGCGTACCTTCATTAGCCGTTTTAACAAAGAAACCCTATTGGTGGATGAAATGGATGACAAGATCCTTTTAGCAGCTTTCTACAATGGAATCAGTTCAGACTTATTCATCCATTAGTTGTATGACCAGAAGCCACAGACGATGGCTGAGTTGATACATTCGGCCCAAAGTTTTATGAACACAGAAGACGCGATTATTGCCAAGAAGAAGAAGAAATGTGAACGACTAGAAAATGGTTATATACACCATCCAGAGCAAGGTCCTCATCCAAAGAAAGCCAAATTAAGGGAGAAAATGGATCGCAACAACAAGAAAGCAAGGTCGTCCTCAGGATGATACTCCAATTACACTGCCTTTAATACTACGCTTGACCAAGTTTTGATGCAAATCAAAGACGATCCATCCTTGAAATGGCCCAAGAGGATGCAAGGAGATCCTAGCAAGTGGAACAAAAGCAAGTATTATTCTTTTCACCATGACCATGGACATGATAAGGATAAATGTTATGACTTGAAGTAGCAGATTGAAGCTCTCATTAAACGGGGAAAGTTAAAAAAATTTCTTGGGCAAGACCACAAGGATGAGAGTCAGCTAATGAAGGGCAAAGCAGAAGAACCAACACGTCTACCGCTTGGAGAAATAAGGATCATTGTAGGAGGTACATCAACAGGAAGCTCGTCCAAAGCCAAGAAGACCTATTTACGAGAAGTCCAGAATGTGCAAATATCTAAACGACCACCAAGGGTGATCAAATAAGATGAGCCAGTCATTATTTTCACGGACGAAGATGCAAGATGATTGCACCATTCTCATGATGATGCGATTATCATTACTTTGGCAATTGCAAATTATACAACTAGAAAGGTGTTAATAGACAATGGGAGTTCAGCAGACATCCTCTACTATCTAGCCTTCTAGCAAATGAGAATTAACAAGGAATTACTTCGTCCAATGAATGTGCCATTGATTGGGTTTGGAGGAATGAAGGTTCTACTAGTAGGCACCATCTCCTTGCTAGTTGTGGTTGGCTCTTACCCATGGCAAATCAATAAGAAAGTGAATTTCCTTGTTGTAGATTGTTTGTCCTCGTACAATGCCATTATTAGACAACCAACTTTGAACAATTGGAGAGCTACAACGTCTGCCTACCACTTGTCTGTCAAGTTCCTAACGGAGTATGGCATTGGAGAAGAACAAGGAGATCAATTAGATGATAGAGAATGTTACTTAGCAATGTTGGCCATGGACGAGCAGATGCAAACAATGAACATTGAAGAAAGAAGAACATTGGCTGAACCAATTGAAATATAGGAAGATGTACCATTGGACGAGTCCAACCCGGAGAAGTTTACTAGGATTGGGATGAGTATGAGAGAGAAGATGAAGCAGGATCTTGTTGAATTCCTCAAAAAGAGCACGAATGTTTTTGCTTGGAGCCATGAAGACATGCCTAGAATTGACCCAAGTGTGATTACTCATCGTTTAAATGTGTCCCCATCTTACAAGCCCGTTCATCAGGAGAAAACGTCCTTCATCATAAGCCAAGGTTTGTTTTGTTATAAAATAATGTCGTTTGGTCTGAAAAATGAAGAAGCTACCTTCAAGAAACCTTTGATACACTTAGGCAATATAAGATGAAGTTGAATCCAAGTAAATGTGCCTTCGGAGTTGCATCAAGAAATTTCCTTGGTTTTATGGTTTCATATAGAAGGATTGAAAATCCGAGCAATCTTAGACATGGAGCCCCCAAAGAATATCAAGGACGTCTAAAGCCTCACTGGATGAGTAGCTGCCCTTAACAGGTTTGTTTCAAAAGCTACTGACAAGTGTTTACCATTTTTCAAAGTATAAAGGAAAGTGTTTGAATGGATGGACGAGTGCCAACAAGCATTTGAAGACTTGAAAGCTTATCTCGCTTCAACTTTGCTGCTAAGCTCATCCAAACCAGGTGAAGAATTGTATCTCTACTTAGCAGTGTCCCCTCATGAAATGAGTTCGGCTTTGATCAGAGAAGAGGGAATGGTACAGAAGCCCATCTACTACACCAGCAAAGCCTTAAGAGGAGCTGAAGGACGATATCCACCAATGGAAAAGTTAGCATTTTCATTGGTGATAGCAGCAAAAAAGCTCAGGCTTTATTTCCAAGCTCATGTAATCAACGTCCTAACAAATCACCCATTGAAGAAAGCTATGAATAAGTTAGAGGCCGCTAGACGATTGATCCAATGGGCAGTGGAACTTAGTGAATTTAACGTGTGATATTGGCCAAGAGAAGCAATAAAAGTTCAAGTCCTTGCAAACTTCATTGCCAAATTCACTCTTGCCAATAATTAGCAAAATGAAGGTCGGGGGACAAAACAGCGGGTCGTCCATGTGGATGGTTCATCCACACAGCATGCGGGAGGAATTGGGATAGTTTTACACTCACTAGAAGGGGATCATCTGGAGTATGCAGTCTGTCTACAGTTCCAGACAACCAATAATGAAGCTGAATATGAAGCCCTACTTCAGGGCTTGGAGATAGCTAAGTTACTTGGAGCAAATTCAGTCCTCGTCTAGGGAGACTCATAGTTGGTGATGGGCCAACTGAATGGAACGTGTGAAGACAAGGAAGAACGAATGAAGAAGTATTTGAGCAAAGTTAAGCAGTGCATCAAAGGCTTCACAACAGCCCAATTCCAGCAAATACCGAGGGAAGAGAATGCAGAAGCCGACGTCTTAGCCAAGACAGCATCTACGGACGAAATAATGGGAGATCAAGTTAAAGTCTAGTATATTCTGAGTATAGACATTCCAGAAGTGAATCAGATAGACGAAGTCACCAACTGGACCTCCCCCATTGTGTCTTATCTCAAGGACGGAGCTCTTCCTAAAGATAGAGAAGAAGCAGGGAAGCTAAGGGTAAGAGCAACGAATTTTTTCCTTAAGGGCGAGGTGTTGTATAAAATAGGTTTTTCTCAACCCTACCTGAGATGCTTAAACCCAAACGAGTCCCTTTACATCTTGAGAGACGTCCATGAAGGAGCCAGTAGAAACCATTCAGGGGCTAGGTCTCTCATCTATAAGATAGTCCACGCAGGATATTACTAGCCATCCATGCAAGTAAATGCTAAAGCTTATGTCAAAATGTGTGACAAGTGTCAGCGCTACAACAACATACCTAGGCAACCATCAGAGTACCTTACCCCCATTGTGGCCCTTTGGCCCTTTACTCAATGGGGGTTGGACATCCTTGGTCCCTTTCCCATGGAGTTGGACGACACATCCAATTTACTGGGCAATCTAAGCTATGGACAAAAAGAAAAATAGCCAAGCAAAATTCCAAAAATAAGTCTAAGGAAGAGGCTCATGTAAGTCTCTATTCCAAAAATAAAGTCCTAACCATGGACGAAGGACACTTGGAATTAAAATTGACAATGAAAATAAGAATAAGTATTCAAACGTGGACGAAAATATGTTCATAAATTAGAGGGTATCATCGTTCAAAAACCCTTTAATGTATCAAGCCTAAAAAAGGCAATTGTATGAATGCCCATCCTTAAACTTAGACGAGCTAAATGTACTTGCATAAATTCAAATGGTCCAAAACAACGGACCCCTTTAAAAAATAAAAAATAAAAAAAGAGACAAAAAACAAGGAAAATAAATAAAGGTGATTCCAAATTCTTTTTTTATAAACCACTAGGGGCAATATCCCCAGACTTTGGGTCGTCCTTGGCAGGCTGGGTGGAGGCATTGTCTTCAACATTTATATCTTCAGAACTCTTCTGGAGAAGAGAACTCTCAGCAGCAACGTGAAGTTTGATGGGACTGAAATCCACTCCAGAGAAGTGTTCAATTGCATCCATATGAACGTCTTCAAACCCAGCAGCATAGTTCTTGTCCAATAGGTCAATGAACTCGCTGGACGCTTTGAACGCCCTGATAGTAGCTGCTTTAGTTTCTCCTAGAAGAGTGTAGAGCTCGTCACTCCTCTTTTGGAGGTGGTCAAGACGAGTGTCCTCAATGGCATTTGCTTTTAACTCTTCGATGAGGTTATTCAGCTCCTTTACCTCATCCTCCAATTTATCCCTCACTTCAGCTCGACGATTGAATTCTTTCTCCATTTCCCAAATCTTCACCTGAAGATTGACCCTTTACTTATCCAATTCATAAGCTTGTCTAGACACCGCCATAAACTTAGTCATAGCCTGTATGAAGAGATATGGACATAAGATAAATGGACGAGATAATTTAATTGGTGAATAGTTAAAGACGAGAAAAAGTACCTTGAATAGGTCATGAAGTGTACATCATTCAAACTCCTTCACAGACATGTCATAGCATTTGGCAACGTCCTCCTCAAACACAGCCTACTGAAACCTCTCCCATGCAAGGCCTTCACTCCTTAGAAGGGTCATGGGGCTACCACTTGGAGGTTTGGATGGGGTGACTTCAGGAGAATTGGATGAGTCCTCATCAAGGATTTTCACTAACGATTGTTTGGCAGGAGCAGGAAGGACGAAAGAACTAGGCTTGACGACCCCAGGCTTAGACGACCCATGTTTAACCTTCTTGTGGCCTCGATGACTAGGAAGACTCTCCATATCTATCATCTTGGATAGAGTCTTCCTTTTCTTTGCACCAGATGGACGAGGTTGGGAGTGGACTTCCTCCTAGATGGCTTCCTTGTCTGCCAAGCCCTTCCCCTTGTTCTCCTTCATGGTTGCCACCCTTACAAAAAGAAGGACGTGTTAGAACTTAGACAAATTAAACAATCAAGATGCAATGTAAATTAATCACGTCTACGTGTAGTGAGATCATGAGCAAGTGCTTCCTCAATTGGTTCAAGTCCAAGCTTCCAAGTGGCTAGATGACGCGATGTTACTAGAAAATGAAATGTCATGTTTGTGAATGAGCGTGTCTACTGGATGCGATCAAGATAGAACTTGCTCAAAGAAGGTTGTCTTACAGCTGTGAAAAAAAAATCAAATAGAATTAGATAAATATAACAAAAGAAATAAAATAGGTAGTGAAAAGTAACATACCCTCTAGACGAAGATTCCCCATCTCATCAGTGTAGGGAGAAAATGGGTCCCTACCTACCTCAACTGGGTTTCCAGCCCAGAACCCAAAGACAAAGAAGAACTTTGATGCAAATCACGTTATGAAGAACAAAGAGTTTTTATTGTTTTTTCCTTTTCCTATTTGAATTAGGATTTATTCACTCTAGTACTTTGAATTAAAATCCTTTTCCTAGTTGAATTGAGATTTTAATTGTTTTTTTTTTCCTAGTTAAATTGTTTTTCCTTTCTCAAGTAGAAGTAGGTTTATTATTTCTTTTCCTAAAAGGAGTAGGAGAAATTCTATTCTTATAAATACTCTTTATAGAGAGGTTGATTATTGATGTTATGCGTTAATTAATAAAAGTTTGTTAGAGATATTTTCTCTATTATTTTGCCTACTAGCCTAGTGTTCTTGTGGAACTTAGGTTTCGTGGAAGAGTTGTAATAATTGTGTGTTACAGATTCTGCTTCTATACGCTTTACGCTGCATCAAACTTTATCTTCCATCTTCTATCAGAAGTGGGGAGGGATCTGACCAACCTACAGTTTGAATCCCTAGTAGAAAACTGGTAAAAGCTTAGAGATTGACTAATTTCTGAAGGTTTATAACAATATAGGAACTCATCCACAATGAGAGGAAGGTTCCCATCAAAGACTTCCCTCCACAATATTTGCATGGATATAATAAGCCTCCATGCATTGGGGTTGAGTTGGTTAATGTCTATGCCTAACTTATGGAGATTTTCCCTAGCAAAGGCACTAAGAGGCAACCTAAGCCTCCTTAGAAGATAAGTCTCGTATATGCCAACCCCAAAACGAGGGTTATAGCACCATTCATCGCGGCCAGCCAAACAAGGGTTAAGGTCATCCGGGATCTAGTACCAACTCCTAGGGGAATTAAGTTTAGCCTCGTCCATCTTAGAATGGATGCCTACAGCACAACAATATAAAGTCTCCCCTTCACTTGAAGAGGCAGACGAGAGGGCACTGGCAAATGTACCAATAAGTGACCCAGAGGCCATTCTCGTCCTCATCTCTTCTTGGAGGTCTTCTAAGGGAACTCCAGGAACCCCAGGTAAGTATTGCTTGTTTATGGCGTTCCCCACATCACTACTACTGTTGCTACTACCTTTACTACTACCATTAGAGCTATTCTCATCATGGTACTAGTCTATCTCCCTCTCATCACTATTACTAGATGAAGACACAATAATCTCAGACATTTTGAAAAGCTCTAAAGAAGAAAAACCTAAAGACGAGAAGAAGAGGATACCTGGCTCTAAACAAGGATGACTAAGACCAAAAGAAAACTCATAGACGAGTGCTGGACGACATAGGTTAGAGGATAAAATATGAGAAATGTGAGAGGGTAGGAGAGGAATTCCACTATTTATAGGCGACTAACCTGGACACTGAAATGACGTGAACCAACCAAAACATGCCACATGGCACTCTTCTTGAAGTACGAAACGACACAACAAGCAAAGCCTCAAGATCATGCCACGTGTCATTATCTGGAGCATTCAATTTTAGATTACCCACAACCAATGGAAAGACACCATAGGTCAAACCAACAGTAACATAAACGATACAAGGACAAGAGGGCAACTGATGGGGGCTCAAGTTTACAAGATTCGTCCATAGTGGTCATCCAAACAATTAAACAACGTCTATAGCCTAATTGCATCCAGAAAACCTTAAGAGAGAAGCCCAACAATAGCATCATGTATATGACCAATACTCGTCCATTAATAGACGAGTATTCTTTCTCATGATGGTCGTCCAGGACTGACACAAGGGCATGGATGACCAGAAGATACTTAGTGAATTCTACAAGAAAACTTCTCATAAAGCTCCATGTAATTAGATCATGATGCACTACTCCTAAAACTGTTAGGATTAATATCCTTAAACCCTATTGTATGATGCTATGTATGACATTATGTATGACTTAATGTTGTAATTAATAAAGTTGTTTTGTCATTATCTAAAATAATGGTAACATGAATATTTGGGCATTATCATATAGTTCATGAGATGTATAGTATGTGATTTAGTCATAGAAGATATAAATCACAAGTTCTTTATAAACTTAGAATTTTAGTTCATAATCAGTGATGAAATTGGGCATTTCATCTACGAATACTACAATATATCAACTAAGATGATTTGTTTTAATCATAGAAGTGGAGACTTCTAGTTGATATGTTGATATGTTTTAAGAGTTAAGACGTATTGAACTGGACCGTTATGAGATTTATTATTCTTCTAACGACTGTCAAATAAATAATAAATCTCACAACTTCTATTTACATGAACTCTTAATCATGAGAGATTAATGAACCTGATCATGAAGTGTAGGTTACTTTGATATATCAGGAGTGAGATCTAAAGTCACGATCAAATTCTCAGTATGTTGGGTAGCCACATTTAGTGTTGATGAAACATATATTCTCAAGATGGAATTCGTAATCTCTTAACGGATATATAAAATATTCTCTTGAGATAAGTTTAAAGGGTTTGGTTATTCAGAGTGTTAGGCCTAACCACTTTAGTAAGAAGTTACTAAAGTATATATTTATGAAATTGGATTTCATAAATATATGATGAATAACTTAAAGGATTAAACCAGGTACTCAAGGATTAAGATGTAGTAATCTTCAAAGTGGCAATCAACATTCAAGACTTTGTATTACTACGAATATTTTATGAAGGGGTATAATAAAGTCTTGGGATATAATTTATTAATAAAGCCTAAAGTGCAATTATATTTATATACTGGTATTGAATATAATTTATAGTAACTTTGGGCTTGTCAATATTTGACAGAAAAGCCAATGCCCATTAAAGCTAGTGTCTTATTTATTCCCTTTTGGTCCCACTCCAAGCCACATACTAAAGCCCAATTGGAATGGCCCAAAAGGCTACCCCAATTCGATAATCAGTTATAAGGAGAGAAACATAAAGAATTTTGTAAGTGAATAAAAAGGTTTGTATGTGAGTGTTGGACACTCTCTTATTCTCCCTTGAACACATACGTTTAAACTGATTAAGAGACCACACTTTTTAGGCATCAAGTGGAATTAGAGTGAAGATTAAAAGTGTTCTCGAGTGCTTTTAATTTTTGGTTTTGAATTTCATCACACCAAGGTACGCTCTCTTGTTCTTATATTCTGAAATTTACATAGTACATGTTATCAATTGTGAATGAAGTAGATCCATTAATTTTCCGCTGTGTTTATTCTGTATGCGATACAAACATGTATTTTTCCAACAATTGGTATCAGAGCAGTCTTCATTTTCAAATTTTTATAACATGTGTTGTGAGTTTTGGAATTAGAAATAGTAATTTCATGATGTTAGAAGTTTCCACACTCATATTTTTGCATGGTTGTTGAAATTACTATTTTATAAAAACTGATATTGATGTTATGATGTTGTTTAAGTTTGATATTAAGTATGTTAAATTGAAATTTAAGGCTATAGCATTAATGGTATTCAGTTTTGATCTCAAACTCAATCTATTATGTTCATATGATGGTAGTTTGTTAATGAAAAACCGTTGAAAACTGTTTGGTAAAAATTCTGGAAAATTCAATTTCACAAGTTTTGACCGATCAAGAATTCCCTTTGATCGATCGATCGAACAAGAATCGAGAATCGATCGAGTCAAGCAGATTGTTTATGCTGAATTTATTAAAATTTCAACTAATTGAGAATTCCTTTCTATCGATCGAATTTGCTTTTTCGATCGATCGAATAGGAATCGAGAATCCATCGAGTCATCCAGATTGTTTATTAAAATTTTCTTCATGATTTCAATCGATCGAAAGATACATTCAATCGATCGAAAGTTAAGAATTTTGAATTTTCACTAAGTGTTTTCACATTTAAAAGTACAAGGCTATGTGTAATGAGATTACACATGTTTTCTAATTAAAAACCTTTCTTTTTAAATATCTAGTGGGAGAGAGATACAAGGGTTGGATCTCACTGCCTCCATTATTGGTTCATAGTAGTGTGGGAAAGCACCTCGTCTTGGCGTATATGTCTTGTGATCCCAAAGGATGGTGTTTACTTCATAGTACTACAAGATTGAACTACCCGTTTAAAGTAGTGTGAACAAGTACCTTGTCTTGGCGTATATGCCTTGCAATCCAAAGGAAGGTGTTTTGTTTCATGGTACTACAAGTTTAAACACTATAAGGGAGATGAAATGTGGCTACACATGATTCTAGATAATGGTGTACACTAGACTAAGTGTAATGTTAGCCTCCCAAAGGAGCTATGTCATTATTACTTAGAGGCTAAAGTTAATGCGGCATATTATTAGTGTTTGATAAGAGTTATCATGATAGCACTAATAATGAGAATAGTTCTCAATCAATCATGATGTTTATAATATACTTGCTACCAAGGAATTATAGACACGGATTAGGTTGTCGTTGCATAAATTATATCATGGTTTTATTAAGGTTCTATACTATATGCTTATATGCTAAATTGATAATGTCCAATTTACTTATTATATTCATATTTATTGTTTTCAGATTTTATCATGGCATCTTTTAGCCCACTTGTTGCTATTCTTAATCAAAACAAACTAACTGGAAAAGAAACTTGGACATTTTTCTCACTGCTGAAGAGCACAAGTATGTGCTTAGTCAACCTTGCCCTAACTTTCCATCATTAGATGCTCCTCTTGAGGAAAAACAACAATATGATCATTGGCAGAAATCTAATGAGATGGCCAAGTGCTATATCCTAGCATCTATCTCAAATGTTCTACTGCATCAAATGCAGGATGTAGAACTAGCTTCGGACATAATGTTAAGTCTGAAGGAGATGTTTGGTGAGCAAGGCTGTTTCGCAAGGCAAGAAACTATGAGGCAAATTTATAATACCAAAATGACTGAAGGCACTTTAGTGAGGGAGCATTTTCTTAGGGTAATCTCTCATCTAAATACACTAGAGGTTTTAGGTGTCGATATCGATGAAGAATCCCAAGCATATATGATACTCCAGCCACTACCAGAATCATTCAAGGAATTCAAACTTAATTATAACATGAGCAAAAAGATTTATACATTGTCTGAATTAATGAATGAATTGGTGGCAGCAGAAGGCATTCTTGGTATATCCAGTGATGATGCTAATATAGCTAAAGCTTCTAGTTCTCAACCTAAGTCAAAAGGCAAGAGTAAAAAGAAGAAGAAGAAAGACTTCACCAAGCAGGATGGTAAATAAATTGCCTTAGGAGTTGCCTCCAAGGAAAAGAAGGACTACGCCAAAAGAAAGTGTTTCCATTGTGATGAGAAAGGTCATTGGAAGAGAAATTATCCAAAATTCAAAGCTGCCAATAATAAGGGTATGAAAAGTTCATTCTTTCTTAAAATATGTTTAGTACAAAATCCCACAGATTCCTGGTATGTGGATTCAAGTTGTACTAACCATATCTACAATTCTTTGCAGGGGTTCCAGGAGACCAGAAAGCTGAGTGAAGGGGAATTGTTTCTTACTTTGGCTGATGGAAGCAGAATTCCAATTGTAGCTGTTGGAGTGTTTAATTTATGCTTTGATTCTAGGGTTTTAATATTGGAAGACTGACTATATGTACCTAATGTTCATAGGAATTTAATTTTTGCAACTTATTTAGGTAAACATGGATATTGTGTTATTTTGAAAGACAATGTTGTAATAAAGAAGGATAAAGTGTTTATCTATTCTGGTAATATTTTTGATGGTCTTTATATTTTAACTCTTGATAAGCATGAATTAGACAATTCTGAATTAGATAATGACTCTCATGTAAAATCATTAAATAGAAAGTTTCCTTCTACTAATGATGCATATCTTTGGCACTTGCATTTGGGTCATATTAATTCAAACAAAATTCAAAGACTAATCAAAGATGGTGTTTTAGAACCATTGGATTTTGATGGATTTTCAGTTTGTGAATCTTATTTGGAAGGCAAATAACCAAACGACCTTTTAATGCAAAAGGTAGAAGAGCCTGAGAGTTGCTCGAATTTGTTCATACGGATGTATGTGGTCCTATGTCAACCCAACCAAAAGGAGGTTATGAGTACTTTATCACTTTTACCAATGATTACTCAAGATACAGTTATGTGTACCTAATGAGATGGAAATCTGAAGCCTTTGAAAAGTTCAAAGAGTGGCGAATACCTTCTTGGGGATTTCAAGGATTACTTAATTCAAAATAGGATTGTATCCCAATTAACTACAACTAGAACTCCCCAACAAAATGATGTAGCAAAGAGAAGGAATGGGACTCTTTTAGAAATGGTTAGGTCCATGATGAGTTATTCAACTTTACCAATTTTCTTTTGGGGATATGCACTAAAAACTGCAATGCATATTTTAAATTTAGTTTCATCAAAATCAGTTCCTAACACACCTAAGGAATTGTCGAGTGGACGCAAGCCTAGTATGAAATATCTCCACATTTAGGGATGTCCAGCATATGTGTTGAAAGGGAAGCCTGATAAATTGGAAGCTCAAACAGAAGTATGCATGTTTTTAGGGCATTCAAAGGAAACTAAGGATTATTTATTCTATAATCATAAAGATAACAAAATGTTTGTTAGCACCAACGCAAAATTTTTGGAAGATGATTATGTGAATAATTTTAATCCTAGAAGTAAAGTTGTCTTGACTGAATTGGATGAACCTGTAATTGAACAACCAATGAATGAAACTAGGGATAATGTGGATGTATTAGATACACCACAAAATTCTACTCATGAGATGACTAGTACACAGGTGCCTCGTCGTAGTGGGAGGATTATAAGGCCACCTATAAGATTTATAAGTCTGGGAGAAACTTATGAAGCTATCTCAGAAGAGGCTGAATCTGATCCTTACACTTATAAGGAGGCAATGAATGATATAGATGCACATCATTGGGTCAAAGCTATGAAATTTGAATTGGATTCAATGTATTTCAATCAAGTTTGGGATCTTGTGAAGGCGTCTAACGGCATTAAACCTGTTGGTTGCAAATGGGTTTACAGGAGGAAGAGAGGGATGGATGGAAAGGTTGAAACCTTTAAAGCAAGGCTAGTAGTGAAAGGGTATACACAAAAAGAAGGTATTGATTATAAAGAAACATTTTCACCAGTAGCAATACTTAAATCTAGTAGAATTCTCTTATCCATTGCTGCTCATTATGATTATGAAATTTGGCAAATGGATGTCAAGACTGCATTTTTAAAATGGCAATCTTGAAGAAGAAATCTATATGATGCAACCAGAATGTTTCATAGCAAATAACCAAGAGCATATGGTATGCAGGTTGAAAAGATCCATTTATGGACTTAAGCAAGTATCTAGGTCATGGAACATCAGATTTGATCAAGCAATCAAGTCATTTGGTTTTGAACAAAATCTTGATGAACCATGTGTGTGCAAAAGACATCAAGATAAAATAGTAATGTTCCTAGTAATTCATGTTGATGATATTCTACTTATTGGAAATGATGTAGGGGTAATGTCATCAGTAAAGGTTTGGTTGTCAAGCCAATTTGATATGAAGGACTTGGGTGAAGCTAACTTTATTCTAAGGATCAAGCTTTGGCGAGATTGCAAGAATAAGATGTTAGGTATGTCATAAGTTGGATATATAGATAAGATTTTAGAACGGTTTAGCATGCAAAATTCCAAGAAAGGATTGCTTCCTTTCAGACATGGAATTCCTCTATCTGATGACAAAGGCCTTAGACTCTTAAGGAAAAAAATATGAGACAAATTCCCTATGCTTCTGCAGTGGGAAGTCTCATGTATGCCATGTTTTGTACTAGACTGTTAGGACATATGTGAATCATGTTAGGAACATATGTCACAGAATTAGTTAATCCTTTGACAAAACATACTTTACTTGTAATTGGATAGATCTAGAATGTGTTTAATGCTTCAAGGAACAAGGTTTCAAGTTCAAGTGTTAAAACCATGCAAGTCTGTCCAAGAATCAAGTGAAGAAGTACTGGATTTTAAAACTCGACAGCTAGTATCTATCGAGGTTTTGAAGGCTGTTTAAGCCCAATGCTCGACAACTGCTCGATAGATAGGGTATATATCGAGATTTAAGAAAATTAGATTTTCAGTTCTGATTTTCATCCAATCCATGTATAAATGTTTGGGCTTTTTTTTCTCACAACCCTAAACATATATAAGGATTGTTTTTAAGGCCGTCACAACTGATGCACCTCAATGCAAAATTTTTCACGAGCATATTGTGAATCGAAGACATATGCCCTAGTTCATCTTTCTCTTTAAGAAGCTGCTGTGTTTGTACGCCGTAGGGTTTTGTAACCAAGGAGTTTCGTGATCTTTATCGTGTTGATGAATTGAAGAACTTTCCAGCCAACATCCTTCTCAAGTTGGTGTGTAAGCCGCGTACTAGGATCTACACATCAAATTTATTAGTCACGTACTAGGAGCCGTGCATTGAAAGAAGAGATTGTCACTACAAAACAAGTCTAATGAGTATTGGGGTAAGAGTTCAACTATAGGTTGGTATAAGGTACTGGAATTCCTTTACTTGTAACCGCTTGTTGTGATAATAGTGAATTCTCGAGAATGGTGACCTTAAAATCACCTGGTAGGATTTTTGCCTTGTCGGTTTTCCCCATTCGTAAACAAATTACGGTATTAATTTATTTTTCATTGCATTTTAACTTAGTTGGTGATTTTTTTGTGCTACCACGCTTATTGCATGCTAATTGAATTAATTAATTAACTTGGCTAATTAATTGGTTAATTCATCACAAGGGGTCAATACTTTCTTGGCGTATCATAGACCAGATATCTGTTATTCAGTTGGTATGGTCAGCTGATATCAATCAAATTCAGGATCAAAACATTGGCAAGCTGTAAAGCATATCCTCAAGTATCTACGGAGAACGAGAAATTATATGCTTGTTTACCGATGTAAGGATTTGATACCTATTGGCTATATAGATTCAAATTTTCAATTAGATCTTGATTTCAAAAAGTCCACTTCAGGTTGTGTATTCATCTTAGGAGGTGGAGCCATAAGTTAGAGGAGTGTTAAGCAATCTTGTATTACTAACTCTACCATAGAAGTTGAATATGTTGCTGCTTGCGAAGCGGCAAAGGAAGCCATTTGGCTCAAGAAATTCTTTTCTGATCTTGGTGTTGTGAGAATAGAGAAAGTTCCTATCACATTGTTTTGTGACAATAGTGGAGCGGTTGCACAATCCAAAGATCCAAGGAATCACAAGAAAGGAAAGCACATTGAAAGAAAGTACCATATCATTCAAGACATTGTTGCTCAAGGAGATGTAGTAGTAGCAAAGATAAATAATGCAAATAATCTAGCATATTCCTTTACGAAAACATTGTCCCAAAGGACTTTTGAGTCATTTTTGGAGGAAATGGGAGTTAGATTAGTGCACAATAGTCTTTAGGGCAAGTGAGAGATTGTTAGGATTAGTGTCCTTAAATCCTATTGTATGATGCTATGTATGAATTAATGTGGTGATTAATAAAGTTGTTTTATTATTATCTAAAATAATGGTAACATAAATATTTAGACATTATCATTTAGTCCATGAGATGCATAGTATGTGATTTATGTGATTTAGTCACAAAAGATTTAAATCACAAGTTCTTTGTAAACTCAGAATTTTAGTTCGTAGTCGGTGATGAAATTGGGCATTTCATCTGTAAATACTATAACATATCAACTTAGATAATTTGTCTTGATCATGGAAGTAGAGACTTCTAGCTGATATGTTGATATGTTTTAAGAGTCAAGATATATTGAACTAGACTACTGTGAGATTTATTATTCTCCTAACGACTGTCAAATGAATAATAAATCTCAAGACTTATATTTACATGAACTCTTAATCCTAAGAGAATAATAGACTTGATCATGAAATGTATGTTACTTTGATATATCAGGAATGAGATCTAAAGTCACGATCAAATACTCAGTATGTTGGGCAACCACATTTAGTGTTGATGGAACATATATTCTCAAGATGGAATTCATAATCTCTTAACGGAGATATAAAATATTCCCTTAAGATAAGTTTAAAGGATTTGGTTGTTCAGAGGGCCTAACCACTTTAGTAAGGAGTTACTAAAGTATATATTTATGAAATTGGATTTCATAAATATATGATGAATAAATTAAAGAATTAAATCGGGTACTCAAGAATTAAGATGTAGTAATCTTCAAAGTGGCAATCAACATTCATGACTTTGTATTACTACAAATATTTTATGAAGGGGTTATGTATATAATAAAATCTTGAGATATAATTTATTAATAAAGCCTAAAGTGTAATTATATTTATATACTGGTATTAAATATAATTTATAGTAACTTTGGGTTTGTCAAGATTTGACAGAAAAGCTGAGGCCCATTAAAGCTATTGTCTTATTTGTTCCCTTTTGGTCCCACTCCAAGCCACATCCTAAAGCCCAATTGGAATGGCTCAAAAGATTAGTCTAATTAGATAATCAGTTATAAGGAGAGAAACATACAGAATTTTGTAAGTGAATAAAATGGCTTGTATGTGAGTGTTGGACACTCTCTTATTCTCCCTTGAACGCATACATATAAACTGATTGAGAGATCACACTTCTTGGGCATCAAGTGAAATTGGAGTGAAGATTAAAAATGTTCCCGAGTGCTTCTAATCTTTGGTTTTGAATTTTACCGCACCAAGGTACGCTATCTTGTTCTTATATTCTTAAATTTACATAGTACATGTTATCAATTGCGAATGAAGTAGATTCATTAATTTTCCACTGTGTATGTTTTGTATGCGATACAAACATGTATTTTTCCAACAAAAACGTGGAGAGAATCCCCCATGATCCACTCCACGTTTCCCATTTCCTCTATAAACCACCCATATCACCCATGATTGTGGTGGATCCGAACAAGTAGACCCAGTTCTAACTCTCTATAAAAGGAACAAGTCCTATTCACCCAAGGTAAGTTTTTCTACTATTCACAGTTTCCCATTCTTGTGTTCTAAAGAGAAAACTAACTTAACTGTCGGAGAGTCTTTGGCCGGGTCACACCGGTCACCCTTGATAGTTCCTTTTTTCTTTTTAGGACCTACAGCCATTACCATAGCCCAAAGTATTTCAGCCTACTAATTTTCGTGTATCATCACATAGGTTTCTTAAGTAAAAATTGCACTAGTTTCTCAGAAAAAAAGAAGTAAAAATTGCACTAAGTTTATAAACTTAACCAACTTAGTAGAACTCATGAGCAAGCTCAACCTCATTAAGTTATTGAGAAACTAATGAACAAAACTTGAATATAAAAATTGAGCCTGTTGTTAGCTCTAGGGGAAAAGAAAAAAAAGAAAAAAAAGTACAGAATCAAGCTTTGAATATCTAAATGCTCAACTTGCCGTCTTGGCTCATTTTATAGCCGCCAAAGTAATATATATTGGGGAGTAACCCGCAAAGTACAGCATATTTTTCTATATCAATATAGGTATCACAAATCACTAATTAATTACAAAAAATAATTCAAGATTTATTTATTGTGTTGTTAAAATAGCATTAATCATATTTATCGTCATATCAAGTTGTAAGGGATTTGTAGTACTTTTAACATTTTTCAATTTGGGGGATTATTTAGATAAAAGTTTAAAGCTACTGTTGATAGACAGATTCTGAATTTGGTTTAGAAACAAATTTTCCACCTAACTATTTGCAAGTTCATGAATTAGAAACGAAATTGCTCATTGCTTGATTATCATCTCTGCAGGGCCCGCTAAATTTTTTGATCCTTTAGTATCTGTTAAATCACATTACTTTAACAACTGCTAGGTACTACTAAAGATGGTTGTGGGGTTTATTGATGAAGTCTTCTTCACGATACACTTTTTGTTCATTTCTTAATAAATGATCTATTTCTTCTTGGTTACTAAAAGTCGTTCTGTCCACAATGGAAGTCTTTCTTTAAAGTGGAAATAATACATTTTGTGTAATTAGTTCTGTAAAACAAATACCCTTATTTAAAGTTTTCGTGTTGCCAGGGTTAAGTATGATGTTTTCCAATGATGGACGTATTCCAAAATGCCTTAAACTATGTTAGGAACAATAAAGACAATGAGAGACAGCTATTCCTATGACTTCTTTACATGAATGGTTTTCTTCCTAATGTTGCAATTATTGAGGCTAATCTGGCATCAATTGGTGCCGGCTTATGAGGAGTTTCAGGATCTTCCTACTATGGTGCAAACTATTTTGTTTTTGGATTAACTCAGATAGTTTTAGTACTTTTCCCCGAATAATCAGTGGTGGAGCCAAGTTATGATTTTAGTAAATCTATTAAAATATACTTAAAACACATGCATACAAATTTATAATAAGTGTGTATGAAAAATACAAATTAAAATTTTTTAATTGCAAAATAAGTTATAACTCATCAACATATTGTATATAAATTTATCAAATGATATATATATATATATATATATTCTAAATTCTAAGGAATATACAAAAGTTATCTAGTTTTCTTTGAATATATACAAAAATATCCAAAATAATAATAATAATAATAATTCTCTATTTTTGATAAACCAAAGCATAATATATAATATTTGTCCACATAAAGAAAATAATATCTATGACAAATGAATAACTAATTATAAAAATGTAGTTTTTTTTTTGGGGGGGGGGGGGGTTTAAAAGGCTTTCTTTTATTTTAGGGGGCTACCTAGAATACAGTTGAATTTTTTTTCCCCCCAAAAGGTATTGTTCTAAGAATAATGCTAGGGATACAAACTATATTACAAAAAAATTACAAACTACTAATGTGATGAATGATTATTGGTAAATGAAAAAGTGATATTAATGATGGGTCTAGATGAAAACCAATAAGAGGTTGGTCACATCAACATTTTGTAAAAATGTTGTAGAATAATTTATACCTATAGCATTACTCTTGTTCCAACTCGCAAATGTTTCTCTTTTGAATAAACTCAAAAATTTTAGGGGGCCCAAGTCAGTTTTTGAATACCCAAATTGTAAAAAACTAAAAACCAAAAACTTTCAAAAGAATGCATTTAATGGTGGTAAAAGAAATTCAAAACTTTGGGGGGGGGGATGACTAACGTGGCTCTGTCATTGCATGTAATGGTTAGTAAATTGTAAGGAAGGGAGGTTGGAAACATCGTATCAATGGTTAATTTAAAGTAAATTTCTTTACTATAAACTATTTTACAACTTTTTGTCACAATTTTGATATAGTAAATGGCTTATAATTGTTTATCATTTACACATGAACCAATTCTTTTTTTTTTTACTATTCATATTCTGTCACATCACAGTTCTGACAAGAAGTCGTAAAATAATTTGTATTCCTAGATTTCTTAAACTTCTTATACCCAATATATATAACAATAAAATAAAAATTTGAGGCTACTGGACTTGCTACTACGTGATAACATGGGCTTTGTTCTGCTGCAACTGATGTATCATTTGAAATTAATGGTCGACTTTGAAGTGGTAATACAGCATTTAGGAATTGCTTTTATGTTAACAACGAAATCCCTTCAAGTTATATTGAAATGGCATGTTATTTAGTTATTTATATATTCTGGTGAAGGACCTTTTATGTCAATGATAGCGACTCAACAATAGGAAAGCATATCACAGTCATAGATATTAGAATTCCCAAAAAAAAAAAAACATCTAAGAACACACTGTAATGCAAAAGTAGATTCATTACGCTTCAAGTAGCTGGCACAGACTCTCTTTGTGCTCGTAGATTCATGAAGGTACTTTGAACTGGAACAACATTATGGTTTCTGACTTAACATTGTTAACTTTTTTATTCATGCAATTTACACTTGCTCTACCAGTTCAGCAGGAAATCATTCTTCTTTTTATTATTTTAATGTGTTGAAATTCATGTTGGGAAACATGAAATTCTTGATGTCATTCCCTAAGAAAGGTGCAGAACATGCCATGTTTCGGGCTTTCTCCTCTTCAATCAAGCAACTTCAACGAGAAAAAGATCTATAGCAATAAAAAAGATCACTGTATTCAAACACTATAGAACACATTTTCCTTGAAAGATGGTTGAGACAGAACACATATCCCAAAATCAATGTCAATGAAAAAGTTTTACTCTTTATAATTGACTGCTTTATCCGTATTTTGTAAGGGATTCATTGAGCCGTATCAATTATTATCTAAAACTCTGACCAAGTTCTGCTGCCACAATAACAGTTAGATTAAAGAAGTAGATAGATCCATAAGTACTAACTATCACTGAATTATTGACGAGAGAAAAATGCCCTCTTCTTCCCTAGAGAAGAATCTAAACTCCACAGCTCTACTCACCTAAATCTAAGCCACCTAACACCTCTCTCTCTCTCTCTCTCTCTCAAACAAACACATAAAAGCAGAGGTACACATAAAAGCAGTCTAACTACCATGTTCATATGTTCGAGTCCTTTAGAGGGAAAAGGAAGACACATCCTTTTCCGAGGGTCGGTTTTGCCATTTTAAAGCCATGAAGGCTTTGGTGCTGCTGCCTCTGAATGTTGAAAATTTGTGTTTAGAAACAGCCACAGAGACGTGGCCCATGCCTTCCTAGTTGTAGACCCTCATCAACTTAGTAATCACACATGTCACTTTATTTTTGAATAATCTTGTTTTCCTTCCGCTACTCCAACATGTTGTCTTACATCGCAGCCAGTTAATTTCAACATGTTGTATAACAACCAAGGTCCCACAACTCTAAACCCCATATGATCAATATCAGATGGTGTAGGTTTATGGAGATCTTGTTACGAATTCCATCAAATATATCTTTTTATTTAATTCGTCCACAACAACCAAGTTTTAGTCTCAAATATTGTCAGGTCGACTATGGATTAACAACAAATTAGTCATGATAGGCTACATGTTAAGGGATGCTTCAATGAGTATCTGTAGTGGGTCCTTTAATAATAAAGTGACGAAATTTTAGTCTACCATTAACCTACTACAATATAAATCTTCCCCTTTTTCACAAACTTGGGTCATAAGAACAAAATATGACACTAAGTACAATCATATTTTTTATTTGAAAAAAAAAAAGAAAAAAAGAAAAGAAAAAGAACAGTGGTCTTACAATTACTGACTTTGTTTCCTCAGCCCTAGGCCTCATGGCAGGAAGATCAACAGCACTATTTTAAGCAGAGGCAAGACAAAAATTGAACTTTAGTAGGAACACATACATACAGATCTCTCTCACTCTTATACACTCAATGTTTTGCACACAGTAAGTGTGAAGCAAAGGTAGAATATGCATTAAAAATTGGGAACTATGTCACCCGCAAATGCCATGGAAATATCATTATCTTTCTGCATCATAAGCAGAAGAGACATCAAACCTTATCACCTGATCTTTCTCATCTCTCTGTTGCACTGAAACGAACCCCACCTCCCTTCCCACCCCACCTGTCTAGCAACCTAAATAGATATATGCACACGCGTGTACAAGCAGACTTCATGCTCACCCAAATGATACCTTGTATTCCACACACGTGTGAAACACAGAAGGAAGAGATATAGATTGCACTAGAGAAGTATTTTCTTATCTTTTTCTTACAAAATTCAATGGAATTTAACAAAGAAATTAACCAATTGGTAAACTGTACCGTTAGCACTCCAAATCACTTATCTTGCATTTAAGAGCATAAACTAGTGTAGTTTCTGCTTCCGAAACCAAGAAAAGTGTTTCCAAATGTTAACCTAATGATGCTTTCTTAATTAACCCCATTAAAAGTGAGGATTTCATTAAGTCTTAACTGAACAACATGCTGTCCCACATTCAAAGACATAAAAATTAACAAAACAATTAATTTTTTTTTCATTTCATATACATATTAACTCGTACTAAAATTACGATGTCAAATTAAAAAATAGGAAAAAAAAAAAAAAAAAAAAAAAAAAGAAACAGTTATGGGGGTTCCTTAGAATTTCCTCATTTGCCTATCAAAAGATTGCCAGTAGCTCTAAATCTCAAATTCTTCTTCACGATGTAATCGATGAAATATATCACTAAAGATGAAGATCCAAACTGACATGGTCTGTCACGCTCGCTTTGGATTCATAAACATACCTGCTTTGTGAAGTAGAGCCACCAACCTGCGAGTGTGAAGGCTTTAACTCATCACCAGCAAACAGTGGCAAAGGGTGCATCGAGTTCCGAGTAGTAGGGTTACTACTTTGGACAGTTGGGATTCTCCACAAAGGTAAAGGACTCCCATTTATAGGTGCAGGCTGAGAATACGAGCTAGTGTGGCTTCCATAATACCTGGCTGTGTTAGAATTATTAGTGTTCCATGAAGGGTAAGTCATAGGTGGCATTGGAGAAGAGCCAAGCCGGTGGTAATTCATGAGGCCATAGACGTGTGCATCATTGAGACTACTATGCACCATAGCTGACTGAAGGTGTGCTCTTTTTGCGTGTTGACGTTCCCTTTTATGTGCGTTTTGGTGACCCCCTAAGGCTTGAGAGGTAGGGAAGTTTCGACAACAGTAATGGCACTCGAATCTCCGGTTGCTCTCACCGTTTTCACTGTTGTTGTTGGTGCTATTGTTGTTGTCTTTTGCAATATCATCGCATGCGTTGAGCTCAGCTGACTCGGACTCATCTGTGGTGGAAGCTGGGATGTTGTTGTCACTGCCAAACTCTATGCCAAAAAGCCTAATGCTTTTTTCTCTAACTGGTGCTGGTCGAATGAAAGGGAGCTGAGAGAATGATTCAACGTTCATGAAGTCATGGGTTTCTCTCTCACTTGTCTTGTCCATGAGGAGAAGAAGAAGAAGATGAACACAGAGATTCAGAGAGAGAGAGAGAGAGAGAGAGAGAAATAGAGATATAGGTAGAGAAAAATGGGTGAAACAATTAGTACTACTACCTCCGCTGAGAGAGGTTTGGTATTGAGAGATTGTATTGTGTGTGGTGGGACCTATAAAGGGGAGGAGGGCGGAGAGGTCTGATTTTTAGACAATTGGGGCTGACCCATCTGAGAGTGAAGCCTGACAAAGGCCTCAAGTTATTTTTTGAGAGTGGCTTCGGCTCCTCTCAAACTCAAAGTACCACCTTTGCCTCCTTTCACTCAGTTTTCCTTTGATATGGAAAGTTCTTCACACAACTACACCCTCCAAGTTTTAATAATTTTGTATCTTCCCCGTGTCACTACAAAAGGGGTTTTTTTTTAAGCTTCTCTACACGCACCAGGTAATTATAGTGAAGAATTCATTGGACATAACGTCTCCAAGTTAGTGGTTAAAATTTTCAAACCTAATACTTTATACATCTCATAAAACCTTAGAAATTATTAATTCAAACTTATTATGGTTCAAAAGAGGATGAGTTAATAGTGCGACATTTGTCGATAAATATTTCTTATGTCACAGATCCTAAATTTACTACGCTTCAAATCTCCTCCAAAAGAAAAGCACATGTCAATAAACGGCATCATCGTTGATGTATTACAACGTTTTACTGATAATGCCATATGTTAAATGGCGATGTACTATAATATTTACAAAATTTACTATGGTTGTTGTTTTAGTACACCAAATAAAAACATGCTAAGCCAGTGGCAGGCCTACATCAATTGCTCTGCTATTCTAGTGGGCCTCCATTACGAACATGATAATTACGTACCATGAAAAATAAAAATAAAAAGAGAAGAGAACATGCATTTTAATTACTTGTTAGCTCAACATACTTAATGTATAAATGTCTAATTGATTAGAAGTGAACAAAATTTCAGTTTTGTGGCCTAGTACTAGTACTTTTTTCTATTTTAAGAGTTACGAAGTCTTTATAGGTATTGGTAGAAACTCGGGAGTGACTTTGATTGTTACAATATTTATTTGAATTTTTATTAATTAATTGATGCCAAGGCTTCTATTTCAAAAAATAAAAATAAAAAAAAATAAAAAATAAATGCCAAAGTTTTAGTATGCTAAGAAATAGGTTCATATTAAATATATTGCTATCCTAACATTTTCAAATTATCAATGCAGATTTTACTTCTTTTTAATGGTGCATAACACATGCTTCCTCTAGTTATCAGTATGATGCCAACGTACGTTACAATGTTATAACTGCAAGAAGTGACAGCTTCCTGGAGTTTGAAAGACACAAGGTAGAAGGCAGTCATCAATTATGATCAAGTCAATACATGATCATAATTGAAAGTTCTTTCACAAGTTGTATGGACCCCGTCTCTTCTCCTCCCTTTTCTAATTTTGAAGGCCATGAAATTGGCTTCATTTGAGTGCATATCAACAAAGGTTATATGTTCATTAAAAAAAAAACTAATGTTATATTATCACCTTTATGTTCATGTTCCTTAGGATCGTAGCAAGTTTTGTTAATGTATAATTAAGAATTTCTTTGCACAAATCATCACCTAAAGGTATGTAATGATTCATCATGTATGGATTCAAAAGCATGCTGAGAAGATATAGTGATTGGACCATAATGTAATAATTTTCCCCGACCCAAAAGAAAATTAAAGAAGTAATAAATTACGGGGAGAAGAACTAAGAATAGCATAGATCATCAATTAATTGTTATCACTCAGTTCCATAGGTACACCATAAGGTTTTGAATTCCATTCTATTCTGGCCATGTTACAGACAAAAAAACAAATTCACAATTTGTTGATGTGGCAAATTATAATTGCTGCTTATAACATCACTTTTACTACATAGTGCTAACTACTAACATTAATTTTGTTATGCATTAATCCAAACTTTTTTTTTTAACAAACAAGGGTATCTAAACCTCTTCGAGTATCTAACTATTTTTTTGGATGTATATTGTCATCCGTCCTACACACACCAAGTTATTACAGGGAAAAATCCCATGAGGTGATCCCAAGATACAGGTTTCAAATACAGGATCTCATGAATATCATGAGGCCTTAAGAACCACTTATTGT
Organism: Quercus lobata; assembly: GCF_001633185.2. Classification (NCBI taxonomy): domain Eukaryota; kingdom Viridiplantae; phylum Streptophyta; class Magnoliopsida; order Fagales; family Fagaceae; genus Quercus; species Quercus lobata. Next base: position 24,735,832 of record NC_044910.1, on the reverse strand, counting down.
TATGAAAAAAAAAATTGAAAATTTTGTTGTGTGTTGTCATTCATATTATTGTTCTTAAAACATTTAAAGATAAGCTTGTGTCTTTAATTACAGTATAAATAATTTCTTATTTTTTGTGAAGAAAATGATATTATGTTGTGTAGTGTTTTTGACATCTCTTATATATCTATCCATGCCTCTTAAGTTTTATCTATATAATTAAAAATTAATGTCACGTTTATATTTATTTCAAAATTATTTTTTTATTGATTTGATAGAATTTTAACTTTAATATCTACTTCATGATGATTGCTCTTTGTTATTAAGTCAGGACACCAATTTGAACCTCATATTTCTTATTAGACAATAAATAAATAAATAAATACTAATTGAGCTAGTAGGTATAAACTATACAATCAAATGACATAGAAAAATTCCTGAGATAATTCATGAATTTGAAATAAATCTATGGGAGTAAGGAGATGAATCCATTGCACTACATAAAAAAATGACCGTAAATAGAGACGAAAATCATTATGATTTTCTTTTTCCTAAAAAAGATTTATCCCCAAGGTGTCGTAGATAATTGAGAATTATAATTTGTTGCAATACGAGGAATGAAAATAGTATACATAGAAATACAATATTTGACAATGTAAAAAGGTTAAAAAATTATGATTGTGATCAAGTTTTGAATAAAAGAAAAGATCTTTATAGAGATAAAAATAAACTAAATAAATTAAAGTTCTTTCCTTGATCCAATTATCAATTAGAAGATTTATTCGCTATTGGCTTGAATTAAAATCCGCTTCCGCTATTTCAAAATTAATAATATAAGTAACATTGTCCCAAAATTAAAGACCCCTTATAGTAGGATCATTATTCGGTCGAAAGTGCTAAGGATAGCATAGTTTCATCACACTCTTTTTTCCCCGGAACATCTGTCTCTTACTGTGAATCTCTAATTGCATGTACGTGTATGCATCAGTCCCCACTAGGTTTGTAAGTTGTACAAACTGAACAAAAAACAGAGAAATGACCCCAACTTCGGTGGTAAGTCTCTCTCTCTCTCTCCCTCTCTCTCTCCAGGACCAGAGTACTAATAGTTGGTGTTGGTTCTTTATAGCTTTGTTGGCTGTTTTATATCAGTTGCAGGGATTCTGCAATGTGGTCCTCAAAAAATGTTAACAGGAATAGGATAACACAAATGGGAAAGAGCTAGTAATCATCTCCCCCCCTTAGTCCTCTTGAGTAACAAAGTACTATATACAACTTCTCTTTTTCTCTTTCATCCCTCTGCTTTGTTTGTTTCATTGTAATTACATTACATTTTCCATGTAGTGTAAAATTTGCAATAGTGACTTTTACGGCAGAGACAAACACTCAATCCATGCACGGTGAATGCTTAGAATTTACCTTTGCTTTTTTTTAAAGCAAATGTGTAATGTAAGACCCACCACCAATAGCTTCTTATTCTTATCGAATTGTAGATTTTTTTTTTTTTTTTTAAGGAAAAAACTTGCAAAGCTCAGTTATCTATTTTTTGAAAACAAATATTTGTACCTTTGTCATGTACAAAAGGGTGGGGGGAGATTTATGTGTAACATCCTAGTCTTTCCTTATTTCACTTCTTTCAAGAATTACACGGGCCAACTTTTTTTCTACTGTTTGTTGGCATAAAAAGTTTTATTCTACCTATTTGAGGTACTTTTTCTTTGTTGTTATTGTTTTCCATGGGGGGTATTTGAGTGCCTGTGAATTTTGTATTGCGTGATTATTATCTAAAATAGTAATTTAATGATATTTTTGGTGTCTGCACCAAAACAGTCTGCTTTATTCGTGCATGCTTCACTCGTTTTGCAATTATTCTCGATCAGCCCCAACTGCCTCTCACTTGTTCATAATTCTACCTTTCTTTGCCATCCCAGACAAGTCACTATCAGACCTCTCTCTCTCTCTCTCTCTCTCTCTCATAATTTATTGGACTTTGTCATTAAGACTATGAGCTTTTCTTAGACCACTTCAGCAGAGACCCATTTCCACATTTTCTCTCTTTTTTTTTTTTTTTTATATATAGATTTAGTTTTCTGATATGTGTATATATACATTTATATATATATATATATAATGGAATAAATGCAATGGACCTTTCATAACAAAAAGGCTATATATATACAAAAAAAAAAAAAAAAATTCACAACATTTTTTATAACAGTTAAATTAGAAAGTTTTTACAGGTTTTTATATACCGCACACTAACATCATTTTTTTACTCATCATTAACAATCGACCACTTTAATATTTACGAAAATTTGTCATTTTTTTTTTTTTTGGGTGTATATAGTTTATCATTTATGATAGATGCACCCATCTCAAAGTGGGCCCCATTAAAACCAACATGCCCTATTAAAAACCCACATCTCCTTAACCCTAACGACAACAACAACAATAGCAACCTCCACCCCACACCCTTCCTTCCATTCTATGCAATTGCAAAACCAAAACACCCTTTCTTTGCCATTTGCCATTAAAGTCACAGTCGCAGAGAGGGTTGTGTTGTGTTGTTACTTACATTGGGAGGGGACCGTATTGGGTTCAATGCAACTGCACCACTTATATGTGTGCCCTTTCATAAAGTAGAAAATTATCTGATGTGAACTCAAGCACTTACCCTTTGCTTTGCCTCATCATGTGGCAACATCATATGCGACGTATCATGACTCTAAAGATAGATGTAGCACCCCTGCGCCCCCGCCCCCCCCCCCCCCCCCCAACCTTTATTTTGATCATGTTTCAATTGGTGTATATATAACATATATATGTACATGACATGAGCAGCTCATTGAGTTTAATCCAAATTACATTTTCTATGACTGATAAGAAAAATCCCAAAAAGTTGTGTTCACACACAAGCATTAATCCACAGTAATTATAGCCTATGTTTCTCAAAGATAATCATTATCTCTTTCGATTTCCTTGGGATGCAACTCAAGTTGCTGCAAGTCAAAATATACACGACATATGTCTAAGAAATTCAGAGCCAACTTCATGTCCTGTGTATTTCACTTGCGTTTACAATAATAATGCTCTATATATATGTTTTCTTATATTCCACATTTGGAGGTTTAAAAGATCTCTTAATTTAATTATACCAATTTTTTATTTGTCGCTGACCTAGCCTACACATGCCTTTCTTCATTAATTATAAGTTGTTTAATTCTTGCAGTTGCTTTTCTAGTGGTGTAATTGGATAGTGAAACGAAGTTAATGGAAAACTGTTTAATAAGCCTCAATGCAAATGCAGACAAAACTTGCCAGTGCAAAGTCATGAAAGCGGCTTAGACTTAATTTCAAACAGGTTGCATTAAGTTGCCTAATTGGACTTGAAAATTCTTATTATTAATTAAGGTGTGTCGGTACCTTAATGGCTCAAAAAATTGGTCTTCACATGCAAGACCTTTTAAGTTTTATTTTTCTTAAAAAAATGTTCAGGGGCGGTGAAAGCAATTAACAAAATTTGCTTATAGCTTTTTTTTTTTTTTTTTTTTTTTTGGTGTGGGGGGGGGGGGGTTAATTTTTTAATAATTTGACATTTAAGAGAATTTGAATTTTAGAAGTGTTTGTTGAAAATAATAAATAAAAGGTGATAGTTGAGCTACAAAACTCTTGTTTTATAACTTAAAATTTGGTGAAATAATTCAATGTATCTGTTATACTACATATATTTCTCACATAAAGATGGACCTTACATGTGGATTATATATGTAAGACCTACAATTATGTGGGAAGGAAAGGTACTACACCAAGTTTATGGAATAATGTCGCTTAAAGTTTCAATGCCTTTTGATTAGATATGCAATAGTTAGGGGTTCAAGCAATAGCTCAATGATAATATTATCTTTTGTTGTGTCACATTTATTTGGTTCAAATGTCACGTATTTAGTTACATATCATATAATTATATAAACAGAATTAATATTTATGTAATATATATGGTTATGTATAGTTTAATTACCTATGAAAATGTTTGAAGAATGAGATATATATAAACTAAGAAGTGCAAAAACTAGCAACACTTTCTTAGGTATTGCATCTAAAGTTCTCCAATTAAATTCAAACACATAACTGCATTGATCTATGCAAACACAAATAGTGTTATCTTTGTTTTAAAATAATAGATGTAAAGAGAGAAGGAGAGACTAGAGAGTGAAACATCAAAAACCCTTAGTGACTACAATTTTACCGTTCAGAATTGTTGTTTTAAAGTGACCCTAATTCCAAATATGGGAACTAAATTTGAATCAAGAAAATCATTTGATTGGAGTAAAATCAATGACAATTAGTGTTCCTTAAATTTAGTCAGTAAAGTATATCAACTTGTGATAAATGTGATTTGCACAATACACTAACATCCCCCCTCAAATCCAAGGTGGAAGCTTGATGATACCTTTAGTTTAAGATGTAAACTTGTGAAGATACCTTGAAGATGACCATTAGCAAATGAATGAGATGTATAATGACATGCATAAGTGGAATGGATCTTGCAAACTATTGACAAATGTAGCAAACAACAACATATGAATGTCGAAAGATGGCTACAAGGGCCTCAGAACAACTACACCAGTTATAAATAATAAAAAATGGTAGATATGGCCGACGGACGACCACATAAGTGGCTTGAGGAATACTGGCAAAGGTTTACATCCTGATGGAGCACATTAGTGAGTTGGTGAATTTCACATAGATTAAACCCAAAAAGAATGAGTGATTGGCCAAATTATGTGACTTGAGAGCCTCAAATGCGAAGATAAATCCCCAAAATTGAAATCTATGCATAAAACAGAGTGGGCATGCTCAGAGTAAAACAATGGATGGACAACAGCAGTCGACGATGATTAAAAGTGTTGGGTTATAGATTGACCCCGGTTAATTAATTCAGTTATCCAAGTTAATTAACTAGGTCAAATTATATGAAAATTGTGGAGGCACCAACAAATCACCAAATAAACTAAGTACAGTAAAAATTAAATGACACAGTAATTTGTTGACGAATGAGGAAAACCTCCTGCAAGACAAAAATCTCACTGGGTGATTTTTAGGTCACCACTCCCAAAAATCCACTAATCAAGAATAAGCAGTTACAAGTATAAGGAATAGTACCACTACCCTGACCTATCTTAAAATACCAACCTACAGTTGAACCTTTACTCCAATTCTCAATTAGATTTGATCTTATAAAGACTTCTTCCTTTGCACGGATCCAAGTACATGACTAACTCCCAACAACTAATTGATTGTTGTTGGATGTAAAGTTAAAAGCACTTGGTTACAAAACTCTAAGGCACACAAAAATGCAATAGCTTCTCACAGAGTGCATAAGTTCTCTAATTGAATCTCTGTGTGTTTAATAGCTTTAAAATAAAGCTTTTATATGGTCTAAAAGTTTAGTAAACGAAACTCTAGCAATTCAAGTCAACATGGGCCAAAATTCAGATCCGAGAATTCTGAAATCGCAAAACTCGATAGATCAAGAGGTATCAAGCTTGTATTGAGAATCCTTCATTCAATCTCGATAGATGCTAGTGTCAAGCTTCACTGAATTAGCTTTTCTTCACTTGTTTCAAGGTTCAATTTTTAAGTCTTTAATGATACCACTTGTAAAGTAAACTTTACATACTCGTTGATACGTTAAACCACATTTAAATCTATCCAATTACAAGTAAAGTGTATTTTGTCAAATGATAAGTTAATATATAGAAAATATGACCCTAACAAAAAGCAATCAATGACTTATCTCAAATGATGATTGGCAGTTGGTTACTTGAAATCAAGTGAATTCCACATAAAATTGACTCTGACACAATATTAAAAGAAAAGATCAAGAGAGAATAGAAGTAAGAAAAATTACATGATTAGGCTTGATGACTTATATCCATATTGAAATGCCCGTAGACTATATTCTATTATTTTTACTATTCATAACTAGTTTAACAATGAACCCTAGGTAGGGTCTATAAAGAAACTAAAAGTTGATCTAAGAGAATCCCTTGATTGGACTAAAATCAATGACAATTAATGTTCCTTGATTTTAGTCAATAGTCAATCACGAATCAACTTGTGCTAAATGTGATATACATGATATGCTAAATTCTTTTTAAAATAATTAAATTTAATGCAACTATGTGTATAAATTTAATTGAGAAATCTAAGGTACAATATTTAAGAAACTGTACATGAGCAAAGTTTTGATCAATCAAGAATAGTGACAATGCTTTAAGTATGTACATTTTAATCCATCAAATACAAAAACTGAAGGGAAAAAAACCTTAATTTGATCACCTTTGTCTATTATTCTCTCCATTTCAAGTGAAATATATAGAGAGATCTCATTCACTTTATATGATTTTTATGTTATTTAAATGATGTAACATTAAATACATATTTAAGGGGTTTTTTTTTTTCCCTTGACCTATGTATCATCTTTTCTAAGATATTAATCCACAAACTCCACAGGCCATTGAATTCAAAAGAATATGCAAGGGAGACGGATTAAATGTTGGATCATGATTCTTGTCTTCATGTCCTGTGAGCATGATGTTATTTAAAACCTGAGATATGGAAGTTTCAAATGTGAGTGAAGTGATGTAATTATTTAAACAGTAAGTCTCACATCTGATAATCGTGACATGAATGGGTGAGTGATAGATTGATATAATATGTGTAGACTAAAACCTATCATAGCTTTCTAAGTTAAGGTGAGATGCACTTGTAAATGTCGTTGGCTGCATCTAATGGCCACTTTTGGCTTATGCATAATAGTCCAAGTCTAATTCTCGCCCACCAACAAAAATGTCACTATCTTGAAAAAAAAACCCTAATTCTCTTCCAAGAAGCAATTGGTATAATGTGGCATGGCTCATCATGGTGTCTTATTTCCTTCTAATCTCTCTCTCTCTCTCTCTCTCTCTCTCTCTCTCTCTAGCAGCGTTGGTTAATTGTCTGTTGTGGCAGAAGCGAAGGGTCACTATCTCCTTGTTCCTCATCTCTTTCCCATTAGGTGGCTTGAATGCGACGTTACCTCTGAGAGAACTCCTGTCTTGGGCCTCCCACTTTGCCCTTTCTTTCAAACACCATCCTTCCTCTCCCTGCAACATATGGATACTCATGTGTGGACCAAATGGATAGAAATAGAGTAATCATGTCCCTCTAACCAAAGCTTGTTTAGATGCGGACATTCATCTTTTTCTTACTGTTTTTTTTTTATAAATATGAGAAATGCTAAAGATATAACAAATTTTATTTCATAATTTTTACGGATGTAATAATGAATGTGATCGATGAATTCTAATTACCTTATATATGAATGTCTAAACTATTCTTTTTGTGACTGATAATAAATTAGTTTGTAAATATTTTGCAATATTCCTAACATCAATTTTTTTTTTTTTTTAATTTTGGTGCTTCCATATAATAATATTTTTTTTCCGTCTGTGTCAGTTGTATATATTCATTCATCCAGATTTTAAAATTCAAGTTCTTGTCAGCCAAAAATCAATTTAAAACCAGGTGCCATGTTGAATTGAAGTTCATTTCAGACGAACAGAACTTAGGTGCGCAGCTTTATAAATCTTTTCTGCCAATGGAAAATTCCTGAAGGTAGGTATTTTATTATTAGACTAATATTTATAGGTATAATGCAGTTAAAATATTCAAATGAATAAGAAAGTATTTACTGGTTTAAAAGGACACTAAAATCAAATAAATTTAAAACTTTGGACAAAAGGGTTGCCAATTTTCAAAACCAGTTTGCAAATAAGATTTTTTTTTTTTTTTTCCTTTTTAGTGACTAATATTTATTTATTTGATTCCATCAAAAAAATACACTTCAAACTTTGTAAAATTGAAAACCACTTTCCAACTTACAAATTCAACAAATGCTGTTAGAAATGAATGTTCTTTTTTTTTTTTAAGGCTAATTTCATCTTTTGTCTCTCAAAAAGAGTCTGTTTGATTTTAGTCTCCTAATTCTGAAACATTCGATTTTGGTTCCAAAAACTTTATTAAAAACATATTGAACAATTTGGTCCCCTTCTATTCTTCTACTTAGATGACTAACATAGACTAAGGTACCCCATTTTTTAGGGATCAAATCGAAGCGACCACATATTTAAGTGACTAAAATTGAACATGAACCGTTTTAAAATTTGAAGCTCCAAAAATTAAAAATTACTCCAAATTTTATGAATAGATTATAAGAGACATCCTTTGGTAATTCTAATAAATATCACGCATATTTTAGAACATGTCAAATGTTGTTGGAGATTAGTAACTTTCACGTTCTACTTGTTTCCACAGATGTATGATGTATCCCATACCCGTATGTAATTCTATCTAGTATCTAGAATCCTCCTGCAGTTGTACTCCAAGATGATTTGACCTGCAGAGAGATGTGAAGTAGCAATGGAAAAAGGGTTTTGAGACCTTCTTTTTCGGCCCTTTCATCACGTGTAGTATCACATTCGAAGCTACAAACCAAAAACTTAATGTTTGGAATAGATATTTGTGCAGAACCAAACAGAAGGAAAAATGTGGATGCAAGAAGACGATGAATGCAAGTGGCAATGAAAACATGAGAGCCCACCATTTATTTGAAGGATAAAAAAGCAGTCTAGCACCATCAATCAGACATACAACAATATATTATGCATGGGCTAATGTTTGTGACCATGATGGATGGTGGGCTTTTTTTCTACATGTAAGATCTGAACTGTCAAATGTAAGGATAGTTCTTTGAACTCCTTTTAATCAAAAGCCTGACGCGTTTGATATCATTGTTGTCTCAAATTGGAGACCCCTGGACCACAAAAGGGCATCTTTTCGGATGTTGCATTAAGGCTGTGGGGTTGGCTTTAATTATTTGATTTCCTTCGTCCATTGCCTTTTTATGTTATAAATGGACATCTCTCAATGTATCGATCGGCCATTATTTGGTAAACCTTTTTTTTAATATCTATAAATATAATAATTTTTGTAGTTATAACGTAAGATGAGAGATTTAAAAATTCTAAATATCCTGATAGAAAACAACCATGAAATGTCAATTAAGCCACAAAGTTTTTAACATGATTTGGTAAACTTCTGAAAACACAAAATAAAATAATAGAATGCAAGCAAAGAGATATAAATCTAACAGGGTTCGGTTTATACCTAGATCTATGGATAACACCAACCAAAAAAAAAAGATCCTACATAACCACAATTACAAGCTCTTATATATAAAAACTAATCTCTTTCCCCAATACATTTGGTGTCCTAAGAGAGGTGGTCTAGCGGTCCTGGTGTGAACGCGGGAGCACCAAATGCCATGTTCGAGCTCCAATGGGCATGATAAGTCAAGAATGTATTGACCCCTTGTGATAGATTGACCAATTAATTAGTCAAGTTAATTAATTAATCAAATTAACATACCATAAGCGTGACAGCACAAACAAATCACCAATTAAACTAAATATAGCAGAAATTAAATTGACACGGGTGATTTGTTTTCGAATGGGGAAAACCTACATGGCAAAAACCCCACTAGGTGATTTTAAGGTCACCACTCCCGAGAATCCACTATTATCAAAACAAGTGGTTACAAGTAAAGGAATCACAGTACCTTATACCAACATACAATTAAACCCTTACCCCAATACCTAATTGTACTTATTCTATAGTGACAATCTCTCATTTTCAATGCGTGACTCCCAGTACATAACTAACCAATAGATGCGAGGATCCCAGTACGTGACTTAATCACCAACTTGAGAAGGATATTGGCTGCAAAGTTCTTCAATTCATCACACGATGAAGATCAAGAAGCTCCTTAGTCACAAAACCTTACGGTGTACAAACATAGCAGCTTCTTCAAGAGAAAGATGAATTAGGGCAAATTTTGTCTCTGATCACAATTTGCATAAACAAAACTTTGCTTCACACTTGTACAACTTATGTAACCTTTTACAGTCCTCAAAATAATCCTTATATATGTTTAAGGTTGTGAGAAAAAAAAGCCTAAACACATACTCACGAATTGGATAAAAATTAGTTCTGAAAAATTGAGTTTCATAAATCTCGATAGATGGCCATCTATCAAGCTAGCTGTCGAGTCACAAGCTGAAACAGCTTTTAAACCTCAATAGATGCTAGCTGTCGAACTTTAAAATCCAGCACTCCTTCGCTTGTTTCTTGGACAGACTTGTATGGCTTTAACACTTGAACTTGAAATCTCGTTCCTTGAAATATTAAACACATCCTAGATCTACTCAATTACAAATAAAGTGCATTTTGTCAAAAGATTAGCCAATTACATAAAATATTGACATATATTCCTAACGTTAAATCACATATGTCCTAAAAATCTCCCCCTTTGGCAATCTGTGACAAAACCACAAAAAACAAATGAACATATGAGAGAAGTCATAAATCACTCAACTCATAATCACTTGTTGAATACAATAAAATCTATCATAACACAAATTCTTGAAAAACTTTGCAAGAAGAGAGTTTATGGCAAGTAAACTTTGACAACTTGTATTTCTGAAATACTTTAAACAAAACTCATCAGGCATCTTAGTGTGAAATAGAAATATAAGATTGCATACATTATATAAGAAACATATGTATAAAGAAAGAAAATAAACAACACATGGAAAGATAAGTGAATAACATACATCAATATATATAAACCAAATACAAATACAATGTATATCAAGTGATCACAAGACCAATATACAAAGAAATAATGTATCTAAAAGAGAAAGAAAAGAAAAGATACAAAAATCCTTACTACATCCCTCAAATAATATGGACACTCCTCCTAACATAAATCTCTTATACTAACCCTCCCCCTATGAGAATGATTACTCTCATCTCAAAACTACTCCCCCTTTTTGTCACGAGTGACAAAGGATAAGTATATCAAGTAAACATCTTATCATCATTAGGCGAGCTAGCACCACCGTCCTTACCATCATCATCGTTGTCGAAGTCATTGTCATTGTTACCAGATGCCTTGGGAGAAGGAGAGGAAGCCACAATGAAACCACCCATAATAGCCTATCGTTGTGCGATATGACCAACACGAGTGTTCACCTGACACAGCTTATCACTGAGAGTGTCAAGGTGAGCATCTATGCACACAAGCTGTGCCATGATGACCTCAAGTGTCACTCCACTTACAGAAGACGAAGGAGCGGAGGTGGATGGAGATATAAGAGCTAGAGGAGCTGCTGTCTCGATTTGCGTCCACATCAGGCAAAGCTGAGCATCACTCCATCTAACAGTAGCTACATCAATGGCACCTATAATGAAGAAGTAATCGGACGGAGGAAAGGAGATAGAGAAATGGCAAAGAATCCTCGTGATAGCTAAAGGAAAGATGGGCTTATCACGGGTATCCCTAAAGACATCTATAAGGGAAAAGATATAGTGAGAAGGGAAGTCAATAGAAAGATCCTCAATGAAGGATAACAAAAAGCGAGCACGAGGCTCTATGATAGTGTTATAATGTGACAAAGGATGAAGGATAAATATCATCACCATGTTTAAGAATCTCGGACCTTTAGCAAAGGTCAAGCAACGGGTGTTCTGACAATCACCCTTAGAAGACGGAGTCTCACAGAATAGAGACATAAGCTCATCTTTGGATATAGTCCTCAAACAATCACAACCAAGGTAGTCAGGATGCGCTACCCTCGAGACATGGAGCACCTCGAATACAATATTCGAAGTGACCATAATGTGCGTACCTCGAATGCGAGTAGAAAACTAAGGTATAGAAGAATCAAATCCATGCATATTGGAGTAAAACTAATGTAAGATCACGAAAGGGCAAGTGACCGGGGCACCATACAGTGACTCCCAACCCCTACTATAGATGACAGTGGGTAGGTCAGTGTTAGAGAAATCTGACAAGATGACTTGGCATTCCGAATGAATGCCTCATCTAGAGAAGTTCTCTAAGAAGTCCTTATGGGCCTTCTCATCATGGAACTGAACAGAAGAGAGGGTAGGATCAAAAGAAGAAGTAGATGCCCCAAAACGAAGAGGGTTCTAGGATGGAATAGACTTACATTTAGGTGCCATGATGCAACTAATGCAAGAGAGAGAGAGAGAGAGACAATCAGAAAAGTACCAAACAGTTTTAATATCAAAAGATAAAAAAAGTAAGATACGTATGCATGAAAATGCATAAACAAGTGACATGCAAATTTAAATACATCATAGGCTCAACTCAATCCAACCCTAACAACACACAATCATTGCAACAAGGTAACCACACATCTAAATGTATGAAACATTGTTATAATGCACATGTGATGCAATGCATGATGTTTTAAAATCAAATATACAATACCCATCCCAAAAATTTAGCAAAAACTTCATTGATTTTGAAAAATCTCAAAACTTTCAAAAAACCCCCCAAAAGTTAGGTTAAAAATATGAAATGCATGATGAAAAGAGGGATTAAGGAACTTACCAATGAAGAAGAACAAGATCAAGGTCAAATAACACCTGGAATGAAGTTTGGAGTGAGTGAGAGGTGTTTGGGAGGTGAAAAGACTCAAAGCAGTCGAGAGAGATCGAAGAGAATGGATCTAATATAGAATCTTCATAAACCTTGATGGATCAAGAGCTATCGAGATTTAAAAGGCGTGTTTTAGCTATCGAGGATCTAATAAAAGGCGTCCACAGCAAAGATTCTCGATGGATCGAGACAGCTATCAAGAAGCTATGGAGCATCCAGAAGGTTTCTCGATGGATCGAAGTAGCTATCAAGAATGCGAGAAAAGCTGTTGAAGGGTCTCAATAGATAGCTTATCTGTCAAGAGGTATCGAGAAGCTATCAAGATTTCTTAAAAACAGATTTTCAAAAAAGAGAAAAACACAAATATGAATGCAATCAAGCATACTACTCAACCAAAGATCCAAACAACATTTTAAGCTCTCAAAATCATCTTTCACTCAAGAAAAATGTCAAGCATTTAGATCCAAAACACACACACCCCAAACAAATCTAACCAATTTTATTTCAAAAATAAGTTAAGACAATTTAGTGAGCATACATTAACACATGTATTCCTTGTGATGGCCAAATCACATTGTACTTGCATATGTATCAAAAGTAGTAAAGAATATTGTATGTTGTGTGTAAAAAACATTGCAAGATTGCATAAGTGTCTACATGTTATAACGATTTGAGATATGAGAAAATCACTTTAACTCACACACAATCATAACTGTTTGATGGGGACTATCACCTTCGAGGTACATCCTATAACTCCCACATCTCCTAGAATACACGCTTGCAATCATATATAAAGTATTTTGATTCTTTTTGTTTTTTGTTTTGCTTTGCATATTTTTTCTTTTAAGCAAATCATGCATGGGCATATAAGAGATAAAAAAGAAATACCCAATTATGTTTAGCATTTGACATTCCACTTTTGCTATGCCAAAGCATACAAATGTCATTTCATGATTGGCAGGCAACAGTGGTGAGATGGTTATTTATGCCTTTCTCTTAGGATTTTCTAGTCCTTCCTATCAAAAAAAGTGATACGAATATTAAGTACAAGAGATTACTTAACCTTACTCATCACAAACATATGCTACAAAGCTCACTTGCTTAGTTATACATAGAGATGTTCATCTAAGCTATAAAAGATACAAAGTTTAGAAAATTTTGTTTCAATGGCCATCTAAGGTACACAAGTACCAATGTACACAAACACACTGTTTTTGTATTTTTCTGATTTTTCAATTTTTTTATTTTTTATATGAAAAACAAAATAAAACAAAACTGAAAAGTAAACAAATAAAAACATGTTAAACAAAGTAATGCATAAAACTAGACTGACTTAAAACAATAAAGCAAAACACATAAGTAATGCAAAACAAAAACAAGACAGAGAGAGAGAGAGAGAGAGTGACAGAATTACTTGGAGCCCTTTTTCCTTCCACACCTTGGAAGAACCTTTCCGTTTAGCAAACCCTTAATCCGGTAGTAAGGGGGAAGAATTAAAACCGTTCAAGTTCAAAAGAAACATGACTTTGAGAAAATCTCCAAGAGGAGCAAAGGAGGATGGAAACTGATTTTGGTTTCCCGCCGCGATCATGATGTTACTCTGATGAATGGTTAACCACTTATAGCAATTAGGTCGAGTATGTCCAACTGCACCACAGTGATGACAGAAATGCTGCTTTTTCTATTTGGGCTTTTGAGTATTTCCCTTTTTAGCCCTAGGGTTTTTAACTTCTTTCTTATCCTGCTTAGAGGGCACTCCTAAGATAGATTTACATTTGTTTATGTTCTCACTAGCTAATTCATTTTTAACATCATTGTTCTCAATTTCGATATTATTAGTAGGAGGAACAAAAATAGTAGTACTAGAAGTAGCAATATTAAGAGAAGAGAAATCATATCATAAACCGGTTCGATTAGAAGCAGATTTCTGAAGATTGAGCATCTCATCAAGCTTTGCACTTGAAGTCCTTTCCAACTAGATTCTGACTTGGAACAATTCTGCCTCAAGTTTCTTGGTCTTTTCAGCCAAGAAATTATTCTTAAACTGCTCCAATGGTCTGATTTGCTTCATCAAACTTTGTGGAGAATTCTTCTCGTTTAAGCTCCACTTCACTAAGTTTCTTGGTAGCCAACCTATACAACTTCTCATACTTTTCTAAGACCTTGTATAACTTTGCATAGGCTGTGTGGATGTCATCTTGTTCATCCATCTTTTCAAACTTAGACTCCACCAATTCCTCTTCTTCATCCACATCTTCAACAATCCCTTCAATAGGATTTATAGTGGCAGTAAAGGCATTTAAGATTTCATCATCCTCATTATCATAATCATCCTCAAGCTTGGTGTCGCTCAAGGTAGCAGTAAGTGCCTTGCTTTTTCCGATGGTCTTGAGATAAGTAGGGCACTTTTGTTTCATGTGACTAAAGCCTTAACACCCAAAGCACTTTGGTCCTAAGGGAACAATGTACTAACCGTTATCCCTAACATCTTTCTTTCCTTTATCTTGGCTCTTGAACTGTGAGGAACTGGAGTGCCTACGGTCCTTGTTGAAGCCCTTCCTACTGGCATTCTTCAAGAACTTCTTAAATTGCCTTGTAATGTAGGACTTCACTTTAGAATCTTCATCATCTGAAGAATCATCAGTATCATTGCTTTTGGCCCTCAATGCCATGCTCTTGTTCTTGGTCGATTTCCCGATCCTTGTCAAACCCAACTCATAGGTCTGCAGATTTCCAACCAACTCATAGGTCTGTAGATTTCCAACCAACTCTATCAAAGGAATTTTGTCAATATCCTTTGATTCCTTAATGGTAGTGATCTTAGCATGGACTCTCTTGGGTAAAGATCTGAGCACTTTTTTGACAATCTTGGGTTCAGGAATGGTTTCCTCAAGATTAAAGGCTGAGTTCACTATGTCCTTAAGCTTGGCATAGAATTCATTAAACGACTCATCCTCCTTCATCTTGATCTCTTCAAAGCTTGTAGTAAGCCTCTGAAGTTTTGAATCCTTGACAACCTTGGTTCCCTCATAGGTTGTCTGGAGGATGGTCTATGCTTCCTTTGCAGTTTCAATGGAGGACATTTTCTTGAACTCCTCATTTGTGACTGCACTGAATAAAGTATTCAATGCCCTGCTGTTGAAGTTTGCCACCTTGATCTTAGCATCATCCCAGTCGACCGACGCTTCTGTAGGCTTGGTCCAGCCTATCTCCACAGCTTGCCACACTTTCTTATCTAAAGACTGTAAGAAAGCTCTTTTGCTTACTTTCCAGTAAGCATAATTAGTGTCATCAAATAAATGAGATATAATAAGAGACTGCCCTCTATCCATCACAAACAGGGGTCAATAAATCACACAGCAAAGATTAAAATCTAATCAGAGTGTACCTGCTCTAATACCACTTGATAGGCCAAGAATGTATTGACCCCTTATGATAGATTAACCAATTAATTAACCAAGTTGATTAACTAATCAGATTAACATACAATATGAGTGACACAAACAAATCACCAATTAAACTAAATGTAAAAAGAAAAAAAATTAAATAGACACGGGTGATTTGTTTTCGAATGGGGAAAACCTACACAATAAAAACTCTACCGGGTGATTTTAAGGTCACCACTCTTGAGAATCCACTATTACCAAAACAAGCAGTTACAAGTAAAGGAATCCCAATACTTTATACCAACCTACAATTGAACCCCTACCCCAATACCCATTTGGATTTGTTCTGTAATGACAATCTCTCCTTTTCAATGCACGGCTCCCAGTACATGACTAACCAATAGATGTGTGGATCCCAGTATGCGACTTAATCACCAACTTGAGAAGGATGATGGTTACAAAGTTTTTCAGTTCATCACATGATGAAGATCAAGAAACTCTTTGGTCAAAAAACCCTACGATATTCAAACACAACAGTTTCTTCAAGAAAAAGATGAACTAGGGTAAATTTTGTCTCCGGTCACAATTTGCATGAACAAAACTTTGCTTCACACTTATGTAATTTGTGTAAACTTTGACGGCCCTCAAAATAATCCTTATATATATTTAAGGTTGTGAGAAAAGAAAGCCTAAACACATACTCACGGATCGGATGAAAATTAGTTCTGAAAAACTGAGTTTTATAAACCTCGATAGATAGCCATCTATCGAGCTAGCTGTCGAGCCACGAGCTAAAACAGCTTTTAAACCTCGATAGATGCTGGCTGTCAAGCTAGCTGTTGAGTTTTAAAATCCAGCATTCCTTCACTTGTTTCTTGGACAGACTTGCATGGCTTTAACACTTGAATAGCATTTTCAATTTTTCATAAAAGTGATATAAAAACTTTCTTAAAATTGTTTGTTACAATTGCCCTAAGGGTACCTATTAGCATGACCCTATAAAGATTACAACCACATCCAAATCTCCAACACATCCAAAGGTGCTCCTACACTAACACACAATACAAAATTTAGTCTTTTAACTCTTGCACTAGACAAAGTTGTCTCCTAATTAAATATCACACATCACAAAAGCTACACCACCACTCTATTTATAGGAACTATTATACCTTCTTACTTCTTTTCTTACCAATTTGGGACTAAAGCTTAAATCGCACACATCACAAAAACTACACCACCGCTCTATTTATAGGAACTATTATACCTTCTTACTTCTTTTCTTACCAATTTGGGACTAAAGCTCCTCGTAGGAATTAAATTTCATCCTTATTATTCTTTTAGCCAATGTAGAATTCTAAAACAAATCAAAAAGACCTGACACATGCACACTCCTATTGGTTACAAAGTAGAAAGCCTATGAACGTATTCACACAAAAAAACCACTATGAGGATTAACCACCAATCCCAATGAAAATTCAACTATTAGAATTGAAGTTTTAATAATTGAAACATACCCATGTTCTTAATTGCTACCTTCAATGGTAATTTACAGGTGTGGCCCACATTGCTCCAAGCACTCTTAAACTCATGTAATCTGGAATCTCCCGCACAAACCACAATCAAAACTTCAATAACCTCATTAAGATTTGATCTCAACAGCAAACCCTAAGATGGTTCTATGGCTTCAGCCTTGATCTACACTATGGCAGCATCAATACCAAAAAAATATCTTCTCTAAACTCTTGGGTTTGATAGGTACAGGCTAGGGTTTTCTCACTGAGTAGCACTAGCTTTTATGTCTCTAAAACTCTTGTAAAAGTCGTACATAATGGGCATTTATATATTCTCTCTAATTAATTAGAGTTAAAATAACCCACCTCATCAACCAACTTAAAACTAAACGTGTCAAGAAAAAAATCGACTTCCTAATTCTCAATCGATTGAGAATCTACCAAGAGTCTGTTAAAGCATAAATCGATAGATCAAATGTCTATTGAGCTTGGAATTTAATTGAACACCATGGGTTCATTGGCACTTTAAGTCAAAACCTAAGTGTCATTTCAGGCTAAATGACTGTTGTTCAGCACTCTTGGACAAATACTCTAGGATTTGATCCTAACATTCTTCGACTTCTCATGCAACACTTTTATCATTTCTTATTGCACCCAAATGCCCTTGACATTACTTTTCCAAAAAAAATAATTTTATTTTTCTCATCAAAGGACTCCACCTATGAGCTAGCCATATTAATATCCCAAACCAATAGCTCTAATACCAATTTGTTATGAAAACATGTAAAATAATAAATTAATAAACAAGCATAGTAAGATACAAAATTTAATGTGGTTCAACAAATTTTGTGCCTATATCCATGGGTGACACCAACAAAAACAAATCCAGTATAAATGATAAAAATTATAACCACACTTACAAATACTCCTAAATCTCACAAATATAAGCTAACCCAAATCTTCAATAAACTCAATGTGTAGTCACACTAACACATAAGACAAAATTTAGTCTTCAAATCCTCTCTCTAGACAACTCTATTTATAGGGACAATTGCACTTCCTTACTTATTTTCTTGTTTATGTAGAATTAACACTCATAATAGGAATTAATGTATCCCCTTATTATTCTTTTAGTCAGTGTGGGATTCCAAAATCAATCAGAAAATCTCCAAACCTTTTTTTTTGGGTAAGTAAGTCTTCCAAACTTATTTTTATCATATGTGGACCTAACTTTGAGTGCCTAAGAATTTGTCCTTTTGAATCAAAACCTACCACTTATATGTTATTGCTTCCCTACTATGAAGGACAAAATTAATATTTACATATTTATGGTTGAGTAGCAAGATGGGTGTTAGGACATATTTGATTTGATGTTAAGAACAAATGTCAACATTTTATGTAATTGGCTAATCTTTTGACAAAACACATTTTACTTGTAATTAGGTAGATCTATGATGTGTTTAATGCTTTAAGAAATAAGATTTCAAGTTCAAGTGTCAAATCCATGCAAGTCTGTCCAAGAATCAAGTGAGAAAGTGCAGGATTTTAAATCTCGACAACTAGCATCTATTAAGATTTAAAATCTGCTAAAGCCCGTGGCTCAACAGCTAGCTCGATAGATGGCTATCTATCGAGGTTTATGAAATTCAATTTTTTAGAACTGATTTCAATCCAATCTGTGAGTATATGTTTGGGATTTTTTTTCTCACAACCCTAAACATATATAAGGATTATTTTAAGGGCCGTAAAAGGTTACAGAAGTTGCACAATTCCACAAGTGTGAAGAAAAGTGTGACCGAAAACCTAGTTTGCCCTAGTTCTTCTTTCTCTTGAAGAAGTTGTTGTGCTTTGTACAC
The DNA here is from genome assembly GCF_001633185.2 of Quercus lobata. Taxonomy (NCBI): domain Eukaryota; kingdom Viridiplantae; phylum Streptophyta; class Magnoliopsida; order Fagales; family Fagaceae; genus Quercus; species Quercus lobata. The sequence continues at coordinate 24,716,532 of NC_044910.1, read as the reverse complement.
CGTTGGGTTTTGTGACCAAGCAACTTCATAATCTTTATCGTGTGATGAATTGAAAAACTTTGCAGCCAACATCCTTCTCAAGTTGGTGATTAAGTCACGTACTGAGATCTGCGTAATTGGTTAGTCATATACTGGGAGCCGTGCATTGAAAATGAAAGATTGTCACTACAGAACAAGTCAAATTAGACATTGGGGTAAGGGTTCAATTGTAGGTTGGTATAAAGTACTGGAATTCCTTTACTTATAACCGCTTGTTTTGATAATAGTGGATTCTCGGGAGTGGTGACCTTAAAATCAGCCGGTAGGGTTTTTGTTGTGTAGGTTTTCCCCATTCGTAAACAAATCACCATATCAATTTAATTTCTGTTGCATACTTAATTTAATTGGTGATTTATATGTGCTGCCACGTACAATTGCATGTTAATTTGATTAATTAATAAACTTGGCTAATTAATCAATTAATTTTTCACAATGGGTCAATTCGTTTTTGACCTATCAAGTGGTATTAGAGCAAGCACACTCTGATTAGGGTTAATCTTTGTTGTGTGATCCATTGACCCCTGTTTGTCATGGATAGAGAATAGTCTCTTATTATACCTCCTTTATTTGATGGCACTAACTATGCATACTGGAAAGTACACATAAGAGCTTTCTTGCAATCTTTAGATGAGAAAGTGTGGCAAGCTGTGGAGATAGGCTGGACCAAGCCTATGGAAGCGCCGACCGACTGGGATGATGCTAAGGTCAAGGCGACAAACTTCAACAGCAAGGCATTAAATGCTCTATTCAGTGCAGTCACGAATGAGGAGTTCAAGAAGATATCCTCCACTAAAACTGCAAAGGAAGAATGGACCATCCTCCAGATAACCTATGAGAGAACCAAGGCTATCAAGGATTCAAAACTTCAGAGGCTCACTACAAGTTTTGAAGAGATCAAGATAGAGGAGGATGAGTCGTTTGATGAGTTTTATGCCAAGCTCAAGGACATAGTAAACTCAGCATTTAATCTTGGGAAAACCATTCTTGAACCCAAGATTTTGATAAAGGTGCTCAAATCTCTACTCGAGAGATTCCATGCCAAGATCACTGCCATTGAGGAATCAAAGGACATTAACAAAATTCCTTTGATAGAGTTGGTTGGCAATCTGTAGACCTATGAGTTGGGTTTGACAAGGATAGGGAAATCAAGCAAGAGCAAGAGCAAGCGCATGGCCTTGAAAGTTAAGAGCAGTGACACTGATGAGTCTTCAAACAACGAAGATTATAAGATGAAGTCCTACATCACCAGGCAATTCAAGGATAGGGAAATCAAGCAAGAGCAAGAGCAAGAGCATGGCCTTGAAAGTTAAGAGCAGTGACACTGATGAGTCTTCAAACAACGAAGATTATAAGATGAAGTCCTACATCACCAGGCAATTCAAGAAGTTTATGAAGAATGCCAATGCAAAAGGCTTTGACAAGGACCGTAGACAATCGAGTTCTTCTCAGTCTAAGAGCCAAAACAAAAGGAAGAATGATGCTAAGGATGGCGACCAGTACACTGTTTCCTCAGGACCAAAGTGCTTTGGGTGTCAAGGTTTATGTCACATGAAACAAGAGTGCCTCACTTATTTCAAGACCATTAGAAAAATCAAGGCACTTGCTGCTACCTTAAGCGACACTGAGCCTAAGGATGACTCTGATAATAAGGATGATAAAATCTTAAATGCCTTCACTGCCATTGTAAATCCTACTGAAGGGATTGTTGATGATGTGGATGAAGAGGAAGAATTGGTGAAGTCTAAGTTTGAGAAGATGGATGAACAAGATGACATCTACACAGCCTATGCAAAGTTATACAAGATATCAGAAAAGCATGAGAAGTTGTATAGGTTGGCCACCTCAGCTTAGTGATGTGGAGCTTGAGCGAGAAGAAATCTCTACAAAGTTTGATGAAACCAATCATGCTATTGGAGCACTGAGATTTGAGAATAATTTCTTGGCTAAGAAAACCAAGACGCTTGAGGCAAAACTATTCCAAGTCAGAGCTCAGCTGGAAAGGACTTCAAGCACTAAGCTTGATGAGATGCTTAGTCTTTAAAAATCTACTTCTGATAGAAACCAGTTTAGGGTACGATTTCTCTTCTTCTAGTATTGCTTCTACTAGTGCTACTATTTTTGTTCCTCATGCTAATAACATTGAAACTAAGAACAATGATGTTAAAAATGAATTAACTAGTGAGAACTTAGACAATGATAAATCTATCTTAGGAGCACCCCCTAAACTTGATAAGAAAGAGATTAAAAATCCTAAGGCTAAAAAGGGAAACTCTCAAAAGCCTAAGCAGAAAAAGTAGCATTTCTGTCATCACTGTGACGCAGCTGGACATACTCGACCTAATTGCTACAAGTGGTTAGCCAATCAAAGAGGCAACAGCATGATCACATCGGAAGACTAGAATTAGTTTCCATCCTCTTTTGCTCCTCTTGGAAATTTTCTTAAAGCCCTCATGTTCCTTTCGAACTTGAACAGTTTTAACTCTTCCCCCTCACCACCGAATCAAGGGTTTACTAAACGGAAAAGTTATTCCAAGGTGTGGAAGGAAAATGGCTCCAAGTGATTTTGTCACTTCTTCTCTCTCTCCCCTTCTTGTTTTTGTGTGTGCATTACTTGTGTGTTTTGCTTTATTGTTTTGAGTCAGTCTAATTTTATGCATTGCTTTGTTTTTAACATGTTTTTGCTTATTTATTTTTCGATTTTTCTTTATTTTGTTTTTCATAAAAAATATAAAAAAATAAAAAAATTTTGAAAAATCAGAAAAAAAAATACATAAACAGTGTGTGTTTGTGTACATTGGTACTTATGTACCTTGGATGGCTATTGAAACAAAGTTTTCTAAATTTTGTATCTTTTGTAACTTAAATGAACATCTCTATGCACAACTAAGCAAGTGAGTTTTGTGGCTCGTGTTTATGATGAGTAAGATTAAGTAGTCTCTTGTACTTAACACCCGTATCACTCTTTTTGACGGGAATCACTAGAAAATCTTGTTGCCCGCCAATCATGAAATGACATTTGTATGCTTCGGCATAGTAAAAGTGGAATGTCAAATGCTTAACATAATTGGGTATTTCTTTTCTATCTTTTATATGCCCATGCATGGTTTGCTTAAAAGAAAAATATGTAAAGAAAAATAAAAGCAAAAAGATCAAAATGCTTTATATATGATTGCAAGCGTGTATTCTAGGAGATGTGGGAGTTATAGGATGTACCTCGAAAGTAATAGTCCCCATCAAATGGTTATAATTGTGTGTGAGTTAAAGTGATTTTCTCATATCTCAAATCGTTATAACATGTAGACACTTATGCAATCTTGTAATGTTTTTCACACACAACATGCAATATTCTTTGCTACTCTTAATACATGTGCAGGCACAATGTGATTTGATCATCACAAGGAATACTTGTGTTAATATATGCTCAATAAATTATCTTAACTTGTTTTTGAAATATAAAATTGGTTAGACTTGTTGTGTGTGTGTGTGTTTTGGATCTGAATGCCCATCATTTTTGTTGTTGAGAGATGTTTTTGAGAGTTTAAAATGTTGATTGGATCTGTGTTTGAGGAGCATGTTTGATTACATTCATATTTGTGTTTGTCTCTTCTTTGAAAAACTGTTTTTAAGCAATCTTGATAGCTTCTTGATAGCTCTCGACAAATAAACTATCTATCGAGACCCTTCAGCTTCTTTTTATCGCATTCTTGATAGCTCTCGATAGCTAGTTTGATCAATTGAGAAACTTTCTGACTCCTTGATAGCTGCTCAATAGCTACCTTGATCCATCGAGCTTCTGTGTGTTGAAACCCTCCTCTTTTTATCCTCGATAGATCCTTGATAGCAAGTTCAATAGCTAGAACATGTGTTTTAAACTTTGATAGCTTCTTGACAGCTCTCGATCGATTGAGATTTATAAGATTTCTATGTAAGGAGCAATCGCGATTTCAAATCTCATTCCCTCGATCTCTCTCAACAAATTTCAAACTTTTCACCTCCCAAACTCACTTTTCTCTCTCTAAACCTTCACTCCACATGATTTTTGGCCTGTTCTTGCTTCTAATCACTTGGTATGACCTCTCTACCTCTCATTCTTCATGCATTTCATGCATTTAGATCTAGGTTTTAGGTTGTTTGAAAAATTTTGGGGTTTTTCAAAATTGATGAAGGTCTTGTGCAATTTTTGGGATGGGTGTTGCTTAAATAAGTTTAAAACCTCATGCATTGCATCACACTCACATTATAACAATGTTTCATGCATTTAGATATGCGTTTACTTTGCTGCTATGCTGCGTGCTGGTAGGTTTGGATTAGGCTGAGCCTATGATACATTTAAATTTGCATGTCACATGTTCATACATTCTCATGCATACGTACCTTCCTGTTTTTATCATTTAATATTAAAACTGTTTGGTACTTTTCTGATTGTCTTCCTCTCTTTCTTTCTTTCTCTCCCTCCCTCTTACATTAGTTGCACCATGGCACCTAAGCGTAAGTCTATTCTATCCCGGAACTCTCTTTGTTCTAAGGCATCTTCTTTTTCTTCTTCATCTGACCCCACTCCCTCTCATGTCCGATTCCATGATGAGAAGGCCAAATCGGACTTCCTTAAGAACTTCTCACGACACGGCATTCATTCAAAACGCCAAGTCGTTCTGTCAAACTTCTCTGAGACTAACCTGCCCACTGTCATCTATAGTAAAGGTTAGGAGTCACTATGTGGCACCCCATTTATGTGCCCTTCCGTGATCATACAGGAGTTCTACTCCAATATGCACAAATTTGATTACTCTATACCTTAGTTTTCTACTCACGTTCGAGGTATATGCATGGTAGTTACTCCGGAGATTGTTTCCAATGTACTACACATGCCTAGGGTATTGCATCCTAACTACCCTAACTATGTGCATCTGAGGACAGTGGCCAAAGAAGAACTCGCGTCTCTGTTTTGTGAGACACCATCATCTTGGGGTGACCATCAAAACACCCCTTACTCGGCCTTTGCTAAAGGTCCAAGATTCCTAAACATGGTAATGACATTTGTTCTTCATCCATTGTCTCACTAGAACACTATCACTAAGCCTTATGCTCGATTTTTGTTGTCCCTCATTGAGGATATCTCTATTGACTTTCCTTCACACTTTATACTCTCCCTTATAGATATCTATAAGGACACAGCGACTTATGATAAGCTCAATTTTCCTTCCGCTATCACGAGACTTCTTCACCACTTTTTTGTCTCCTATCCCGAGTCTCCCCATTTCTCATATATGTGTGCCATTGACACCGCTACTGTTAAGCGGAGTTTTGTACAACTTCGCTAGAGGCAGCCCCAAACGCAGACGGTCACACCTCCAGCTTCCACCGGTCCATCCACCTTTGCTCCTTCTTCTTCAAAGGGTGAAGTGACACTTAAGGCCATCATGGCACAGCTTGTCCACATGGATGCTCGTCTTAACACTCTCAGTGATGAGTTGTATCAGGTGAACACCTGTGTCGGTCATATCGCACGACAACAGGCTGTAATGGATGGTTACACAGTGGCTTCCTCTCCCGAGGCATCTGAGGATGAGAGTGATGGCTCCGGCAGTGCTGAGGATGATGATGATGGCTCGCTGAGTAATGATGAGATGTCTACTTGATGTACTTACCCCTTTGTCACTTGTGACAAAAAGGGGAAGTAGTTTTGAGATGAAAGTAGTCATACTTATAGGGGGAGGGTTAGTTTAGGAGATATGGGGAGTGTATATTGAGGGATGTAGTGAGGACTTGTATGTATCTTTTTCTTTTCTCTCTATTTCAGATACATTAAATCTTATATATTGGTCTTATGACTATTTTGACATACATTGTACTTGTATTTGCTTTATATATTGATGTATGTTCTTTCACCTATCTCTCCATGTGTTGTTTCTTTTCTATCTTTATACACATGTTTCTTATTTAATATATGCAATTTATTATTTCTGTTTCCCATTAAGATGCCCTGATGAGTTTTGTTTAAAGTGTTTCAAAAATACAAGTTGTCAAAGCCTACTTGCCATAAACTCTCTTCTTGCAAAATTTTTCAAGAGTTTGTGTTAGGATAGATTTTATTGTATTCAACAAGTGAATATGAGTTGAGTGATTTGTGACTTCTCTCATATTTCATTTGTTTGCAGCGGTTTTGTCACGAATTGTCAAAGGGAGAGATTGTTAGGACATATGTGATTTGATGTTAGGAACATATGTCAACATTTTATGTAATTGGCTAATCTTTTAACAAAACGCACTTTACTTGTAATTGGGTAGATCTAAGATATGTTTAATACTTCAAGAAATAAGGTTTCAAGTTCAAGTGTTAAAGTCATACAAGTCTGTCCAAGAATCAAATGAGAAAGTGCAGGATTTTAAATCTCAATAGCTAACATCTATCGAGATTTAAAAACTGCAAAAACCCGTGGCTCGACAGCTAACTTGACAGATGGCTATCTATCGAGGTTTATGAAATTCAATTTTTCAGAGTTGATTTCAATCCAATCTGTGATTATATGTTTAAGCTTTCTTTTCTCACAACCCTAAATATATATATAAGGATTATTTTGAGAGCTATAAAAGGTTACAGAAGTTGCACAAGAGCACAATTTCATAAGTGTGAAGAAAAGTGTGACTGGAAACCTAATTTGCCCTAGTTCTTATTTCTCTTGAAGAAGCTGCTGTGTTTTGTACACCGTTGGGTTTTGTGACCAAGCAATTTCATGGTCTTCATCATGTGATGAACTGAAGAACTTTGCAGCTAACATCCTTCTCAAGTTGGTGATCAAGTCGCGTACTAGGATCTGCGGAATCGTTAGTCACATACTGAGAGTCGTGCATTAAAAAGGAGAGATTGTCACTACAAAACAAGTCCAATTAGGTATTGGGGTAAGGGTTCGACTGTAAGTTGATATAAGATACTGGGATTCCTTTACTTATAACCGCTTGTTTTAATAATAGTGGATTCTCGAGAGTGATGACCTTAAAATCAACTGGTGCGGTTTTTGCCATGTAGGTTTTCCCCATTCATAAACAAATCACCGTATCAATTTAATTTCTGCTGCATACTTAGTTTAATTGGTGATTTGTTTGTACTGCCACGTACAATTGCATGTTAATTTGATTAATTAATAAACTTGGCTAATTAATTAATTAATTTATCACAAGGGTTCAATTCATTTTTGTCCTATCAATGGGAATAATATTTTTTAAAAATAAAATAAAAATCAATTTCCAAGAATTTTATAATATTTAAATTATAAAATTTATCAATGTTATCACCGCACACCTTTGGTACGGTGGTCACTCCACAAGTATAAATATTTAGGGTGTGGGGGGGGGGGGCAAAGGTCGAGGTTCAAGTCTCCAGGAGGGAGTTTCATACACATATACACTTAGATCAGGCTAAAGTAGAAATTCTATCTTGTATAAAAAATAAAAAAATTAAAAAAAAAAAGTTTATCAATGTTTAATAATTTAAAATTTTGGAATTGAGTGATAATTGATCTTGAGAGTATTCGTTCAAAATCTTGTCCATCTCTTAGACTCTCAATCAAAGAGTCTTAAAGTAACTATTAAAAAATTTTAATTCTCATGTAGTTCAAGAAACTTAAACTTTTGAAACAAGTGATGATATATCAGAAAGAGTATAAAGAATAACTACTTAAACGATTTATTAACCACCGCACACCTTTAGTGCGATAGTCACTCTATAAGTATAAGTGTTTATAGGGTGTGGGGGAAAGGGTCGGTGTTCAAGTCTTCAAAAGAGAGTTTCACACACATATACACTTAGACAATAAAAAGTAAAAAGTTACGATATATTAATGGTAGAAAATATAGTAATTGATATGTTGGAGATTGAATGAGTATTTATTACGAATATCTGTTGGAATTGACTCATATTTCTTTCTAGTTCAACTAATCCAAGGCCTTAAAATAAAGGATAATTTAAAAATTGTTACTACATATAGAGTTATGTTATATATAAACATTGTCATAACCATAATTTCTCATAGAGTGATTAATAGCCATTAGCTCCTATGAACGTAAGGACACTATCGAACCACGTGAGATTTCTATATTTATTTTTCTCTTTATAATCTTGCTTAAATTGATTATTGACAACAATATAATATACAGATTGAAAATTTTGGGATTGCTGTGAGGGCCATTAAAAAACTTGTGAACCAAGATTTCCCAACCCTAGCTTGTAACATATCTAAGAACTTTCATTTCAAATGATGAAAGATGTCAATACATTTGCACGTGTCTATCGCTTTCCTCATATCTTAGATGGATTTTCAATGATTTTTTTTTTTTTTTTTTATGAACAACTGGAGCTTTTATTCAAGAAAGATGGATTTTCAATAATTGAATGATGAAGGGTTGCCTTTTTTTCATTTTTCTCTTTTCTTTCCTATCTTTTATGTACGAATCACATGTCAATATTGTCTATATATATCATGGAAAAATATGTGAGAGATAATATGAACTAGCATAATCTTTTACCAGAAAACAAAACTAGCATAATAAGTTGTCCATATATATCATTCTTCCTAAACCTATTAATTGTGAAAATCTGAGATTACGAAAGAAAATTATGTATTAAGAAGATTTTTAGTGCATTATCTGATTATCAAATCAAAAGCGATCTTGCTAGTGATGAAACATTGCAGAAGAATGAATTTTGGTTGCTAGCAATATTAGTGAAACTAAAGAGTAAAGAGAGAAAATCAACACAAAGATTTATGTAATTCAAAAGTGTGTCTATGCCTATGAGAACGAGTAACAAAAATCTTCATTATGAGAAAATACAGGGTTTACAATGAATTTATAGTCTCTCTGAAGAAACCCTAACTCAATAAAAATTACTACGTTCATTGCACTCCGCCCATGAGACCCCTAATTAAAGACCGATGTTACTTCTAGAACAAAATATGAGCCACCATCTCTAGCTAATAGTTTTAGTGGCAAAAAAATACATGCAAATGCTTTCACCATTTGCTATAGATTTGTTGCAGAAGTTAAAAACTGGTTTAAAATTGAAGTGGCCAAGATCATGGGTAATTCAAAAGGACTGTGTTAGTAAATTCACAAATGTTACAAGCCTTAAATTTTGTTAATATATCAAAGTTGAAAGATAACATTGATAAATTGCCACTTATCTCGATCCCAGAAAGTTAAGCTAATAAAAAAAAAAGGGGTTCGAACTTAATCATTTAATTTGACAAGTTACTTAAATTAAGTTCCCAGAATATTTCAATTCAACTTTCGTACAATATTATTGACCCATGTGTTTGGTTGTCGCTATGACAAATAATAATGAGAGAGAGAAGTTATGCACATTTCTTTGTTCTTTGAGTTTGACATTAAAGTGCCACGACGATGGTATCTGAATTTGGTAGTTGTAAGTTAACGACGTTCACATGAATAATGTTCCCTCCATTTACTTCGATCACTGGTAATAGGTCCACATCTTTAAATCAGACGTTGACATGAGAGGACCATTTCGAATTATCTCTTATGGATTTACACATCAACTTAATTAAGTAATTACAAGAAAAGTAATTGAAGAGTGGCTTCTAGTTGAAATGCTATGAATAAGAGCTCCTTTTGAAAATTATGCTAAAAGGTTATAAAAGAATATATTGCGTGTACAAATGTCACCCATATGCAAAGGAAATTATTTGGACATCTCTTTTTTTATATAATTATAAACCCTAGAAACATTTATAAGAGCATCATAAGTGACTAAAATTCAAATTTTTATTTGTTTTATAGTGGGGTGTCGGGTTAGAATTTGGGTTATACTCTTAAAAGCTGGGTAGTATCATTTAGTCAAAATATTTTAAGCGAATGATGAACTAGTGTCTGCAGATAGTGGTTAAGGTTAAATTTTTTATTGTAATAGATTAGTTTTTTAGGTGCAGTCGTACATAAGTCAGTCAAAGAAATATCTGTATATTCATTTTTGTTATTTCTTAATACAGTAAGACCTAATAAGTTTCTCTTCAACGGGAGCGACATTCATTAATAAAAGCCGTATAAGATTCTTTTCTATGTGCCCCAAAAAAAAAAAAAAATTATTGTTGAACTTGAATGACTAAAGATGAAGCTTGCGGATATCATCTCCCTTTATTAAAGTACAACCAAGACTTTTCCCCCCCTATCCTAAGCCATTTTACCTTGTATGAATTTATTTTCTGCAGGTACAGAATTTATTTTCTTCTTTTCTGGGTAATGCAACATCGGCAGCTAGTCATTTCTTTTATGTTTGCAGCTGTTCTATGGTACTTGTCGAACAACCGCACATGTAGATGAGAGATGGAGAAAGAGACAGAGACAGAGAGCTTAGATCTATGCACTTGGTAGCCCATAGTACTTGGGCTTAAAATTAATAACCAATGCTCTCTGGCATCCTCAAGTGGTCCTAAACAAGTACTCTTTTTCTTATGTCTTGTGTTTTTATCATCTTTCGTACTGGTTCCTAGCCTCCACACAAAAAAACTTTCTTGACTTTTCCTACAATGTTTAGTAGTACTGTACTGTAGGGTCACTTTGTGGGGATGAGAAAAAGCTTTGCAAAACCCCAAAATACATATATAATCATGTTTGTGAACCTAATCTTGTACAGGATCATAACTAGTTATAGAAACCTATCATAATTATATTGTTTCTCATAATAGTAGTTTCATGTTTGAGAAACAGTTTCATAGATATCCTTGTTGTCTTCAAAAAGGTAGGTACATTTGTGGTTTTAAGTGTCAAGTTGCGTAACCGCAACTGTCCATCATGTCATGCCATTCTGATCATTACCAAAGAAACCACTTCAATCACAACAAGTAGTCCAAGGAGGCTAGCTAATGGGGTCCTTGATATTGATACAATATAGTTGGCCAATTCCATCATTATTAGCTTTTATAAACATCTCCTAGATTTGTGAGATAACCTATATCAAGCCCTTTCTAGATTGGAAATTCTAACCGATACATGAATAATGATTTTCTTTCTTTCACAATCGCACAACGAATATCCGTAATGGGTCCCAAGAAAAAATATATATTTACTAGAAATTAATTTTGGAAATAATTTCCATTTTGAGGTGAATAGGAAAACTATTACTGAGACTCAATTCTTGCAAGTATTCACAGCTGGAATTCAACTAGTTCTGGTTAATAAATAATTGATGAAAGAAAAAAGCAAAGTACGACGTGCATAACTCAATTATTGCGCTGGATTGCTTTGGATGTTTTAACAAAAATGGTGAACGATCATTTGTTTTGCTAAGTATGATTGTTTAGATTTTAGAAATGACTTGAAACTGTTACGTTAATATTGAAGATAATAGATAATCTTACAGTGACCAATTTTGTCATCTTCAGCTAGAAAATCCAGGGAATTTTTTTTAAAATAGTAAATCATTGGCCTGTTAGGTCACTGATTTATAGTTCCAATTAAGTAATTAAGATGTGAGTGACTGTAAAGAGTAATTATCATGGAACAAATTTGGTTAAAGTTTGATGGTAAAAAAATAATTATTATGGAACGAACACCATAAATTTTAAATCTTATTATATTTATATTAAAAAATATTAAAACAAATTTTTGTGCAGTCAACTAACTGGGATGAAGTGTTCACCCTTTTTTATTGGGGGAGAGGGGGATGATTAGAGGTTTTCGACCTTATTTTATTTCCTAAACTTGAGGTTAACAACCTGACTTGACCCTAATAGTAAAGGTTTGGTATTTATTTTAAGGGATTTGGGTGGGTATGAATTCAAAATTCTAAACGGGATAGGGTTTCAGGAAATACACATTAGGTACCTAAATCTAATCTGATTTATATCAGATTTGTAGTAATTTTTTCATACGATTTCAAAATATCAGATTATTATGACAACTGAGTAGTTACCATGCTTGATTATGTTTGGATAATACTATCAATGTTTCTTTTTTTGAAGCCAGACTATAAATGTCATTCTTATTATTGGCCAAGCTCTCTTTGGTTCTGGGTAGGGGTGTCAATGTTTAACACGACCTGCAAACACGACATGGGTTTTTATGAGTTAGGGTTATGCCTTAACGGGTTCAGGTTATAATTGGGTCAACACGAAAATAACACGAGAAGAAATGTGTCACAAGCAGGTTGACCCACTTGACATACAATTGACACATTTGATACGCTAATTTATTAACACTAATTAATGCGTTTAACACGACTTGTATAACCCGTATAACAAATAAATATTCATTTTATTTTAAATTTATCAAACACATTTTATAGCCAACCTATATCATTAACTTATAAAGAAAAGTGAGTAATTACAACAACAATAAAAAAAAACTTATAAAGGGATATAATTGAAACCATAAATCTCTAAACCCTTCACCATGAACTTCTGGAAAATACACGTAAAGTATTCTATGTTATTATTAACATTCAAATTGTTTGCTTAATAAGTATATTGATGTTATGACTTTGAATTAAATTTTTTGTTTATTAAATTCAAGACAATATTAATCAGGTCAAACGTGTTGAAAATGTTTACTTTCTGTAAGCAGGTTAATGGGCTGTATTTATGTCAACCCAACCTATTTAATATTAATTGGATTGAAATGAGTCATGTCGACTCAACAAGACCTGTTTATTGAGCGTATCAAGTGAGTTATATTGTATTAACCCGCTTCATTAACAAGTCATGTTAAGGTTGAAGGGTCATAACACAATTATTAAATAGGTCGTGCTTAGGTTGAGCTATTAATCAGAATACTACTACCTCAATAGAATACAAACATAACACACTAACACGAATTGACGCTCCTAGTTTTAGGGATGGGAGAAGACTATCATGGACAATAATAACTATAAAATAGGCCAAGAGTTCACTCTAGTTAATAAATTATAAATATATAACACATTATCTCAAGGATAAAGAAGAAATAAAAGTTGTTCAAATTAATCTATCATTTCCAACAGAAAAATGAGGAAATCATATTCTCTACTAATAAATTATTTCTTGCCATTCTTTGCGGATGTGCACGCTTACAAAGAACAAAAGTTTGGGTTGAGACCACCTCAAGCTCTCTTTTTGATAGGCCTCAATTTAGGAGACCATTTACTGCTCCTACAAGCTTCCTTTTTGGTGGGCCTCAATATTAAAGAGAGAACTGGCTTCAAATCCGAATCTTTATACAAGTCAGCTAGTGAGACCCAATTTAGAGAAATATCATGAGAAAGAGTTGGAAAAAAATGAAAAATAAGATGCAAAACTATAATGATTCTTACATAGTTGCAACATGCATGATGAATGTGTTTATTTGCGCTGTTTGATGCTCCATTGTTTTCTTTCATTCTTGCCTCTCTTTTCTTAATCTTTTCAAACAAATGAATTTCATTGAATTGGTATCTTCGTCCTTCATTAATCAGAAGGACCACCAAATTTAGCGGTCAAGTAATATCAAAGTCATACATGTGGTCCTAAATTGACAAAAGTTTTTTTTTTTTTTTTTTTTTTTTTTTTTTTTTGCTAAAGATTGTGAGAGGAATCCAATTGTTAAATTTTGAGTTATTGGCCTGAATTGCTAAGGATTCTGTTGAGTTTAGGGTTTTTTTTTTTTTTTTTTTTTCGTTGGCAATGGCAGACAACTGACAAAGTAGGTCCCTAAATCTCTATGAAATCAATTTTTTTTTTCTTTTATAAATAGAACCGAATGATATACATAAATAGACATTCTAACCAATGCATGTCAAACAGGTTCCGAGAATCTCACCTTTTTTTTTTTTTTATCCCTTCAAAAAAGGCCCAATTCTAGGCATGCAATGGGCCTGTCACCAAGTTGGACAATAATTAAGATATTGGACCCACCATTGAATTTAAGCCTGAACCTACAGAAGCTGGCTCAAGCTTAATATTGCCTGAATCTGAAGTTTGGACCATATCCGTACTCAATGTGAATGAAATAATTAGTGATGATAACGTGGGCTCAAATTTAGGGATAAAAATCTTATATTCTGTTTTAATTTCTAAGTGTTTTATTTTCTACTTCGTCAATCACAAATTTTTTTTTCATCAAAGTTTAAAATAGAAAGAAACTAGACACATGTCTACTGCAGTTGTTGGAGTATAAATTGGAACACTAAAATAGTTTGAAAATTGTGGGTACTTTTTAGGATTTCTTATTTAAGTAGCAATTTCTAGCCAACAGCCTCTCGAAAGAACCATACATTTTTTAACTATGTCATCCAAGAGGTGAAGTGATCTCTAATGTCTTTGGATCCATGACTGCTCCACCTCTCTTTACTGAGAGAGGGTGCATCTATTGGCCAGGCCCTTTTTTATGCATGCTTCATCTTTGCGATGCATGTGGTGCTTATAATCAACATTAATCTTTAACTATCGAATTATCAGCAAACTCTCAAGATCGCCCCAAAATTATACTATGTGAAAGAGTAATAAGTTAAATTCAATGTGAGCAGGATGTATACCGAATGTCATGTACAAAATGAATCATGCAAAAGTGTCATTGAGGTTACGATGGGTTAAGTCTATCAATTTGGACATGGCTAATTGGAATTGAGATCCAAGATAAAAGGGAGACAGCTCGAAAATTTGAAATCATTCCACTTATTCTAGTAGAAAACTTGTTCTAACAGAAAGTCCTTCCCAACAGTACAGTAGCTTATGACAAAAACCTAGGACATACTCCATGTTTCTCTTTTGGCTTGACGGAGAGCACAACCATACTTGTCAATCGTAACTTTTCACACTTTTTGCAGTTTTAAAGTTCGCATATCTGACACGTTCTTGCTGAGGGAGTTTTTTTAAACCAGCAAATAAAGCATTTTCAGTAACAATGAGCAGCAATTCCAACAATAAACCGCTACTCAGAAACTTCAAGCAGCAATGGATGAGTTCATCTCATTGAGAATGCGGTAATATATAATGTGATCAGAAGTGTTTTGGAAGCCAGGAATAAAATCTGAAAAGAACCTCAGAATTGCAGCTAGATGTTGCGAGTCGTTGGAAGCAAATGCTGCTTCGAGAAATAATGAAGGCCGGACATTATTGACCTGAAAATTTTAGTCCTTTAGTAAGTCCACAACTTCATCAACCCAAATCACCATTTTATTTTATTTTTTGCTGAGTAACCCAAAATGCTAATTATTAACACAGACTATAACAAAAAAAATATATCAAGCATTTTCGTAAAGTGAAATGAACTCCTTTTTTAAACACAAAATAAATAGAAAAGGATTTGGCAAAAATTGTAAATCATCCTCCTTGGACGAGGTATCTCATTGGTCTTTTAAAGTCAAATAGAAAACCAAAACCATAAACTAAATAGAGTGCACATCCCAAGGATTGTGGGAGGCCACAGCAAGATGCAATTTCTACCAACCAAAACACAGTTGGGAAAGGGATTAGACAATAAAGACAGAAATTTTCAGTCTTCAGCTTTTTCAGTGCTCCAAACAAGGAAAAACTACTAAATTTTATACAAATTTTAAAACATGAAATAGTACTCTTTCTATGGCTCTCTTTTGTTTCACTTTTTAATGAAATTAGCTAAGTAGGAATTACCTTGTACTTCCGTGCATAACGTAAAGCTTCAAGATAATAACCGTCTTGCACTAAAAACAATACGTAGTCATGATGTAAAGAAAGCTGCCTTAGCATATCCAGACCCAGCTTCCTTGTTTGGAAATTCTGACGGCCAGATTCCAGGAGTTGCAATGCAACTTCTTTGGAGGGTTCAACAATCTGTGATAAAAACAGAATTCCTCTGTTAACATCAAATCACACATAAACAAAGCCTAGAGCCAGAGACAGCCTTTCATTACTTTCTAATCAGAAAAACTTATAAAAGACAATTAGAAAACCTTGTTTATGACAAACAGTCCAAGTTCTGCATATCGCTCATTGCGCACTAGCAATTGTATGGTCAAAACATAGAGATTTGGATGTACTTTAACCTTTTCGGAATTAGCACTGCAAAAGTAAAAACAGATAAGTTGGGACAAAAACAGAAAAAGAATAGGTATTGTTTATAGGATACACACAGACACACACACACACACAAATAAACACACATTTTAAAAAAGAGAAATATTTCATGATATCTTCATTTTATCATTTAAGCGCTCACCCAGCCAAAGTGGCCAACTAATTCAGAGACCATTCTGAATCCAGTTCTTGGACTACATTTCCTAGCCCATCAGGTTGCAACAAAGCCATATAATAGCTTGATTTCATTTTTAACCTTGTCCAGAAAAGAATCACTGCCTTTTGAAATGAATATTGTACTTTTGTAATATTTTCACAAAATTATATCGTTATCAGTTATTCCAATGAAATTAGCAAACTAAGTAATTAATCATGAGAATAGTTGTCAAACTTATTATATGCATTTGAACAACGTGGGCATGGATGGGCCATCTTAACACAGCATCAGTCCTTAAGTAGCAACGATCAACTAACCCAGGTAAAAGCTGAGTTCCTAAAACTTATAACGACCAAATTAATGGGAAGAGAAATGTAATAATAAATAATTTCAAGTACTGATGGAGAACTCAAACTGCAATTTTTTTTTTACTAGACCCAGCAAGATTTTGCTTTTAGTACCCTGAATCACTTTTAAGTTCATTGAATACAGCATACCTGTGAAGGAACTCAACAATGATGGCAACCAAGTACGAAGGGTCTCCCACTATCTCCTCCTCAACAGGAGCAAACACAAAGCTGTACATCTCTTCAGGTGAAATTGCTGGTGAAGTAAGTTGAGCCTCCTGCTGCTCAGAACCAATAGCATTCAATGGGTTGTTACCTGGTTCAAGAAGATGATGTTGTAAGGATGTTGGCTGAACTTCAGTACTAGAAGTTTCAGCACCCATTAACTTTTCATTGTCCACTTTACCATCAAAAATTTGAAGATCACTTAAATTGGTCTTTGGTGGTTCAGAGCTGGGATTCTCCTCAGAGTCTGAAGCATACTCATTGTCCACTCCAGCAGCAGATGCATGTTTAACAGACTTTTCAAGTGCATCTACTCTACTGGCAGATACATCAGCTCCAGATCTAGGACTACTAACATGCGGCACACTAGAAGGGGATGTCTTCTCAGATTTTATTCCCTTAAGATAGCTGCCTGTTTTGACAGAGTGGGAGTAAGAGGTAACTAAAACATCCATTGCTCTGGCAACCATGGGCACAGGACTGCGTTCTAGAATAACAGTGCGTGCTATTGCCAAGCACAATTGTTTAGCCTGAAACAACAGAGAACTAGAATTAAAATTCATTATTCGTCACATAATTTAAATTAGAGAAGGGCAAGGAAACAAGACCATTCCAAGTGATGTTGAAAACCATTACAATATTTTTAATAATTCCAGACAATGACATAAGTTCATCTTTTGGTATTTCATAATTGTCTCTAAATCTTAGTTGGGCAATTAGCTTTATTTTGTGATGATAGATGTGTTTATAGTAATGGTAGAAGGAATTAATTAGGGCCTATCTGGTAGCTATATTTAAATACAATTTTTTTTGTTTTCAAAACCAAAAATGGTGGGTGCCACATTTGAATCCATTGTTTGGCTGGTGTTTTCTAAATACAATTTATAGAAAATTATTTCCTAATCTCATTGTTGAAAACAGGATTTTGAATACACTGGCTAAAAAGCACGGACACTTCATTTGGATTGTAAGTTATAATTTTTTACAAATTGCTTGTGTCACCATGTTGTACACGTACCCATATCCATATTCGTGCTTCCTAGAGAACATGTTTTTAATGGTATAGTTGTAAATAAATTGAAAACCATAGACCCCATAGATTTTGCACAAGTTGTTTTCTCTCTACAATTTAGGAGCTTATCATTATCACAAAAATTTGAAAACAACAAATTTGCATGGGATGAAAGAGAAAGGGAATGAATAGGTGTGATGTACTATTGGTGTCTTTTTTTTCCCTTTAGCTTTTACCATTGGAGTTTTTGACATTTTGTATGCAATCCATTGTTTTTTTTTTTTTTTTTTTTTTTAAACATTGGTGTTTTTATATGTTACCAGCTAATTTTTGTCACAAAAATAAATTTTTCTCAAAAATATAAAATGTTCTTCCAAACTCTTTTTTTTTCAATATTTTGAAAATTGTCCTTAAAAGTAGGAGCCAAACCGTTATAATGCAAAAATTCTCTAAAAAGTGGTTTCAAATTCATTATTTTGAAAAAAAAAAAAAAAAAAAAAAAAAAATCCACGTACCAAACAAACTCTTTTTTGCAATGTGGTGTACGTAGCCAAACAAGTATAATGCAAAATTTTCAAATTCAATTTTTTGAACACAAAAACAAAAATCGACCTACCAAATAGGCCCTTATTTGCAATGTGGTGCGGTGTATGTATGCCCCATAAACAATCAGGTAAACACTGAGCAAACCTAAACTACATAAAGAGTACTACCTTATTGGCTTCCAACTTCCGGCGCTGCAAAAACTCTAGTACTGATGGCACTTCTGAGCTACTGGCAGAAATTGCCTGCCAGAAAAAAGAATAAACATTTATTGACAGAATAATATCTTAATTTAATTAGAGACGCCAGAAAAACAAAAAAGAAAAAGGAAAGAAGATAACTTGCCTCCAAATCTAAATGAATCTTCCACAGCAACTTGTTGGCAACATCGCATATGAATTCGGGAACGAGAAAAGTCCAGTCATCTCCATATATGACTGCTTCATTGTCAGGTACAACATTAGCCTCTGAACTTCCACTATCTTCCCTACTAGATTGAGAAACAGAGGTATTAAATCTGGGGAAACCCCTCAACAGCAGGGGGAGTGGGGCAGATATGGGTGCCCGAGAATCTGCATATATGTCATACAGTATAACAACCTTCGCATCATTTTGGTGAACAAGCACTACATTATCAACCACACTCACAGCAATCTTGCTTGAATAAATCGGCAAAGAACCCTGCACATAATCAACATCAATTTGAAAATGAAGTCAACAATAAGAGTAATGTCAAATTACTGCAATCATTTGTGGTCCAGAAAACACATGATTGTGAAATTTGAAATACAAGCACCAAAGTAATTTCTCCCACCACCCACACTTGATCTCACAACAACAAGATACAAAAAATATATGCAACAATCGAGAGATTCAAAATCACCTAATTAACTGTTTTATGTGCTTAGATTTTTTTTATAAGATAAATTATTGCATATTGATGTCACGGAAGCCAGGAGAAAGCACACACACAAGATGCTCTCTTTGATGGATAGAAGCTAAATTGTTAGTTTCTGGATAGTAAACCTTGAATCCACGAGAGGTTCCTTGAATCCATAAGGTGTTAAAACTGGAATCCACCAAAGAAGAAAATTGACAAAACGTTTGTATTTTTTTGATAATAGTCTAATTTGCTTCTGGCGGCTACAAAACATATAAATATTGGGAAAAAAAAAATCTAAAACCCTAATTCGCACTAATTACGCGATTAGGTTACAAAATACCGAAATTTACCCAAAATGAAAAAATTGAGTTAAATGCAGAATCATAAACTACTGACCTTAAAAGTCGTCCCAAAACAAGCAAAACCATATTTTGACTTTTGAGTAAAAAGTTATTAAGGAAACAAAAATTATTATAAATGGCAAAATTGCAGTTTTTAGGGCCTAAATGGACGAATTCACCATTTTCAAGGGTACCTCGTGGCGAAGCGACAACTATTGCTCAAAAGGCTGTTTCGCTTCAACCTGCCAAATTTCATGCGATTCCGACTCCGTTGCCCAAATGATTTCTACTAGTGCTTTTTTGCCTTGCACAATTTTAGGCGCACTTAGGAGTTAAAAAAGGCCATGGTGGTCTATTCTACATCACATATGATGCCAACACAAGTAGTATAAAAGAGAAGACTACCTAAGGTATGACTTATTTGGGCTGAACCATGATGTTCCTTTAAGGCTACCATTGTGTGGAATGGCATTATAGAGAGATTGGAGAGGCAATTGGCAAGACAAAAAAATAAAAAATAATAAAAATAATAAAAATAAATAAAAATAAAAATAAAAAAATAAAAAAACTCTCAAAAGGGTGTAGAATCACTCTTCTTAGAAGTACTTTGTGAAACTTGCCTATTAATTTTATGTCGCTCAAGACTTGACTATGCTGGTCAATGTAGCTAAAAGATTAGAGATATGTACAGGGAGTTTCTTTGGGGTGGTATGGGTGTGATTTCCTTCTCCCACCAAAGTGTGATAGCTTAGGAAAACCTAGTGTGATTGCCTAATGTTATTTCATGTTTTAACACCAAACAGGCATCAAACATATTCAAGATCCAATATTTTCATTACCCAAAACCTTAAACATTAACCTTATTCAAAAACCATTTAAGATATCATCAAGACATCTAATAGTTCCGAGTTCTTAAAGATCCTACATCATTTTGTTACTTTTGTTGATGACTACCCCCAAATGACTTGACTATTTTTAATGAGAAATCTTTCTGAGTTAATGTTAAATTTCATCTTTTTAGAAAAAGATATCAAAACCGAGTTTGGCCAAAAACATTCAAATACTGCAATCTGACAATGCCAAAAAATGTCTCAAAGACATCCTTTGCTACTTATCTATATGACAAAGGCATTGTACACCAGATCACTTGTCATCACACATCTGAGCTGGATGTATAATTGTGTGTTACCTTAATCCCTCTGATGCCTCCTCCTCCCCATCCCCCTCCACCCCACCCTCACCCTCACCCTCTCCCTCAACCGCCACCATCTTTTTTCCCTTTCTTACCACCCTTACATATTCCTCCTCCCTCTCCTCTTCCTTTGTGCTTTCCTACACAGTTTGGGTTTTTCCCATATCCTTATCCCCATCCTCCATCATTGCCTACCCCATCCCCACCTCTTCAGGGGCCTAACCATGCTTTGACTAAACTGTCTAACCTTGTACCTACACCTCTAGCCAACCAAATATTCCCACCATAGAAACGTCATAAAATATCCCTCCTACATCTCGATCCTCTGAACATGGGGGCAATAAGAGGTCTTTCTGTATTGATGCAAAACTTTCTTTTCCTCTTTTGATGGGGGCCAGTCTGATTCATATGCCATACATGAGACACGCCGGAATGTTAAGAGCTCTATTTGGCTATTTGGGTTGGACGTAGGGGCATGGAGTGGATCCTTAACTGTCTTACCGATATCCGAGACTGGGTGCCTAATCAAGATGTACTTCGTAAGAGACTCAAGTACAATGGGAAGTTGATAGAGTTCTGTGGTAGATCAAATAAAGCTAGTCTTTCTTATGGTTATAGTGGTATATTTTGGAGGGGCTAGGAGAGGTTGTGTTATGATACCAGCAAGCTCTAATCATGCTGGTTGATCTTTGTTCCGGAAAGAGCTAGGGAATTTTATATCCGGTGCAAAACCTGTATCTATGGCCAAAGTATCCTCCAATAATAGTGGTGGGGGTGGTCAATCTACCAGTGGTGGCTAGAATGGGAAAAATCTGTCTGCTTGTGGTAATCAGCAGAAGTTCAGGAATTTTGAAAAAATTGGAACCAATTTAAGGCAAAACGTGATTCATGGAGATCCTATAGTAAATGTTCCAGTTATAAATGGTAGACCCACGTGGGTATTTAATTTTAAGTTGACATTTGCTAATTTGGCTTTAAAAGTGTGCAAGCCTAAGGGTGGGCGACACGCGGTGACTTGTTTGGGTGTCAAGGATTTTAGCTGGCCCAAGGACTTAAGTGGTGGGCCAGAGGTTATAAAACAAGCAGGTGGGCTTGTTAAAGCCCAACCCCTAGCACAAGTGACTCTGAAAGGTAAGGGTAATTTGGTCAAGCCCAACCCGATATACTTAAGTTCTGCTATTGTACATGGGTAATGGGCGAGAGTTTGAGAAGAAGTGAACTGCAATCGAGTGGAGTTTCCGAGACGCCAATGATAGCATGAGGTGCCAGAACTAGAACGATGTGTCTCTGCCCTCCTCATCGCAGACCCTCTTCCTATCACCCTGATGGTCTCACCTTCTGTCAGGGTAGAGGGAGATCATCCCGACAATGTGGCACATGCAACAGAGGCTTGCAAGTCTGGGTCCATCGACGAGGCAGTGACCAATCTAGGTATGGGGGCTGATATCTCGATTCCGATGTCGGGTGACTTGAGTTTAGGGGTCAGTGAGGCCGATGGGGCTTGAGACTAATGATTCTTCTCACCATCAAACTCAGTGGGTTAACCGGAATCAGTTTTCTCCTCTGTCAAGTCTGGGTAATGAGATGGGCTTCTGTTGTGGGAAGAGAGATAATTTCACGAAAGTATCAATTGATAATGGAGAAAAATGGCGCAATCCTCATGCTAAGTTAGTGTCGTCAAGCTACTTGGATGGGGTTGAGTTGTTACATGGTGGTTCTGAGCCTTTTCTGCTATAGTGGAAGCATAATGGAGTTAATCCTAGTGGTTTTTTTTCACGGGAAGGAAGAGAATGGCTTATTGGAGTGTTCACCTCTATCTAAGTGGGATACTAATGAACAAAAGGAGTTGGAGGTGACTCAGGAAGTTGATGAGGGAGAGGCTCTAGGGTTAGAGGGAAAAAATTTCAAATGGGTGGTGAGCTTGATGAAAAGTTTCTGCAAAATTGTGGATTTTCCTGTTGTAAAACATGAAGATCAATGCCTAGCTTTGTTTCGTCTTCTAGAACAAGACTGCATTGATGTGGTTAACGTTAGGACTTCTAAAGGAATAGTAAACTCAAGGCAGAAAGGGCTTAGGGAACTTAAAGGTTTGATTTCTTCAATTAATTATGATGGGGTATCTTCTAAAGGGAGGAACAAAGGTTCTTCAGAAGGTACGAGAGTGATTACTAGTTTTAAATGAGTTTACGACTTTTATCTTGGAATGTTAGGGGATTAAACAATCCTCAAAAACGAGAGGTATGTAAGAATCTTCTCAATGAGTGGAAGTGTGATATTGTTTGCTTTCAAGAAACCAAGTTGTCTTCTTTAAACTCTTCTGTTGTTCGAAGCCTTTGGGGTAGCCCGTTCCTCAACTGGGTTGCTCTAGATGCAGTCAACACTGCAAGGGGGTGTTACTGGTTTGGGACAAGAGAGTTTATGAAAGAATTAACAGTGCTATAGGTCAGTTTTTTGTTAATGTTTTACAGAAGGTGTGGATGATTTTGTTTGGGCATGTTCAGGAGTGTATGGTCCTAATGATGATAGCCAATAGGATGCTTTGTGGGAGTAGCTCACAAGGATGCACTCTAGGTGGAATACAGCATGGTGTGTGTTTGGGGATTTTAATATCATTCGATATCCGAGTGAGAGATTTGGTTGTAAGGCTTTCAATCCGGCTATGTTTGCTTTTTCGGATTTCATTGAGGCTAACTACCTTGTGGACTTACCTCTTGAAGGGGCTTTGTTGACTTGGTTTAGAGATTTGAAGATAGATTGTGTGTCAAGAATTGACAAGACCTTGGCATCGGTGGATTGGGTAGATCATTTTGGGAATGTGTCTCAAAGGGTACTCCCTCGAGTAGTTTTTGATCACTGCCCACTTTTGGTGATAGCTGGTCATGTTAATAAAGGTCAAAGTACCTTCAAGTTTAAGAATATGTAGTTGAGAGAAGAGGGTTTTGTAGAGAGAGTTCGGCAATGGTGGAATGAGTATTGCTTCCTGGGTTCTCTGAGCTTTATTCTGGCTTACAAATTAAAAGCGCTTAAAGATGACTTGAAAAAGTGGAATAAGGGGGAATTTGGGGATTTGGCCTTTAGGAAGAAATGCTTTTTATCTGAATTGTTGGGTTTGGATGCTAGGGAGGATTTGTTGGGTCTTTTGCAGGAGGAACAAACTCACCGTATTCAGATTAAAGGTGATATTGCACATTTAGCCTCTTTGGAGGAGATTTCTTGGGAGACAAAAGTCCCGGATATTGTTTGTGAAGGAGGGTGACAATAATACTCGCTTTTTTCACCGGGTAGCAAACTTCCATAAAAGAACTAATCATATTCGAGGTATAGAGGTAGATGGTGTCCTTTATGAGGATGAGGAAGAGGTGCGGTCTACGGTGGTTCATTTTTATCATGGTTTGTACACGAAGTCAAATACTTGGCGTCCTTCTATGGACAGTTTGGAGTTTGCTAGAATAGAGGAGGATGAGCGACTTACTCTTGAGAGGGATTTTTCTAAGAAGGTGGTACAGGTCCTTCAAGAGATAGAGGGTGATAAAGCCCTAGGTCCTGACGGCTTCACTGTGGCCTTTTTTTTTTCATGAATGCTAGAGTGTAGTAGAAAATGATGTTATGGCCTTCTTTGATCATTTTCATATGAGCTTAGAATTTGAACGGTCTTTGAATGCTTCTTTTCTGTCTTTGATTCCCAAGAAAAATAATGCACTGAATATCAAAGATTTTTGGCCTATCAGCTTAGTGGGCAGTGTGTATAAGCTGTTATCTAAGGTGCTGACTAACAAATTGAGGACGGTGCTAGATAAACTCATTTCGGAGTCACAAAATTCTTTTGTTGGTGGTAGACAGATTTTAGATTCAGTTCATATTGCTAATGAATGTCTAGATAGTAGACCGAAGTGTCGTACTTCAAGGGTGGTAAGTTAGACATCGAAAAAGCCTATGATCATGTGAATTGGGACACTTTGTTCTTTTTGTTGGAGAGGATGGGCTGTGGGGCTCGATGGAGGAGATGGTTAAAGATTTGTGTCGCTACTGTTCACTTCTCAATTTTGGTTAATGGATCTCCTGATGGTTTCTTTGATAGCTCTAGAGGTCTAAGACAAGGTGATCCGTTGTCTCCCCTTCTCTTTCTTTCGATCATAGAGGTTTTAAGTCAAATTCTGAAGAAAACTGAGGAAGGTGATCTCATTCAGGGTTTTCATGTGGGACCTATTACTTCTACTGGTATTCATATTTCTCATCTATTATTTGCTGATGACATCATTCTTTTTTGCAATGCTTCTAGGGAGCAGTTGCTTTCCATTAGGCTGGCTTTGACTTGTTTTCAAGCTTTTACTAGTTTGAAGGTTAACGTGGGGAAAAGTGAAATTGTCCCTATTGGGGAGGTGAGCAACATTCAAACTTAGGCTAATATTCTTCAATGCAGGGTGGGCAATTTGCCTATGATTTATTTGGAAATGCCTTTGGGAACTTTGTATAAGACAGCCTCTATCTCGAATCCAATTCTAGAGAGGATGATGAAGAAGTTTTCAAGCTGGAAGCGGTTTTATTTGTCAAAGGGTGGCAACTCACTTTGTTGAAAAGTACCCTTTAAAACCTTCCGACTTATTATCTTTCCCTTTTTACTATTCCTAAAGCTGTGGCAATTAGATTAGAACATATTCAGAGGAATTTTTTTTGATAAGTAATAAGATATATTGATATAAAGGGGACACCCTAGTGCACAAGGAGTGTACAAGAGAAAAGAAATCAAATACAAAAATTGCAAGAGTCTAGGAAATCAATAAAAGAGGGGAAAGATTTATCTTGCAAAGCAAACAACCAATCCCTTAAAGTTCTAAAAAAGAGAAGCTTGAGGTCAGGAATAGATTTCTCAGTATCTTCAAAACATCTACTATTCCTCTCCCTCCAAAGACACCACAATAAGCAATGAGGAATGATGGACCAAATATAACCATTTCGATGACGACCAAATCTGCCTTGCCAACACCATAACAACCCCAGAACAGAGTGCGGCATGACCCAAGAAACTCCAAAAAGGCCCAAAACCATAGACCATAGATCCGAAGCAAAAGGACAATGAAGAAATAGATGGTCAACCGATTCACCATTTCTCTTACACATGTAGCATCAATCCAGAATCCACACCTTCCTTTTACGTAAATTATCAATCGTCAAGCATTTCCCTAAAGCAGCAGTCCAAACAAAGAAAGCTACTCTAGAGGGAATCTTTTGCTTCCAAATACTTTTCCAAGGAAACCCAAAGGAAGCGGTGCCAGCTAAAATTCTATAATAATCACTAACCAAGAAACCCTTAACTTTGTTAGGAATCCAACACATTTTATTAGAGAAATGGCTTTGGAGGTATGGCCACGAAATTACTCATCTGTGGTGGAGGGTCATAGCCATGAAATATGGGGAGAGGAAAAGGGGTTGGAGCACTAGAGTTTGTAGAAGGGCTCATGGTTGTGGTTTATGGCGAAGTATTAGTGAAGGGTGGGAAAGTTTTTCTAAGCATTTGTCTTTTGTGGTGGGAGATGGTTTTCGTATTCTTTTTTGGCATGATAAGTGGACTAGGGATAATTCTCTTAAAACTCTTTATCCTCAATTATTTGGTGTTCAGCCAATAAGGAAGCTTGTATTTCTAAAGTGTTAAGTCCTCCAGTTGGTGATAATGATAGAGTGTGGAGTTTAAGATTTTATAGGAAATTCAATGATTGGGAGTTAGCAGCTTCCTACTCCCTTCTTCATTTCATCCAAACTCGGATCGGGTTCCTAAGGGTGGAGGTTGTGACAATCTTTGTTGGCGTTTTAATGGAAGTGGGGAGTTTTACATTCGATCTTTTTATCATAAGATTCGAAACGCAACTCTTTCTACTTTCCCTTGGAAGGGCATTTGGAAAGTAAAGGTTCCTAAAAGGGTGGCATTCTTTATGTGGACAACAGCTCATGGTCAGATTCTAACTTTGGATAATTTTATGCTTCATGGTCGCCCTTTGGCAAATCATTGTTGTATGTGCTGTTGTAATAAGGAATTTGTGGATCACCTGCTAATTTTTTGTTCAGTAGCTCATTTTTTGTGGATGTATATGCTTCAATTGTTTGGGATCGATTAGATCATGCCAGGTTCAGTTGCAGACTTATTATTTTGTTGGTATCATTGGCTTGGGAAGCATAATTCTGATATTTAAAATTTGGTTCCAGGCTATTTAATATGGACTATTTGGACTGAACGGAATTGGCGTTCCTTTGAGGATACTAGGAAATCTTTGGCTCAATTGTTAGATTTATGCTAACGGATCCTCTTTGATTGGTCTCGGTGTTGGGGTCTCTTGGATTGTTCTGCACTAATGGATTTTCTTTTGTCTCTTAGTGGTTGTTTGTTACTTTTTGCTTTCTTTTACTCTTTGTTCACGACCATAAACCCTATGTATTTTTCCTGCCATTCCATTTTCAATAATATTTTTTTCTTACCTATCAAAAAATAAAAGAGAGGGAAAATAGACACCTCCTTAATTTTGTTCAAGCTCTCTTGTTTCAAATGGATGTACCTCATTAATTGGATGCCTTCCACTATTCTTGATGGAGCATCTCTTCACTCCATCTTATCCCCTTCTTCTCTGGCCTTCCATTTGTCTCCTCAAGGTTTTGGGTGTGTTATGTTCATAATCTTGGACCCCGTTTTGACAAACTTGATCCTTTCTCCATCGTCTCTCTCAACTATTCACGAACTCAAAACATATATCGATGCTATTCTCTAGTATTACAACACTACTTTACCATTTCTGATATTACTTAATTCGAGTCCCAGTCATATTTCTTTGTACCTAGTTCTCCCAAGGAATATCAGTTTGAGATGTATGTCTTTTTTCCAACTCTGAATTTACTGCCTTCCTCACCTATTCATGTACCTTCCCCTGAGTCATTGCTTCCAAAGACTCCAACTCCATTGCAAGTATATACTAGATGTCTACAGTCAACAACTCTGTTGCCCCTAGTCAACTGATCCCCCATGCACTCCAAACTCACTTCCCATTTCTCTCTGGACAGGTATATGTTCCTGTGTTACAAAGCATCCCATTAATAACTTTATTTCTTGCCAAACGACATCTCCTTCCTTTTCTAGTTTTATGTTCCTATGTTACTAAGCATCCCATTAGTTGCTTTATTTTTGGCCAAACACTGTCTCCTTCCTTTTTCAATCTAACAAGGTACGAAAGAAGAAGGCTTTACCGTCAAGGATAGACAGTTTACAACCCTCAAAACTTCTAGCGTTCCATTCTCGCCAAAGGCACCACATGATCCAATATGGCACAGCCTCCCAAAAAGCAACATTTCTATGCCTTCAAAAAGATCCCTACTTCTTTGGCATAACCCATTGGGGCCCAAATAACCAAAACACCATTGTCCACAGCTCATAAGCTATTGGACAATGAAGAAGAAGGTGATCCACAGACTCCCCACACCTTTTACATGCAACACCAATCCAATACAATAATCCCTCTTCCTGAGATTTTCAAAGGACAAAATCTTCCCTAGAGAAGCAGCCCAAGAAAAGGAGGCCACCCTAGGCAGGACTTTCGATCGCCACACCAATTTCCAAGGCAAAAACATGTTGTTAGAAGCAGATAAGGAGTGATAATAACTACAAACCACAAAACCCCCGCACTTGGCAAGTCTCCAACAGGGTCTATCCATTCCCCCCTTCCCCCCCTAACTGGCTTGGAATAAATAAGATCCAAAAAAACAACCAAAGGCTCCAGTTTCCAATCTTAGACTACCTAGAAAGGCAAACATCCCAATAGGACTCCTCATTAGAATGACGTAAAACATCATTTATTGCAGCTTCTTTATGGAATAATATTAAATAACTCTGGGAAACCCGCCCTAAGTGGACAATCACCACACCACACGTCATGCCAGAACTTTACTCTAGGCCCATTCCCAACATCAAATTGAAGAAACCGGGAAAAGGTCGACCATCCCCATCATATAAATTTCCAAAGGCTTACACCATAGGGATCCTCCACAAAAAAGAACTCCCCACCCCCCCCCCCCCAAAAAAAAAAAAAAAAAAAAAAAATCAGTTCCCATACTTAGCCTTAATTACTCTCCTCCAAAGATGCTCCCTCTTGGTCCTGTATACCCACAGCCATTTCCCTAATAAATTTTGATTGAATCTTCTTATGTTCAACCTTTCATATCAGCTTAAGGTTTTGGAACAACCTGTCGTTTATCATGGCATCAGAGTATAGGTGTCTTGAGTTAGAACTCTTATCTCCACCCAACCTCCCATTTAAAAGCTAAACATTCAATGTGTTAGCTGCCACTTATTGAGACGGATTATGGACTCACATGTGAGGGGGGTTGTTAGAAAAATGGCTAAGAGATTAATTAAATTCAGCATTTCTTATTAGTTCAAGCTTTTGGTGCTAGTGATAGTTTATCATGATATAGATACTCTACCAGGCACTTCTTGCCTAGGTTTATATAGCATCAAACCATACAGAGTCTAGCAACAAAATTTTGGGTATTCTACTCTTCTTTGCAATGAGTTTTGAATATTTAGACAAAAAATGCAGCATGTAATAGATACATAAGTTGAGCTTTTTCTGATGAGGTGACTAGTAGCATTTGAAGGCTATGATTCATTAAAAAAAATAAAACCATACATTAGTTGAACAATGTCAAATAAATTTACCAAAATGATGAACATATCACAAAATAAACTCATGCATGTTCAACTCTATCATTTAGAAATTGTAATAAAGCCTGTCTGTATACTCTATAACCAACATCCTAAATTGGTTTTCAAATGTGCTTTAAAGGCATGATAATTATTTAAACGAATCCAGCTAGTCTGCCACTAATGGATTGAAAACCCAACTTGAGTGAATCAAAGGACTGGAAAATAATTGCGCAAGAACTTACCTGTTGTATGACAGCATCACGGTAAAACCTATATGAGTGGAGGAGCATCGCAACTCTATCAACTTGCAAGCAGTATATTCTACCATAGCTGTGAACAGTGACAATTATTAAATATTTGACTTTAGGGAACAATTTGAATATATTAGCAGGAGAAATTAAACAGTAAGAACCGACACAGTGTGTTCAAAAGAACCTACACAGTGACAATATTGATATCTTCAGCAGCTAGGACAGGCTTACTGTTAGCCTCAGATTTAGCCATTGCCATGTCAAACCTTGGCAAGCGAATAACCCCTGCAGATGAAAGCTAAGAAGAAGAAATAGTAACTATGTCAGACCATGGGAGATGCTCAAAATTTCCACGCAGCTCTTAGTCTTATTTGCATCAAGGAACACCACAAAAGCTGCATTGATATATGTCTCAAGGAGGAAAAGAACTTTCTGTTCTAGACCCGTAGTTAAACCAAACATTATTTCTTTCTTTCATACTATTTATTCTGCCAAAACTAGGTAGACTGGTGAAAACAAATTATGTAGGGTCCCTTACACAGGTCATGGTTTTTAAGCCAAAACTTTCTATACGGCTTTGAGCTCTAGAGCAGGTTCTCCTTTCCCTTGGAAGAGTGTTTGGAAGATGAAGGCCCCAAAAAGGGTAACTTTCTTTGTATGGAAAGCTATCTTAGGTAAGATCCTAACTATGGATGACTTGAGAAAACATCGACTCACAGTGGTGGATGGCTGCTATATGTGTTAGAAGAGAAGGGAGACCATTTATCATTTACTACTCTTCTACGAGGTGGCTAAAGAAATGTGGGACATGGTATCATGTAGCATGTTGGAAAGGACAGTTTGGTTGACACAGAAATAGAGGCCTTTGGGAGGCAATCCCCTCATGAATCATGCGGTGTTTGGAGAGAAAGAAATGCTCAAAGATTCGATGGTTGTTAGAACTCAGGTTTTGGATTTGAAGATGGAGTTGAAGACCCTATATGATTGGATGACAACTACAAGGTCTTTTTCTTCTTCTAATTTACCTGAATTTATGTATCTTTTATATGTTTTCTTATTTTTCTTTTATTAATTTTTTGGGTTTGGTGTATCTCATGTTTTACTTCCCGTGTAAGGTTGCACCACTTTACACCATTTTAATATATTTCTTACCTATAAAAATACTTTTTTTTAGTGTAGGTGCTTCTTCTGGAAGATCTTTGATGGTTTCCCATCTCCTTTTCGCTGATGATACTCTGATTTTTTGTGATGCTAATATTGATCAAATTC
The DNA here is from genome assembly GCF_001633185.2 of Quercus lobata. NCBI lineage: Eukaryota > Viridiplantae > Streptophyta > Magnoliopsida > Fagales > Fagaceae > Quercus > Quercus lobata. The sequence continues at coordinate 24,685,571 of NC_044910.1, read as the reverse complement.
TGATTCTCCGTATGGTGCTCATTTGGTTTGAGGCTGTGTCTGGTCTGAAGGTAAATTTGGATAAGTCTGAACTAGTGGCTGTGGGGGAAGTTCATAACATGGATCTTTTGGTGGCTGTCTTAGGCTGCAAGCAAGGGTCTCTCCCAATGAAATATTTGGGTCTTCCTTTGGGGGCAAAATTTAAGGACAAGTCTATTTGGAATCCTATTCTAGAGAAGATGGAAAGAAAATTAGCAAGTTGGAAAAAATCATACTTATCCAAGGGAGGTAGAGTCACTTTAATTAAAAGTACTCTCTCTAATCTCCCTACTTATTTTCTTTCTTTATTCCCTATTCCCGCTTCTGTGGCTAACCGAATTGCTAGACTTCAGCGGGACTTTTTATGGGGTGGCCTAGGAGATGAGCCCAAATTTCATTTGGTTAATTGGTCTACAGTGTGTACTCCGCTTTCTTCAGGTGGGTTGGGGATTAGGAACCTGAGAACCTTCAATGTAGCTTTATTAGGGAAGTGGTTATGGAGATTTGGGCAAGAGAGGGATGCTCTATGGCGTCAAGTGATAGAGGTGAAGTATGGTTGTGATTGGGGTGGTTGGTGTTCTAGCTCTTTCTCTGGTCCTTATGGAGTTAGTTTGTGGAAAAATATTAGAAGGGGGTGGCATTCTTTATCTCGGTTTATTATGTATGAAATTGGAGATGGATCAAAAGTGCAGTTTTGGCTAGATCGTCGGTGTGGATCTTCTCCTCTCGCAGACCACTATCCTAATTTATATAGGATTTGTTGTAACAAAGAGGCAAGTGTGGCGGATCTAATGAGGTTCACCAATGGAGCCCTCCATTGGGATTTTCAGTTTTGTAGGGAGGTGCATAATCGTGAATTGGAAGCTTTCAGAAGCTTCATCAATTCCATTTATTGCACTCCTGTAAGGGGGAACGGGGAAGATAAGAGATGTTGGCTGCCTTGTAAGAGTAAGGGGTTCACGGTCAGTGCTTATTACCATCTTCTAGTTGGCCATAGTGAGCAGTTTTTCCCTTGGAAAAGCATTTGGAAGCAAAAGATTCCCTCTAGAGTGGCTTTCTTTGTATGGACCGCAGCCTTGGGGAAATGCCTGACAATTGACAACTTAAGGAAAAGAAAGGTTTGCATTGTGGATTGGTGTTATATGTGCAAGTGTAATAGTGAAACTATTGACCATCTTTTCCTTCATTGCCCGGTTGCTTCGGAGTTGTGGGATTTGGTTTTTGGGTTATTTGGACTTTGCTGGGTTATGCCATTTTCTGTTGTTGGGCTTTTGGCTTGCTGGCAAGGTCGTTTTGGCCGCCATCGTAATGGAGATATTTGGATGGTTGTTCCTCTCTGTTTGATGTGGTGTATTTGGAAGGAGAGAAATAGTAGGTGTTTTGAAGACAAGGAGCGCTCCATGCCTGATCTCAAGCTTCTTTTCTTTAGAACCTTACTTGATTGGTTCTCTGTGTGGAGAAACCATCATTTTTCTTCTATTTTGGATTTTCTTGATTTTTGTAATGTTCGTTTTTTATTTGTTCTCCCCTGTATACCCCCGGTGTACTTGGGTTTCTTTCTCTTTTTGATATCAATGAATTTTTATTACTTATCAAAAAAAAACTTTTTTTTCTTTAACTTGATGCTTTATAAAATAAAAATAAAAAAAATTATGCCAATGAGCTCTAGCTCAAAAGGCACCCCCTCCCCCTATAAAAGCAAAGTAAAGGGAGAAGTTAAGAGACCTACTAGGGTGGACGTGTAGTGTAGTTACTAATTTATAAAAATAAAAAAGAGATAGAAAATTTTCTCAAAACTGGTTCAAAGAACTCTCTTCCAACCAATTATATGGTGGTTCAGATGACCATCAAAATTATTTTTAATCATGACTCATTAAGTAATAACAAGTCGCATGACTCTTAAATTTATTTGAGTTCCACTTAGTAGGTCGAAGGAACTTTACACCAAACAGGTTTGAAGAAAAATTCTGTCCCAAAAGAAAATTCTGCTTCCAAGCACATAACCATAAGTTGGCTATGCAACCAATTTCTACACAACCTACATTAGAGCAATAGAAGTTTCTTAGAACCAATTCCCCAATCCATTTTTTTTCCCCAAAATACCAAGTCCAGCCTAACAAACACAGCCTACTCTAGCAAGGGATAAAAGACAAGTAAAATAATAGCAGCAATGGTACCATACCTGAAATCCATTGAAGGTCTTGCACTGCATTCCAGAAGCAAGAAGAACCAAGCGGCTTTCATGCGTGTAAACATACCAACTGACAATCAATTTCCTTGTCTCTACCAATTGGAGTGATTTCAACTCAGAATTGTAAACAAATAAGTCCAGCCCACTGTGATATCACTCCATTTAGTAAAATGGAAGAAATAAGATAACACAAAAGATCCCATATTTGTTGAAACAAAATCTATCCCCCGCCCCCACCCAAAAAAATAAGGAATAAAGAATAGAAACAAAAATCCTGTATATAAACAGAGGCCAGCCAACAGGCAAGTGCAGGGGGTGGGGAGCTAAACCATGGAGGGATGTCAATTAATGTCAAATTCATTTTTTTAAAGGACAAAGTTTAGCTACAAAATTGGTTGAATTACATGTTCTTTACGCTCTTAATACACATGTCAATTTTTGTGTCAATCGAATATTATTTACTATATAATCTATAATCTTATATTTCATGCATAATTTTAAATTACAAAAACTTGCAATTTAAAAATTTATTGATGATATAGTTATTGATCTTTAATTTTCTTGAAATTTTGCAAATATAGAGGATATAACAAGAAGATATAATCCAATGGTAGATTTGTCAAAATTCACCTCTAATAAAAAGATATTGAGTGAGTTTGCAGCCTAAGGCAACAATCAATTTTGTAGCTAAACTTTGTCCTTTTTTAAATTCGCAAGGATGTCAATTAATGTCAAATTCATTTTTTTAAATTCACCGGAAAAAAAAAAAATGAATTTGACATTAATTGACATCCCTGCATGGTTTAGCTCAAAACCCCTCGCACTAAAAATAACAATCATAGCTAAACAATTCAAAGAAATGAAATTTATCCATTGATTTTCATATAAAGCGTACGGGAAACTTCCCTTACCTGGTCTTTACAAATACAATATCACATAATGGACAATCTGTCCAAAAGAACCCCAGAATACTCTCTGACTCTGGCCTGCACCTCTGACTAAAAGTCTCCCCAGTTTCTCTATGCCTAAACTGCACCTCATGATTAGATCGTTGGATCGCTATAAACTTTGCATCTAAAGAATACCGAATAGATAAGATGGGCCCCTCACTTATTGAATCAGATGTAGGAGCAACAAGAGGAGAAAAGGGTACAGTTTTCCATGAGAAGACCTAAGCAAAAGAGAAAGGAAGAGAAAAATAAAATACGACACCAATTAGTTCACATAGATTTTTTTTCTATGAAAAAAAGATTGAAATCTACTATACTTAATTTAAATATTTAATGATATAAAAAAAATTAAAAATGCAAGTACAAGTACTTCATTCAAATTTTTTCTTATTACCTGATCAGATGTTGGGGAGAGTATTAACTTATTTCCATCATCATAGAATAAACCCCTTGATCCAGGAACGTTGCATCGTAGGGGTGGATACTGAATATAAACATGTGACAAGGCACTAGATCTGTTCAAACCAACACTAGACTGTGAACTTGATGCTTTCCCAGACATCTCCCCTAGTCACCTTTTAACTTGGAGAAGGCAATGTATGGCAAATACTGCTGCGAACAATCCTAAAAGAAAGCTTATGCACTCAAAGTACACTGCAAAAAGTAGAAAATATCACATCAGTGGAATGGCGAATATGAGATCTGAAGGAGCATTAAAACCCTAGAAAAATAAAACAATAATGCAATCTATTTTGCAATATATAAATTAAAAACCTCTTTTCTGCTGCTTTCAACCACTGCCTCCAAACTTCACAGTTGGTGCTTGCAGTATTCAACATATGCCTCAACACAGTGATAATGCAGACTACAAAGTTAAACCTTTCCTTGCAGCTATTCAAGGAGCAAAAGAAAAAGGTTTTATGTAAAAAATTTCTTGAATAAACTTTCCAAAAGCCTTTTTTCCTCTTGTCACACTAGAACATATTTCTTTATCAGTTATAGAATACAATACCGTTTTCAGCATGCATGTCTTTAGGGCAAGAAATTCTTTCAAACACATATCACGCTCAACTTCTGGAACCTTGGCTGCAACACAACCCCCATATTCTTTCGCCTATCAAAAAGAAATATCTTGCAATAGTAAATCAAAAGGATTCGAAACACTTATATAGAGAAACTCCCGGTAACTTGTGTTTATAAAATTCAGAATAGAGAAATAAGCACAGACACTAATTAGTTCATTTATTACATACTGTACCCTTTTATAAGTTAGCTTTACAAACACTTTAGCAATATTCATTTTTCATGTTTTCATTCTTTTCCTACATAAACATTATCTATTCCAAATAGAGAAACATATTTCTGGATAACGATTTAAAGCTAATTAACAAACCTGGGCTGAACAATTCACTAAAATGCGCTTGAGGGTGGAAGTGGAGTTCCTTTCTTTCATGTCCAGAGTGCTATCAAAGAAATGTTTAATGAATAAACACAGTTATTACTAGCACAATGTAGCATGAAAATTCCATAACCCAGCTGATAATTATGAGGATACTTGCAAAAGGATTCTAATGCTAAGTGTCTTTTCTATTTGTAGGAAGGTATATTCCCTTATTTCACGACAATCATAAGCAAGATTGCACCCCCAAATCCATCATATCTTTGAGACTACCATATGTGTAGATTATGCTACAAAAGTATCAATAATTCAATCGCCACTTGAAATTAACGAGAGCTAATTGTGGATGACCATTAGAAGGGGCTGGCCCATGCTGCTGTGTTTTATCCAGTTTGAAGCAGGGGAGGGGTCCAGAGTGAGATTTTGGCAGGATCTATGGTGTGGAGGGAGCTCTCTAGTGATGTGTTTCCCTGAGTTATTCAAGATTAGTTGTGATAAGGAGGCTAGTGTGGCTGACCTTATGAAATTCACCAATGGGGTCCTTCATTAGGATGTGAATTTCATGAGAGCTGTGCAGGATTGAGAATTAGAGGACTTATCAAATTTTATGGATTCCATCAATGGGAAGTGGGGAGGATAAGATGTGTTGGATTCTAGTTAAGAAAAAGGGTTTCAAGTTTAGTGGTTACTATCAGGTCTTTCTTAATGCTAATGTACAGTCATTCCCTTGGAGAAGCATATGGAAGTCGAAGATCCTGTCCAGAGTTGCTTTAATTTTATGGACTGCTGCTTTGGGGAAATTTTTGACAACTGACAATTTCCAGAAGCGGCATGATTGGATTTTGGATTGGTTCAATATGTGTAAATGTAATGAGGAATCAATTGACCATCTATTACTCCATTGCCCTACTGCTACTGATTTATGGTCTATGATGTTCGGGTTGTTTGGAGTTTGTTGGGTGATACTGAAGACTGTTGTCGAGTTACTAGCTTGTTGGCAAGGGCGATTTCACCATCATCAGAATGGTAATATTTGGTTGGCTGTCCCTCACTATTAGATATGGTGTATTTGGACATATGCCCATCGTAACGTGTCCTAATTTTTCAAGAATCATAGTTTCACCGTGTGGGATACGTGTAATTTCTGTGTTCGTGTCCATGCTTCTTAGATCCCATGCTTGTATTACAAGCAAAGGTTTTCCAGAAAAGCAAATGATATGGTCCTTACAGACATAATGTGGAGGCTTTTAAGGATGATAGGGATACGAACCAAGGCTATGATTTTGATTGGTTCCCTTTTACTAAGAAGCTATAAACCCTCAAATAAAATTTGAAAAGAATGTAATAAGCAGCAATTTGACGATGTGGGAATTAACAAAAGAAATATGAAGTGAAATTTCATGGAATATCGAAATTCGATAGAAATGCAAATATTCAAAAACCCTAATTCATTCCTGAGCAAAATCTACACACACGCACGCACGCACACGTGATCGGCAATGAGAAATGAATTTTCAAAGTATGATTCTGAGAAATACCTGATGAATTGACCATCGGAGGGATCGCTGTGTGTACGGAGAGAGCAAAAGCAAGCAAAGCGAGAGTGAAAGAAGAAGAAGATGATGATGAAGAATTTCAGCAACTTAACAGTCTTGAGTCTTGTTTGGATTTGATTTGCTGATTTTTTTTCATTCACCGCTGCGCAAAACGGGTTCGAGTTTGAGGTTGAGCTCGACGAACTGAACTGCCACGTCATTTTTTTCTCGGTCTTTTTATGTGGGCCCTTTTTAGATCGATTGACAGGCCTACTCGAGTATGGCCCAATTGGTTTTTGTTGAGGGTTTGGGCCATTTGGGGATTTGTTGCTGTTGCTAGATAAACAAGCCTGGCTTCATGCTAATTTTCATTTTAGAGCATTCACAAACCTTCAGTTAAAACCCAAAAATATACATTTTTGCTCGAGTGACTTTTTACAAGATGAGAGGGGTAATCGTAATTCTACCACAACAACATTTTTCGCTATAAATTTCACAATGGCTGAGTTGATGAGTTATTATATATTCTCATATAAGTTTGCTATTGACGCTACTTTATTATTTATCATTAACAACTATCATTTCAATTTTGGTGATTGTGAATTATATTGTAACTCTAGACTTATTGGAAATGAGTAATAGTAAATCTTTCATCTGCCCTTTTATGAATCAGATTCTCATGCAATACATAGGTACTCATTCCTCTAAAAAAAACATTAACTTTTTAAAAAAATTTAATTTGAAGGTTTAAATTAAAAGTAACTTTTTTAATTTTCAATCACAACGCAGTTGCAGCTGTTCTCGCCTGATCTTAATCCTCTTTTATTGGTTTATTTAACCTCACCTTTACCAAAATCATTAATCAATCGGACGAATTAAAGGGAGTTCCCACTACTTGTGGTGGTCTTGCTAGGTCGTGCAGATTGTCAAAGTTCAAGAGGTTTGTGATGACTTTGAAAGAAAAATAAAAAACATGATAATGAAATGTTAAAGAACTATAATTTTTATAGAGTAGTGATAAATGATGGGATGTGGGGTTATTTTTTTTGTATTTTAAAAGTAGATAGTTAAAATAGAAAGAAATAATAGTTTTTTTTAATTTTTAAAAAAAAAAAAAAAAAAGGCTAAACTTTATGTAGGGCCCTTGGGCCCAGAAGTTCATTATTTATCCATATATTGGGCCTATGGCCTAAGCCGAGAACAAGGATCTGTCCGAGGAAGAGATGTCTTCATTAGAGGAGACTGCGCTAATAAATAAAAGATGGGGTTTGGTCATGATAGCTCAAAAGAGCTCGCCGAGGATGAAAGAGTCCTCGGCTAGACAAAGCCGAGGACCTAAAAAATAGTTTATCAGCATTGATTACAATCCCGGAAATTTAGTTGAAGCAGACAGACATTGCAGAGACATCAGATAGGGAGGAGTCCCAAAATATCTTAAAAGAAAGCTGCTACCTCCACATTAAATGCACTGCAGTTAACTCTCTGACCACATTAATGTGGAGAGGATGGTTGAACAATAGTTTTTAGCCTTACAACTACTACATGAGGACTTATAAGAAGTGTTGATGGGACAAGTATCTAGAGGAACCATCTAGAGTGCACGTGAAAGTTGGAAATGGGAGGAGAAGACGATATAAAAGGAGAAAGAGGGAGTAGGACAAGGGGATCGAAAAAAGGGGAAAGAAAAGAGAGAAACAAAATAGCATTCCAGAATCAAACTTGTAATTGGAATTATGAGTAATATAAAAGAACAAACCTTCTCGGACTTTGCCGAGAATGATTTTTTCAATAAAACCGTTTTTTCTTTTCATTCTCTTATCATCCGAATCCTTCCTAGTGTTCGTTTGATTAACTAAAACCCAATTTTTCAACACACTGTCTACAAATTTATTGTTTATTTATTTTTTGGGCCTAAGTCCATCCACATAGTGGGCTGGGAACTCAAATCTAGTCCTTACACTTTACATAACTAAATGTATATGCTATTTATTTTTGCTGACTTATTTTTGCTAAAAACTAAAAACACTGTAGCAAAATAATTTTTAAATATGTGAATAATGTCATGGAACCAATTTTTAATGAAAAAGTTACTGAAAAGTAAAGTTTGTGAGACTCGTGAACAGTGCACGGGTACACTATTCACAGGAGAATAGTCAAAAGTTGCAGCTTAAAAAAAAAAAAAAAAAAAAAGAGAGAGAGAGAGAGAGAGAGAGAGAGAGAGAGAGAGAGAGAGAAAACATGCAAGTGCTAAACGAAGACGCCAATAAGTCGGATCCAAATGGGCAATTAGTGTTATATTTTTTTTCTTTTTAAGTTGTATTAAGAAATTAGCGTGGATTTTATATTTTCATTGATAGTTTCTTTATGTAAATCAAACTTAAATGGATGGATTAGAATTTACTATCTATGATATGATAGTCAGTAAATTTTAGTTAGTTCAATTGATAAAATTTATTGTCGTCAAATAAGAGATTTGAAATTTGAATTCCATCTGCAAGAAAAACTAATTAATGTTTTGACATAATGATAAAAAGTAACATCATAAAGCTAAAAAATAATCATCATAAATCAAACACTATAAATCAATTGAAAATCTATCCAATTTATAACAAATATATATGGTAGTTGGTTAAAACTTACAAGTCATTAAAAAAAAAACATTTTTTATTCATTTGATCATTTTATTTACCTTTTGAGATGTGGCATCACAATTCATAATAGAACATTATTGGAGAAACACAATGATCATAGAAGAAGTTTCTTTTCGCTTGTAAGTTGTAAGTCAGTTGTGAGTTCTACGCAATTCATTCAAGATAGAGTTCTCTTCAATGTTTACCCAAAAAAAAAAGTTCTCTTCAATGAGAGCATTAACTGTGTTTTAAAGGCTATTTAAATGTAGATTGGGATAGATTTCAATAACTAAATTTTTGATGAGTTGGTCTAACTTTTTTTTTATTGACATGATGAAATGATTTCAATATATGATGGTCACTCAATGATAACTACTATATTATTTATCATAAAATTAAGATTTTCTTTTTTTTAGACAATATTTGAATTTAATTCTTCTTCTTTTTTTGTGAGAAGAAAGTCAATTATTCAATAATATAAAACTTTATTAATTGATTAGAACCGACGTATCTTATTAATATATATATATATATATATTTTGCTGAATAACTATTAATCTTATTAATATATGATATCATAACAATGTGTTCTCCCTATCAAAAATATAATAATGTACATTATATTTCTTGAACATTAACGTTACAGCACGTGTTGCCCCAACCGTTGAGATGGGTGCCCAAAATCAATCCAACGATCAAAATTAACTGACCTCTACATATAATATCCACTACGAAGTACGAACTCCATCGGAGTTCAATTCTTAATTAGACGAGTCTGGCATTTATAAAGACTTCAACCGCTTTTAGCTGTTGGATCGGTTGTCAATGGTCATCAATGTAACCTACATAAAAGAGACGAACCTTTTGTTCTAAAAGAAAAAGAAAAAATGTCAAAAGTTTAATGAGAAACTGACACAATTTCAGCCATGCATTAATCATGGATTAAACATGCCAACCACCATTGAATATAAGGCCGGTCTATATCAAGTATTTCTTGTTTTGACTTTCGATCAGTAATGGTTTCCTCTCAAAAAAAAAAAAAAAAAAAAAAAAAAAAAAAAAAAAGAAAAAGGAAGAAGAAGATCAGCAATGGTTGATTACCATAGATAGAGCACTCGCATCTGTAATTTTCAAATTATTCTATTTTATCATCTTAAAAGTTATTTTATTTATTATATCATACCATTTTATAACATATCCAACATCTTAACTTTTATTTTCTCATACAACACATTAAAATAATATAAACAATAAAATAAAAATAATATAGAAATATATCTCATTTCTCTATCTAACCTCTGTTTCTTTTACTCTCTCTCTCTCTCTCAACCACCCACCACCACCACCACAACCACCGAGCTTCCCAGTCACAACACCTACCATTAAAAGTACCACAAAGAGCTAGCATTTGGTTATCTTGACCACCCAATCACGCCACCCACCACGACCTACAGCAACCCACTAATCAACCACAATTCAGCAAACCCAACCCAACAAAACCTACTGCTCATTCAAACTCAAATCCATGACAACCTACCGATTAAACCCGAAACCCATCAAACCCAACAAACCACAACCAAACCCATCAACTATCGATTGAGCCCAAAACCCATCAAACCCACATCGCCACCAGACCACGCTGCCACCAACAAACCATAATCAAACCCACCAAATCCGAAACCCAACTAAACCCACGAACAACCCATAACTAAACCCATCAACCACTGATCAACCCATCAACAACCTAGAATAACCCAATCCTAAAACTCATAATAAGACCTACCAAATCACGCCATGCCGCCACCAGACCCACGTCAAACCCACAACCCATACCAAAAAAAACCACCATCGTGAGAGAGAGAGAGAGGGAGATGACAGATTGATGAAGAGAGAGACAAAGGCAGATATTTAAAGTAAGGAATAAAAAATATTATATCGGTTTGCAATTGTGCTACAGTACCATCACAAATTTGTGATGGTACTGTAACACAATTGCAAATTTTTTTAGAATTGCAAGTCCGGGTAACGTGAGTTTTAAAGGGTTTGATGCTAAAATTCCTCAACACATTTACAATACCCAATGTGAATAATCTTATAACTTATAATTTTGTATTGTGTTCCACCCGAAACAGTTAAAATTTTCTATTTCAATTAGTTATTTAGTACAAATTACTCTCTTTGTTTCATTTTGTTCCAAATTTTAACTCACTTCGCTCCATTTCACCTTATATGGTGATTTTTGAAGGTACATAAACAAATCATTATTTTTTCTTAAAAACTTTTTTTTTTTAATTACTTCACTCGCATATGGCATTTTCTTAGTATTTTATTTTAATAATTTTTGTTCTTGTTTACTTTGCTCACATATGACATGGTTTTTTTCTTCATTAATATTTTTTTTTTCTTTCTATGTATATATGACATGTTATATATTTATATTTTGTAATAATTATATATATTTTTTAAGAGAGTTTCAACCTATGACGTTCGCTCATAATAACAGTTCTTTATCATCAAACTAAGATACCAATCCGTTTTTTTGTATAGGCAGGGATTAAACTTCAGATCTCTTATTTAATTATTAAAGACTTTATCAGTTGAGCTAACAGAAACCTACTTGTAATAATTATGTTAAGAATGCACATTATTTAATTTTGAATTAATAATTTGATTGGTATAATATCATATAAATATATAAAGTTTTAGCAGTAATCTTGAAAGGGTTTTACTAATGTATGCTCTAAAGACATACATTAATAAACAATTTTTGAAAATTTTTTATGAAAAATTAAAAAAATAATTAACTGTTTTGACACTTTTTTAATTCTCTATAAAAACCTTTTTAAAATAGATGCTTAATATATGTTCTAAGAGCATACATTAATCTTACCTATCTTGAAATGGTAAGTTGAAATAGTCTATATCAAAATGTTTCCAATAAACAAACTAAAACGGATAGGAAATGATATTCAGAACATTGCCGATTATTATGCACTTGTTTTGTGAGGGTACACGAGTTTTCTCGCTATGGTCCACTGGAATAAGTAATCATTTATCTTCAGGCAAGTAAAAACTCAGTAATAATTCTAAAAACTGTGTTGTTGGCATTTTGTTGTAATGTCGCTATTATATAATTTAAAAGGTTGTAATAAGGACCCCCACCACTCAACCTCTTCTCTCTCTCTCTCACACACACATAATGAGCAATGATGCTTATTGCATGCTTGAATTTATCCAACCACTCCTAATAAACTTTGAATTAAGCAATACTTTAAGTCTCTGTCGGCAAATACTGTGATGATGTAAGGCTATCTGTTTGATTGGGCTGTACTACTAGCAATCATTTATTTATTTTTTTTAACTAGGAAAAAAAAGTCAGCTTCTATTCCAGCAAATTCTGATGATGTATTCACTCTATTCAGTATTCATTGGTCAAAGATGATAATTCCATAAGAACTTACGGTGTGTTTAGATTAGTGTTTTTCATTTATTTAGTATTTTAGTTTATTTGGAGTTTTTAAAACTTTATTAAAAAAAGCTGTGATTTCTTAGATATTAAAATAGAACTAATTGACCGGATCAAAATTTTAATTGAATTTTGCATGTCACGGATGCCTGGCTAAAGGTGGCGGCGGCTGGGTGTGTCCTCGTAAGTCGTAACTAAAAAAACAAGTATTTTGTCATATAAAAGTAGCAGAGTGAGATATGCCAATGTGATTCTTTTTAGTAAATTATTAGTATAAGAAATGTTTATTAAAAACATAACCGGAATGTATGTAATACCTACGAGTGGAGAAGCAGGACTGTGATTGCCATTAGATGGCATCTTCAATAGATTAAGTAAATTTTTGTACTGTTTAAAAAATTAATAGTGACTTTTATTTTTTAACTATCTATTTTTTCAAATATATTTTTTAACACATTCTCTATCCCATTCTTTATCTTATTTAAATATTATTTTTTAATTCATTATTTATTCTTTTTTTAACAACTACATATCTTTCAATATTTTTTTATTCAATACCTGATTATTATAATAGAAAAAAAAAATATTTGAAGAATGAACAGTAACCTATCAAACTTAATAAGCTACTGTTCATGAGTGAAAAAAAATTCCGGTTATAGAGAGTCCATTGGAGACCTATTTTGTAAATTTACTCTCTACAGTAAAGAAGATTTTTTGTTTAGCTCTCCTATTGGAGATGCTCTAAATAGCATGCTTTTCATATATGGCCATGGATGGTGATGGATGTTAAGGTCATTGACCAAGAAGAAACCTCTCTATCTCTCTCTCATAAAATATTATACATTTTGAGAGGGGTTGGGGGACTGAAATATTGAGGATTTTTTTTTTTGGGGTCAAGTATTGGTGAGGATGGTTGTTAAGCATGGTTAATTTTGTGACAGCAACTAATGAATTAGTGCGGAAAAGGGTTAATAGTTTGAGACTAAATATATATGTATATATATTTTTGTTGCAAGTATGTTACAAAGGGTTTCATTTATACTATAATGTTTAAAATTGAAAGAGATGTTTCAAGTTTCAACTCTAAATTATCGCTTTAATACCCCTAATTATGTGATGCAAGTGCAACCTCATCAATAAAGGACGTTGAAGCAAAAAATAAATAAATAAAATAAATTGGGTCATCATATTAATCTCATCCCAATTAATAAGTAAGAAAGGTGGACAAACCCAAAAATAAATAAAAGAGAATAGAAAGGAACGGAGATGCTTCTGGCTCATATTTCATATTTTTAATTAGGCCTATACACTGATACACATGGTTTATTAGATTCCAACTGATTGGAAAGAAAACAAAAGGCAAAGTATCCAAGACAAAAGGAATCCTTTCGTTACAATGACTCAATGAGTGGTTGGTGGACAGCTTTCTCCTTCGGTGGGAGTAGAGTAGACAGAGCAATATGCTGGAAAGGTTACCTAGAAACCCATAAAGAACTCGAGAGAGAGAGTATTTTGTGACCTCTCGCAGCATGGAACTTCTGTGGCAGTAAAGTCAAATCTAAAATCTTGAGACATTCCGTTTTAGATTGTTGTAGGAAATAAAGATCTAAATAGTATAGTTTTTTTTAATGAATAACTTTAATTGAAAGGACATTTAATATTTGAAACTTTTTAAAGTAAAGTAAAAAAAAAATTACTTTGAATTTCTTAAACCAGTTTGGTAACTAAATTGAAAAAAATAAATAGATGTAAAAAAATGATAAATGAAGAAAAAAAAATGCTTTGTACTTGTTTTTTCCTAAACCTGTTTAATTCAATTAATTATCAATATTTTAGTTTAATTATTATTATTGTTGTTGTGATAAAATATAACTTACATAAGGTCCATATCATCTACTATCAGCTCGGATAAACAATATTTGTAGAAGATACCATATTTTGTACATAGAGATGACAAAATCGCTTTGCCTCGCTTAACACGCTCTGTCCCATAAGGGTCAAAGTTGATATGTGCACTTATTTCAAGGTGACAACTCATTTTTTCGCCATAACATTGAATTAGTGGCATATTTTCGAGCCCATGTTTATGTTGGCTGACATGGTGGCATTCATGAGCTATATCTTGGGATGCTATTACTTGCTTCTTACTTTCCTTAATGATATCTCAATATTTTTTTGCTTATAAATTTCTTAATTGAATCTTGTCGTCTCTCTTACCCTAAATGATCCATAAATTGAAACCTTCATCATGGTTAGTTTGTTTTTAATACTTTGTTCTTGCTTTTTTATTCAACATATAAACACAAAAACGATAATAATAAAATTATTGTTGTTATTACTTATTAGTGTTTTTACTCTTTATTTTTTCTTTTAAAAGGGGATATAATGGTAATATTATTATAAAATAATTCATTTTTATTTATTTTCATAGTACTCCCAAACAAGGCTACTTACATTTTGTTTTTTCATTTTCTTTTCTTATAGGACATCTAAACAAATTATTTTGGTCCCATTCCATTCCATTTATTTATTTTTGGATAAATAACCCAGTTTAATAAGAGAAAAATGGATCTAAATTCACATGCGGTATTATATGGGTTCATCAAAATCAAACTCTTAAAGTAAAAAGATCAATCAAATCTAATAGGGAAGAAAAGTAAAATGAACCCAATGTTGACATACAATCAAACAAAGATTTGAAAAATAGCAACTTTAAATCGAGAATAGTCCATTCATGACATCACTCAAAACTTCAAGCATTTAGTTCCCACCAAATAAACCATATAAAAAAATGAGGCATAACTTTCCAAATTTTTATATACCAAACCAATCTTACCAACAAGCTAACATATCCATAACACTCTTCGACATAACTTATTGAACTTCAATTAAGCTGAATACCATAGGCTACAACTCTCTAGCTTTAGGACATCAATTAAGTTGAATACCATAGGCTACAACTCTCTAGCTTTAGGACAATAAAGAACTAAACAATCTTCAATCTCCCCACTACATTTGCCCATTTAACACCAATCTATCATGGTAGTATGCCTCTTCTGTAAATTATCAATTGTTAGGATTTTCCCTAAAGCCGTCGTGGTCCAAGAAAAGAAATGACTCTAGTTGACACCTTAGTCCTCCAAATACATTTTCAAGGAAAAGTCATGGCATATTAGAAGAACGATAATAACATCTAACCTCAAAGCCTTACCTTACCTGGCTTTCAAAAAAAGAATATCATCCCCACTCCCTCTCATTAGGTTTGTTTAAAGTAAATCCATAAAGGCAAACAAAGACTCCAAGTCTTGAATAGATATTGACAAATTCATATCCCAATGACGAATGCCATTACAAAACTTAATAAGATCCACTACTAAAAGCTTCCTTAAGTAATGCAAAACAATTTCAAGTATACCTCTGTTAAATTACTAATTCTCCTAAAAACTTAAACTATTAGGATATGGTAAATTTAATCATTTAACCTCATACTTCTAACATTCCCTCTCACATGTGGGTCGAAACTACCTTTAATTGGTGAGGCCCAACACATGGGAATTTAAATGGGAGGTAGAGTGGAGGAGATGAGGATCGAACTCAGGATTTCATACTCTGATATTATGTTAAATTACCGATTATTCCAAAAGCTTAGTATTATGAGAGCAGGAGATCCTAAATTCAATTTCTATCTTTACTCTACCTCCCATTTAAAATATTGAATTCCCACTTGTTGGGCCCTAACTTATTAAGAGGAAGTTTACGCCCACAAGTGAGGGGGAGTGTTAGAATTATAGTTAAGTGATTAAATTCACAATTTCCTAAAAGTTTAAGCTTTTGGGACAATCAATAGTTTAACAATCTCTTCCAATATATAGTCGTCAGACCCAAAATTTAACTTTGGTTATACTAAAGATACCATGAAATAGATGCCCACTCTAGCCTTATAAATTTTTATAAACTAGTGCCATATAGGCCGTGCAAAAAATTGGTGCCCTAATTGCTTCATGCCTTCATGCACTCCCATACTTCACCATTATTACCCTTCTCCATCGCATCTATAACTCTTTTTTTGTTTTGAAATTAATGTTTTTCAAATGAGTCATTTTCAAAAAATAATTTTTGGAAAACTATCTCATTATTTTATGTTTGGTAATATTTTTTGAAAAAAATTAGGACAAAGTTTAGCTACAAACTTGGTTGTAGCCTAAGGCTACAACATTACTCAATATGTTTTTATTGGAAGTGAATTTTGACAAATCCACCGTTCGTTTACATCTTCTTCTTATATACTCCATGCTTGCAAAATTTCTAAAAAATTAAAGATCAATAGCTATGTTATCAATAAATTGTTTAAATTGCAAATTTTTTTAGTTTAAAATTATACATAAAATATAAACTTATAGATCATATAGTAAATAATATTTGATTGACATAAAATTTAACATGTGTATTATGAGCATAAAGAACATACAATTCAACGATTAGATTTTCAAAATATATAGTAATATTTATTTTATTGAGTTAGTTTGTAAATTTATGCTACAACCAATTTTATAACTAAATTTTGTCCAAAAAATTATATTATTTTCCTATATTTGGTAGTATTTTTTTAAAAACAATATCATTTTCCTATATTTGATAGCGTCCTTAAAAATAAGATATTGTTGTTTTCAATAGTTTCTATATAATTTCATTTATTTTACGTGACATGATATAGAGTTATTTCTAGAATTTTTTTGTGAGAAAATAATCTTTTAAAAAAAGTTATATTTTTAATAGGATTTTTCGTTGACCAAATATAATTTTCTTTTGGCATTTGTTTTGATGCTAACAAACATAGAAAACCGCAAAAATTATATTTACAAAATATTTTCCATTGAAACAAATAGAGCATTTGTACCAAACCTCCACAATGACTTCACCAATGGAGCTTGATTAAATCACCTCAGATTTTAATGGTCAACCCCTCATTTTGAAGAGGTGCACAAATCTTGGTCCAATTGATCGAATGGAATTTGGACTTCTCACCTAATCTACTCAACAAAAACTCTCTATGTAACTTTTCAATATGTTTAGCCGCATTAGTTAGAATAGGAAAAAAGAAAGAAAATAGATAGGCAAGTTTAATAGAGTAATTTTAATGAACATAATTTTATCTCATTTGGATGAATAAAGCCGTTTCTATCCCACAATTTTCTTTCTGTCTTCTTCATAATCGTGTTTTAGATTGTCTTCTGAGTGAATTTGCAAGTCTTTTTTCCATCTTTTGCATAAATAAGGTGTGAATGTGAAGTTGTTTTGCAAGGGTTAAATGGTGACTCTAATCGATGGAAGATGGGATTTAGTCGTTCACTCGTTGGTGAGGCAATGACTTTGGGTTTCTAAGGCGAGCCAAATTGTCTTTGTTTGGCTTTGATATATATATATATATATATATATATATATATATAAATATATATAAAAGTTAATTAAAGTTCAGAGAAAATTAAATTAGAATCCAAATTGAATTAGATTTGGATTATTGAGAGTAAAAATCAAATAGTCGAAATTCAATTGGATTTTAATTAGAGTCCAATTTTGTGTCACATGTCTATAAATTTTTTTAAAATTTTGTGGCAAGTAAATTATTAAGTGTAAAAACCGAAGAGTCTAAATCCAATATATAAATAAATAATGAGAAGCCATTATATATTTTAGAAATTTATGGTTTAAAAAATGTGTAAGCTAATATCATATATAATTTCAACATCTTCTAAAAAAAATGTATAATTTGAACTGTATAATTGTGATTATTTTTAATTATATATGTGCATATGCACATGGTTACACACTAGTAATTGTATAATGGAATTGATAAACTTATTTTTGATTTAGAAAATTGGTTAGTTTAATGGTGGTACAAGTGATTCTCAACATGACTTTGTTTTTCACAATTTGTGGGTTTTAAAAATCAAATTGATAGTATCACCATGCACCCTTAGAGTGATTATTACTTCACAAATACAAAGTTCTTATGGGATTGGAGAGCAAGAGTCGGGATTAAATCTCTAAGATGAAGTTTTACATATATATACATTTAGATTAAGTTAGAATATAATTTATATTTTGTATTTAAAAAAAAAAATCAAATCGATAGTTGGTTTATAATTAATATATATTTTAAAAACCGGTATAGTCAAAGAACCGATTTATGCCACGATTTTCGGTTCAACTAGGTTTTTAACTTGTTTTTGATCATTTTTGAGTGATTTTACCAATTTAGATTGGTGCCGGTCTCTGGTTGAACCGACTGATTTGGTCAAAATTAAAAACATTGGATTAATCCCATTTGATGGACCGGTTCAATATTAAAAACCATGAGTAATTATATTTCTTATATATATATATATATTATATTTTTAAAATAAAAGTAGTCAATTAAAATAAAGAATACCCGATCCCCCACTCACTTCAAAATAGTAATGCACTCCCGTTTACACGTTTGAGATGATGATGGATCTACTATATTCTCTTTTTTTTTTTTGAAAGGGAAAAAAAGAAAAAGAAAAAAAAAGTAGATCCATCATCATCTCAAACGTGTAAACGGGAGTGCATTACTATATTCATGATGATTGATCCCACGAATACATAAAAGAATAAAGACAGAGCGTGACAACCGTCAAAACCCGTACGCATCATCCGTTATCAACTTCTTTACCGGGTCCAAAATCAACAGCTAGATGTTAAAGTAAATTTCTGACCTTCTTCGTAGGATATTTTTTATTTTATTTTTTTTCCATCGCTGTCTCTCTCCCTTTTGCTTTTTCTAAAATCTGACCATGAATTTTCGCTAAAAAACTATTCTATCCTTTTGTGGACACGTAGCACACTCCTATTAGCCTTGCTCCTCTTGTTCGTGTCTCCTACCTCATCACACGCAACTCCTGTGACTTTGTCCGCTCGGTATCACGACTCTGCAGTTTGCTTGCCCGTTACAATTGCCATCATTTTATTTTTTTCCCAGTAAATTTTACTATTATTTTCTCATCTTTGAAAAATTTTACCCATTATTTAAATAGTTAAATTTATTGTTTTTGAAAATTTTTACCCACCACTACTTGGGCCTGTATGATATATCCATAGTTGGCTACTGGATTTGAATTCTAAGATTGCGTTGAGAAATAATAAAATTTAGTTACAAAATAAGTTATAACTTTAGGTTACAACTTTATTTAATATATTTTTATTGGAAGTAAATTTTGACAAATTTACCATTAGATTGCATCTTATTTTTATATTCTCCATATTTACAAAATTTTTATAAAATTAAAAATCAATAGCTATGTTATTAATAAATTGTTTAAATTGTAAGTTTTTGTAATTTAAAATTATGTATAAATAATAAACTTATAGATCATATAGTAAATAATATCTGATTGATACAAAATTTGACATGTGTATTAAGCGTGTAAAGAATATGTAATTTAACGGTTAAATTTTCAAAATATGCACTAATGCTTATTTTATTGAATAAGGTTGTAGTTTTAGACTATAATTAATTTTGTAGTTAAATTTTGTCATTTGAGAAAAAGTTAGCTTATTATACTTTTTAGTTTTTTTTTCCTTCCTAAAGTGGGTCATATTGCTTCAAAAGTCAACTTTTATTTATTTTTTCCTATATACTTTCAACAAAATATTTTCAATTTCAGCAAAATAAATGGTCCTCAAACAGATTTAAATACTCATTTCACTTGAACATATTTATTTTCTTATTATTACTTTTTATTAATAATATGCTAAAATATATTTGCACTGGAATAAGTCGTACGTAAACAGACACTAAAGATGACTACAAAATGACTCTTTTGCAAGAAAGTGTCCAATTGAATTACAAAACTATTGATGACGGCTGCTACAATAATTATAAAATTTGTTGTAAAAAAAGAGTTGGGTATTTGGTATTTGGTATTTACCTCCAAAAAAACAGAAAAAAGTAGAAGTAAAAGTAAAAGCAAGCGTTGTGGGAAAGTTTACACATTCCCAACCACTGAGGGCGGCAGCATCTTGTAGTAATTGTTTATGTATGCACTGCACTAATGCACTTTTCTCAGTTTTTCTGTACATAATGTATGTATGCGCTTTCTAATAAAGGTAGGATTGAAAATGCGTTTAGCCTTTGCCCTTTGATTGAGGGCAGCGCATCGCTTCCAAGGCAAGCAAGAAAAGCGAACTCAGTTAAAAACAATTAAAAATTTGCCTCCTCCTCCTCCTAATTAGCACACTCGCTTTGCTGCTGACTCTTTAGATCTGTCTCTCCAAGCTCGAAGAAGATCTCTGTATTCTATTTTTCTATACTGTATATAAAAACCTCACTCTCTCTACACCATTACGTAATGCTCGCTCCATTTATTCAAGGTAATCTTCATTTTTTTTCTCTCTCTCTCTGTTTGGTTCCCGAGAAAATGTAGGAGGAAAAAGAAAGAAAATAAAAGGGAAAGTGGATTCTGGATTCTTGTTTATTGATGCTTGCATGTTTCAAACTCTCTGTTTACAAGCTTAACTATGGAATTACTTGTATCAAGCTCTGTTGAATGCAATTTTGGTCGTAATTTAACACATCTTAAAAGAAGGTATTATAGTTTGAATTTGTTTGTTTTTTTTTTCTTCTGATTCAGACACCTTTTCTCCTTCTGACTCTTGTTGTTTTCCTGCTTGATTCCAGAATTATTTTGCCTTTACTTTCTGTTTGGGTGCTGAGAAAATTGAGGAAAAAAAAAGCAGAATTTTAAGTTTTGTGTTTTCAAATTTCTAATGGTCACAACTTTATAAAAAATTGGAAAAGGTCAACTCTGAGTTATACATATATATATGTAGTATTTTCTCTTATTGGATTCTAAACAATGAAAACTTATACTCTAAGAATAAAAAAGGTATGGATAAATTCTATACTATTTTTATCCTACATTTTCTTGGTAAACAAACAATGAAGTAGATGATGCTCTATATATATAATACATGATGAACTCAAACTTCAAAAATGATAATATTTGGAAGAACTGAAATTTGGGCCTGTTCCTGATTGAATTCAAATTTTCTTTTTTTGGGAGTTCCGTTAAAGATTGACCTAAAGTGGCAATGGCGTCAAAACAAAAATCAAAATTGAAAAAATTGGGTTTGAGCAGCTCCAAAGCTGCTACTCCTTCATCTTCAACTACGTCATCTTCGAAACAGTATCTGGATACATCTATTGATGGTCAGAGCTCTCCTGCATCTTCATCCGCTCGAAGTAAGCCTCAGTACTTCTACTCAGAGAGCTTACCTGTGGAGGGAGAGAGATCCAAAGAAAATGTCACAGTTACAGTTCGGTTTCGTCCACTAAGGTGCATTTCACTTTTCCAAACTATATTTTATTGGTAATTTTCATTGATGAGTGCTTTAAGTTGATTTTGGTCTGTGTATGGACTAGTCAAAGGGAAATCCGTCAAGGAGAGGAAATTGCATGGTATGCAGATGGTGAAACTATTGTGCGGAGTGAGCATAACCCAACAATAGCTTATGCATATGGTAAAGTATCACATTTTTTTGCTATTTATAGATTTTGTACGGTGGGTGAAATTGATAACCTAAATTCCATTCTCTTAGGTTTTAATGTGTAGACATTTGAAAAAACTTAAATGGTCCTTGATAATTTTATTGCCTCATATTTAACTTCAGAAACATCCAATGCGGATGAAATTATATAGGCAAAAGAAAATACCAAAGAAATGCAATGCTGCATGTGGGAATAAGTAAACGTTTTAAACTTCCTTATGTCATGAAATTGTGAAATACATTTCCAATTTTTCTATTTCTTATTTTTTCTCTGATCATAGTGGTGAACAGCAAAATAAAATGTGTACGTGTGAAAATTCTAGGATTGTTTAGTTTTGGATTAATCAGCTATAGCATTTTAAACTTTGCTTTGTAATATTACCTCCTACATAATGATTCAACAGTTTGAGTTTGAAGAACTACAGCTTTTTTGGGCTGACTTTGTTTCAAGTTTATATGTTGGAAAAAAACAATCATTTGTAGTCAGTCAAAAACATAATTTTATACTTATTTTCCTATCCGTATTTTAATAATTTAGTACAACATGTTCTCTCTCTTTTCCTATCCGTATTTTTTTAAATATTATTTTTGGTCAATTATAATTATATAGTTCTTATTCAAGTTAATCCTTGATATAGTATTCTGTGTCTCAGTTCGTGGGTTTTATTTATTTATTTTTATTTCATGCTTCTAGATCGAGTCTTTGGCCCTACAACCACAACTCGTCATGTCTATGATGTTGCTGCACAGCATGTTATTAGTGGTGCTATGGAAGGCATCAATGGTAAATTGTTTAAATCCCTTGTAACAAATTTTTCATTATTTTCAGCTTGTCACAAATGTTCTAATATTTTATCCTAAATGTTATCATCATTATTGTTGCTATTGTTTTCTCAGTAGTGTCGTGGAGTGAGCATGGCCTTTTTACAATTGTACAGACTGGCCTTCACAAATACAGTTTTGAACTAATACTAGAAGTCTAGAACCCAAAAGATATAACAACTATGTGGGGTTAGCTTTGTGAAATACTGAAATACCTTTTGAAGTATGATTTATCAATATATGGATCCATTATGAGCTATCAGCCTGATCTAGATGCGGTTTAAAATGTAGTTTTGATTATTTTGAGGTACCTTTGATAAGCAACTCACACAACAGCCATATTTCAATTATTTTCATTCATGGTTCTTTTCCAACTAGATGAAATGAACAATCAAACATATTTTTGTATTTATTTCGTTGCTTCTCCATTCTCAATATTATTAATGCTTGTTTGGTACAACTTATTTCTTAGCTTTTGAAAATGGATTGTTTTAAAAGGTTGTACCTAGAGAAAATGGGGTTTTGAAAATCTTTGAA
This sequence comes from Quercus lobata, assembly GCF_001633185.2. Taxonomy (NCBI): domain Eukaryota; kingdom Viridiplantae; phylum Streptophyta; class Magnoliopsida; order Fagales; family Fagaceae; genus Quercus; species Quercus lobata. The sequence continues at coordinate 24,662,456 of NC_044910.1, read as the reverse complement.
AAAGTACGGTTTCAAACCGTTGAAACAAATGGTTCTAAGTTGTGATATGAATTATAGATGAAAAATTGAAGATCCTTGTCTGTTGTATTGGTCATGATAATTTCCATCCCTAGAGATGGTGTGTCAAAATAGGATGAGGCAATTTTAAGTTTTTCGTAAGATTTATTGTTAAAGAGGAGGATGTGTGATGTGGCCCTGGAAGATTGATTTATCCATTCAAAGCATCCACATAAATACAAAGGAACTGCACTCAAAACAGCACCAGTACCGTGATGACCAAAGCTCCCCTTCCAACAAGCCAACACATCAACGATACTTCGAGGCATAACCCACTGCACTTGAAATAAACTGAACCAGGGACCAAAGCTCATTAACATACTCACGATGGAGAAATAAATGATCAGCCATCTCACCAGCTTTCTTGCACATATAACACCAGTCAAATACATATACCCTCCAGCTATGAAGATAATCAATCGTGAGGATCTTACCCAATGCAGTGGACGAAGTAAAAAAAACTTAAAAGAGGAACCTTAACTCTCCAAATTCTCTTCCAAGATAAAGCACTGTAAAAAGATTTTACATCAAACAGACCGCTCTTATTTGGCTACCAACACAACTGGTCTTCAACATCTCTTTTGATCTTAGTGGAATAGAGAAGGTCCAGAAACATGATCATCTCCTCCAACTCCCAATCATGCAAAGGTTGTATAAGGTGGACATCCCAAAACATGGAACCATCATGCCAACAAAAATAATTAGCCATCATATTCCCCTTGTCATGTGCCATGCTAAACATAGCAGGGAAGAGATCCTTTAGAACCCCAGTACTGCACCACCTATCAAGCAAAAAGCAAACATGGGTTCCTTTTCTGACTTAAAAATAAATAACTTGGTAAACCAATTCCAACCTGCTCAGATATACTTCCATAAACAAACACCATACCCTCCTCTAACCTCCTTTGAACACCACCCACCCCAATCATAACCATATTTGCTTCCCACAACCTTCCTCCATAAAGTGTCCTTCTTTGTAGTAAAATGGCATAGCCGCTTACCCAATAGAGCTTGGTTAAACTGCCTCATCTGCCTGATACCTAAACCTCCCTTAACATTATCTTCTACAAATCTACACCCTAAATCTACAAATCCTCCTAAACCTTAACCCACCACAAACACACATAGACAAATCCTCAATTTGTCCTACGTCAATTTGGTATCAGAGCCAAAATCCTACTACAAGTTCTTTAATGAATTTACTCCACCAACTGAATTTCTCATTCAAGATGGTGGTCGCCACTAAGGAACTCAGTTCAAAGTTTTAAGCTTAGAAAAATTTGCAACAATTGACTTTAGCTTTGTAAGGGTGTGTTCCTAGAAGCAAAGCTAAAAGATTTGTCTACCATGCATGACACTTTGGATAAGCTGGCAGTTGTTATTTTGGAAAAATATCATGATAGAATGGCAGCTGATCAAGAACTTAGATATTCCTAATTAGACCCAAGTTTTTTCCCACCTTTGTTGGAAAACATTGCACTCGTTAGCAAGGTGAGTATAAGGCTAATCATGGAAAAGTTAAGACCAAGGAAGATATTGATAGTACTGCTATGGATCAATTCAAGAAGGATTATTATTTGAAAAGCCTTCCAAGTATTTTTTTTATCATTCCAAACAAATTTTATGATATGGTGGAAAAGAAAAATTTGTTATCCTTAATGTTTCCAAGGTGATTGAAGAATTGGTACAAGGTTCAATTTCAAAGGCTTTTATGCTTCAACACTTCAAAACTCAAGGCTGAGGTTTTTGCAATTGGGGGAGGATGCTGCAACCATGAAAGATTGATTTATTGTTACTTTGCAATTCACCCATTCAAGATTTATTTTATGGTTCCACATGGGAAGTCTAATTGAAGTTAAAGTCGTGTGGTTTTAAAGGTCTACATATATGTGTCCTAAGGTTGAATTGGGTTTTTATTCAACAAGTTATGTTCAATTTGTGTTTAAGGGAAAATCTGTAATTTCTGAAACCTCTTCGAATTAAAGGGTGTTTTGTTAGTTGAGTCAAGTCTAGAATTTCTTAAGAGATCCTAAGTATCTTAGGTTTTATTTTCTTTGAATCCAAGCTAGTCTTTTATTAGTAGTTACCTTATTAGGTTTTTAGTTTACTAGGCAAACTAGGAGTCCTATTATAAGAGTGAAATGGTTCCAATAGGGGAGGTTGATGATGTGCATGCCCTGGCTGAAATTTTGGGCTGCAAAGTTGGAAAGTTGCCTATGTCTTATCTTGGCATGCCTTTGGAGGCTTCACATAATTCCCTTCAATTTGGAATCCTATTTTGGAAAAATTTGAGCGGAGATTAGCCAGGTGGAAGAAGTTGTATTTGTCTAAGGGGGGTCGATTGATGTTACTCAAGAGTACACTATCTAGTCTTCCTACCTATTTTCTATCGTTATTCACAATTCCTACTCATGTGGCTAATAGAATTGAAAAGTTGCAAAGGGATTTTCTTTGGGGTGATAGCAAAACTCATTTGGTAGGATGGGATAAAGTTTGTGTGCCTATAGCCAATGGTGGTTTGGGGATAAGGAAAATTACTACTTTTAATAAGGCCTTATTGGGGAAATGGTTGTGGCGGTTTGGGAAGGAAGAGGATCGGTTATGGAGGAGGGTGGTAGATTCAAAATATGGGGAAGAATGGGGGGGCTGGACCTCAAAACTGGGTAGGGGAGTTCATGGGTGTGGTTTGTGGAGAGGTATTCGCATGGGATGGGAGGATTTTAGCAAAAATTGTCAATTTGTTGTTGGGTTGGGGAATAGAGTGAGGTTTTGGCAGGATGGGTGGTGTGGGGGTCAACCTTTTCACTTGGCTTTCCCAAGGTTGTATGGTATTGCCATTGATAAGGAGGTATCTGTTGAAGCTTCTTTGTCAAGGCAGGGGGAGAAGGATAGAAGAATTTGGGATGTTCGTTTTATTCGAGAATTTAATGATTGGGAGATGGATGAAGGGCTGCATTTTCTTTGTATTTTGGGAGCTAATACTCCTCCAATGGATGTGGGAGATCGGATGAGATGGAAGTTGAAGCTTAATGAGGATTTTGATATTCGGTCATATTATAACAAATTAAGGAATTCTCCTTCAATTGTCTTTCCTTGGAAAGCTATATGGAAAGTAAAGGCCCCTAGGCGAGTTTCCTTTTTTGTTTGGTGTGTAGCTTGGAATAAGATCCTAACGGGTGATAATCTAAGATTGAGGAGATTGGTTTTTGTGGACTGGTGCATTATGTGTCGACATTGTGGAGAGACGGTAGATCATTTACTTCTTCATTGTGAGATGGCTTATCGGTTATGGAGCTTTGTCTTTATAACTTTTGGCCTGTCTTGGGTTGTACCTAGTTCGATCCCAGATTTGCTTTTTGGCTGGTGGAATTAGTTGGGGAAGCACTCGTCTCAGATATGGAATTTAGTTCTGTTGTGCATCTTTTGGTGTATTTGGAAGGAACGGAATCGGCGGACTTTTGAGGATTTGGATAGTTCCGGTGATCAGATGCTTGCTTCTTTTAGTGGGACTCTTTTTGATTGGTCTCGGGCTTGGGGACTCACGACTAGTGATTCTCTCCCTTATTTCATTAGCTCTCTTTCTCTTTGTAATTAATCTGTGGATTGGTTTTTTTTTTTTTTTTTTTTTTTTTTTTTTCCTTCTTGTATTTTCTGGGTTTGTTGTATGTTCTTCATGCATAGAGTAGCCATTCGTATATATAACATTCTTACTTATCAAAATAAAAGAATGAGTCCTTATTTCCTATCAAAACCCTATATCTTTTTTTTTTTTTTTTTTTGGTAAACTGGAGAATGCATTAAACTAAAAAAGAGGAGCAGATACAACTGGGCCAGGACAAAGCCTGGAATGAAAGAGACCATAGAGGTCTGAAACATAACAGTTAAACAACCAGGGGGGAGGGGAAGAGAAATACAAAAAATCAGAGGCAAGCTTGGATCCTTGACGGGCAAGAGCATCTGCAACTGAGTTTGATTCTCGATAGCAGTGCTTCACTTTGACTTGAGGAAAACGGGAGATCAAAAGCCTGCAATCAGCCACTATAGCGGAGTTGGAAGCAGAGGAAGACCCTGAGTCATTCATCAGATCAGCGATGACTTTGGCATCCAAGTCTATTTCTAGAGCATTAATATGCAGCTCTGAACACATGACAAGGCCATCCCTAAGAGCCCAAAGTTCTGCTAAAAAGCTGGTAGTAAGACCAATTTGTCTGGCAAAGCCTTTAACCCACACACCTGCATCATCCCTAAGCACCCCGCCTCCCCCAGCAACCCCAGGATTCCCAACTGCAGAACCGTCCGTGTTCAACTTATACCAACCCCTATAGGGTCTTTCCCATCTAATCAACTTGGTCAACTTCGGCTTATGAAGGCTGTTACCTTGGGCACAAAAGAAAAATTCCATAGCGCTTTGGATGACTTCCTGATGCAGGGAAGAAGAGGGAGTACGGTTTTGGAAGATAACCTTGTTTCGGTGATTCCAAATAGACCAAATACCAAAAGAAAAAAGAATATGCCACGGAATAGAGAAGGAGCAGACCTTAGACCCGGTTCTGCAGTTGGATTCAAGCCAAGTTTGTAAGTCTTGAGAGAAGAAGGTAGAAGCAAGGCCAAGAGGATTTAGATTATGCCAAACAGTAGAAATTGCAGGGCAATCCCGAAGAAGATAAAGGATTGATTCTGAAGATTGGTGGCAGAGGGGGCAGGAAGAGTTAATCGGAATACCCCTTTTGGCAAGACATTCCCAAGTTGCAATACTTCTGTGTAAGCACATCCAGATGAAAGTCTGGATTTTAGGCAGAATGTTTAATTTCCAAATCCAACAACCATTAAAAGCAGGGACAAAATCCACCTGATTTGAAGCAATCTTATAAGCACTGGCAAGATTAAATTCCCCATTAGAGGTAGCAGCCCATATGAGTTTATCCTTCTCTTCTGAAACACGAGAATGAGGCATGGCCTTGATTTCCATATAAGTCTTTGCAGGCAGCTCCATAGAAATTTTGCACCAATTCCATCCAAATTCCGAAGCTATATCTCCAACTCTCAGTTCCTCCTCTTCCCTAGTGAGAGGACCATGGATAAGACCCCTTATCGGACCTTCAGAGGTCCACCTGTCAAACCAGAAGCTAATGTTACTGTCTCGACCCAAACTCCATCTAGTACCTTCCTTGAAAATATCGCTGCCTTTATAAAGAGCCTTCTAGGTAGAAGAGCTAGGAAGGGAGTTCACATTACTAGAGGAGAGTCTTCTACGAGATAAATATTTCTTTCTTAGGACTTGGGACCAGAGAGCATCACTCTCCTCATGAAATCTCCAGTTTAACTTGGAGAGATAGGCCATATTTCTACCCTTTGCCGTTTGAAGACCAAGGCCACCTTCAGCTTTAGATTTAGTGACTTTATCCCACCCCACCCAGTGCATTTTCCTCTTTGAGTCCGAGGAGCCCCAAAGGAAATTCCGGCTATATTTATCCAATTTGTCAAGAATTCTAGAAGGGAGAAGAATAGATTGCATAATATAAGAAGGGATCGAGCTAATGGAAGCTTGGATAAGAACTTGGCGACCAGCAAAGGACAAAAGGTTAGACTTCCACCCAGCTAGCTTCTGCTCAACACGGCTCAAAACAAAATTCAGATCTTGGTTCGAAGATCCCGCATGTCTGAGGGGAAACCCCAAATAACTGCCAAGATTAGAAGTGGAGCGAAACCCAAGGATATTGCTAAGACGACCTCTCTGCTCCTGGTTAACATTGGGGGAGAAGAAAACTTTGGATTTAGAAAAATTAACTCTCTGCCCAGACAGCGAACAAAATTCCTCAATAGCCTCTCTCACACTACCACAATTTTCCTCATTAGCTCTTGCAAAAAGAAGCAAATCATCAGCAAAAAACAAGTGAGAAAAGGTTGGACCACTAGAAGAGGCTTTGAGAGGGGTCCAAGTCTTTTGAGAGCATTTTTCCTCAATAATTCTGCCTAAAACTTCCATGCAAAGGATGAAAAGATAAGAAGACAGAGGATCACCTTGACGGATTCCTCTTGAGGGAAGAAAAGGATCAAGGGCTCCACCATTGACTAAGATGGAAGCTGTGGATGATGAGACACAGCTCATAATCAACTGAATCATCTCTAAGGGGAAGTTTGCTGCATGGAGAACATCCCGAATAAAAGACCATTCGAGTTTATCATAAGCTTTCTCAAGGTCAAAACCCTATATCACCACAACCAAATGTAGACAAATTCCCCTATTTGTCCTATGGCAATGAGGCAGTTCAACTCTTGCATGCTGAGATCCATGAGAAATTATGCAAACTAATGTGATTTAATGCATTTATGATTTATTCTTGGTGAAGCCATGCAAGGGCTTTTGTCTTAGTCGTTCATTGGTCCTTTGAAGATTTATAATCTATGAGGACTTGAAAATTCTCAGGGATTCCTGCTTCCCTATGAAGCTTTATTGTGCGCCTATTGGTTTTTTTTTTTTTGAAGCACATGTGCCTATTGGTTTTAATTTACTGAGGAAGGCTTATGGACCATGCTAATTTCAAGATGTTTGTTGGTGCTTGTCTAATGCTCCTTGGTGAATGTAGCTGTGTTTTCTACATGTCAGAAGTAGAATATTAGAAGCTAATAGTTTGATACAAGGGTAAAAGCAGGGATATTGAGTTTCTTTGACCATTTAAGTTTTTGTTGCATTGAGGGATCCACTAGTCTTTGGAAAATTATTCAAATTAGAGACTGACTTTATCCAATAATTGTTGATTCTTGATCTATGCAGTTTCCTTTTAAATTAGTCTTGTCTTGCATCTATTTTTTTTTTTTTTTTAAATGAGCCATGCTAATCCAAACTGCAGTGCTTGAGGACCTATGTAGTTGAACAACACATTGTTTGCTTCTGGGTACCTGTTGTGTTGTTGCTTAGGAACCCAAGGCTTTGCCTTGTCAACGCTGGACTACTACTACCTGCCAAGGTTTTAACGTGGGTGTTAGGGGGTCTGTTTAGGTAGGGTGACAAGTTGAGCACTCCAATCAAAATTATTAGGAGTTGCATTAAAAGCTAATGGATCAGTACTTTTCTGGTTGGCATTTTTATTGTTATCTACATTGTTGCTGTTGTGTAGCATACACTACAGTTTAATTGTTTACTATGCTCTCTTTTTTATCGCAGGTACAATTTTTGCTTATGGGGTGACAAGCAGTGGGAAGACCCACACCATGCATGTGAGATGATATATTTGTGCCCCTCCTTCCTTACACATTTGATATCTGAAATGCATTTGAAAATTTGTATTTCTTAAAGTGTTGATAATTGCAAGTGCTATTCAATGATATGCTGGTAGGTTAGACAATGTTGACTTGGTGCACTGTTATTCTTATTGTAGAACTGATTCATGACCTTCTCTATATAACACAAGAGTGAAAGTTGACTCCTTAGTAGCTTTAGCTTGTCATGTTGAAATGCTCTGTGATTTATTAATGTTCATATAGAATGGTGTTTGTGTAGAAAATCCAAAATATCTTGTGATAACTTTATAATTTCAAGATGCATTGTGGAGTTTCACCTTTGAAATTGCTATTCTATCATTCTATGTGCAAGGCATTTCTAGCATTACCTACATTTCTAATTCTTCTTATGTATCATATGATATTGCTGACAAGAAATTACTTATGGCTATTACCTTGATACTACCAAAGACACCCATACACACAGTTGGCTAAACAACAAAATTCGAATTTTCTTTTGGAAAAAAAAGAAGAAAAGAAAAGTAATTCCTTATGTTCATTACCTTTTCTTGATCTCTTCCACATTGGCAACCCCACATTGACGTGTTGGCTATCATCTTGATGCTTCCAAACATAACCATATGCATAGCATGAACTGGATAGGTTAATTTCTTCCAGTTTTTCACGTTATATTCTGTATGATATTGGTGATGGGTCAAGGGTGAAGTCTTGGAAAGACCGATGGTGTGGGGAGACATCTCTTGCAGTCACCTATCCTGAATTGTTTAGATTTTGCCGAGATAAGGAAGCAAGTGTGGTGGAGCCTATGAAGTCCACTAATGGAGTCATTTTCTGGGATGTAAGTTTCTTTAGGGGTGTTCATGCTCGGGAATTAGAGGCTGTGTCGAGCTTCATGGATACCATATATGGCGCTACAGTAAAGGGGTTTGGTGAGGATAAGATGTGTTGGAAACCAGATAGAAATAAGGGGTTCATGGTTAATAATTATTATTGTCTTCTAGTGGGCTCTAATGATTGTTATTTTCCATGGAAAAGTATTTGGAAGCAGAAGATCCCTTCGAGTGGCATTCTTTGTTTGGACTGCTGCTTTAGGTAAATGCTTGATGATTGACAATTTACGTAAAAGGATGGTTTAGATATTGGATTGGTGTTATATGTGTAAGAGTAATGGTGAATCGGTTGACCATTTATTTCTTCACTGTTCGGTTGCTATGGATTTCTGGTCTATGGTTTTGGGTTTATTTGGAGTAAGCTGGATTATGCCGCAGTCTGTTTTGGGGCTCCTAGCTTGCTGGCAAGATAGACTTGGTCGTCATAGAAATGGTCATATATGGTTAATTGTTCCCCATTGCTTAATGTGGTGTCTTTGGAGGGAAATGAATAGCAGGTGTTTTGAAAATAAAGAGAGATCCATACCAGACCTCAAGCTTTTTTTCTTTAGAACTTTATTAGATTGGTTGGCTACTTTACGAAACCAATCATTCTCTTCCTTTCTTGATTCTTGTAATTTTTGTTGACCCCCTGTACACTCCCTTTGCAATAGGGTGTCCCTTTTATGATATTAATAAAACTTATTACTTATCCAAAAAAAAAAAAAAATTGTCTGAAAAGATAAGTAGATACAATATGAGATTCTAGCATTCATTGAGGTTGGGGCACCTTCATTCAAGTTTTATTTTTCCATTAATTATACCTAATCAAGGCCAGCCTAAAGTATTGAATTTGACTTCTGGAGTAATAATTCTTGCTCTCAAGTAGTCAAGTTATATGGCTATTTATTTATTTTTGATTGGCAAGTTAAACACATACGGAGTGGGTCTTAAACCCACAACCTCACCTTTCACCTAAAATAAGATTATTTTTTAGTTTCCCATTTAAAAATGTCAATAATTTTGGTCATGTGTCTCTGGAAGGATATAAGTTCCAGTATGTATGTAAATAAAGTTGACATTGGAGGAAAGAAAAATCCGTGATATCATATTCTCCTAGATAATGAACTCATTTTGCTTTCAGGCCTTGGATTTAAGTGTGTTTAGTACCTCTATGTGCGTATCTAAAGAATGTTAGCTAATTTCATGCCTCATGATTTAAGCCATTATAAATTTTTAATACCATTTGCTAAGAATTTCTATTTTAGCCATATACAAAGGTTTGTTAGTGATTCCCTCCCCTTGTTCCTGAGTTCTCTCCTTGTTTGTAATTAAGTTCTTTGTTCTTTGTTCTCTTTTTATTTATTTATTTTTTCTTCTCTTCCTTGTAATTTTTTGGACTGCTTTGTGGTCATTTTGCATAAGGTAGCCTTTTCTATATACATCTTTCTTACTTATCCATATCCCAAAAAAAAAAAAAAAAAAAAAAAATTCAAATACATTCCAAACACCATACTTCTGCATGTCCATGTTGCATATGCATTTAGAAATTGCGAACAACATGCTTTTCTTGATCAAGTTGCCCATCCTTTTGTTAAAACCTTCTAATTTGTGTATGTTGCGCATTAACATGTATTCGCTGTATTGTGGTAGAATATATTAATAAGGAAAAATGAAGCAATGAGTTTCGATTTACAAATTTTATTTGTATGCTAATATGGTATACATACCACTTGCAGGGTGATCAGAGGTCCCCTGGAATTATACCACTGGCTGTGAAGGATGCTTTTGGCATTATCCAAGAGGTACTATGAAGGGGATATAGCCTCTCTGTAACTTCCACCTATACATTTTATTATTACAGAAACTAAAGATTCTGACATGTATATATACCCTAGACTCCAAACCGAGAGTTTCTTCTTCGGGTGTCGTACTTGGAGATCTATAACGAGGTGAGCGTCTTGACATTCTTTTTTTTTTTTTTCTAGATTAAATGGTCCTTGTTATTCATAAAACCTAGCCTGAATTATACTTTTTTAAGATGCATATATTTGATATACTTTAGCTTGGATTCTGTTTTTATTTTTCCAGTGACTTCACTATCCTTTAAGGTTTCTTTTATTTCAGGTTGTTAACGACTTGTTGAACCCAGCAGGGCAGAATTTAAGAATTAGAGAAGATGCTCAGGTACTTGTTAGTCATATTCTAATCCATTTTCTTGATGTTGTCTCCTTTGTTGATAACACTCACCAAGTAAAAGTGGTTATTGTCATTTTTTGATTGCTTCTATTGCTTAACTAATGTAGCAAAACAATGCTTGATAAAATTCATCTGTCATTGTAAAATAGAGATGGAAACCACATGGTATTTTTCATCTATAGCTTTAGGTACTGCTATAAAGTAGTATGGACAAAAGATTGTTTACCAAAATATGTTACTCTTTTATGTTGCAACATGGACGCCTTAACACTTGCCGGGGTCTTGTGGTAGGTGTACATAGATAAACACTTGTATGGTTGTCCCTTGTCATAGCCATCCTTTCTTTGTTTCTCTTTTGGTGTTAAACCGCTGAACTGTTTTGCATCCATTTATCTAAGGAAAAGGAAAACGAGAGACTTGAATTTAATCAAGTGTATTAAAGATGAAGATCATAGCCATCCTTTCTTTGTTTCTCTTTTGGTGTTAAACCGCTGAACTGTTTTGCATCCATTTATCTAAGGGAAAGGAAAATGAGAGACTTGAATTTAATCAGGTGTATTAAAGATGAAGATCAAAGAGTGTAAGTAAAGGAAGAGGAGATCAAGAGAGATGGAAGATTTGTTTTGATAAAGTTTTTAATGAAAGCCATACAAGAATTTGGAGCAAATTGAGCAATCCAACAGAGTATAGAAACTGCAGGTTAGTTTGAAGAATTAGGATGACAGAGGTAAACAGTGCTTTGAGGAGGAAAATGGGAAAAATTGTGGGACATGATGAAATTCCCATTGGATATTGGAAGTACTTGGGTGAAGTGGGTGTAGGGTGGTTGACAAATCTTTTCTATAAGATCTTCACTATTAACAAAATGCCTAGTGAATGGGGGGAAATAACTTTAATTCATAAATACAAGAACTAAGGAGACATTCAAAAATATACAAAAAGCTGTTGAATTAAGCTTATGAGTCATTTACTTTGGGAGGGAGTGACTGAAGATGGTAATCAACAATACCGAAGAATCAATTTAGTTTATGCTAGTGCAGCCTACCATGAAAGCTCTTTTCTAACATAAATTTCTCATGGGTAAATATAGAGAAGCCCATAAAATCTCCATGTGATTTTATTAACCGAGAGAAAGAGTACAATGAATACCTAGAAAGGTTATATGATGAGTTATAAAAAAGAAAGGAGTTCAATCTAAAGTATATTGAGGTGATTTAGGATATTTATGCTGGAGATGTAAGTAGGGCGTGAATGAGTGGAAGCATCAAAAGTGAGTTTCCTATCACAATTGGTTTCAATCAACAAAGTCCATATCTCTTTGCACTGGTTATGGGTGAGTTTACTAGATTGGTTGAAGATGAATTCACTTGGTGTATGTTTTTTGTAGACAATATAGTTTTAGTGGATGAAACTAGACATCAAGTCAACACCAAGTTGAAAATTTGGATGCATGCTTTAGAATGTAAAGGCTATAGGTGAAGTAAGACTAAAATAGAGAATATGGAGTGTAAGTTTAGTAAAAATATTAACAAAGACAAACTGGTTGTACAGCAATGGAAGATTAATTTGTTACTATTTCATAAATTCATTTATTCAAGACTTATTTTGTGGGGCTCACGCATGAAGTCCAATTGAAGTGCAAGTTGTGTGGTTTAAAGGTATTATTATGTGTCATAGGGTTATTTGGATTTTTATTTAATAAGTTATGGTCGATTTTATATTCAAGGGAAAATTTTTAAATATCTAAAATTCTTATGAATTAAGGGTACTTTGGTTGTTTAGTTGAGTCTAGAATATTCTAGGAGATCCTAAGTATCTTAGGCTTTATTTTCTTTGAGTCCAATTAAGTCTTTCATTCGGTTCTTAATTTTCTAGTTAGGCTAAGAATCCTAATAGTACTAGTACAAGAAAGTGTCCTTATATATAATTGGGCCCAATGTATTCAAAGAGGAGATGGAGTTGATTAATGAAAATATTTGAGTATTTTGAGCATTGAAGTAGTTGGCCTTTGTCCTTTATGTGTTCTGTTCTTCCTTTCTCCTTTCTTTTCTTCCTCTCTTTCTAGTGGTACTGTTCATGGGTATTTCCTACAGCCCTTAGACACCACAAAATTCTCTCTTTCCTTACAACTCCATATTAAGCCATTTATTTTACCTATCAAAATGCTAAAACCCCACATACAAGTACCAAATGGCAATCAAAAACTGATCAAACCACCTTTGAATTCCTTTCACAATCTCATAACCCTTTCTTCAATAGTTTCTAAACCATAGATCCACAAATATTCTTAACCCTAAATCCTCCACAAGCACACGTAAACAAATTCCCTAATTTGTCCAATGTCAATTTTGTGCCAAAACCAATCCTACTACAAGTTCTTTGCTAAAATCTTCTTTCACCAATTGCTTTGACAAAATTTCTCATCCAAGATAGTGGTGACTAGCACAGAATTAGAGTTCAATTCTGAGGCTTTTTCTCAAGACTACAAAGGAGAAAAGAAGATTTTGAACTAGTAGAGCATAGCTAGATGATTTGTCTACTATATGAGATACTTTGAATAAGCTGAAAATAGCTATCTTGGCAAAATATCCTGCTAAAATGGCAGCTGATCAAGGGCTTAAATATTCTAAATTAGACCTAAGTTTTTCTCCATCCTTGTTGGCAAACATTGAACCCTTTACCTCTTCAAAACTAATGGATGCAGCCCTGCCAATTTGCTGCCATAACACAGCCTCAATTGGGTGTTGGTTCAACGTGTTAAAGTATTACATTTTAAGAGATAACTCAATCTTACCATTCCTTACATGTCTGCTTTCAAGAACAGCCAAATGTTTTTGTTAGAAATATGTGGTTAAATGATTAAATTTACCGTATCCCGATAGCTTAAGTTTTTGGGATAATCGGTAATTTAACATGGTATCAGAGCATGAGATTTTGAGTTCGATCCTTGTCTCCACTACTCTACCTCTCATTTAAATTCCCACATGTTGGGCCTCACCTATTAAAAGGTAGTTTCGGCTTACACATGAGAGGGAGTGTTAGGAATATGTGGTTAAATGATTAAATTTACCATATTCCAATAGCTTAAGTTTTTAGGACAATCGGTAATTTAACAGTTTTAATCTCAATAGGATGTCTATAGAGTAAATTTTGCTATTTTAGTTGAAAGGAACATTACATTTGCAAGAATTTCGTTACAAGATATAGAAAGCTTAGTTGAGATGCTTCTCTTACTCTTGAGGTCGGGTTTGTTTTTTTTTTTGTTGGTAAAATGGGTTTGTTATTCTTAGTGATGCAGACGCGTGTCCTATGTCACTTAGTGATTGACAAAATCCAATAGTTGTACAAAGTCAAGTGTGACACTGGGGATAAGTTGGTTGCAGCAGGAAGTCAGGAACCAACAAGGTTTTTGGCTAAGGATGTATTATACATTTTAATAGGTCATGGTAATTCTGTTATTTAAGATGACCTCAGCTTAGGGTGTTAGGATCAATTGGGTGCTACATGGTCATTTTCTTCTTGAGAAGTTGCTAATATGTATTAGGTCACCTGTACATATGCTTATTTTGTCAGTTCTACAATAAATTAGTCATGTGAGTATTATGGAATTGAATGTTTTGAAACGGAATTCATGCTAAGTGTAATTTCTAATTGGAGCTTAAGGTTGCCTCTGGTCAACAGGAAAGTTATAGATTTCTAGGGTTCTAAAATAATTACTTGGGCAATCAACTCAAAGTAGACAGATTTTTCATCTAGAAATTTATTAACCTCTATTAGTATTCAGTTTTTATTATTATTTATTAATCTTTTAAATTTTATTTTTTTAATTTTTTAATTTTTATCTGCATAAGAAACAATTCTTCTTTGATTCTCTTATATCAACTCACCTCGCTGCCACTACAGTATTAATTTTGTTTGGCAATTTCATTGCACAATCAAAGATACAACTCATGCTCTTCTTTCTAACTCTTTTGTATGCTGGAGCCCTGGTGAAATTCAAAATCATTGTTTAGGATTCTTTATATGGCTAGCTATTTTGTCTAAAACTTTGTGTCCTAAATGTTAAGAGCTGGTGTTATTATTATTTGTTTGTTGGTTGTAGGGTACCTTTGTTGAAGGAATAAAAGAAGAAGTTGTATTATCACCTGCTCATGCACTTTCCCTTATAGCAGCTGGAGAAGGTACAAATGTGATGTGATGGTTTTTTTTTTTAATTTTATTTATTATTATCTTTTAATAATACAATAAAGTCAAAAGAAAATAGGGTCTTTAAAACTAGAGTTGGATGAGTTGGATAATATATATTTTGATAAGTAGAGCTATATAATTTATTGGGAAAAGTTAATGGATGCTTGGAGAGATTTGGTTTAGAAAAAATTTTTAGTAACTTTTTATGGGAAAATAAAAAGCAATTGATTTTTTTGATAGCTTCTTATATTTATCATGAAAGTGGTATAAAAACTTTCCTAAAATGGTCCATTAACAAATGCCCTAGGGCAACCTGTTAATTGGACCCTAATTTATTTATGATATGTTATAAAAGAATATTTTACAGTAGCAAAAAAATGAATGAATATTTTATTGTCACATGTGAACTCATATGCTTTAGAATGCTTCCATTGGAAAAAGACAAAAATAGTATTATATATTATGATTATGTTACAGTTGTTTGCAAAACTGAAATTTTTAGATTGCCTGTCTTGTCAATTTTGAGTGTTGTCCCACTCGGCCACTCTGTATCCCTTTTTTGTTACAATTTGAAATTCTTTTCATGATTTTTGATATGATTTAAATTGTTAATGGCAGAGCACAGACATGTGGGTTCCACAAATTTTAATTTACTCAGCAGCAGGAGTCATACAATATTCACTCTGGTATTTTTTCATTATCTTAGTACCTATCAATATATATATATTTTCACTATCTTAGTGGAAGCATAATGTCCTTTAGTTGACTGTTGCATTTCAATATTTCAGTACTGTTTCTTATAGGTCATTCTTACCTTTTTCTTGGCTTTTATATTAGATTGACTTTTCACATTTTCTTGACGCAGAAAACACAAACAAACTTTTCAAATATGCACACACACTCACACACTCACACACTCAAACACAACATAAACACCCACACACACCCTCACTCACACTCTTGCATGGAGAACAGTAATAGAGGAATGATTATAATTATAAATGTAAAATTGTCTATCATGCATATGGTCTACCAATTTACTGGCCTTTATATGATGCAGCTATCTATTGTTTGATGTAGTTGAACTCTGGTGTGTTTAGTCTTAGTTGAAAGGCCTTGACCTTGCTATCTGGGTAAAAAATCAGCTTTTTAATTATTTTTTATTTCTTAGTTATTGAGATTTGGTCCTGGAACACTTTCTTCATCCATATATACCTCCAAAAATGGAAAATGGGGGGACTTGTAGTTGTAATGCTCTCTCTTTAGGTAACTAAACTCTTAATACTAACCCAAAAAGGAAAAAAAAAACTTAACTCTTAAGACAATATTCATACCATTTTTATATGAAAGTTTAAATTCAATTGTTCTTATCCAAGTTATGATTGAGATCTTTGATCACCTCTAAGTTAACCTCTTTGCTTCCTTTACTGATTTGTTGCCCCTTTAAGTTCCTCATTTGATCCTATGATTATCAGTTTATATCAAAATTACATCACCAGGTTTCCCCTAATGGTGTTTATTATTTAATGTTTTAAAAAAATTTAAATGGATGAAAATTTATTAAAAGAACATAGTTATATAATATAGGTAGAACTTCAACTCCAAAGCCTCAAGATTCCTAAGTAAGCTTCATCTGGGAACCATACAAGAGAAAGGGCTTCAAGGTTGGTACTAGGGGTGTCCACGGGATGGGTCGTGTTGGTTCGGGTTTGAGCTCAACCTGGAACCGACCCGACCCTGTTGGGTGGAAGGACGGCGGACTCGCCGCCGACCGCGAAAAACTACGGGTTGAGTCGGATTGGGCTTGGGTGGACAGTTGTTGGACCCGACTCGACTGAAAGATAGAAAGCAAAGACAAAACTTGGTACAAATTTCACAAATCTGAAGAACAAATCTACAAACCCAAATACCAATAACCCACAAATCCGAAGAACCCAGACAGAAATAGAGAGAAATAATAGCAAATTTGAACTTGCATGAGACTACAACGAAGAAATGAAGAGTGAAAATGACTGATAATCAAACCTGAGAGTGGTACTTGCATATCGGCAATGGTGCAATGAAGGAGAATTGTAGATCGACGATGGTGGAGGTTTGAAGATCTAAAGATTCAGATCGACGATGGTGTTGGCTGGCGATGGTGTTGGCTGTTGAGAGATCAAGATCGTGAGAGAGATCTAGAGACTGAGACTTTGAGGCGAGACTGAAAGAGAGCGAGTGGATGGAGAAATTGAGGGTGAGTGAGCCGGTGAGGGTCTGAAATGGAGTGGAGATTATAAACTAAGAACTGGGTTATATACATGGTTGGGTCAGGTGGATTGGGTTTTGGAAGGGAAGACCTGCCACTCGACCTGTTGGAATTAGTTTGGGATGGTAGGGACCCGCCGCCGGCCACCAGGTAGTCAGGTCAGGCGGCTACCGGTTCGGATTCGGTTAGTTTGGCCAGGTGGGTCGGGTCTGCGGTTTTGTTGGACAAGCCTAGTTAGTACTTATTACCAACTTCTGGGTGCCACTGCAATCACTAGTGTTCATTCTTTCCCTTGGAAAATCATATGGAGATCAAAAGCCCCTCCGAGAGTAGCCTTCTTTGTATGGACTACAGCTTTGGGTAAAATTTTGACAATTGACAACTTAAGGAAGAGAAAGATAAGGATTACATATTGGTGTTATATGTGCAAATGCAATGGTGAATCTGTTGATCACCTTTTGCCACATTGCTCTATTGCTTCAGACTTATGGTTCATATTTTTGGGCTTGTTTGGAGTTTATTGGGTGATGCCAAAATCTGTTTTTGAGCTTTTAGCTTGCTGGGAAGGTCAGTGCTGGGAAGGTCAGTTTGGTCATCATCGGAATGGTCATATTTGGATGGTTATCCCCCATTGTTTGATGTGGTGCATTTGGAGGGAAAGGAATAGCAGGAGTTTTGAAGACATGAAAAGTTCTATGCCTGATCTCAAGTTCTTTTTTAGAACATTATTGGATTGGATGTCAGACGTGGAACCTTTCCTTTTTTTTTTTTCTTTTTTTTTTTTCTCTATTGTTGATTTATTAGATTTATGTAATTTTTGTAACTAATTGTTTACCCTGGTATACTTCATGTATACTTGGGTGATTTGTTTTCCTGATTTACATAATTTTATTACTTATAAAAAAAATGTAGGCTTCATCTGGAAGAATGTAAAAAAAAATAAAGAAAGCACACCAAATCATCTTCTTGTTTCCTTAGATTTCTTGAGGTACCTGTACAGTTTTTGGCTTGATCAGCTGAAT
This sequence comes from Quercus lobata, assembly GCF_001633185.2. Taxonomy (NCBI): domain Eukaryota; kingdom Viridiplantae; phylum Streptophyta; class Magnoliopsida; order Fagales; family Fagaceae; genus Quercus; species Quercus lobata. Next base: position 24,644,631 of record NC_044910.1, on the reverse strand, counting down.
AATTCTAAATTCCTATTCCATCGGTCTTTTATCTAAGATATATATATATATATATATATATATACTGGTAGCATTGTATCATTAGATTGTTTTTGTTATTCTCCTTTTGGATTCTACACCTAATTCATAGTTCAGAACTCCTTTTCATACTTACTTTTAATAGCAATGCCACTAATATATGTTTCGTGGTTGAGATTTTTCTTCTGACTTTTTCATTAGTGCATGCTATTTGTTTAACCCTTCTAGTGAGGAGGTGCTCATATGACTTTTGGTTTTTTTTTTAAAATTTTGTTTTTACAATTATCATAAGAGATGGACCTCCCTCATTTGAAGCATGAGATACTCTTATACATCAGACATGGCATCCATTTTATTTTATTTTTTATTGCATACAAACCAACTCATTTTCCAGTTATCATTCACTTGTTTACATATTCAGTTTTGGTTTTTATACTCTCTAACTTAATATTTCTTAATATCCACTTGGATGTCACTAAGTGAGTGTTGTCCTCCAAATGTTTGTATATTTTGATTCATTGTATTGCTGAATCCTCCATAGGAGCAGTTGAGTATTTTGCCTGTATACTTGAACTGCTATCCTGTTTTGTTGTAGAATCTTTATTTTTATTTAATACAATTCATTCTACTTATAAAAAAAATCTTTTACTACTTGTAAACAGACAGTAGAGAGCAGCCCATGTGGTGCAAATCATGAAGGGGAAGCTGTAAACCTGTCACAACTGGTAATTATTCAACATTACTTAAACTACTTATTTCATATTCATGTTTCAGTAGGAATATATTCAACCTCCTTTAGTTCAACATTTTACTCTAAAAAATGGTTTTTTAGTGTTGTATTGCAAATGTAAGTAACTTCTTTGTATTTACTTATATCTGCAGAACCTCATCGATCTGGCAGGTTCAGAGAGCTCAAAAGCTGAAACCACTGGTGTGAGACGAAAAGAAGGATCCTATATTAATAAGAGCCTCCTAACTCTTGGAACTGTGAGGCTTCAAACATTGTGTTGGTCAAGCATTATTGGAATTCAGAATGCTATGCATTTGCTTATAATTTTGTTATCATTATCATAAATATTGGTTTGAATATTTTTTCTTTGATTATCTTCTATATGAACTATAATGAAAGTTTGCAATTGAATTTACATAAACATAGTCTTGAAAAAATAAACTATTTTTGGTAAGATTTTTTGATCGTAACTAATTTCTGAAATATGAGACTTATTTGATTAATTCTTAAAATATAGCTTGTGGGACTTTATGGATTCATTGTACTCTTCATCTTTTAGGGAAACTTTTTGGTATATAGCCTGTATACTTGAATTGCTCTCTTTGTATCATTGTATAATGTTTCTCTAATATAATTACTTTTACTTATCCACACAAAAATTTATCAATGCTTAGAACATTACTATTTTTAAGAGGAAAGATTCGCTTGAGAATGTCAATTACTCTGCTGTGTGAAATTGCAAAATTGTTTACAATCAGCCTACTTTTTAAATTTTGCAATAGTATTGAAATTAATAAGGAAAAATTATAATATTTTTTAGCTTCTGTTGTCCTTTATAAACTGTATAAATGTTAGTCAAAGATTCTATTGAGCTAATTCCATCAGACGTTTAAAAGTTGTTTTGTTTTACAATTAACCAAGAAATAGGTCTTCAGTTCCAGTCTTATATTGGAATCACTTAAGGAAGAGCTTAGCAATACATCTTGGATGCCAAATTTTTATGCTTTGGATTGCAAACCCATTGCACAAAACAAGTCTATTTCTCTTTTTATTTGCTCCCACAAACCCAGACAACAATCTTGATTGGTGAGTTTTACCTGGGTCAAATGCTGTTTAAACAGATAGATAGAGAATGGAACTGATCCCTTGTCCTCTCTTTCTCATTTACACACATTGACACAAAAGATGCAATCTCTCTTTTCTTATTTGATTCTTGGCGTGTTTCTGTTTTTCTTACCAAATTATTTTAGTAAGTTCTTATCTGATAATGTCTGAAATATCTTTTCTTGCTGTAATATCTATTTTTACTTTTTTTTTTTTTTTTTTCAATTTTGTAGTTTTTTTTATTGGTCCTTAGTGTACTTTCCCTCCTAATTATGTAGTGTATCCTTATCTGGAAATATGATGATTTGTGGTTGTCATAGGTTATATCCAAGTTAACAGATGGAAGGGCTACTCATATACCATACAGAGACTCTAAATTGACTAGACTTCTTCAGTCTTCACTAAGTGGTCATGGACGTGTATCTGTAAGGCTTCTCATATATATATATATAGACATACCATACATCTGGGTATATGTTTAATATAGAAATTTGGCTGCTTGTTCCCTCAATATACAAATACTACTTGCAAATTAGTGTTTTAATATTTGTTGTCTGGAATTGCAGCTTATATGTACTGTCACTCCTTCGTCAAGCAGTTCAGAAGAGACACATAATACATTGAAGTTTGCACACCGTGCGAAACACATTGAAATCCAAGCAGCACAAAATAAGGTTTGTTTTTTAAATTCATGTGTTTTTCAGTGTCTCTTCTTTGGCAAGTATAAGACCTAATTTCTTAACCTGCAGATTATTGATGAGAAATCGCTTATCAAAAAATACCAAAATGAGATTCGTTCTTTAAAGGAAGAGTTGGAGCATTTGAAGAGGGGGATTGTTACAGTTCCTCAACTGAAAGATACTGGACAAGATGACCTTTTTCTCTTAAAACAAAAGGTAGAGTTGTATCATGGAGTTTATTTGGGGGGTAATTCTAGGGCTTGAGCCTTTTGGTTGTCGCTTATATACTTGAATCTTTTACTTTGATGTTTGATCTCACTGCTAGTTTTGACTTGCATACATTACTGACTCCATTATCTGTAGTTTAATGTTAATTGAAGTTAGTCTATGTGTGTGCATGGATGCGTGCATTCGTGCATTATTTGTCTAGCTTTGTAGACGTTCTATGATTAAAGAAAGCACCATCATTCATGTACCTGAACAAGAATAAATGAAAATACGATACTGGACAGTTTTGTTTAGTTCTACTGGCAAATTTACCATCACTAAACAGGAAATTTTAAATGACTTGAACCATTTCTTTTTGGTGTGATGTGGTGTATAAAGCTAGAAGATGGTCAAGTCAAGCTGCAATCAAGATTGGAACAAGAAGAAGAAGCAAAAGCTGCTTTATTGAGCAGAATTCAACGGTTGACAAAATTAATTTTGGTCTCCACAAAATCGTCACAATCATCAAGATTTCCTCATCGACCTGGTCCTAGAAGAAGACATTCTTTTGGGGAAGAGGAGGTATGACTGACTTCTCCCAAACGTTTTTAACCCCCCTATTTTTTCTTCTTTTTTTGATAGGTATCAGGCCTCTGTCTTTGATAACCTTAATACATCTCACAATTTAGCATTCAGCTTGATAGTTTCCATTCTTTCTATCTTGTTCATTTATTTTGTATTTTCAATTCTATTTGATCTGATAGTAAAAAAAAAAAAAAAACCCAACTCTATTTGTTCTGATGGTGGTTACTTATATAAATTGCACAGCTTGCATATCTACCACACAAAAGGCGGGACTTGATTTTAGATGATGAAAACATTGACTTGTATGTTTCTGTTGAGGGAAATTCTGAAACCACTGATGATACACTTAAGGAGGAGAAAAAGACCCGGAAGCATGGACTTCTAAACTGGTTAAAGCTACGGGTATGTACTGTATGGATCTATGTTTATTTTTCTTCTTCTTTTTTCAAGGTTGGTTCATGTCAGTTTTTTCATACCAAAAAAAATGCTTATAAGCTTAGAGTTATGTTTGTTAATCAAATAAGTGAGGAGGATTGATATAGTAACTTTGGAATTGATCCAAATTTCACCCCTTTCTTATACCACTAATGTATATTAGAAGTGAGAGTTTTTCATCATTCACTCTTTTCATTCTTCCCTCTGCGAGAATAATTGTAATTATGTAACTCAAAATCTGTAGAAAGCATCTTAATTTAAATTTTTTTTGATAGGTAATCAGAAGAAGTATTATTAATGAAAAAAGTAGGAAAAATATAGGTTGTTCATGATGATGAACAACAGGAAACAGAAAAAAAAGAAAAAAAGAGGAAATAATTCTAAGTGAAAGCATAAACTCAGGTAAAGAGGAACAATTAGTAAAACCCTAGCATCGAGACCAATCAAAAAGACTACGCTGGCAGAGCACAAATAACTCTTCCAACATCTTCTTAGTGTCCTCAAAAGAGCGGCGGTTCCGTTCCAACCATAAAATCTACATCAAAAAACCCGGGATCAAATTCCAAACATTTGAAGTATGATTCCCAAGCTATAGATGCTAGCACAAAAGTAAACCTACCACTGAGTCTGGCATGACCCAAAACATGCCGAAGACCTGAAGCATATAAATTCATAATGTATATGTAACAGGACAATGTAGAAGGAAGTGGTCCACCGATTCCCCATCACAACGACACAAACAACACTGATTTGCCAAAAAATGTCCCCTAAGCATGAGATTATCCAAAATAAGAATCCTATCATGAGCAGCCATCCACAAAAAGAAAGCCACTCACTTAGGAACCTTAGATTTCCAAATACCCTTCCAAGGGAACAAAGAACTCTGAGCAACCTGAATCTTATGGTAGAAAGACCGGACGTCAAACCTACCATGATATCTCTTAATTTTAAGATATGATATCTAATATTTTTATTATGGAGGTGTCATCAGTATTGGTCATTAAGGCATTTGTTAGTACAATCAGGTTTTACAAAAGTATCATTAGAATCTAAATTCCTTTTGTTGTATACAATTTCCTTGGAGATTTAATTTAGGGTAGTGAAGTCCCCAAGAAAGTTGCTTTCTTCATTTGGACAATTGATTTGGGGAGGATTCCAACTAGGGATAACCTAATTACAAGAAATACCAGCTTCGTGGATTGGTGTCACATTTGCAAGTGTAATGGTGAGTCTATTGATCACTTGTTACTTCATTGTTCTATAGCGAGTGAGCCTTTGTGCTTGTTTGGTACAACTTATTTTTCAGCCTTTTGAAAATGGTGTTATTTGAAAAAAATGTTCCTAAAAAAAGTAATTTAAAAAAAGCCATACTTTGAAAAAGTGTGGTTTGATATGGACTTAACAAATGGACATTTAGTCTTTTCTTTTTACATTTTTTGGGGTCTAATGGGTGATGCTTCAGAAAGTGATTAATGTGTATTTTTGTTGGAAATGATTATTTTGAAGGAAAATGAGTAGTGTAATTTGAAATGCAGGCCTGCTTTGGCTCATGTTAATGGTGTGAGAGAGAGAAATAATCACACTTAACATAGTGTTGAGTTTTCTATGCTTGGTGGCGCACCCACGGCATGGTTAGAGAAATAAATTCTCCTTGGAAGCCTAAGTTTTTATTTTGAAAGGGGGTGGGGGGTGTTAAGGCTGCCTACCATGGGCTCTTCCATACCTTGCAAAAGTGGCACCTTTGTGCATTGGGTATGACCTTTTTTTTAGAGTTGAGCATTTTGTAATTCTACAATTGTTGGGCATGGGCCATAGCTATGAGCCATGGGTTTTCTTTTATTAATAAATATTATTTAGTTTATGAGTTTTTAGTTTCTCCAAAAAAAAAAAAAAAAAGTCTATGAGTTTTTATGTGGGTTTTAGTTTCGAGTCAAAGTAAAAGCCCTAGTTCTATAAGGAGAACTGGAGAAGTTAAGAGTAGGGTCTAGATAAATGTCTTATTGTACTCAAACATGTTAGAGTCGATTAATAAAATTAATGAGTGTTTTGAGTAGTGAGACTCGTTGGCCTTAGGGTTCTTTTTCCTCCCTTTCTCTTCTTTCTTTCTTCTTTTCTTTTATTTCTTGGGTACTTTTCATGGTACTGTTCACAGTGTTTGTTAGAAGATTGGGCTGTATTGGTAACATTACCTGATTTGGTTAATGTAACAGTGGAGGAAGAAGGGAGAGCATTACTTAATTTCTGAATGAGCCTGCTAAGTTGTGAAGTGAGCGAGAACTAATATTAGGAGTCATATGTCCAGCTGGAACAGAAATAGAATGTGATAATGTCGTACGATACATCACCTGATGCATGTAATCTAGCTTGCCATATTTGACCCAACAATAAGATTCAGTACAATTGGTACCACTACAATGATAATACTTCCTGTCACGTTGTCTACCATTACAACCATTACCATGAGAACCACCATGGGAACTACAGCCTCCATACCTCCATGAAAGCCACCATGACTACCACCATGACCCCACCACTAGAAACTAAAGTAGAAGACTCTAAAGTTGTGTCAATAGAGCCTTGGCCTAAGGATGAGTGTAATAAACGAGAATAAACATTGGCAGCTGAAGGTAGGGTTTCACTAGCAAGAATAAGACCTTTGAAATCATGAAGGTTAGGGTCTAAACCAAATGGTAACACAGCAATCACAAATTCCTCCTAATGTTGTTTATGTATCTCCAAATTAGTAGTAAAGGGTTGCTACAAGGTTGACACTCCTGGGTGTATTCAACGAAGATGTCCAAGGTTCAAATTGTCCCTCCATTGTAATTATAAAATTAGTAGTAAAGGGTCAATACTGTAGTAATTGATTCCATAAATTCTTAAGACTACTGTAGCACTCAGACTATGGTTTTCCAAACTGCTTTTTTTTTTTTTGATAAGTAAGAAAGAAGTATATTCAATAGGCTACCTCATGAAAACAGAGGTAGAATAGAAAATACAGAGAAAGAAACAAACAGAAGAAAGAAAAGAGAACAAGAAAACAAACAGAAAACAACAAAGAACTAATTACAAAGGAGAGAGCAAAGGAACAAAAGGAGAGAATCACTAGAGGTGAGTCCCCAAGCCCTAGACCAATCAAAGAGAGAACCACTAAAATAAGTGAGCAACTGGTCATCGGATTTGTCCCTGTCCTCAAAAGTTTGCCAATTCCGCTCCCTCCAAATACACCACATTAGGCACAACGAAGCTAAATTCCAATTGCTAGAAGAGTGCTTTCCAAACCAGTTCCACCAACTGAAGAGCGTTTCTGCAACCAATCTTGGCAAGACCCATGAAATCCCAAAAGATCTGAAAATCAAGCTCCACAACTTATAAGCTTTTTCACAATGGAAAAGCAAATTATTCACCGTCTCCCCATTGCAACGACACATAATACACCAGTCAACAAGATCAAAGCCTCTACACCGCAAAATGTCCCCTGTAAGAATCTTCTCCCAAGTTGCAATCCAAACAAAGAAAGAGACGTGCGTAGGGGCCTTAACCTTCCAAATACCTTTCCAAGGAAAAGTAAAAGGCAAGGGACTTTGAAGCTTGTCATAGAATGAGCGAATGTCGAAATCCCCCTTCTTCGACAATTTCCAAATCATGCGATCTCCTTGCTCAGAATGAGGTAAATAAGAACCCAAGGTATGAAGAAATTCATCCACATCTCCCATCTCCCAATCATTAGGATCCCTAAGTAAAAGAACCTTCCAGCTTCTCCAAGCCTAGGTCCCCAATCTTTCGAGAGACGAGGCCACAGAAGCCTCTCTATTAGTAGCAATCCCGTACACTACCGGGAATGATAGATGGAGTGGTGAGTCCCCACACCACTGATCTGTCCAAAACTTCACTCTATGCCCCACCCCTACCTCAAACCGGATAAACTTGCTAAAAACCTCCCAACCTTTTCGGATACTTCTCCATAAACCACACCCATGAACACCGCTCCCCAGCTTGGAAGACCAACCCCCCCACTCTTCCCCAAACTTCAAAGCTACAACCCTCCTCCAAAGACGAGTCTCCTCAACCCCAAACCGCCATAACCACTTTCCTAGTAAGGCTTTATTAAAAGTAGTTAATTTCCTAATACCCAAACCACCATTTGCCTTAGGAGCACACACCTTATCCCACCCCACGAAATGAACCTTCGACTCCCCCCACAGGAAGTCCCTTTGAATCTTCTCAATTTTATTAGCCACATGCGATGGGATGGTGAAAAGAGATAAATAGTAAGTAGGAAGGCTAGAAAGCGTACTCTTGAGCAGCGTCAGTCTTCCACCTTTTGACAAATACAACTTCTTCCACCCGGCCAACCTCCGATTAATCTTCTCCAAGATAGGATTCCAAATAGAAGGGGACTTATGGGAAGCCCCCAACGGCATACCAAGATAGGTCATAGGCAAGGACCCAATCCGACAACCCAGAATCTCTGCCAAGGCATGAATATTATTAACCTCTCCTATTGGAACCATCTCACTCTTCAGGACATTAACCTTCAAACCTGTCACAGCCTGAAAACAAAGGAGAAGCATCCGCACATGAAGGATCTGCTCCACTTTCGCATCACAGAACAGAATAGTATCATCTGCAAATAGAAGATGCGAGACACATTCCCCTTCACCCCGTCTTCCATCAGCCTTGAAACCCCTGACCAAGCCAGCACCTTCAACTCTTTTCAACATTCTACTTAAGACCTCCATCATGACTAAAAACAACATTGGAGATAGCGGATCCCTACTCATGTCTTATAAACTTGAGAAATATTACACTGATGTGAAAAGATTTTGCAATAGAATCCCAGATTTTCTTTGAAGATTCACAAAATTTTGATTGTTATAGCAATATTGGGTTCTATACCATGCCATAATCATCTTATAACAACATAATCCTCACTTGTTCAATCCTCATAAGTTGGATCCCCCTGTATTAGGAGGATCATCTGTTAAATATTTCAATTTTCATTTTTCACGTAGAAAAACTTCAATGAGGTGATTGATTTAGGCATGCCATCATCCTTAGGCAAGGATTGTTTTTCCTCAAGCATCATAATAGACTTATCTAGAGCCATATTAAATACAACCAAACAAGAGTACAATCCAACAAATCAAGAAGATAAACCAGCTAGACTCAATCCCATGGAAGAGAAAAATCCAAAAAGCTGCGACACAAGCACAAACCCAAGCCAGAATACTTACTAGATGCACCAATCAGCCAATGCTTAATTCATAGAGTGAAAACCAGCAATGTTTTGTCAGAAAATAGACTCCTGCGGTAGGCCAAGAACCCAAAATTCATAACACATAGCAAAAACCCACGTTAAGGCAACCAACAACTAAGAGGTAAGTGTTTTTATAGGCAAAAGATCCCCAAAATTGCAGATCAAAAAATAGGGGTTGATATTTGAAAAAAAAAAAAAACTCACATTCTGTGGTGAGGTTTTTTCGGTTATGGAGCTTTGCCCTTAGATCTTTTGATGTTTCTTGGGTTCTACCTAAAAGGGTTATTGACTTGCTTGCCGGTTGGAGGAATTGGTTGGGGAAGCATTCTTCAAATGTTTGGAATTTGGTACCACATTGTGTGATGTGGATTATTTGGAGGGAGAGAAATAATCGCATATTTGAAGATTCGGTGCTTTCTGGGGATAAGCTTTTAGAGTTGTTTGCAACCACTTTGTTTGATTGGTCTTGTGCGTGGGGTTTTACTTCTTGGAAATCCATTCCATTGTTTTTAGATTCACATTTTTATTGTACATAAGTTGCTTTGTTTTCCTTTGTTGCTTGTAAATATTTCCTTTATTTCTTTGATGGAGTTGCTTCTTTTTAATACAAATTTTTCTTACCTATCAAAAAAAGAAAAAAGAAAAAGAAAACTCACATCTAGGCTTCAAAATTTTTTGAAAAAATTACCACAATAATTATAAGAGAGAGAGAGAGAGATGAGTCGATCCGTGTAATTGCTGGACCTGGGTGACTGTATTGGTGCGTATGTTAGCATGCCTTTGTCATCCAAAAAAGAGCCCTAAAATGTTTTTAGACTTCTAGGGTATTGGTTGCCCTGATACCAGTTGAGTGGTAAACTTTGGAAAGTAGAGGTTAGATGAGGAGAGAGAAGATTGAAAGAGAAGAAAAATAAAAAATTAGAAAGTTGGTTTAGGGCTTAAATTTTTAGTCCCTTCACTGTAGCATATATTTATATTAGAAGGATATATCATAATTATAATAATACCCTTAAGCTAATATACAAGATTGACAAGCCAATAATTAAATAACTACCTAACCACCAACGGTCACAATAAATGACTACAATAAGGCCTTTATATAGGCTATTGATAAATCATTTCCTAGAAGGACTAGAACTTCAGAATATTTATTCCTAAAAAGCCTAATAACAAAGAAAAGTACTTAAGAACTTCTAAACCAAATATAACAAAGGACTTAAAATATAAAATAAAACTCATGGGCCTTTGGTATAGCCCATTACAGCCCAATCCAGAAAATATGAAATCTCCAAATTACCCCTATTTTAGTAGAACTTTATTATAAATGGACCAAAAACTTTCTAACTATAGAAATGTAATACTTAAGACTCAATAATAACTAAATCAGCTTATGAAAGGTGGCAAGAAGGCCCCACCTCAAAACTAAACTAGGTGTTTGTTTGGCAAAAATTATTTTTGCCAACTTATTTTACTATTTAGCTTATTTTTGTTACTATTCATGAGTTCCACTGCACTTCTTGGTATTATTTATGAGTTCTACTGTACTATTTCAGCTAACTTTTACCTTTATCTACAGTACTTTCAGCAAAAAGTTTTTGGTTTTAGCAAAATAAGTGGATCTCAAACGGACCCTACAATTCTTGAATATTTTGGAATTTAATCTTATTTTTCCTTGAACTCTTTATTGTCTGCTTCAATAGATTATTGATTATATTGATACTAATTATCATTAGCTCAAATGACATCCTCTCTCTTTGTAAGAACAAGTTTGAGGGTTAGATTGTGGGTTCAAGACCCACTAGGTGTGTGTAATTACTCATTAGGAAAAAAAACTGTTTTATTGATATAGTCATACATTACACACTAACATACATGCTTTAAATTGATAATGATTTGCTTCTAATAAAAAAAATTGATTATGATTTACACCGCAGTTAATAATGATGTGGTGATTGTTTTTCTACCTTTTCTCTTATGTATTCAAGTCCCCTTGGATTTATCATTCTGAATAAAGTGGAATTTACTCCCCTCTCTCTCTCTCTAAATAAGTTTTGTTGTTGAAAGTTGTTTTTCCACGTCCATTAATGCAGCTCATTGAATCCTCTGTTGAACTCCTTGACAGCAAGAACCATAAAAATTTCAGGAAAATTTATGTATCGCTTTGAAAGTATCATTTGAAATATTGTTTACATTAATTCCAGCAAAACAGCGGAGCTTCAAAATATTTTCCTATGATAAGTTGAAGACATTGTATCAATAAATGCTATAAAACTTACTCTATGCCAGTTTTTGATGATCTATTTTCTATTTCATTTGATGTTCTTATTATCTGGAAGCTTAATAATCATCTATGTTAATGCAAAGCTTTAAGGTGCATGCTATCTATTGAATTACGGATTCTCCCAAAAGCTTTTAGCATAGTATCAGACTATGAAGCATAGGTGCGTTTCCGGATTTGGGTGTGGGTACGGATTCTCCCAAAAGCTTTTAGCATAGTATCAGACTATGAAGCATAGGTGCGTTTCCGGATTTGGGTGCGGGTACAGGTATGGGTGCGGGACTCTGCTATTTTTGAAAAAGTAGGGTGCGGGTGCAGGTGTGGCGGGGTGCGGCGATTAAAAATTATTAAAAATATTTTTATTTATATTTTCTATATATTGCTAAGCATACTTTTTTCACATTATATAAACATATACCAAATTTAAGAGCAATAGTAGATGATAACTAAAACATGATGTTCATAAATTAAATACAATTCACAAGTTTGAAACTAAAACATTGAAATTAGAATATAGGGAGGGAGGCAAAGAGCAGAGAGCCAGGATGCAGTGATGGTTTTAGGGTTTTTTTTTAAAAAGTAATTCTTACTTGAATTTTGGCCTGAATCAACACCAGTATCAACCTGAATTGGCTGGTATCGGACTGAATCGGCGCTTGAATCGGCCAGTACGGCTTGAATCTGTCAGTTTCAGCCAGCCAATATGAACCGATTCGACCTGAATTGGCCCGAATCAGCGCCAAGTCCGCGCAAATCCAGAAACGAAAAAAAAAAAGAAGCACCGACGTGGCACCGACGCATGGGCAGCGGCGTCGCCCACCGCACCCTGCGTTGGGCCACGTCGAACGCTGGTGCGGCACCCCTGTAGCTGCATCAGTACTTTCCTGGTATCAAACAAGAAATCCTAAGTTCAATATTTGTCTCCTCCACTCTACCTCCCATTTAAAATCCCACTTGTTGGGCCTCACCTATTAAAAGGGAGTTTGAGTCCACACGTGAGGGAGAGTGTTAAAATTATGTAATTAAATGATCAAATCCACCATCTTCTAATAACTTAAGCATTTTGGACAATCAGTAATTTAATACTATCAAATACAGATGAAACTTCTAGTCTGGTCATATTCAAATAGTATAAGATTTTTCTTTCTCATCCCCCTCTCCTTTTCTTGCTTTATTTCTTATTTTCAAAATTTGGAGCTTCTGCAATTTACCATATTTATTTTTTTCAGAAACGAGATAGTGGCTTGGGGGCTTTGACAAGCTCAAGTGAAAAATTAAGTGGAATAAAGTCTATGAGTACGCCTTCAACACCTCAAGCAGAAAGTAATCATTTTCATACAGAATCCAGACTTTCCCATTCTCTACTTACAGAAAGCTCTCCATCAGCGGATCCGTTATCTGAGGCCAGAGATGACAGAGAAATTCATGAGGATAATTTCTTGGGACAAGAGACACCTCTGGTATGCAATTGATTGATTATCATCATGTAAAATATTTTGTACATATGCCACTTCTTAACTTTCTCCATGCTGTGCACAATTTTGTCTTATCTTTAAAATAGTTCACCACAATATATTGGCTTGAAAAATATGAACATGGCACTTTCATTATTATAAATTATTAAATATGGGTTGATGCTTTCACCCACCCCCACACACACCCCCCCCTCCAAAAAAAAATGGTCACTTGCAAACCAGGCGAAAGAGAGGGCTTTGTTGCTGAAACATTTCTGATGGTCAAATGAACAGAACACTTAATGCTACTAAAATTCTCTTTTCATACTCACTGTTGGATAATTAGCAAAACTGCCTTCTCTTTCCATTTTTTTCTGTTCCTCATCAAATACTTTGTTGTTTCCAGCTATAGGCCTCTCGCATTCTGCATAACTGCATTGCCAATCTATTGCCTTTATGAAACTTCTAATTTCTTTATATATTCCTTTAAGAGCATGCTAGTGTTGTTGCCAGCTCTAGGCCTCTAGCCCAAGCATTCATCACAGCCAGTGGTCAAATATTGTAGTCAATTAAGAGACTATGCTTGCGTTTTGAAATTAATAGGTAGTACAAAATTGGAAATTATGGATTTTTTTTTTTATCCTTCAATCCTGCTTGTATATACGATCAGTAATTATTGTTTGTGATTTGTCGTTAGTCCCTCAATCAAGTTTCATGCTCCATCTCCATTCCAACATTTTTTGTTGTCCCTAGTCAAGCCTTAAGTTCCATGCTGCTCTGAGTTTGTGATTATTCTTTCCTATAAAGATCCTGTAAACACCATTTTAGCCTCTTTTTGGATAGCTTTGGGCTGTGTTTGCGCTTGTGTTTTCCTCACAGTTTATGATTTGAAGCATGTACGTTCTAAATTTAGGGGCTTTATAAGATGTTGCCAATTTTTTCAAGGATACTTTGCACAGGTATAAACTTGCATGTACTTAATATATATTTTTAATTTAAAATTTTTATTTTTCTTTATATTTTGTCAGACTAGCACAAAATCAATTGATCAGATTGAGCTTTTAAGGGAGCAGCAAAAAATTTTGTCTGGAGAGGTGGCACTTCATTCAAGTGCTTTGAAGCGGTTGTCTGAGGAGGCTGCAAGAAACCCCCAGAAGGATCAGATTTATGTAATATCTTTTTACCTTGCATCTCTCTTCAACTTCTGTTATTGTGCCTAAGAACTTGAATCTTATAGTTCCTTTTCAATGTAGCTGGAGATGAGAAAGTTGAAAGATGAAATCAATGCGAAGAATGAACAATTAACTTTGCTGGAAAAGCAAATTGCTGATTCCATTAATGTTGTACACAATACAATGGATAATTTGGAATTATCACAAGTAAGTATGCCTCTACTTGTGGCTGCTTTCCTTGTGTCAGAAGTCCAAGCTTATGCTGTATGTTGTTTTATGCTGCAGCCTGTTACTGAATTGATGATGCAATTGAACGAGAAGTCCTTTGAACTTGAGGTGATGAAATTTTGTAGTTCTTTATCCAAGAAAATATTTTTATCATTTGTTAAAGTATATCCTAGGAGCATGTTTGGTACCCATTTGCAAATAGGTCACTTGATTTCTGATTTTTATGACATTTTGTTTTTCCATATTTTAGTTTCAGGGTTATTAGCAAAACTAATTGGAGTGCTTGCCAATAAATTAAGTCATGAACTGAAATGATGAGATTTATGCAATGATGTCATTTTCTGAAATCATGAGAGCATTGTATCGTTATTTTTATTTTCAGGTTAAAGCTGCAGATAATCGTATAATTCAAGAGCAGCTCAACCAAAAGGTACGAAAACCACTTGATCCAAATTATACATGAAATTTTATTTGTTTCATTAGTCATGTTATTGCTCAAGTCCTGTTCTGATTTCATGTTACCTTCTTTCAGATATGCGAATGCGAAGAATTGCAGGAAACAGTTGCCTCCTTAAAGCAGCAGCTCTCCAATGCACTAGAGTTGAGAACTTTTAGTCCTGTAGTAAGTTATTCACAGCAATTTAGTGAAACAAAGAGCTCCCATGGAGAACTTGGCTCAGACAAAGGGAATGCGATATTGAGTGATCCAATTGAAGGGTTGCTTCGACAAGCACAGGTTTCTTTGTCCTCCCCTTGTGTAGTGTTACCTTAGTTCTTAAAGCCATGTAGAAACCTGGCCACTTTCTACCATATCCAGCTACTAAAATATTATTCTAACTCCACTTTCCACAAAATTATTTTACTGTGATATGTAACTGAACCTACCACAACTCCTTTTAATAACAATGTGCAGCAAACTGGTTTCCAATGCACCTCCACCCAAAAAAAAGAAAAAGAAAGAAAGGATGAAAAATTGTGCCTGGTCATATTTTCATGTAATGTGGCTTTACCTTGAAGTTGCAACCTGCAACTCCAATGATTATATATTTATCTTCCTTCTGTTAATATTAAATTTTTTTTTTACTAGATACAGTTTATCCAGAGAAACTCATAAAAGGTGCAAGCTGAAAAGCTTATTTACTCAAAACTAGCTTGTTTCTGGAGCTAGAAATTTCTATTTAGCAATGACTCTTCTTTTGTTTTTTTGTTTTTATACCATTTTCTTCTCACTGATGAAAAATAATCACTGATGAAAAATTATATAGTAATAGTTCATCATCATTTGATGGCTGTTTGTAGTTTCATTTGTCAAGTAGATCAAAATTTCAACTGAATCCTTGCTTTTATTCATTAATTAGGCAGCTGAGATTGAAGAACTGAAGCAGAAAGTGTCAGAACTAACAGAATCAAAAGAACAGCTCGAACTCCGGAACCAGAAACTAGCGGAGGAGAGTACATATGCCAAAGGGTTAGCCTCAGCAGCTGCTGTTGAGCTCAAGGCATTATCAGAAGAGGTTGCCAAGCTAATGAACCATAATGAGAGACTAGCTGCAGAGCTAGCCACATCTAAGAACTCGCCCACGCAGCGTAGAAGCAGTACTCCAGTTAGAAATGGCCGTAGAGATAGTCACATTAAGCGCAATGATCAAGGTGGGTCAGTTTCAGATATAAAGAGAGAACTAGCCATAAGCCGGGAGAGAGAGCTTTCATATGAAACAGTTCTTTTAGAAAAAGATCAAAGAGAGGCTGAGCTTCAAAGAAAGGTTGAGGAATCAAAGCAAAGAGAAGCTTATCTGGAGAACGAACTTGCCAACATGTGGGTTCTCGTGGCAAAGTTGAAAAAATCCAATGGTGCTGAAACTGATGTTTCTTTGTCCACAAGAGAGACTCAGCGAGTTGATGGTAACAGTTTTGGGATTTAAAATGATCCCATAGTAAATTTGGGCTTTCAATGGGATTGGTGTTGAGAGAGAGAGAGAGAGAGAGAGAGAGAGAGAGAGAGAGAGAGAGAGAGATTGTGTTGTGCTTGTGCATGGGTAGGAAATTTCTGATTGTGTATATAACAAATGAGAGCTTTTTCCTCGTTGGTTTCCCCATTCCCCCCATTTATATTGTATCTAATGTGGTTTTTTTTTTCCTAGGATAAAATTACACTATGCTCCAATGCTATAGAGCGAGTTTGGTTTATAAACCTATAGCTTAAAAAGTGACTTTTATTAACACCAAAACAACCTCTTTATTCCCAGCTTACTAATCCATCTTTAGTAGTCAGATCCCCCATTTGGAACAAGAGGCAGTTTGCATTGAAAGAACTCGTAGCCATACCTTCTTTTTATTTTATTTTGTAATTTGATGGTTATAACAATGAGAGAAAGGAAAATTGAACCCTATACCCATACAAGAAACAAAATATTATGTAGGTCAGTAGGTGCCAATTATCATGCCATAAAAAAAATATTGACAAGCATTTCCAATTTTCCACTTATATTTTTCATAATTATTAGATATTGTTTGATAAATAATGCTAATTTAAAAGTTATTAAATATTTCTCAATAGGAAAAAAGTTACTAAACATTGGGGGTGTCCATGATTCAGTTTGGGTTTGGTTTGTTCCCAACCAAGAGACTTGACCCGGCTAACTTCGGGTGAGAAAGAACGGAACCCGCCACCAACTCACTAGGCATGTCGAATTGATTTATATATATATATATATATATATTTTTTTTTTTAAATGGACAAAATTTAACTACAAAATTGGTCGTAATTTTAAGGCTACAATTTTATTTAATATTTTTTTATTGGGGGTGAATTTTGATAAATGCATCGTTAGATTACATTTTCTTTTTATATCCTTCATGTTTGCAGAATTTCGAAAAAATTAGAGATCAATAGTCATGTCATCAATAAATTGTTTAAATTGCAACTTTTTGTAATTTAAAATATTTCATAAAATATAAGGTCATAGATCATGTAATAAATAATATTCGATTGTTACAAAATTTGACATGTGTATTAAGAGCATAAAGAATATGCAATTTAACGGTTGGATTTTCAAAGTATGCAGTAATTTTAATGATATTAAGTAAGGTTGTAGCCTTAAGTTACAACCAATTTTGTAGCTAAATTTTGTCATTTTTAAATTATATACAAATTAATATATTCTTTAATTAAAGTCAGGATAATGACACATTTGACCTGTTGATTGGAAAAAAATTGTCAAATTATGTAAGTGCATTAGGAGTTAGGGTTTGTCTTGTGTTCAATTGACAATTTGATTACTTAATTAACATATCTACTAATGTATCTTGTCTTCTAACTCATAAATGGTAAAGATGTCACAAGTTGCAACTGGATTTTGTAGGATGCTAAAAAACAAATATAGAATTGTAGTGCATATATATATATATTTATTTATTTGAGAAACAAGACTTTGCATTTCATTCAGCTAGGCCATGAAAATCAGCCTGTAAAACAGAGATAATATCTGGTGGTACTTCTTCCATCCAAACTTGATTGTGAAAAATAGAGTTTGCTCGTTTTACTAAAGCATGAGCTAGTGTTACAATGCCTATGAACATGGAAATAATGTATTTATGAGAAACAAGATTGTAGCATATATAGTATTGAATGTTAAAGTTTGTTATTTTTTAACTATTATTTCTCATTTTTTATCTCTAAATTTAGTTTGACATGTAGGTTATTGTCCTATTTATATGATGATATGTGCTTTATAATGAGGTATGTGTGGTAGGTGTATGTCCAATGTTTAACATTCAACACTAACAATACATTATGATTAAAAAAAAAAAAAAAAAAAAAACACTAACAATACATTAAATCCCCAAGTTATCAGTAGATCAATTTGATATGGTTAGTAATCAACTTAAACAAATGTTATAATTGATAAATAGTAAAGTCAAGATGATAGCAGATGTCTACGTTGATCAAAGAAATTTGTCAAATGTTATAGAATGTATATTTATCGTTAAGATTTTTCCCTTTGCTCGATCAAAAAAAAAAAAAGATTTTTCCCTTTGCTCAACCTGCAGTTTAACTAAGTCTTCAATGAAAAAATATTTCGAGTCATCTCTAAATTTGTCGTCAGTTGTAATCTCTTTGTCTATTATCATGTGTTCTTTTGGTTAATGATGTCATTAATCGTGGTTGGATATTTTGTAAGATTATGTAAGGGTGATGCATAGTTGCCACATATATTAAACTAGTCGGAAATCCGTACAACGCACGGGAACTTACCTATTTATAATAGACTAAAATAATTTTATAAAATTTTAAATTGATTATGAAACTATACTATTGCGTGAATTGCTCCTATCTTTTTGAGTTACAATTTGATTAATAAGCCAAATTTAGATATTGAAAAAAAAAATAACAAAAAAGTTCTAATGTTAAAACGTTCGAAAGGGGAAAAAAAAAGAAGAAAATTTACTGGCACTACCTAGAAATTATTGAAACAAAACAAAATATATATGACTACCAAATAGAGAAATATAAGAGAAAGATAGGTTACCTTCAAGAGAATAATCCATAGTTATAATAGTTGAAATTTGCTAAATTGTTTCAAATATTGCAAAAAATTGAACCCAAAAATTTAGATGGTCAAACTTTCAAAAGACAATAAAATTAAAAATCAAAACATTCAGAACCTACAAATTATTAAAAAAAAAGAAGAAGTCATTATTGCGAGACAATTTCAGTAAGGATGGAAAGCTTTTCTAAGTTTTTTTTTATCCAATTCTTCCTAATTGATGAAAAATTTGGTTCAAACATTGTCGAACACTTTGAAGGTGCAAATAATATAGGCTTCCAACATAATCTTTAATTAATAAACAAAGAAGCATGACACCATAAGAGAAAACATGAGATAACATATAGTGCATATACCTTACTCCACAGCTGTGAGAAAATATCCACACAAAAGGAATTGAAAACTTGTACATACGTCTCCATACGGTAAAACTTAAGGTTATATAATCTAAAATAATATAGAATATAACATCTTTGAACCACACAAAAAGTTAGCAAACTTACTACAATACTTGTAGTTATACTATACATTGTAAAGTACTACTCCATACAAAACAAAAGCAAAAAAGACTAATTCACAAAAAAGAGAAAAAGTAATAGCAAGCGTACCAAAGAAATTGAAGCTTAGGATTTTCACTCTTAATGGAGACGGACAGAGGAGATTGTTTTAGGGTTTTCAAAGATTTTGTCTTATATATATATATATATATATATATAAGAGACTCCTGTTAGGACTCTCTCACTATTTAGTTTTAAAAATTAAATTTTTTTAAATTAAAATGATGATGTGGAAAATTGTGAGAGTTTCAAACGCTTCGGTTTTATATATATATATAGATTTGATAGCCGATTTATTATTTTTTTAACCGTCAAATATCATTTCAAATAACTAAATTTGTTTTCACTTGTACTCTGGATCTTTGTCCCAACCAGAATGACAATACAATTTTGCGGGGTTGAAGGAAAAGATCCAAACGCTCTGTACTTCAATCCCTTCTTTCTACTTGGGAGAGAGAGTTGTAGGGTCTTTGAATCAAGCCTCCCCCCACCCGCCCCGGTGTGATCCAGCCTTATTTTAAAAGCCAAGCTTTGGCTCCAAACTAAAGAAATTCGATTCAATTGTCAACTGTTCCTATCGGAAATAGGATACAAACTCAAAGATATATATCCAATCCAAAGAGGCTCGCAGCTTCGCCAGATAGCGACTAATCGCCTCCTTTCCTTTGCCAAAAGATGCTTATTAGCTAGAAGTGACGAGGGGGGGGGGGGGTGGGGGGCTGGGGAAGGCCGGCGGCTACATGAGGGGGAAGTTGCTGTAGAAGCTTTGCCCCTTGCTTTACAAAGATTGTTATGAACCGACTAAATTAGACTTTATACCTCCGGATCCTTATATGAATCTAGATGGATCATTAGCAAACAAGATTGGAATTTGTGGAAAAAAAAAAATAGAGCAAAGGTGTAGGTAGCTTGACTGCCTTACCCGTCATTGAAACACAAGCTTGGGCCTTCTCAATATTTTATTGGAGCTTTGTAACTAGTGGCCCGGTCGGTCAACTTGATGCGGGAGAGGCATGAGTTCGCAATTTGATCTTGTGGTATATTCATTTGTAGTGTGTCTCTAGCTTGTGTTTCAATGATGGGTAAGGCAGTCAAGCTACCTACAAGCACTTGTTTGGTCCGATCGGATTTTACAATTTTGTTGTGTAAATGGAATGTATAGTTGCCATGTACGTTAAATTTAACAGACGATGTTTTATCTTTTTAAATCACGTGCTCTCTAAATCATTAACTCTATCACTAATCATTAAAGAAGCCTCAAATTCTTTATAGATATTTTTCCTTTGTTGTCGGTTATAAATTCTTTGTCCATTAACACATGCTCCTTCAGGGTTTTTTTTTTTTTTTTTTTTTAATTTATTTTTTATTTTACTAATAATGATGTCATAGGTCGTGGAAATGGTGTAAAAGATATGTATAGTTGCCATGTACATTAAATTTAATGGTCTATTTATGAGCGTTTTAATTGTCCAATATCATTTTGTATATGGTATAACTAAATATGTCGTGACTTTTACTCTTTGTCTCAACCATAATGACATGTGCTTTATGTTTATGTCGTATAAAAGTATCAATAGTTGCCACGCACATGAAATTTAACGGTTGATATTTTAGATTTTTAACTGTAAGATATCATTTTGTATATGTATTTGTCGTGACTTGCACTTTCTTTGTCCCAACCATAATGACGTGCTTTACAAATATTTTCAAATTCATTATACACTAAAAATAATATTATAAAAATTATATGCTTTCTAAATCATTGATTCTGTCATTAATCATTAAAGAAGCCTCAAATTGTATATGGATTTTTTTTTTTCAGTGTTTCAAAATGTTTATGTAGATATCATGCACTTTTTTCTTTTCCAAAGTTTTTTCCTATGAGTTTTCTCATATCTCTTAAGGTGATTTTGACCGATTTAAACAGCAAGGAGTACATCAATTGACATGTGCTCTATGATTATCTTCAAATTTATTAAATATTGTGTCAAGATATTGCATACAAAATTCCTCTCTCCCTACCATTGAAGCTTTTTATATATTTAATAGTAGATATATATATATATATATATATTTATATTTATATTGAAAGCTCGGATCACAACTTTACACACACACACACACACATATATATATATATATATATATATATATATTTGAACTGTATTAAAGGTTTGTGTGAGGGGTTTACGCTCTATTCAACATTAGACATTGACAAATACTATAAATTTCTAAACTATCATTAGATCAAATATATTATTATGAATTAATCCGACTTAAAATTTATGTAGAATTATATTATAAAATAAAATACAAACCACATGAGCACATACTCAATAAAACATTTAGTTTTATGTTTGTTTTTAAATGTCGTAAAATGCTTTATATAATTTTTTTGGATATTTTTAAAGGCATGTTTTAAGTGGCTTTAAAAAAAAATTGAAGGAACAAGTGGCCTTTAATAAGTGACATGTTTAATTGGCAAATCCTTGTGTTTACTTATGGTTTTAATGGATTTGTCATCCTCTATTTCTAATTTCACTCCTGCAACTAATCAAATTATTCAAAATACATATAATTTTTTACGAGCAAATGTTGGTTATACCAATTGTTATTCCTGCCAAACATATACTAAATGTAATGTTACCATGGGAATCAACTAATAATAGTTTTAGAATGCTACAAATGATTATACAGCAAGCATAAAAAGTTATGAGTGAGTGTGTTGTGCATATAAGGCTTTGGGTTACTACAATATATGTCCTATGACATCAGTTGGTAAATTTGCTGCAAATTTAAGTTGTTTCATTTGAAATCCTTTTTCTTTGTTGGATTTGAAAGAAATATTGAAGCTGTATATTTATTGTTTTAGGAATTAAATAAAATTTGGCATCATAATTTTTTTGCTTCAAATGTGATACTAGTCTTGGCAAGTTGAGTTACATGAATATCAAATCATCAACTTAATACAATAAAAGTAGGTTTCAATTGACTCAATTTATAAAGTCTATTGTAATCAAATATGAGATCTAGGTTTGAATCCCTTCTATACTAAAACCAATTGATGTATTGACCTAATAATAAAATACAATTGTTATGCAACAGACATTATAGGTGCAAATTCTATGATACTTATTTAAAAAAATAAAAACTTAAAACAAAAGGATTTCAAGAGGCTCAACTAATCACCATTACATATATTTTATATTTCTTTGAAAATTAAGCAACAACACATATATTCTTAAAGTAATGATATAAAACTACTAGACAAACATTAATTCCCAGGAAAAACGACTCTAGTCTAGACCAAACATATAGAACCTGCATTCAACCTTATTCATATATGTATATCTAAAAGATATTAAATCTCTTAGAATTAAGGCTCAAACAACAAGAGACCTTTCCAAAAACTTACATCCCTAGCTTCAAGTCCAAGTCCAAATCCTCCTTTTTCTCTGAATTAGTCTCATCAGCTTGCTCATCTCCCTCTGAAACCCTAGCAACAGGGTCCAACACAATTCCATGAACATTTGAGCCTTCTCCACCTTCACCTCTCCCAATAGCATATATTGGCAGCACCCATTCCCTTAAAAGGTCCTTGGTGACAATCTCCTTAGACCCGGTAGGATTCTCATATGGCATCCATTCCACAAAAGGGTCCTTGGTGGCACTCTGGAGAACCCCATCTCCTATCACATCAGTGGACACAACTGGTCCTTGTTGGTAAAGTCCTGGTTCAATAGTAAGTTCCTCTGGGACAGGTGAAATGGGGAGGTTTTGACTTTCAACTATACCATAGTTGAACCTTATTTCTTCTCTGTGAGCAGTTTGGTGGCCACCGAAAGCCTGACCAGACTCAAATGATTTGAAACAGTATTGGCAGGTATAGGGAAGCCGGCAATGGCCAGAGGCAGTTGTACGGTCATTAGAGCTGGTATGGCTATCCATGGTGTTGAATCTCAAAGGAGATGGATACATGGGGAGGGGGAAAAGGAACAAGAATAGAGGTAAGGGATATTGATGACTAAGACAAGTTGATAAAAACAAGGAAAATGCACAAAAAGTCTAAAGGGAATGCGTTAGAGGAGTCTCACAAGAGAGCTATTTATGGACTGGAAAGTGAGCTATACACTGATATTTGAAAAAAGTAGGTCATAGATATTGTTTTTAGGGTTCGGTTAATGTGTGCCCTCAGGGCACACATTAAGTTATTTATTTTTGGAAACATTTTCTCGAGAATTGAAAAAGCTGTCAATACTTTTTTAATTCCCGAGAAATTTTTTTTCCAAAAATAGTTAATTATTATGTGTCCTTAGGGCGCATATTAGTAAAATCCTTGTTTTTAAGTACCTCATTTGAGTGAATTAAAACTCTTTAAATGGGACTTAAATTTAAACAAAGGAAAATTTTAATTAAAGGGTAGTAAAAGAGTTCATAGTTAGGGTTTCATAAACATGGAATAGCTAGCTCCTTTGTTGTCTTACCAATTCAGCCACCTTTTTCCATCAAATAAATAAATAAATTCAGCAACTTTAGACCCATTGAAACGTGAAACATTAAATAACTACTATATTTAAAGACTTTAACGTGACAAATTGGATGAACATTTTTATGCTTTGGTATTTTACTTACCGATTTTTGGATCGGAGTATGAACCAAGTAACACCTTGTGCGTCAATTGTTTTAATTCCCAAATTTGATAATAGAGAACAAATAATTTTTGAGTATACTGACAAAGAATTCAAATGTAATAATTAATCTTCTTTTGTGTAACCTGATCCTATTGGTTTTAATAAAACTTTGAGAGAATACATATCATGATTCAAAATTTTATTTTATGGATCTAATAGTGTACATAGTGTCATGTCATTTAAAATTTTAAACAACATGGTACTTTGTACATGCATAGATTTATAATATTTAATTTGAATAATGAAATGTACTCTGGTTATGTAATGTATTATATACCTGATTTAAAATACCAATATTACTATTTTCATGTGTGTTCTAATAAATATTACTGTTTACAAAAAAAAAATTTCACTGTTCACTTTTTTATTTGGTAAGTATAGCTATAATGACCATGATGAGACTTACATTAATGGCTCTTTATATCCTTTAATTACTCTGAAATTATTACTTGCATGAGTGTAACTTTCTATAAGAATATTCTTTGGTAACTTAGGGTACGTTTGGTATGCTGGAATAGCTATTGTAATGGAATAGTTATTCATATTTAATAGCAATTCGGTCATTTGGTTACATCTTTATTACATGAATTAGTTATTACATTGGAATGACTATTCTTTAAATTGAAGAATAACTGTTCCTCTTTAAAATGGATGTAATAGTTATTCCTTAGTATATATGATAAGTTTTTAAATTAATATATTTCCAAAAATATAAAGTTTCCTTATATATCATTTTTTACAAGCTTTCCATATGTAATAACCAAACTTATGAATAGTAATAGTTATTCCATTACAATGTCTTCTATTCCCAATAATAAAGATTACTATTCCTAATATAATCTACATTCAGTGTACCAAATGTACCCTTAATTATATTTATATTAAATATGTTCTCTTGTGCAGGGTGTGTTATATTATCATACTCACCCACTATGGTATATAGTACTATATGCCATGTTAGAAAGTTTCACCGATCTATAAATCACGATATTTTTATTTTAAGCAATGATATGAATTTTGTGTTAGAATTTCATTCTTTCTTCTTTGTGTGTGCTATTATTTCTCTCATAAAAAAAAAATAAAAAAAAAAATAAAAAAAACCAATGATATGAATTTTACTTAAAATGCAACATATCTTATTGGTGTGCTTTCTAAGTATTGTTGGTCCATAGTCATACCACATTGAAAAATTTCCATAATTAATGAAATTTAAGAATAACGAAAAATATAACATTAATTATATCTCTTTAGTTATCCATCATTTTTTCAAGCATCTACTTTGCTATTTGGTCCATAAAGCATAAGTCATCTTTGATGTGGACGATAGCACATTAGCTCAGCAACAATATTGCAACACAAACAGCCAAGCGTATTATGGCAATAGTGTAGTAGCTTGGTTGTTTAGCACTTTCTCTGCTATATATCGGCCTGCTTTGTTATTAGTCCTTTATGTTGCGTTATTTCTTCTTTGCTATCAGTCGTGTCTATTATTTGGGGGGGTTTTTGCATGATCTCAAAAAGAATTGAGATTGTATTTTTAGCGCGCGGTTATAGGTATTTTTGTCAGCTAGGGGAGTAAACTCATAATTTTGAAAAAAGTTGGTATTTGGTAGGGCAAAATCATCGCTTTGGCAAGTAGGAGATGTCGAGGTAGATTTTTTGAAGGGCCAAATAAACGAAAAGTGAGCCCAAGTACTCAGGTTCAATAAATGTAATAAATAAGAAGAGTCGAAGTTCAAAATTTGCACTCGAAGAGTCAAGGTGCACCACAAACACATTTCCCCCAAACACAATTAAATTCAACTATAGAACTCAATGGCTAATGTAACTATGTGATTGAATATAATTAGGAAATCTAAGTAATTGTACCTATAATTTTTTTCCCTGATTAAAAAGTTACTAAATATTAAAAATATTACTCCAAGTACGTATGTAGTGTGTGTGCGTGCGTTCAAGCACACGCTCGTGCTTACATGTGTAGTGATTTATTGTTATGATTTCTTTATTTAGTAGATATGTCAAGGTATATTTAAATATGTTTATTAATATGTGTTCTTTTGAGTTTTGTTTTATAGACAAAATTGGTAAATAATAATGTTGTCATAGATTGCGGCAAGATATATTTTGTAGGATGCTTGGAAATGTGTGTATAGTTTCACGTATATTATAGTGAATATTAAATTTTATTAATTTTTAACCTATTATATTTTATTTCTCATTTTATATCTTTAAATTTATTGTGATATATACTCTGTTTATCCCAATTATGTTGCCACATGCTTTATAATTATCTTTGAATTATTATGCTTTGAATTCAATTTTATAAAAGATGTACTTTCTAAATTAATGGCTCTATGATCAATCATTTAAAAAGTCACAAATTGTGTTGGGATACTTTTGTAGACACCATTTGTAATTTGTTCAATATTTTGTTCTTCATGTTCTGCCACATCACTAGATGTGTCTTTGATTTATTATTAACCATAAAATTCATCAATTGACATACATGCACTACAATTATCTTGCGGTTTTTTAGTGTTGTGTTAAGAATATTACACACAAACACTTCATTTCCCAATCATTAATATTACACTTTTTATTAGTTGATAATAGTTTTAAATGTTGATATATCATATAAGATATGTGTGGTAAGTGTGAGTCCAATGTTTGACATTTAATATTAGCAATACAATAAATCCTCAAGTAATCAGTAATCACTAGGTCAATTTGATATTGTTAGTTACTCAACTCAAACAATTGTAATAATTGATAAATAGTAAAGTTAAGATGATAAAATATCTCGTTATTTATTGGAAAAGTTTGTCTAATGCCATCGAAAGTATTTTTATCATTAAAATTTTACCCAAAATGCATAAACACTCCTTGGGGTTTGGTCAGTTAAAAACTGAACTCTTGGGTTTTCAATTTTTTTATTTATTTATAACTTCCTGTGGCTTCCATATACATGAATTTGACCTTTAGGATTAGCTTCTGATTGATCTTATTGATAGAGAAGAATCACATGACCATCAAATGATATCCCACAACCATAATTGGCGACAAATAAAACACGTATAACAAAAAAAAAAAAAAAAAAGTTGCTTTTTTTTTTTTAATATCAAATTCGGTAAAGCAAATTTATTCTATTTTATTATCATTTGTGTTTCATTTGGTATGAATGTCATTGATGGCCGCGCGCATGATTCTTTTTCGTCGCTGAGAACAAACAGAAGTTAGTCGTAAAGATCAATTTTACAAATATAGAAGTCTTAGGGACTTATAAGAAAAAATTGAAAGCTTAGGGGTTAGTTTGCAACTGATCTAAGCCCCAATGCATGTTTATGCATTTGACCTAAAATTTTTTCTTTGCTCAACTTACAATTAACTGAATCTATAATTAATAGATATTTTGAAGAATCTTTGAATTTGTCATCCGTTATAATTTTTGTCTATTAACATATTCTTTTGTTTTTTTTAGAGAGTTTTAACCTATGACATCCGCTCCTAATGATAACTCTTTATCATTAGACCAAGACACCAATCGCTCCTAATAGATATTTTCTTTTACCGTCTATAACAGATAATGATTTATAGATTGTGGTTAGTATGTGTAAGGACTGAAATAAGATTGGACCCAATATAGGATTGGGTTCTAGCCCAAGTAGCCCAAACAATAAATTTGTAGAGCGTGGATGAAAGAACTAGATCTACTCCAGAAGAAAAACGATAAAATTTAGTAATTTGAGACTGTTAGATACAAGTATGATGAGAAAGTCTGTCCTCGGAGTAACTTAAAGAGTTTCTATTATATTGTCTTGTTGAACAATAAAATTATACAAGAGTTTGCAGTCTTGTTCTTCAATTACTTCATTTTTTCTGATCCCCCTTTTTAGTATATCTTCCCATGTTATATACTATAATCTTGGTATCATCTCTACCATACACGTGTAGGTTAGATTCGGGGAACTCCTTCCTGTCCCATCTAGCATCTCCTAAAACCATCAACCAAGAGCTGTAAGATTGCTTGATCACTGTTTAGGCATCACTTCCACATTAATGCGGCTAGAGAGTTGGTTGAGAGGCATTTAATACGGAGGTAGCAGTTTTTTTTTTTTTTTGATGTTCAAACTTCAAATAGCTTTCATTAAACTGGACCGTGGTCCAAAACAGTTACATCTTTGATAACTTGAAATTCAATAATGGGTGGGATATCCTCAACCCAAATAACAGAATCATTTACACATTTTGCATTCCTAGCCATACGGTGTGCAGCCATATTGCTTGTTCTACAAACATTGTTGACTTTCCAAACCAGGACATTACAATTCAGCCTCTGGATGCCTTCTATAATCATCTGGATAGAGGTTGGAGGGGAGCTACAGCCCATCAACGCATCTGTTACTACTTGCGCATCGCCTTCCAGCACAATGTGCTTCAGCCCAAGGTCACCAGCAAGCAGCAAACCCTCTTCAAAAGCTTTGGCTTCCACTTCCAAAGCTCCCAACGGAAAGTCCATCCTTTTGCTCATTGCTCCCATGATTTCTCCCCTTTCGTTTCTTATGACAATTCCAATTCCACAGCTGCCCAGCTCATTAAACACCGCCCCATCCACGTTTACTTTATACCAACCTTCACTAGGAGGGGTCCATCGTTCAGTTCTCTGTGGGGTAGATTGTTTAGGGGCACCATCTTTCTCACTAAATTCCTCAACTAGAGTAGTGGCTTCAGTTACAATCCTCCTCGCATTCTTGCATTTTCCTTCAAATTTTACCGCATTCTTGTTCTTCCAAATGCACCATGCTGTGCACGCCAGAAGTTCAAGCTCGCCTTCCTTTCTTTCTTCCCACAACTTCCAAACCACATCAATGAAGTCGCGATGAGGGTGGCCGGTCCTTGGCAAAGAAATCTTAGCTTCCTTCCAAATTGCATCTGCCAACCAACAGTCCCACAAAGCATGTCCCGAGGATTCTACCAGCCCACACAGCCCACACTCATCCCCTTTGGAAACCTTCCGAAGGCAAAGGCAATAGTTTGTAGGAAGGATATTCTTGCACGCCCTCCACATAAAGTGTTTGACTTTACTTGGGCACTTTAATCCCCAAATGGTCTTCCAAAATTCCTTTTTCTTATTCGGATTTGATCCCTCACAACCAGCCCCTTTGCTTCTCCCATCCATCAGCCACTCATGTGCTACGTGGTAAGCACTTTTCACTGTGAAGTTACCTTTTTTGGTCCAAGCCCAAACCAAGGCATCATCCGGCAAACAATTGCTGATAGGGATACTCAAAATAGCCTCCGCTTCATGGGGTAAGAAACAGTTTTTCACAACACTAGTATTCCACCCCCCAATTTCTCGGTTTAGAAGGCTTTCCACTAGTTCACCTTCGAAGTTTTGAGGACGAGGGCTTACAACCCTGAATGAATTAGGAATTGGAACCCACTTGTCTGCCCATATCCTCACCCTTTGCCCATTACCTATATTCCATCTCAGTCCCCTCTTTAGAACCCCTATAGCAGCCACTAGACTTCTCCAAGTGTATGATGGGTTTTTGCCTAACTGAGCCTCCAAAAAGGTGGAATCCGGGAAGTATTTAGCTTTAAGTACCCGATGAGCCAAGGAATCTGTATCTTGAGAGATTCTCCACCCCTGTTTTGCAAGCAAGGCTAGATTGAAAACTTTGAGATCCTTAAATCCCATCCCACCTTCAGCCTTTGGTGTACACATCTTCTCCCAAGCTATCCAAGCAAGCTTCCTTTCTTTTTCGCGCTGACCCCACCAAAAGTTCCTCATCAACGAGTTCAACTCATTACATAAGGAATCAGGAAGTTTAAAACAATTCATCGTATACATTGGGGTGGCTTGGGCAACGACCTTTATTAGGATTTCACGGCCCGCTGTTGTCAACAGCTTTCCTTTCCAACCCGCTACTTTTCGACCAACCTGATCCAAAATCCGATGAAAAGCTTTCTTTTTTCCCTTCCCCACCAACGGGGGCAGCCCCAAGTATCGCTCATGTTGGTGGATGATTTGTGCTCCAAACATATCCTTCACATCCTCTTTAAACTCCTCCCTTGTATTTTTGCTGAAAAAGAGAGAAGTTTTCTCTCTGTTTAGCTTTTGTCCCGACTCCTTTTCATACACCTCAAGGATTTTTAAAAGTCTCAGCCCCTCCTCCTTTGAAGCTTTGCCAAACACTATACAATCATCAGCAAAAAGTAAATGAGAGACCCGAGGAGCACTTCTACACACCGCAATGCCTCTAGGTATTCCCCTATTTTCAGGCTTTTTAAGCATGGCCGAGAGACCCTCCGCACACAAAAGGAAAAGGTACGGTGATATCGGGTCCCCTTGCCTAAGCCCTCGAGTTAGAACAATCCTACCCTTCGGGTCCCCATTTAAGAGCACGGAATAAGACACCGTGGTCACACACATCATCATCAAAGATATCCACCTATCTTGGAAGCCCATTTTGCGCATCATCGCCTCCAAATACGCCCACTCAACCCAGTCGTATGCCTTACTCATATCAAGCTTTATCGCCATCAACCCCTCTTTCCCTTTTCTCCTTTTGTTTATACAGTGCATGACTTCAAAAGCCACAAGAACGTTATCTGTGATCTGCCTCCTTGGTACAAAGGCGCTTTGTGCATCACTGATGACTTCTGGAAGCACCCTCTTCAACCTGTTAGCCAATACTTTGGATACAAGTTTATATATAACATTACACAGGCTTATTGGGCGGAATTCCGTTATCTTTTGGGGGCAGTTAACTTTAGGTATTAGACATATATAAGTGTCATTTAAACCATTGGGCATAACACCTGTTCTAAGAGTTTGGAGGACACAATTTACTACATGAGGACCAACAATATCCCAATATCTTTGAAAAAATATAGGTGACATACCGTCTGGGCCTGGTGACTTCGTGGGATGCATCTGCTTCAAGGCACGCTAAAACTCTGCTGCCTTAAATTCCATCAGCAGGTCTTCATTCATTTCTTCCATAACTTTCCTGTCCACCGCCCCAAGGCTAGCCCCAAAATCAACTGGGAAGTTTGAGCTGTAAATCTCCTTGAAATATGTCAAAATAATACCTTCCACCTCTTCGCTGTCCTCTCTCCACATACCCCCCGAATCACACAAACCTTCTATTCTATTTTTCCGACGCCTATTGCTGGCCGTGGCATGAAAGAATTTTGTATTCCAATCCCCACATTTAACCCATAAAGCCCTTGACCTCTGATTCCACATCATTTCTTCCCTCAACAATACTTCATTTATTTCCTTTTTCAAATTCTGAATCTCCTCCGCTGATTCATGTAGCAAGTTCAACTCTTCTAGTTGCTGTAGGCGACTATGCTTCTGCCTCAAATTTTTGTTAACATTGCCGAATTCCCTACGGCTCCAAGTCTACAGGTGAGCTTGGCAACTTTTTAGCCTATCCTGAATCTGCACATCCGGATTAGCATTCAAAGAATCCCAAGCCGTTTCAATCACCTCTCTACAGCTCTCTTCTCTAGTCCACATAGCTTCAAACATAAACCGTTTTCTACTTCCCTTTCTTTTCACCCACTGCCTAAGTGACAGATTTAGCAAACAGTGGTCTGAAGCTGCCATTGCTCTGTGAATAACTCTTGCCTCAGGGAACATCTTCCTCCACTCCTCATTAGCCACCATCCTATCCAACCTAACCCAAGTACGTTGCTCCCCAATCCTACCATTACACCACGTAAAGCGCTGCCCCACGAACCCCAAATCAATGAGACCACAGTCAGATAGACACTCTCTAAACACCTCCATTTGTCTTGCATCCCTATCTAACCACCCCAATTTCTCATCAGATTGCACAATTTCATTAAAATCCCCACAAACAACCCACAGCATATCACATTGTCTCTTTAGTGTTTTAAGTAAATTCCAAGATGTAAATCTCATACCTGCATCAGGGTGTCCATAAAACCCCGTAGCTCGCCACGGTTGCGCACCAACTCCCTCACGGACCACCACGTCGATATGAGCATTTGAACAGCTTTTAAATGACACATCCGCCCCTTCCTTCCACAACATCGCCAGTCCCCCGCTCCGGCCATCGCTTGGAACTATAATCCCTTGAGTAAAATTTAGCTTTCTCTGAATTCCTTTAACTCTATTTCTGTTTGCCTTGGTCTCCGATAAGAAAACCAAAACCGGGTCGGTGTCTTTCACCTCGTCGGTGAGTGAGCGCACCGCCGGAGCTGACCCAAGGCCCCGGCAGTTCCAGGCCAAGAGGCTCATTGGGCTCGGCGGTGCTGCCTCGCAGCATCCGCCACACCGCCAACCCTCTGAGTTTCAATCTCAAACTCATCTTTTTCCTGCACTTCTGTTCTCCTTCTTTTCCCTTCTAGAGTATTCTGATCTAATTCTGTGAGTGGGTTTTGAGCAATTCTTTTTTTCTTTACTGGGCTTAAAGCCTTACCTTTGCCTTTAGTTTGCCCCTCATGGGCTTTCCTCTTCCAATGTCCACTAGTTGGGCCTAAAGCCTCTGCAACCCACCCTAGCTCCATGTCATAAGTCATGGCCATTGGGCCTTCACCATCAACTCTTGAATCCAGGCCCACTTGACCACCTTCCTCCTAAACCTTTTCCGCGGGCTCAAATTTGAATTTTGGGACTCCTGTTTGTTGTGTCTCCTCTGTTTCCTGTCCACATCCCTCAAACCCGTTGTTTGTCTGCTTTCTATCCACGCCTTCTTTCACCAAAATGGCAATGCTTTCCCTTTGGGTCTCATCCATGGTGTTGACCAAACCCTTTTCCTGATAAGACTCACTGCTCCTTTCTCTGTCCACCGAGTTCAGTGTTGTGCTATCCAAGGTCTTCTCCCCGAGGTTCTGCACAACAGACTTTCTTTTGTCAGTCCCCACCGTTTCGTTCCTCGACGTCTGTGCCTTTGAAAACCGGTAATTGTCATCCGGTATTCTCCCCTGCACACCTACACCTTCACCCTTTTTTGCATAATGTTATTCCCATCCTGATCTCCTCGCCGGTTCACCTCTCATCCATGCACCGTACTGAAGTTCTCCTATTTTTCTGGTTTTGTCTAGCTCTTCTTTCTGAGTGCAGTCCTTCAGGTCATGTTCCAACAGTCCGCAACGGTAGCAAAAATTTGGAAGGCGCTCATATTTGAAGAGCACCCACCGAGCCACCCCCTCATCTACGTTTATCTTTCTTCCTCGTATAAGCTTGCGGGAAACGTCTATCTTGACACGAACTCGAAGGCACTTTCCCCACTGAACCCCGGAGTCAGCCACATCCACCTCCAAAACTTCACCAAGACTAGCCTCGATGGCTATCCCTGTTTCTCTTGTCCTATGTTTCAAGGGCAGATTGTACATTTGAACCCAGAAAGGAGACCACTTGAATACAATATCCTTTGGGTCTTGGTCTCCGTCAAAATCCTGGAGAAGAACCAGTTGCTTCTCATAATGCCACGGACTCATCTCCAAGACTCTCCTCTTGTCCCGTTCATCGTCAAACTCCACTAAAAACATCTCCTCTTCAATCATCGAAATACCAATGCTCTTATTTGGCTTCCATAACATCCTAACATTTTTCCTTAGAGCATCCAGTATAACTCCTCTGCGTGATAAAACCTTCATAACTAAGCAGTTTTTTCCCCTCTCATTTGCAGCCTTTGAACATTCACTCCCAAGGTTTACACTTTCCTCTTCCTCTTCCGTGACCTTTAACTTTTGCCATAGAAACTCAAGCTCTTCCGCCATTGGAAAACAAAAACCACCAGACTCCCCTGATCTCACCACCCCGAAACAGGGGGAAAATCACTAAACTCCCACAAGCACCTGTGGGACACCAACTGCTGCTACGTGCCTAAGGCTCGAGAGCATTGCTGTTTCAGACAAGTACAACTTTATTCTATTATTACGTAGTCCCTTCCTGGTTCATGCATGTTGAGGTAGCAGCTTTTGAAGATATTTGCTTGCCCCTTTTCCTTTCTTACCCCTTGTTCAATGTCCATCCCTTAGTTGTGATGTAATTTTGAAGACGGTCCATGATGATATGGTACTCTTTCTGACCTCAGACACTTGTTACTAAGATGGTTTTTCTCCTCGGACATTCGTTGGACTTATCTCTTATTATCCCTTCTCTTCTTTTTATTCCGTTCCCCTTATAATTTCATCAGAACATCCTCGGATGGTCGAATGACCTCGGATTGGGCCATAGGCCCACTTAGTACAGCCTCAATAGTACCTCCTAGTTAAATGGCCCCCACAGTATGTATGGTTCCACCTACATTAAATTTAACGGTCAATTTATTATTCTTTTAATTGTTGGATATCATTTCGTATGCCTAAATTTATTGTGACTTGTACTCTCTTTGTTCCAACGATAATGACATGTGCTTAACAATTATCTTGTGTAAAAAGTATGTATAGTTGCCACATTTATTAAGTTTAGGTCGTTACATTAGTTATTTAATTGTCAAATATTATTTTGTATATCAAAATTTGTCGTGACTTGTATTCTCTTTATCCTTACCATAACGAAGCGCGCTTTATGATTATTTCTTGTAAAAGATATATATAGTTGCCATGTATGTTAAATTTAACTAGCTTTTTTTTCTCAGAAAGAAATTTAACTGGCATATAACTTCATATATATGCATGAATATACTTAAAAGATATACAATTCCTACATATATAATTTAAATACTATTATAGTCATTCTTATATTTTGTTAACTCTTTAAAAATTCTTATAAGAATATTATTAGGTACAAAATGTAAAATGTTCATATTTTTATTATTATTTATTCTTAATTTTTGATATTGTGAGGCACTTTTTTTTTTTATATATATATTTTTTACAGTTCATTAATTTTAGACTCTTTGATTTTTGTACTCAATAACTCACTTAGATGAATATTTATGATGTTGTCCCATATTTAACTCCAAAATTAAGAAATAAAACTCTCTAAAAATAGATAATTTAGGACATATGACGCAAAATTTGATTTCAATTATAGAATCTAATTAGATTTTTTTCTAAACTTTGTCTATATATATATAGTCGATGTATTAGTTATTTAACTATCAAATATTATTTTGTATATCTAAATTTGTTGTGATTTATACTCTCTTTGTCTCAATTATAATGACACGTGTTTTATAGTTGTAGGGTTAAAGGTCCAAATCATATATTGGGCCTTGGGCCTTGGGCCTTGGTTAAGAACATGAGTAGTCTGAGGACGAACGAATGGTGATGAATGGTTCAAACACAGGACTTAATGAGAAAAATACAAATGAGATGGTGATCCGAAGAGGAATATCTCCTCGGACATGATAAATACAGCTCAGATATGTATTCCGGCAATCAAGGTGACCTTTTAGGAAGCTCCAGTGATAAGGACGTGCATCATAAGCGTATAAGGATGATGGGAACTCAGAAATATCTAAGGGAAAGCTGCTACCACCACATTGAATGTACTGCAGCTACTTTTCTAGCCGCATTTATGTTGAGCAAATCACTGAACAGTGCTGCCTTAGCTATCACAACTACCAGAAAACCAGAGAGGCTGTCTGATGGGACAGACACTCAAGTAAGGGCTCAAGTGATCAACAAGTGTAGGGTCGAGATGGTTCCACAGGAGATATATAAAGGAAGAGACCCTCCATGAGGAGGGGATCGAAAAAAAGAAAGAAAGAATACTGTAACAATCAAAATTTTTCTTGTACTCAACCATTATTGATCTATATGGAATACTTACCTCCTCGGACAAGGAATTCATTCAACTTTATGTTCCCTGTTCTTGCTTGATCATCCTCTAAACTCATACTAGCTATTGTCAAATTCATTAGGGTCTAGTTCTTTGACTCACTCTCTACAAATTTATTGTATTGAGCTCACTGGGCTCATATCCCATACTTCTTGGGCTTGGGCTGCAAAACATGTCCTTACAACAGTTATCTTTAAATTCAATATAAAAAGCATTTGCTCCCAAAATTATTGACTCTACCATTAACCATTAATCATTAACGATGCCTCAAATTGTATGTTGATACTTTTATGAGTGTAGCAAAATGGTTTGGTACGGTAATTATCATGTGCGTTTTTGTTCCCCCCAAAATTTGTTCCTATGAGTTCTCTCAGATTTCTTAAGATGAATTTGACTGTTATAAATTGTAAAGAGTTCAATTCTCTACAAATGTATTAAATATTGTGTCAAGATATTACATACAAACTTCCTCTCCCAATCATTGAAACTTTTTTATTAGTTACTGAAAAATATTGTTGAATTGCATAAAAGGTTTGTTTGATGAGGGTAAGCCCATTCAACTTCAACATCAACAATACTATAACTTTCTAATTATCAGTTTAAAAATTTGTTATTATGAGTTAACTCAAATTAAAATTCATCTTGAATTATATTTTGAAGTTAAACACAATTACATGAGTACATATAGTCAATAAAACATTTTTTATGTTTATTTTTAAATGTCAATAAATGCATTTAATAATTTTTCTTGAATGTTTTAAAGGCATGTTTAAATAGCCTTATTTTTAAGTGACATGTTCAATTGGACAATCCCTTGTGTTAACTTATGGTTTTAATTATTTGTAATGAGTTTATCATCCTCATGTCTAATCTATTCTATCGTTGCAGCTAATCAAATTATTCAAAATACAACTTTAATTATTTTCCCCCAACTATTGGTTCTTATGCCAATTGTTGTTTCTGCTCTACATTAATCATTTATGCGAAACATATTATAAATATTACCATGGTAATAAACTAATAACAGTATTAATATACTTCAAAGGATTATACAACTAGCATAAAAGTTATGAGTGAGTGTGTCTATGCATATATAGCTTTGGGTTACTACAATGTCCTATGACATTAGTTGGTAAATTTTCTGCATATTAAAATGTTTCATAATAATCCTTTCTATTTGTTGGATTAGTAAGAAATATTGAAATTGCACGTGTAATGTTTTAGGAATTAAATAAAATTTAGCATCATAATTTTCTTACTTCTAATATTATACTAGTCTTGGTGGGTTGAGTGGCATGAACATCAAGTCATCAATTTACCACAGAAAAGTAAGTTTTATTTAACTCAATTAATAAAGTATCTTGTTGTCAAATAAGGGATATGTATTCAAATCACGTTTATGCCAAAATTAATTGATGTTTTGGTTTAATGATAAAATGATAGAAGATAATCATCATGAAACAAATGTTATAGGCCGTTCAAATTTTATGGCATTTATTAAAAAAAAAAAAATTTCAAAAGAAGAATTCAAGAGGGCTCAACTAGTCCACCTTTTAAGAAAATGAAAAAAAAAAAAAAAAAAAAGGAATAGGAAGAAAGTATAAATACTATTATTATTGAAACTCATCCCCATTTCATATATATATTTTTAATTCTGTTGAAAATTAAGCCACCACACACACATTTTAAGCTAATGATATAAAATTACCAAACAAACATTTCCCATGGAAACGACTATAGTCTAGACCAAATTTAGATAACCCTAGATCCAACTTATTCATACATGGATAATTGCGAGATATGGAATTCTGTTAGATAAATTAAGACTCAAACAACAAGAGACTTTCCCAAAAACTTAAAACCCTAGCTTCAGATCCAAGTTCAAATCCTCCTTTTTCTCTGAATTAGCCTCATCAGCATGCTCGCCTCCTCCTGAAACCCTACCACCAGCGTCAGACACAGTTCCATGAACGCTTGAGCTTTCTCCACCTTCACCTTTCCCAACAGAAAATAATGGCACCCATTCCCTAAAATAGTCCTTGGTGACATGCTCCTCAGGATCCTCCTCCTGAGGTCCTCTAGGCAGCACGTATGGCAACCATTCCACAAAAGGGTCATTGGTGACACCCTGAGGAGGATTCTCAGGGGCAATAGGCTTCACATGAGATTCATTACCATCCATTATCTGGAGTTGGTGGCGAACCCAATCACCTATCATAACAGTGGGCAAAAGTGGTGCTTGTTGGTAAAGCCCTGGTTTAATAGCACATGCAGGAAAGTTCATTGGGGCAGGTAGTACAATGGGGTGGTTTCGGTTTTCAAGCACACACCGTTTGAGCCTTCTGGCATTAGTTTCTCTGTGAGCATTTTGGTGGCCACCCAAAGCCTGACCAGACTCAAATTTTCTGAAACAGTGTGTGCAGGTATAGTTAATGCCAGAGACAGCAGTACTGCTTTCATCAGAGCTGGAGTAGCTACCCATGGTGAGGGGAGGGAATGGAGGGAATGAAAGTAATAACGAGAATAGAGGAAAGGAATATTGATGAATAAGACAGGATGATAAAACCAAGGAAAATGCTCAAAGAGTCTGAGGGAATGGGTTAGAGGAGTCTTAGTAGGGTGCTATTTAAAGAGCATTTGGACTCACTTTTTTTATTTTTTTAATATTAGAAGAGGATTTGAACTTGAAAGTGAGCTAAATTGTAATAACACAGTGATTTGAAAAGTGGGGTCCTAGATTTTGCTTTTAAGTACCTCATATGAGTGAATTAAATAATGCTTTAAATGGGATTTTAGTCTAAACAAAGGAAAAGTTAATGAAAGGGTACTAAAAAAGTTCATGCATGTTTAGAGTTTCATAATATGGGCAAGGTAGCTCCTTTGTTGCAAAGGTAATTCATCAAGTTTAGCCCCAGTGAAACATTAATTAACTAGTATATTTAAAGTCTTTAATTTGAAAGTTGGATGAATATTTTTGTGCATAGGTCTTCTACTTAGTTTTTAGATCGGGGTATGGAACCAAGAACACCTTGTGTACGCTGTCTCAATTATTTTTAATCCCAAAAATTTGATAAAAGAGAACAAATATTGTTCGAGTGTACTGCCAAATTAACAATTCAAATGTAATAGCTTTTCTTTGTGGAACATGATACTCTATCTTTCATTGAAAATGAATATAATGCATTTCATAATTTAGATTAAATATTACAAATTTATGGAGGTATATAGTGCCAATTCATTACTATTTTCATGAAATAATATCTTTTTTTTAAAATTTTTTTTATACAAGATAAAAATTATATTATAGCATATCTAAGTATATATCTGTGTGAAACTCTTTCTTGAAAACTTGAATTCCGGCCCTTGCTCTTTCTCTCACCCTACAAGAATTCTGTACTTGTAGAATGACCATCAATCACGCTTAGGATGCGTGGTGATCATGAAATAATATCTAAACCATGAAAGTGACTCTCAAATGGAGAGGATCATTTTTCTACTT
Source organism: Quercus lobata (assembly GCF_001633185.2). Lineage (NCBI taxonomy): Eukaryota > Viridiplantae > Streptophyta > Magnoliopsida > Fagales > Fagaceae > Quercus > Quercus lobata. The sequence continues at coordinate 24,605,416 of NC_044910.1, read as the reverse complement.
TTCTCTTCCCTTTTTGTTTGGTAAGTACAGATATAATGACTCTTGATGAGACTTATATTAATGGCTCTTTATATCCTTCCTAAGAAATTATTACTTGCATGAGTGTAACACTTTGCAAGATAACTTTAATTGGTAACTTCATTATACTGAGTTTTTTTCTCCTGTACATGGATTCTTATCACATTCACCCACTATATTTCCAATATGCCATGTTAGAAAGTTTCACCAATCACAATATATATATATATATATATATATTTTTTTTTTCTTACCAATGATGCGAATTTTACTTACATGCAACACATCTTATTGGCTTGCTTTGTAAGTATTTTTGGTTCATATCGAAATTTCCTTAACTGATGAAATTCAAGAATTATCAGCACCATTTCTCTCTTCTTCTTCTTCTTCTTTTTTTTATTTTTTATTATTTATTTTTTAAATCTGAAATATTTGCAAAACAAAGTTTGTTCCACTTGGCCAGAAGACTCTTCACATGTGAGAGAGGTGTGATATATTTTAGCGACGCCAAATACCTTCTCTAGTAACATAAGCTTGAGTGTACTTTTTGGGCCAACAATTTTTAAATATTATTTGTAAAGTATACTCATCTTTAAATTGTAAACTAGTCAATAATTTGTACAGTAAAAATGAAATTTTAAGATAATATATATGCTCTTTCGCTCTTGTATTTTTTCGTCAAAATATAATTTTTGATAATTATATATATGGTTATTAATAAACATTTATTATGATTGTATCTATAGATGGTAGTCATTAATAGGCCATTTATTATGTATGGAAATGTTTAAATTACTAAAAATTTGTGATTATGAAATTAGTTTTACCAAGGTAAGTAAAAAATACATATAACATGTAAAATTGTGAGGATTTCAAAGTTTACTTAACATAATATTACGAGGTCAACTAAAAGTCAACCAACTTTCGTTATATAGTAAAATCATAAAATGCGGTCATTCTACATAGTGAGAAAATGGTGCATATATAGGTATGTACAATATAAATTGTAATATGTGGAAGTAATTTTACTTTGATGAGTAATAGAAATTGAGAGAGCCTTGTGTTGTTTCATTCTAACCGCACTTTGGGAAGTGCCGCATTCAGTAAACAGAAAGTTGTCTTTTACTTGATTCAACCAGCTTGACAAGTAAGGTCAAGCAGAAGCATTTGGGCATCAGCTCAAGGGGCTCATTAGAGCCTACTTCAGAGAGCATTGGAAGAATTAGTTTCTACATGAATTTGCATAATTTCGAAGAAAACTTGTCTCAAACAGCTAGTAATAATTATGAAACGAATTTTAAAACTTGAATCAACTGAGGTAACTCTCTAAAGGTATCTATGAAAGAACCAAACCCATTGTCTATAAAGAATGCTTCCATATTCAAATTCTTTTTATATATAAATATAATTATTCCACAATTACAGAAATTCACAAGAATTCTTTAATATTACTACTTGTAGAATTCTTGGATTAGTTGTATCATGGAGACAAATTTGTTATAACACTCACTTTATGTGGAAAAAAATATTATCTTAAAGAAAATGATTTCATTGTGCATCGGTCTAAGCCATAAAATATTGCTTCATTATTATTCTCATTGTTTTTCAATACAAGAATACAAAAATTGCTTTTTTACTTTTTGTGTTCTATTTTATGCTCTACTAATTGTGTTATACCACATGTCTATTATTTTTTCATTTTAGTTAATTTTTAAGGAAAGTAAAAATAAAAAAATGCATAGTAAGTTGTGATTGGTTGAGTGTAAAGTGGAATAGTAATAATGATGTAGTTTTTTGTTAATCTTGAATTCTTATTAATTTTTATTGAATATTTAGAGTATAGTCGAATAAATTATCTCATATATATGTGCATCATATTGTAAAGAGGCATTTTTAACATTTTATTGAATAAAAGTGAAATAAACAAATAAAATACATTATACACCCTGACATCAAAGTTGGTCCAAGGCTTAGCGTAAGGCTCCCACTACAAATAGGTCGCACCCCTTCATTAAAAAAAAAAAAAAAAAAGCCTCATCCCTATTATAAAAATAACCAAAATTGTATGATATTAATTATTATTTTTTAATGGTTGTGCACAATTTTTCTTATAGGTGATATTAGGAATACTATAAATTTTACTATAAGCTTACAAATTGATCTTCCACCAGCCACATTAGTTTATAAACATTTTATAATAAAGATTTTTGTGGTTTTAGATTTTTTTTTCTTCCTCGTATCTAACAGCACCTCTAAAATACTAGACCAATAGAAACCTAACCCAATTTTTTTTTAGAAAATTTCAACCTATGACATCTGCTCCTGATGATAGCTCTTTATTAATAGACCAAGATACCAATCAATTTTTGGTATAGGCGAGAATTGACTCTCAGATCTCTTATTTAACCATCAAATACTTTACCAATTGAGCTAATTGAAACCCACGAAAAACCTAACCCAATTGAAACACTAAATTGCTGAGAAAAATAATGTTGTAAATGTGCTAAATCATTGATGATGATTAACTTCCCCTCATTTGAGACTATAATTTTTGTAAACCAATATCCTGCACCTTAAATTATCATCTATTAGCCATCTAATATCGCATATAGCCACACATCAAATAATCTTTATCTCTCTCTTAGCACCAAAATATAAATTTGAAAAGTAGATTATAACTTTACTTAACCATGTTTCTCCTTATATCCAAGATGAAGTATACATGTTTTAAAAAATAATAATAAATTTTCATCTCTTTTGTTAAATTTTATACTTTTATTTTGAGAAGATGTTAAATTTTATACTTGAGTTATGATATTTAGTTCATATATGAAATTAATATTTGTTCAGTTACTATTAATTCATCAAAATTATGGATTTAATTCATCAAATTAATTTTGATTTAATTAGTATTAAATATATTTATTTAATTAATATTTAAATATAAAATGCCTAACTTAAATTTTTCGTGCCTTAGGCCCTAAACTATATCAAGTCGGTCCTGCTTGACGTGCATCACAGTCTCACTGGTATGTGACTTGTACGTATCATATCAAAACAAACAGAGCGCTACTTTTAAAAACATTAAATATTAAATTAAAATAATCAATAGTTCGAGAATCAAAATTGAAATTTAATACATATACGAGAGGTCCAAAATCTCTTCTTTTTTTCTTTTTTTTTTTTATTACCAAAATCATAAAATGAAAGGGCAATTAATTAACAAAACCAAACACTAGATTATATATCCCATGATAGCATAACAAAAGGACTAGTTTATATATCCCACGAAATCTTACAATTACATAGAGACAGAAACTTCATAAAAGAAAGAAGAAAAGAAGACAGAAAGAAGAAAAAAGTTTTACTCTATAATTTTCATACATCCATGTTGTCTTTTGTCCTTCTTCATATCAACCTTATATTAATTCTATAGTTTGGAAAGAGAAAGTTGATTCTTCATAAGTAAAAGAGGATTGTTGTTATTAGAGCCTCAGAGTTAAGTCCAACTTTTCCATGGAAGTGACTCCAGTGTCACCCTCTCCAACATGAAACGCCTTATAATTACTATTTCTGACATATGGATGATACTTAGCTAAAGCTTTTCCACGAGTTGCTTTACCTAGATTCCCACCATAGTCACCCCTAGGTACAGAACCGGAAGGACCAAGATATCCAAGCCTTAGAGCTAGAGGTTCAAAATCTTGTTCCTTTTTAGGTCCAAAAGCTAGCCTTAGTTCTAACTCAATTTCAGGACTATGGACTGACTCATGTTTAGGCATAGGCAGGGAAAGATGAGGAAAGTCCTGATAATCATTGGGTGGTACTGCCCTCAGAGGAATGGGTGAGAGAATGACCTCCTTGTTTCTTGCTAGGAGGCCTTGTTGCCCAAAACGAAGGCTCTGTGCCTCTTTTCGCTCTCGCCAGTGTGCTATCTGGTGGCCTCCTAAGGCTTGTGAGGTTTGAAAAGCTTTGGAGCAGAGTGAGCAAACGTGAGCGTCTGGTGGGTGCAAGCTCAGCCACGCACGTCCACTTGATATCCTAGGGTTTGGTGAGCTTTCAGCAGAGTTGGCATATCCTAGCATATTTTTTTTTTTTTATATACTGTGTTATCAAGAAAAATAGAAGGTAGAATTTATCAGAGAGAAGAAGGATTTAAACACTGCACAGAAAGATCAGAAAATGGAAGTCTGACTAATGAAGAAAGAGGGAGAAGTGGTGGATACTGAAGCATCAAGCGGAGGGTATAAATAGGACAAGTTTGGGTTAATTTGGAGTTTTACTAGGTGGAGCTTTTGGGAAAAACGTTTGAAGACCAGAATACACGTAGGGTTCATGGGTTAGAGAATTAACCAAGGTTAAAGAACTTTCTTATAGAGGTACACAAATGGTTAGCTTGACGGATTAAGAGTCAATTTGGAAAAACTCATATTCTTTTCACATAAAAAATAACTAAACAAAAAAATTTTAAAATATTTTTTTTCAATCAATATAAATGAGAGAATAAGCAAATGAAAACACTCAAAAATAAAATTTTAAATAATACATAATTCAAATTTAGGTTTTTAACCTAAAGTTCACTAGTATCTACTATACTTTCACAAAAGATAAAGAAAAATAAAATGCCATAAGAAATTTTTTTTTTTTTTTGAGGGAAATGCCATAAGAAACTTAGTTGCACATGTTAGTAGTAAATATAAAGTAAAATAAAGTTAACATATAATAATATCAAAATATACCCAAAAAGGTTTAATCATGGTAGGATTATTAATAGGCTCTGTAGAATACGTTTGTTTAGCCCAAGTAATTTTACAAAATACAATATTATTATACTAAAATTATTGCAATAAAAACATATTACACTCATTTATTTTTTTTTATATATATATATATAATCTATCATATTTAAAATAAAATAAGAAATCTTCATAAATAGTGAATTAACATGATAATTTCGACGGGGCAGTTTTTGAGGACCAAGCTTGTGCAAGACTAGGGGTGGTGATCAGGGACTCGACTGGTCTGATTATTGGTGCGCTCAGTTAGAGGATTAGGCTCCCTAGCTTGGTGGTGATGGTGGAGGCTCTCGGTGATGATGGTGGAGGCTCTAGCTGCTCATAGGGCAGTGTTGTTTGCCAAGGAAATCAATGTTTTTTGGGTTGTGGTGGAGGGTGATTCTCTACAGGTTATCAAGGGTGTCAACACCTCTAAACTATCCAAGGCTTCTTATGGGCATATTATAGATGAGATTAGATTGCTGTTGTCTTCTTTATCTTGTTGCAATTTTGTTCATGTCCAGCATGAGGGCAATAAGTTAGCTTATGCCCTTCCGTGTCGAGCAGTTGTATTTGCAAATATTGATGTGTGGTTGGAGGACCTTCCACATGATTTGGATGATGTTTTATTGTTTGATTTAGTTTAATAAAATTTCCTTACCGGTTTCTCAAAAAAAAAAATGATAATTTTTATAAGTTTTTATGAAATATAGACGACGAACAAAAGTTAGATATACAAATCAAAACCAAAAAATATATATGGATAATTGAAACTTCTTCTTATGGTTTCTTTTACATAAATTTTATTTCCATGTGTTAGCGTAGATAGAAAATAATTTTTTTTTTTAAATGGGGTTGAGTAGAAACAACCTCACAAATAAGAAGTATATTAAATGAAAGATTTTACTATCAAGTTTGATGGCTAATACAATGACAAGTAGGTGGCAGCCGCTCTTGGCATAGGAAGATCGGAGATCAACATATCAATAGATCAATAATCACTAAGCATTCACATCCGGGAATGTAAAAAAATATCTATTTTACATTCTCAAAACCTACTTTATTTATTTTACCATCCTATTTTACAATTCATCCAACATCTCAATTTCTAATTTTACATACAACTCATTAAAATAATATAACTACACCATCAAATTAAATAATATTAAAAAAAAATTATAGATATTTACGAGAGAGAGAGAGAGAGAGAGAGAGATTAATTTTTTTTTAATCTTTACAACCCATGAACAGTAGGTTGTATAAACACAAACTTACTATTCATGATTGCTAAAAGTTTTTAGCAATCCACACCCGGGTAAAGCTCAATTTGATGAGTGGGTAGGTTGCTAAAATAGCAACTAGGGGGGTTTTACACCCCTAATGCTAATGCTCTAAGTGAGAATATAAGACCAACAAGGTGAAATTGAGATGCGATATTGGTTGAGGGAAATTGACACTTGCAAGACTCAATAAAGTGAAATATTGAAAATATTTAAGAGAAGAAATTTCAAAAGTGAGATCAAAGAGATATATTTGATAGTGAAAAAAAAAAGTGATTTAAACAAATCTAGAACTAGATGTAAAAAAAACGCGCGGGGGGGGGGGGGGGTGTCGGTCTTCCTTATAAAAATGGATCAACTCACTTGACTTGTAGGTTAACTTGACCCAATTTGCCATTTTAGCATTCAGAAGCATTTTTTTACAAGGAAAAAAAAAATCCTAACCTGTACTACTTTTTATCCTTTGGGTTAAAGTGAGTTAATTGGTTGACCCAGTTTTGCTAGGCCTATAAATGGTGTTGCTTGATTTTGACCCATGCTAACCGGTGTGCAAATTCTTTAACTAAACTAGGAGCACCTTAACTTTGTAGTTTTGTTGTTCATAATAACACATTGCCTGTGACGGAGACATTGCTAGCCTTTGATAAGGTTGAGCTTTTTTACATGCCCACATTTAATATATCCTTGTGTAAAAGGGAAAGAAAATTCCTTATGATGTTCGCTATAGTTCATCTTTCATTAATATGGAATGTGTATTAGTTCGGGAGGGAAGGAGAGCACTAAACCATCAACAAATAAGGCATACTCGCCTTAACATTTAGATTTTGTTGAACCAGAAGTTTTGGGATCGGATCAAATACAATCAATCAAAAGTATACATTGAAGAGTAGTTTTTAGGTACTCCTAGAGTATGGAGAGAATGGTGCTCCCTCTTCTCACATTTTTGGTAGGGTCTACTCATTAAATCCTAACCTGTACTACTTTTTATCCTTTAGGTTAAAGTGAGTGAATTGGTTGGGCCCAGTTTTACTGGGCCTATCAATGGTGTTGCTCGATTTTGACCCATGCTAACCGGTGTGCAAATGTTTTAACTAAACTAGGAGCACCTCAACTTTGTAGTTTTGTTGTTCATAATAACACATCACCTATGATGGAGACATTACTAACCTTTGATAAGGTTGAGCTTTTTTATATGCCCACATTTAATATATCCTTGTGGAAAAAGGGGGAAAAAATCCTTACGATGTTTGCTATAGTTCATCTTTCATTAAAATGGAATGTGTATTAGTTCGGGAGGGAAGGAGAGCATTAAACCATCAACAAATAAGGCATACTAGCCTTAACATTTAGATTTTGTTGAACTTGAAGTTTTGGGATCGGATCAAATATAATCAATCAAAGGTATACATTAATGAGTAATTCTTAGGTGCTTCCGGAGTATGGATAATGGTGCTCCCTCCTCTCACATTTATGGTGGAGTCCACTCATTAAATTTATCATGGGGTCTATCATGAATGAGAGAAGAGGGAGCATCATTTCTCCGTGCTCCGGAAGTACCTAAGAATTTTCCTACATTGATACTATATATAATACCTATGGGAATTGTATCATAGGCCGCTCGGTCATTATTTGATTTTTTGTAGACACTTGCAATTATGTATCTACTGATTGTATTTTTTTTTTTCTCTAGCTCAGTAGTTTCTGTAGCAGGTTTTTCAGACAACATAAGATTGGAACTTGAAGACGAACGAAAGCCATATAAGGTATTCATGAATAAAGATTCTCTAGGGTTTTTAAGGTAATTCTCTCATAGATTTATTGAAATTCTAACAATTCATTTAAATTTTGTCAGATAATCAATATCTTAGATTAAATATCAAAATAGTAGTTGTAAATCCCACCTATTTATGAATAAATGATTAATATTCAAAAAAAAATCTACAATAAAATTTAGAAGATGCTAATCCAAAAAGGATATGATCGAATTTGGATTTTGTGATGAATGAAATTTAGTATTTGGTTAAGCAACAAATTTTTATATATGAATTGATTTTTTCTTTCATAAAATGTGCATACTGTGTGTAAGGACACAATTTGGTTCCTAAGCCGAAAAAGTAAAATGATCTAGGCCCAAAGAGTCCAATACAATGAATTTGTAGAGAGTGGGTCAGAAAACTAGGCTCTAATGAGTTGGGTAACAATTATAATATATCCAGATCACAATAAAATGAAGATAGACTAGTTTATCTAAAGAAAATCGTCTTCAGCACAATCCGAGAAGATCAGTTCTTGTATATATTTTTTGAATTTGGTTAAAAGTACAGTTCTTGTTGCTACAGTGTTTTTCTCTCAATTTCTTGATCCCTTTTCCTCAGGGTATTCTCTCTATTTTATACTATCTTCCTTCTTTTATCTCTATCCTCCACGTGTAGATTGGATCGTTGGTGTTGATCCTTATCCCATCAACACCTTTCTGAAGTCTTAGGGAGTAGTTGTAAGGCTGAAAATTACTGTTCAGGTATCACTTCCTCATTAATGCGGTCAGAGAGTTAGTTACAGAGCATTCAATGCGGTGGTAGCAGCTTTCTCTTAGATATTTCATAACTTTCCTTCGTCCTGTGCTTTCATGATGTACATTCTTATCAACAAAATCTCCTGGAACATTGCTTCTGGATGGCAGACCGCACCTTCTGACCTCTGCTTTGCTTAGTCGAGGAAGTATCCCTCCTCGAACCACCTTTTTGGACCATCATGACCAAACCCCTTTCTTTATTCATTAATGCCGACCTCCATAACAACGTTTACCCATCTTTGGACTATTAGGCATCCTTGGATCGGGCCCCCTGGCCCAATATATACTACTGGGCCTATCATCCCTACACTGTGCATTTTGGAAATTAAATTTCTCAATAAAAAAAAATGATTTAAATTTTTTTATGTGACTTTTATTTCCATTTGCTTCTTTAATTTAAGAGAGTGACATTAAGAGGAGGATTATACTATTGTACCTATTATGTATAAGATACCCACTATGCTCCGAATTCTTTATTGTCAAGTATTTTAATTTTAATTTTTAATTTTGATATATACATAAAGAACCTTTTATATATTTTGATATATACATAAAGATATGTTAATGACTAAAACATTGAAATACAAGTTTATGACAATAGTCATTATGCTTTATTAGCATTGAGTAAGCACACAAACATATGGAAATAATGGAAAATGACACAGCTACAAATGTTTTTACAAATTATTAATGTACTAAGTGATAATTGGTAAGTGAAAAAATGATGTCAATAGTAAACACAAATAAAAACCAATAAAAATTTACCATAATAACAATTTGTAAAAATATTGTAAAATAGTTTGTATCAATGATATAACTCTAAAATTATCTTTGTGGTTATTTTGGACTTTTGAGTACAATGTGATCCTAGATTAATCCTATGTAATATTATGCTTGAGTCTTAATTAATGGTCATACCCTTTCTAAAGCATCAACTGCAGTACCAATCAAACTGTCAAGTGTCGACCAATATTCAACTGAAAGTTGTTATTACAGTACGTAATTTAATTTTAAGGGAAAATGTTTGATAGGGATGTATTGGTATCAACCAACCATGATCAATTTTTATGTTCAGTATTCGTTAGATTTGATACATTAGAGAAAATTCATAAAACACACATGTTGCTCTCTCAGACTCTGCATGAACACATAGCCACGTACTAGAGCACACAAAACCCAAGTGTACAACAATTTCAAGGGCGTTTAATCTCCACTTCCACTCAAAATGTCTGATTCTTTAATTGGTTGCAGAGACAAGAATGGCCACCCTATTGGCTGATTGATTGAATGAAAAAGTTAGTTTAAAATTTAGATAATGCAAATCTGATTGGATTCTCTCTTCAACACACTAGATATGTTTTTATTAGGCTTCAATTTCCACCATAAATGCTATATCTGATAGAATGATAAAACCATGTCCTGTAAATCTTATGGTGGTTTTGCCAACCTCAGGAAGAAGAAAAACTGAAAACCACCAATGGCGTCATAACAATCTTTTTGCATGGAAGGGTGATACCCAAGTGTGTGATCATCTAGGGCTCCAGTTTGCTACGTGTGCTACACTGCTACCCTACTATCACTATGAGATACGTGGCCCACACAATGTTATGCAGATTGAATAATTTCATTTGTGCACATCCTGAGTTCAAACTGAGCTTGTCCAAACTTTCTACAAAGGCATAGTTGAGGTTGGTTGGGTCGGGCTAGCCTCTAGGATCACAATGAAATTATGTTAAACTTGAATCACAAATACATATACACACATCAACAACGTTTGTACATATAGTTATGTATGTGTTTATTATATTCCTTGAAAAGATTTGTAAAAATTTTCATATTTTGTGAGAGAGAACTAAACAAAAATTATAGAGAAATTCTTATTTCAATTTCTTTATTATATTTTTAACATCATAAACTTTACAAAGACTATCTTCCATATAAAATTTAATTATTCATTTATTATAGAGTGATTAAAAGATTTATAATTTTGATTTAAAAAAATGAATTCAAATTGAGCATTTTTACGGTATCTGTAATATATATGTACCTTTATTAAGTTATTATAAGATCCTTTTTAAAAAAAAAAAGTTATTATGAAAATATATTTTTCTTTATTGAAACTTTTTAGTTTTACCTCTAAAAAAAATTTAAATTTTATTTCAAAAAAATAACTTGAATTACCACCCACAGGCCACAAAACTAACAAACTAATGTAATATACTAGATTCTTAGCAAACTATCATTGCAATAAATCTAAAAAATAATAATAATCATTGATTCTCTTTTTAATTGAAATCTTATGTCACTTTGCACTCTTTCCTATCTTAAAAATTAACAAAATAAAAGAAAATAAAGAAATAAAAATAAATTGAACAGAAAAAATATTTTTGAGTACTAAAAAAATATAAATTAAGAAAACATTAAATGTGGTTTGAAAATTACATTGTAGGAACTTGGTTGAAAAAATCTAAAGGATCTTAGACAAAATTTTACTGCTCATACTAAAGAAGTATTTTATTTTGGGTTAAATGAAAATATTTTTTAAATTTTGTGGAATTTTTTATAATTGAGTTTAAAATCAAAGTAGTAGTTTAACTTTTTTATTTTACTCTGGTAATATAATTTCACTTAAAGTAAACTATATTAATAAGTTTAATGTACATTGTGGGGGCCAGTTAATTAGGAAGTATTGTTGAAGCAGTATTAACTGAGCCTATGGCCCTATCCGAGGACGTTAGACCATCCGAGAAGGCCCAAATAAGGTTATGAGGGGAATAAAATGAAGAGAGGAGTAGAGACGATGTGAGATGGGTTCAATAAGCGTCCGAGGACAAAAGCCTTCTCGGCAACATGTGTCCGAGGTAAACCTGAGTGCCATATCATCACGGACTTACTTTGGAGTTACATCACAACTAAGGGCAGGACATTGAACCAGGGATAAAAATAGAAAGGTAAACAAATATCTTCAAAAGCTGCTACCTCCGCATTAAATGCCTCTCAACCAACTCTTTGGCCGCATTAATGTGGAAGTGATGCCTGAACAGTGATCAAGCAGCCTTACAGCTACTGGTTGATGGTTCTGGGAGGTACTGGATGGGACAGGAAGAAATCCCCAGAATCTAATCTACACGTGTATGGTAAGGATGACACCAAGATTGTAGTATATAACATGGAAAAATGTACTGAGAAAAGGGAGATACAGATTGGAACTCTTGTACAATTGTATTTTCAAGAAAACCATATGATACAAATTACTTAAGCTGTTCCGAGGATAGATTTTCTAATCTTATTTGTGTCAAACCGTCTTGAATCGTTAAATCTAATCATTTTTCTTCTGAGATAGATCTAGTTCTTCTATCCACGCTCTATAAATTTATTGTTTGGGCCACGGGGGATTGAGCCCAATCCGATTTTGGGACCAATCCAATTCCAGTCCCTACATACATAAATAAGTCATATAAACCCAAATTTTATTTTGTAATGATATAATAATAATTTTATAGGAATTTTTTTTTACCATAACTAAATAACTAACTATTTGTAATTTCACAATTCTCATATAGTGTACCAAAGTTCTTCTAGTTTCATATGGAATAATTTTTTGTACTAAGATAGATTTTAGCCACGACTTTCAGTTAATAAAGACTCATTGTGTTTGCGAATTGAAATAATTTTAAAGGTTTATAGTCTTAATTTTTTAACAGAATTTTAAATTTAATGCTTAATTTGAAACCATCTCTTACTATGTAGAAATTACAAAATTTATGTGAGTCTTTAAAGAGTGACCACTTTATATTAAAAAAAAAAAAATGTTACTTCTTGCCACACAGAAAATAAATACTTGATTATGGCTTTTTTTTTTAATCGTTCAATAGTTACCATAAGGAAGAGAATTTGAACCCTGAATAGATCTATTGAAAATATTAAGAGATACCTCTATCCACAAAGGTGGACAAGCCACTCTCAATTGGAAGGCTATTAGCATATCTTTGTACCATTGAAATTGTAGGTTTAAAAAAATATATATCTAAAAATTGTACTAGTTTTAGTGATGGCTAAGTTTTAGAAATTAAAAAAAAAAAAAAAAATTGTTCATAACAAATTATTCTACAAGTTAGGTTATGGTTTGAACCCAATCCAGCCCGTAGTATAAGCCCAAGTCAATTGGGGTTCATTGCATGGGATCTACAAATGATTCCGAAGTCAAAATAACAGCTTACATGGTACTAGAAATGCAAAATAATACAATGACATTACACTACCCATTTAGCCAAATTTCACAACTGCAAATGTCTCTAAGGGTCTGTTTGGTTGGAGGGGTGAAAAAGTAGGGAGATGGAAAAGTGAGAGGATAAAAAAGATTTTAATTTCCCTCTTATTTTTTTGGTTGGGAGTGAAAAGGTGGAGGGATGGAAAAAGTGAGTTTGTATAAATTTACTCATATACCCTTATTAAAAATGATGCCCAATTAAAACCAAAAAAAGTGACAAAAAAAATACAAAAGAAAGCAAAAGAAAAAAAAAACATATGAGCAACGTACATTGGACGAAGCTTGCCCAGTAAATCAAAAGAAAAAAAGAAAAAAAGAAAAAGAAGAGGCAACATCCAGGAAAAAAAAAAAAAAAAAACCGGTGAAGAAGAGCAATGTATGGACAAAGCCCATGTACAAGTGCACAAGGGCATTTTCGTCCATTAAGTTGCCCTATTTTCTCCTTTCAGTTTTCTCTTCATTTTTTTGAGACAATTTTTTGGTGGACCAAAGGAGAAAACACCCAGGCCTCACAATTTATTTTCGTTCCTCCCCATCCAATTAAACACACTTCAAAAAGTTTTCATTCCCATTTTCTTTCCAAAGTTTTCCATCCACCCTATTTCACCTCCAAACAAACACACCCTAAGGGTCCATTTGGTTGAGATGATGGAAAAGTGGGAGAATAGAAAATAGTGAGAGGATAAAAAAGTTGGAAGATAGAAAAGATTTAGTTTTCTCTCGATGTGTGTTTGGTTGGAAAGATAGAAAAATTGTGGGATGTAAATCTTTTTTGTTTGGTTTTGGAAAAAAGTGGGAGGATAGAAAATGTAGTTTATATAAATTTACTATTATGACCTTAGTACATAATATGTAAAATATAATTTCTTTGTCATCCAAAAAATATATATAATTTCTTTGTAATCATTAAATAAGAGGAAAATATTAATTATTATTAATTAAAATTAATAAAATAACATTCTATATAATATAATATATTAATTATTTCTTTACTCATTATATTATTATTATATATAATATAATATAATATAATATATATGATATATTAGTGGCTAGAAGAAAGAAAAAAAAAAAAAAAACTTTTCAAAGAACAAACTGGACATGTTGTTGTTTAATTGTTTCATGTGGTTGCTTATGGCTGCAAAAGAAACAAAAGAGAAGTAAGGAGGGAGATACTCATTAAATTGGGCCAATATGGTAACTGGGCAAGCAACAAGCTTTTCATGCTTGTTTTCACTCCAATTTGGAAAAATAGATTTTTTGTGGGCCTTGGTGAAAATTCTTGGGCCTATCAAAAAATTTTCTCCCCTTCTCTCCTTAATAAACAACACCCATTTCTATTTTCGCTCATTTATTTTCCAATTACCATATTCCACCTCCAACCAAACATACCTTTATTGTAATTATTGAACAATTAAAAAACAAAAAAAGTGTATAAACATTAGAAAGGTCATGCTAGTTGATAACCTTGTCTTTGATTTTGAATTAATAGTAAGTTTTTTTTTTTTTTTTTATTTAATGGTGATAGAGGGAATGAAAATTCTATTCTTAAATCTTAACCAAAAGTGGAGCTATAAATGAACTAAAATTTTATAAACAATTTGGGCTCAGCTGACAAGCCATCAAAATTGCGGCAAAATGGAAGCCTCCTAGACAGTAATGGTATAAAAACAAATGTTGATGGGGCATTCTTCTCCGAAACTGATGAGGCTAACATTGGCATGGTGGTTTGTAACTCATAGGGACAAGTCATGGTGGCAATGTCAAAAATTATTCTTGTTAGATGTATCAAGTTTATGTGTGTAGCCTCTAGAAACTTAATTATATTACTCAGCCCATGTATACTTAACTCTACCTCATAATCCCTCTATATACCATATTTAGAGTTCATTGTAATCATAAAATTGAGATTATTGAAGTTGTAGCCGTCAAAAGCTTTCTCCATGAATATAGGCCGTTAGGTCTGTGAGAGTGCTTTTCTTTCAAGATACTCAGGCCCAAGGATCCCGGGCCTAAATGAAAAAAAAAGAAGAGAGGATTTGGTGGACCGGGCCTTGATTCACCGCAGCTAACGAGCTGTTTAAGAATCAAGTGAATGCAGAGAATACTCCTGACAATATACAGAAAGACAACAAACAAGGATATCGAGGAGTACCAAAATTAACAACGTAAGTTCAGAAGGAAACAAAACAGGATTAGCAAAATGATAAAACAGAGAAATAGTGCTATGGGGATCCTGGGAATTATGTAGCAGTATTTCATTAACAAAGTATCTGTTTGATTACAGAAAGCTCACTAGGACGTGATACAAGGTCCAATCAAGCTCAAAAGTTGCAGTCTTGAATGGCTATTTCAGCCTTCAAAACTTGCAAAGTTTGATTCCTGTTGAATCCGAGTATGTGCAGTAGTGGCTTTTACAGGATATCGGGAAAACAGTATTTTTTGTTCTTCCCTTAGTATTTTCTTTCTGGGTGGATTTTTCTAATGGTTCTTCCTAGAGAATTTCTTCTTTTTTTTTGTGCTTCTTTTCTATTTTTCTCGCTGCCTTCTTCATAACCCGTCCCCTCCTTTTATAATGGAGTTTTTCTGGGTATCCCGGGTTCCTCTGTTTTGCTCTTTTGCAAACAGAGCATGTTCTGTCCCTGTTGCCTTGGTAAGTCCCTTTGCCGTTTTCTCTCATTCTTTCCTTCTCTTGGTTCTGATTCCTTCGAAAGCTTCTGGTCGGCCATCCTCTTTGGGACGTGCTGAGGTATGCCCTTCTCGGTATCCTCATTTCTGGCGTATTCCTCTTTTCCGTTTTGGGTGGAATCTTGTTCTGCCATTTTTGAAAGTCCTTCGTTGCTATTCTTTCTTCCCTGTCCTGGTTCCCCGAGGCCCTTTTGCTGTCTGTGTCATGAGAGGTCGTTTTGCGCTTCTTGTTTTTTTCTTCTTTTCCTGTCTTCTTTCTACCGATCTGTCTCAGTCTTCCTTTTTATTTGTGCTTGAAGGGTTTTGGGGATCCTTGCTTCTTTATATTTTTGCCGTGGTCTCTTTTGGGATGCTGTTTCCTTTTCTGGGCTTCAGGATCCTCTGGCTTTCCTTTTATCTCCCCATGGGTCATCCGTTCCTGTTACTTTTGGGCTTAGCCTGGTTTTTTTTTCTTTTGGGCTTTGACTTGCTCTTCCATTTCTTTTGGGCTTGACTTGCTCTTCCATTTCTTTTGGGCTTGACTTGCTCTTCCATTTCTTTTGGGCTTATTTTATTGTAACCCTTTTTTGGACCTCAACATTTAGCCCCCCGAGCTCGTGGGTTGCCTGAAACCCACGCGTGAGTGATTTAGGTTTCCCAGGATCTTCGTAGTATCCCCTTTTTCTACTGGGTTCCCTTTCTTTTTTACTTGGGATCCCGGCCCTTTTCTGCTGTTTTTTAATCACCTCCCTTTTTGCGTGTTGCATTCCTTTATAATTACTACCTTTCGCAGCTTCCTCTTTATACGGGACGTGGCAGTTGGGTATTTGAGGTAAAACTCCTCTCCCCACTTTTCTTGTTTCCCGTTATTCCTCATTAATAACTGCTGATCACTTCAAATTAAATTTCTTGGCAACTGGCGCGTCTTTCCATAAACTGTTTTCCCCAACTGCTATTTGCGCCTTTATTGTAGCCGTTTCACCTTATCACTTTGCTTCTCTGGGTTTTTCACTCTTTGTGTTTCTCTTTCTCTTTCTTTTTCTTCTTCTCTGTTACTCTGGTCTTTCTCCCTTTCGCACTTTCAATCTTTTTTTTTTTATAGTGTGTGTTGTTGCGATGGCTTCTTCTTCTTCTCGAAAGAGGAGAGAGCGTACTCCCAGTCCTTCTGAGGGCGAAGGTTCTTCTGGTTTTGCTCCGAGTGATTCTCACGAGGTTACTGAGCGTCTAGCCTTCCCTTTACGGGATCCTTGGTATTCTCTCAGCGCATTTTTTCCTCATATATCTCATGGTGAGGCTCCTCCATCCCCTCACGTTTGGATGTTTTCTGGTCAAGCGGGTTTCGCTGGTTCCGCCCAAGTTCCTGACCCTAGAGAGATTTTTGATCTCCAGATCAGACAAGGAATCCGAGAAGCGGTTCCTATTTTCTTCGATTTTGTTCCAGGAAAGATTCAGGGCTGGCCTATATGGGTAGACAAGGAACTGTCTGATGCTGATTTTGTGGGTCGTTTGGAGCGCGCCGGTATCCTGAAGGCAGTGGCTATTTCCAGAAACCTCGAGGGCTTCAGAGACGCTAAAGGGCTCAGGCATCTGGTACGTCGTTGGTGCCCTTCCCTTCATACTTTTTTCTTTTCTACTGGTGAATTGACAATCACCTTAGAGGATGTGGTTAATAACTTCCTCCTCCCAGTGTTTGGTGAAGAGAATCCCTTTGATATTAACCTTTCTGATGAGGATCTCGTGGTAGAAGAAAAATTATTTGGTCACTTTGGTGGTCGCGCCGCTTCTTCTGGTGGTAAACCGGCTAGGATGGGGAGATGGGTGATGACCCTCTCTCGTGAAAAAGATAAGGAAGTGAGGTGGGCTGGTTTCCTGGCCTTTTGGCTTAGTAAATTTTTGTTTAGTGAGTTCCCTGGGTACGGAGTTAAGTCTTCGTTTTTTCCGTTGGCAATCAAGTTGGCTCGAGGTACCCAGTATCCTTTGGCCCCTCTGTTTTTGGGTCACGTTTACTCTCAATTGGACCAGCTTCATGGGGATGAGGCTGAGGGTGACTCCTGTTATGTGATCACTTCGTCTCTTCACTGCGCTATTCTTCAGATTTTCATGTGGGACCGTTCTGCAGCTACTTTGGCTAAGTGCAGGAATTTGAAGTTTGTGAAAGACAAGTTCCAAGGATCCCCCGACATAGTGAAGGGTCTTTGTGGCAATTCTACTGATGCCTTTCCCATTATTTTTCGTTGGATTAGCTTAAAGGGTGGTGGCCTCAATCTTGTGGAGTTGTTTGACCAAGCAGGGAGCTTATATTGGAGATCCCCTCGTGAGTTTGGTCCTGGCTTTGCGTGTGATTCTGTGTTGTCTTCTTTTTTATCTTCTACAGGTAATACCTTTGACTTGCGCCGTGGTGATGAGGGCAGTCTGGCTTATCTTGCCTGCATTAGCCCTTCCTGGCTTCCTGTGCCTTCTTCAAGTGGCCCAAAATATACTCATTATTCAGCACACCGGGTGCTCCGACAATTTGGTTTTGATCAGGACATTCCTCCAGTTTTTAAGGATGTGGTGCCATCCCTTCCTTCATTGGATCCTTTCTTGAGGCTGCAAGCCTTTTCTTATTGGTCGCGGAAGAGCCCCCAATTTGCAGTGCCTAACTCCCAAAGAGGAGTCTTTGCTTCTAGTGGCTATACGAGTTATTGGAGGAGAGTGCAAAAGTCCTTTGTTGATTATGTTGGCACTGGCACAGTTCGGGATGTCCCGAATCCTAGCATTATTTCTGCTCCGTCATCCAATAGGCGTTTATCCCTTCCTACTGCTGGGATTGTTTCTGCTGCTGCAAGCAGCAAGACTGGATTTGCAGAGTGGCATGCCTCCAGGGGAGGTTGGGTGGTTTATGGACAGGATTTTCCTGAGACCTGGCTAGGTGATAGCTTCATCATTGGTGCTTCCTCTGGGGTGCCCATCAAAAGGGGTGCAACAGAGACAATAAGTGCTGCCACTGCTCCGAGTAAAGGTAAGGATGTCAAGTCGAAGAAAATGAAAGCTGCTGATGTTGGTGAAAGTACAGGAGGTGTGGAGATAGGCTCTGAGGCGAAAAAAAGGAAATCGGGGAAATCTCAAGCACACTTGGCACCTCAGGAAGGCAAGGATGTCAGGGAACCTTTGGTTTCAAGGACCCGGAAGAAGACTAAGGTAGAGCCTTCTTTTCCCCAGGTTCCTGTGACTGCCTCAGTCCATGGTTCTTTAGGATCCTCTGGTTTGGTATCCCAGCCTCCTTTAGGACCCTCTGGGCGTACTCGCAGTAAGCAAAAGACTTCCAGAGAATCTGTAGAGAGAGAGAGAAGGGCAAGACTTCTTTCCTTCTTCTCTTTTTTTTTTTTTGTTGCACTTGTTTCTATTTTGCTGACGAGTGGTGATTTCCCTTGCAGTCCAAGCGCAAGTCTGATCCCAAGACGGGTAAGAGCCAATCTTCTGGAGACGACGTGGTATGTGTTCCCTTTTTTTTGTTCTTTCCCTTTTGTTCTGTCATTGTATTGTCTGCATTTCCTGCTGTCTTTCTTTTGACACTGCCTTCTCCTCTTCTTCTTCCTTTAGGTGGAGGTATCCCCTCCTATGACTGACAAGGCTCTGGGGGAGGAAGTTATTACAACTCTTTCCGTTGTTTTTCCTGTCATGGGGGAGGAGCCCCCTACTGATGACCCAGCTGAGGAAACCGGGCAACCAGTGCAAGGTTCCCAGGATTCTCAGGATCCCAAAGCTTCTGGGATTCTGTTATCTCAAAGTCCCCGTCCTGAGCGTACTCCTAGTCCTATTAGGACTGTGTTTCCTCAGTCCTTGTCAGATAAAGGTGCTTTGGGAGACACTCCTTTATCCAAACAAACAGGTAATCCTTGTTTCCTTGGAATGGCGTTATATTCTTCTTTCTTTTCCAAATTTTTTTTTCTTGAGTTCCTCCTTTTCCTTTTAGGTCAAACCAGTGAGAAATCTGGTCCCAGTGTTGCCTCTTCTTTAGAATCAGAAAGCTCAGAAGGTGAGTGCAAGCTACTCCCATCGTGTTTCCCTTTTCTTCCTTTCTTTTTTTTTTTATGGCGAAGCCCCCTGCATCTATCCCTTCTTTTAGCCACTTTGCCACTGGTCCTTCACCTTTTCTTCAACTTGCCTTATGTTCCTTCCCAGAATCTTCGGGGAAGTCAGGAGATCAGGAAGAAGAGGCTCTGCCCCAAGAAGCTGGAACCGGTTTGTTCTTCTTTTTCTCCCCCTTTTTTTTTAAGACTAAATCTGTTCTTCTTTTTCTTTTCTTTTCTTCTATTCTTTTTTGAATATTGATGCAGGCTTTGCAGGTTCTGAGCCTGTTATTCCGGAAGGAATTGTGAGACCTGTTCAAGTTGCTGACCTTCGTCCAGAGCAAAAGGCTGCAAGTCCCCCTGTTTCTGCAAGTGGTGACATAGTGATGGGGGATGCCTCGAAGATGACTGCCTCAGATCTTGATTCAAAGCTTTCTTCTTTTCTGGCTCGCTTTGATCTCTTGGAATTCAACAGTCTTCCTGCTAGCCACTTCCATGTCTTTGGGTCTTCTTATGGCAGCTTCCTGCGTTTCTCTGTTCCTGTGGAAGGCCTGCCGCTGCTAGAGAGTCTGCTTAAGAGTCACGGGGATTTCACCAGCGGCTTCAGGGGAGGCGTCTTTCTAGGCAATATTTTAATGGAGTTGCTGTGTGCTGTGCTGATTTCCCTAAGGAATTCCTCTGTAGATTCCTTGTCTGAAGAAAAGCTTCTGGAGTGGAGAGGGGTGGTGCAAGACCTTCTAGAGGCCAAGTTTAATTTGTCTTTTCTGCTGGATCACTTGCGTCTGCTGGCTCATATGTTTTTTCAGAGGCAATCTTTCAAGAGTATAGACACTGAGATAGCTGCTGCTGAGGAAGCTTTGGCTCGTGCTCACAAGGTTTTACAAGACTTGAAGGTCAAGCGGCAGAGGATCCTTTCTACTTTGGCTGTGCCTGTTATTCCTCCGGATGTCTCCCTGTTGGCCGGGCTCATTCCTTAGCCTCTTTTTTAGATTTACATAAACAATTTGGGATTGTATAAGTTTTTCTTTTTGAACATTGTCCTGCTCTTTGCTTTCTCTTTTGTGTTTCAAGACTGCTTTTTTTTTCAGTATGTGAATCTGCCTTTTTTCTTTGGTATATTGCCTTTTCTTTCCTATGGTTCTTTTCTTTCCTGAGTCCTGGACCATGGTCTTCACAGGTTTCACTGTAAATTCTGGTCCAGGTACCCGGTAATCTATTGTGCAAGTACTGAACTGGGTACACTGGTATCCTTCTTATATTTCTTTTGAGATACGGTCTGCTGTGTGCTGTGCTGATTTCCCTAAGGAATTCCTCTGTAGATTCCTTGTCTGAAGAAAAGCTTCTGGAGTGGAGAGGGGTGGTGCAAGACCTTCTAGAGGCCAAGTTTAATTTGTCTTTTCTGCTGGATCACTTGCGTCTGTTGGCTCATATGCTATTTCAGAGGCAATCTTTCAAGAGTGTAGACACTGAGATAGCTGCTGCTGAGGAAGCTTTGGCTCGTGCTCACAAGGTTTTACAAGACCTGAAGGTCAAACGGCAGAGGATCCTTTCTACTTTGGCTGTGCCTGTCATTTCTCCGGATGCCTCCCTGTTGGCCGGCCTCATTCCTTAGCCCCCTTTTTTTTTTTAGATTTACATAAACAATTTGGGATTGTATAAGTTCTTTATTTTGAACATTGTTCTGCTCTTTGCTTTCTCTTTTGTGTTTCAAGACTGCTTTTTTTTTAGTATGTGAATCTGCCTTTTATACTGCCTTTTCTTTCCTATGGCTCTCTTTTTTTTTTCCCGAGTCCTGGACCATGGTCTTCACAGGTTTTACTGTAAATTCTGGTCCAGGTACCCGGTAATCTATTGTGCAAGCACTGAACTGGGTACACTGGTATCCTTCTTATATTTCTTTTGAGATACGGTCCCAGTTCATGAATTTTGACAGGTTCCCCTTTTGCCAAGTGCTAGGCTAGGTATCCTAGATATTTTGCTTTTTATTCTGTGATCCTAGACCTATGCACTTGGGACTGTTTGGGGGATATCTGAAATTATTTGTGGGGTGAATCCTGGGCCATATGTAAAAGGGTATTACACACTCTCCCCTTTTTTGACTCAGGTATTCTTCCTTAAATTTGTCCAAACTTGGTTTTTTTTTTTTTGTAGTATGAAAAACTTAAATGTTGAAAAAAAAACAGGAATTTCATTAAAACATAGTCATTTTCAAAGAAAAGTCTTTTGGTGCAGTATTGACCACAAAGTGTCAATCTATCACATGTTCCTGAACAAAATTATCTTAGACTAGAATTCATGATAAAAGCTGAAAAAGACAAAAAATAAAAATAAAAGGAACTTAGCAGATAGTGAAGCTGGTGAAAGGACCCTGAGGTACCGGGATCCCCTTGTCCTTATGCATAATATTGCTTCAGCCACTTCCCGTTTATGGGCTCTGTCAGGACTGTTCCATCTTCTTTGACAAGGTAGTAATACCCACTTTCATGAGCTGTATTGATGATGTAAGGTCCTTCCCATTTCGGGGTGAACTTGGAAGGCCCTGGCAGGTTCCTCCTCACGTGCTCCGCCATCCTTAGCACTAATTGCCCTTTACTGAACACTCTTGGGCGTACTGCTTGTGCATATGCTCTGGTCATTCTTTGCTGGTATCTCTGGCTTCTTTTCTTGGCCAGTTCTCTTTCTTCTTCTACTCCTTCCAGATCTGCTAGCCTCTTTTCATTGCTGGCGTCCTCACTTTCTCCCTGGTTTTCCTCTAGAACTACCCTTGGTGTAGGAATGACTAACTCCACAGGGCTGATGGCTTCTGTTCCATAAATCAGGGAGAATGGGGAGAATCCTGTGGCTGTCTTTACAGAGCTTCTACATGCCCAAAGCGCATCTGCCAGATGGTCACTCCATTTTCCCCCATACTCATGCTTCATTTTCTTAAGGATCTTTAATATTACCCTATTAGTGGCTTCAGCTTGGCCGTTTCCTTGTGGGTAGTAGGGGGTAGATCTTCCATGCTTGATGTGGTATGCCTCAGTTAATCCTTTCATATCTTTGTTTATGAATGGGGTTCCATTGTCGCTGATCAATCTTCTGGGGATCCCAAACCTTGTAATGATGTGGTCTCGAATGAAATTTGCCACAGCTGCTCCAGTAGCTTTTTTCAAAGGGATGGCCTCTACCCATTTTGTAAAGTACTCCGTGGCTGCCAGGATCCATATATAACCATTAGATGGAGGGTTTATAGGCCCTATGAGATCGAGCCCCCAAGTATGAAAAGGCCATGGCGTCGTCATATCCTGTAGGACATTTGGGTGAGTGTGAATTGCATCTCCCAGGACTTGGCAGGCATGACATGTTTTGACCAGCTCCTCAGAGTCTCTTTTCATCGTTGGCCAGTAATATCCCAACAATAGCAACTGCTTGTACAGCCTTCTCTTCCCTGGGTGACTCCCACAATCTCCCGAGTGCACCTCTCTGACTACTTCTCTGGCTTCCTTTGGTCCCAGGCACCTGAGGGGGTCTCCATGGTATCCTCTTTTGAATAAAATGTCATTCTGTAGGAAGTACCTGCACGCTAGCTTTTTGAGCTTGTGGGCCTGTTCCCTGTCGGTTGGCAGGATCCCCTGGGCCAGGTATCCTATGAAAGGAACCCGCCAGTCTTCTGCAATAAACACCGCGTAGCTTTCTTCTTTATCAATTGCCAAACGACATTCCTGGCATCTCCCCTGTATGATTGCTGCTTCCTTGTCCATATCCGGCCAGTAATACCCCATGCGTTGCATTCTTCTGTATAGACTGACTTTTTCTGCAACTCCACATGCCTGGGCGTGTAATTCTTCTAGTTTCGCTTTTCCTTCCTTCTCGGTAATACATCTGGACAGTATTCCTCCTGGCAGTCTCTTATACAATTCTCCTTCTATTTGAGTGTAATCCATTAGTTCTTTGATGTTCCCTCTGGGGCTTGCCTCTTTCATCCTTTCTTTGATTTCGTCCCTCCAGTCCCACTGTTTGGATTCCCCGGGGTACATCCCTTGAAGGATCCTCACAATAGAATGTTCCTGCCTTCCTATTTTTATCAGCGTATCCCTCCCATTAAATGGTATTTGGGATCCCAGGGTGGCGAGAGCATCTGCAAACTTGTTCTCACTTCTTTGAGTGTATTCTACGCTGAAGGTTTGAAATTCCATCTCCAGCCTTTGTGCCCAAGTCCTGTAGGCTGCTAGGCTTTGTTCTCGTAGTGCAAAGTCACCTTTCACTTGGGAGACTACAAGATTAGAATCTCCCAGCACCCTCATATGTTTCACTCCTATGCTGAGTGCTATAGTCAACCCAGTTAAGTATGCCTCATATTCAGCTGCGTTATTAGAGCATGAGAAACCAAGCTTGAAGGACAGGGGCATGATATCCCCATTTTCGCAGCTTAGTACAATTCCTACCCCATTTGAAGTTGCTGTAGCTGATCCGTCAAACCTCATGGTCCATTTCTTCCCTGGGATCTCCATTACTGCTACCTCACCAGGGATTTCTTCACTCAGCGGGCCTTCTTCCTTTCCTGGGAATTGAGCTAGCAAATCTGCTATGGCCTGGCTCTTAACAGCTTTGGGAGTTCTTATACCTATATCATATTGTGAGAGCAACACTAGCCATTGTGCTATCCTTCCTGTGAGAAGGGGCTGGTGAAGGAGTGCCTTTATGGGGTGGGACTTGGTTACTAGGAGGATTTGGTGAGCTGAGAAGTACCTCTTCAACCTCTGGGATGCATAAATGATTACTAGGCAGGCTTTCTCTATTCTGGGGTACCTGGTCTCGGTATCCTTGAGTGTTCTGCTCACATAATATATGGGCTGCTCATTTCCTTGGTCATCTTCTTGTGCCAGCAAAGCTCCTATTGCCTGAGAGTTTGATGCTAAGTATAGTAACAGAGGTCGCCCACGTACTGGTGCCTGGAGGGTGGGCAGATGATTCATAATGCCCTGAATCCTTTGAAAAGCTTCCTGCTGCTCTGTTCCCCAGGTAAATTCATTTCCCTTTTTCAATAGTTTGGATAGGCCTGCTGTGGCTGAGGCTAAACCAGGAACAAATCTCCTGATATAGGAAACTCTTCCCAGGAAACTTTTGAGTTCTCTAATAGTAGTTGGTCTTCTCATCGTGGCAATGGCTGTGGCCTTGGCTGGGTCCACGCTTATGCCTTTGTGATGCACCAGGAACCCAAGGAACTTTCCAGCAGACACTCCAAAGGCGCACTTCATGGGGTTCATACGTAACTTGTATTTCCTGCATCTTTCAAAGACTTGCTCAAGTACTTGGAAATGTCCTGTTCTGGTTTTTGACTTGACCACAATATCGTCTACATAATCTTCCATCTCCTCATGCATCATGTCATGGAAAATGGCTGTCATGGTCCGTTGATACGTAGCCCCCGCATTTTTTAGGCCAAAGGGCATTACAGTATAGTAAAAGTTCCCAATCGGAGTTCTGAATGCCGTCTTCTCTGCATCTTTGGCTGCCATGCGGATCTGGTTGTATCCACTGTACCCATCCATAAATGAGAACATCGAGTTTCCAGCGGCTGAATCTACAAGGAGGTCTATATTGGGCAAGGGGAACTCATCTTTAGGACATGCCTTGTTCAGGTTGCGAAAGTCTACACAGCAACGGATTTGACCATTTTTCTTCTTCACAGGTACAATGTTGGAAAGCCATTTTGGATGTTGGATGGGTTTGATAAAACCAGCTGTTAGTAATTTCCTGACCTCTTGGACTATTTGAGCTTCTATCTCAGTGTGGAAGACCCTAGCTGGTTGGACTACTGGCCTCATCCCCGGGTCCACATTAAGAGAATGGACTACCAACTCTGGATCTAGACCAGGCATCTCATCATAGGTCCATGCAAACACATCTCTGTATTTTTGAAGTAAGGTTACCAGTTGCTCTCTTTCTTGAGCCACCAGTTGACTGCTAATGAAGACAGGTTTTCGGGATCCTGGTTCTGTTCCCAGGTCTACTTCTTTTAATTCTTCCTCAGGCTGAATCTGGGCCTCCTTAACTGGTTCTTCAGGGATTTCTTCTTGGGCCATCATGCAGCTTGGTGGTCCGGGACCTTCCTGCACAATGCATTCGGGTCCCGCGCACCTTCACAAACGATAAATTAGCCTTCCCCCAGGTTCCCGCACCACCACACATTCTCGGGATCCTGAAGAGCTGGGCTCCCTCTTTTGTCTTTTTCTCTCTAGAAGGTTTCTCAGGTCACGGGTGCCCCTTCCTCCTTCTTCTTCTTCTAAGACAGGTGCCCCCGGGGTCCCTGGGGCGGGGTTCTCGTCATCTGGCTCCAACTCATCATAAAACATTATTTCTGCAAAGTTCACTTCTCCCTGGCTGAAAGGATTATGATTGGCAGGGATCTTTATGGGCCTCCCATTCAGTCTCCCTTTAATGCATTGATGGAACGTAGATGGAATGAGGCGATGTTTATGAAGCCACGGGCGTCCCAGCAACACGTGATAAGAAACTTCAGCATTAATCACATGAAATCTGGTCAGGGCTACTATCGGCCCCACCCTTAAGGCTAGCTGCACGTATCCTTCTGTTGACTCTACTGATCCTCCAAATCCTGTTATCTCCATGGGAGCCCCCAGGATCCTTCTGTCAGCTAAGCCAACAGCTTCCAGGGTACTTAAGGCTATGAGGTTGAGTGATGCCCCCGTATCCACCAGTGCCCTTCTGACTTGAACACCGTTTATGGTGGCCATTAAATAAAGGGGTCTACGGTGGTCTGGGTGCTCAATCTCCATGTCTTCATCAGTGAAGGTTATTGCATTGGTTGTTTCCAGGAAAGCTCGACTAGCATGTGACTCAGCTGTAAAGCATTCCATCCCTGAATCTGCTGCTATGCTCATGAGAGACTCTGTAGCCACCCTCCTTGCTTCTGGTCCGAATCCTAATTGATTGAATAGTGACCTGAACTTGGGATTCTTCTGGAGGGTCCTGACTGTGCTCGGGTGGAAGGATCCTTCAGATTCTCCTGCTTCTGCCGGGTTCCTGTGTATTATTACTGCTACCACCCCTTTTCCTTTGTGGTTAGGCAAGGGGTTCCTCTGTACTTCTGGCTCCTTCTGAGTGAGCTCCAGGGTTCCTTCTCTCAATTTTTTGTGGAAGAGTCTGCGAAGGGTCCAGCAATCCTTGGTGGAGTGCTTGACATAATTATGGATTCTGCAAAATAAAGGGTTCTTCCTTTCTTCTTCTGTTGGTGGCCTGGACACAGTGAATGGTCTGATAACCCCATCTCCAATCCACTTGTCTAGGACATGGCTTAATTCCTCAGCTGTACACGAGATCACTGGTGGTTCCTCAAACACCTTCCCATCTGGTCTCTTCCTTTTCTCTCCTGCTGATGCTGTCAAAGCTTGGGATGCGGGCAGCCTTTTTGTTCTCATGGTTTGCGCCGTCCTTCTAGTTCTCTGTAGCAGGTCAGCAAATTGTGTGATACATAAATTTTCAAGGTTGAGCCTGTAATCAAAAAGCATGTTGGCTACACAGGTCTCCACGAGCTCCTTTTCTTCATGGTCCCCATAGCAATCTAGGGACACATCTTCGAATCTTTTAATGAATTGAACAGGATCTTCTCCAGGTCTCTGCCTCACCATTTGCAGGTTCTGGAAAGTGATTTTGTCTTCACCGGGGTAATATTTGGCGCAGAATTTTTCCATCATTTCATCCCAGGTCTTGATGGACCCTGGTCTCAGTGTGGTGTACCAAGTGTATGCCCTATCCACTAAGGATTTGGCGAATTCCCTTAGACATAATTCTCTGTCCCCTGCATAGGGGCCCATAGTGTGGACAAACCTACTCACATGTTCTACGGCACTTCCATTCCTTCCATCGAAAGGATGGAACTTTGGGGGTTCGTACCCCTTAGGGTATGGTTTGCCAAGAAGTTCTGGGGGGAACGGGGGATCCCGAGAGAATTGCTTGGGGATCCCTGAGAGTTTTTCCCTTTCTTGCTCCAGGAGGGCATTGACGTCTGCTAGTGTCAAGTACTGAGGGTTGGCCCTTGCTCCCACTGCTGACCCTCCTTCTGGCTGCGTCCCTTCTTGGTTACCAGTAGGGGGAATGTTGTCTCTGACTTCCTGTGTCCTGCCTTCTTTGAGAAGACGAACTTCTTGCTCCAGATCCTTTAACATTGCTGTCATTCTGGCCATTAGGTCTGGTTCCTGTCTTGCGTGTCTTTGTTCTGACACCACTTCCTGTTCTACCAAGGGTATCCCACCTCCCTGCCTGGAGACTTCCTCGTTTTCTCCTACAGGCTCAGAGGCCGTAGGTGGCACATTAGTTCCCCTGCTGCTTCTTTGTCTTGGAGGCATTCTCTGTGAAGGGTTGCTTCTTCCTTCTTCTTTGCCCAGTCCCCAGCGGAGTCGCCAAAAATGTGAGAGTGCTTTTCTTTCAAGATACTCAGGCCCAAGGATCCCGGGCCTAAATGAAAAAAAAGGAAGAGAGGATTTGGTGGACCGGGCCTTGATTCACCGCAGCTAACGAGCTGTTTAAGAATCAAGTGAATGCAGAGAATACTCCTGACAATATACAGAAAGACAACAAACAAGGATATCGAGGAGTACCAAAATTAACAACGTAAGTTCAGAAGGAAACAAAGCAGGATTAGCAAAATGATAAAACAGAGAAATAGTGCTATGGGGATCCTGGGAATTATGTAGCAGTATTTCATTAACAAAGTATCTGTTTGATTACAGAAAGCTCACTAGGACGTGATACAAGGTCCAATCAAGCTCAAAAGTTGCAGTCTTGAATGGCTATTTCAGCCTTCAAAACTTGCAAAGTTTGATTCCTGTTGAATCCGAGTATGTGCAGTAGTGGCTTTTACAGGATATCGGGAAAACAGTATTTTTGTTCTTCCCTTAGTATTTTCTTTCTGGGTGGATTTTTCTAATGGTTCTTCCTAGAGAATTTCTTTTTTTTTTTGTGCTTCTTTTCTATTTTTCTCGCTGCCTTCTTCATAACCCGTCCCCTCCTTTTATAATGGAGTTTTTCTGGGTATCCCGGGTTCCTCTGTTTTGCTCTTTTGCAAACAGAGCATGTTCTGTCCCTGTTGCCTTGGTAAGTCCCTTTGCCGTTTTCTCTCATTCTTTCCTTCTCTTGGTTCTGATTCCTTCGAAAGCTTCTGGTCGGCCATCCTCTTTGGGACGTGCTGAGGTATGCCCTTCTCGGTATCCTCATTTCTGGCGTATTCCTCTTTTCCGTTTTGGGTGGAATCTTGTTCTGCCATTTTTGAAAGTCCTTCGTTGCTATTCTTTCTTCCCTGTCCTGGTTCCCCGAGGCCCTTTTGCTGTCTGTGTCATGAGAGGTCGTTTTGCGCTTCTTGTTTTTTTCTTCTTTTCCTGTCTTCTTTCTACCGATCTGTCTCAGTCTTCCTTTTTATTTGTGCTTGAAGGGTTTTGGGGATCCTTGCTTCTTTATATTTTTGCCGTGGTCTCTTTTGGGATGCTGTTTCCTTTTCTGGGCTTCAGGATCCTCTGGCTTTCCTTTTATCTCCCCATGGGTCATCCGTTCCTGTTACTTTTGGGCTTAGCCTGGTTTTTTTTTCTTTTGGGCTTTGACTTGCTCTTCCATTTCTTTTGGGCTTGACTTGCTCTTCCATTTCTTTTGGGCTTGACTTGCTCTTCCATTTCTTTTGGGCTTATTTTATTGTAACCCTTTTTTGGACCTCAACATTTAGCCCCCCGAGCTCGTGGGTTGCCTGAAACCCACGCGTGAGTGATTTAGGTTTCCCAGGATCTTCGTAGTATCCCCTTTTTCTACTGGGTTCCCTTTCTTTTTTACTTGGGATCCCGGCCCTTTTCTGCTGTTTTTTAATCACCTCCCTTTTTGCGTGTTGCATTCCTTTATAATTACTACCTTTCGCAGCTTCCTCTTTATACGGGACGTGGCAGTTGGGTATTTGAGGTAAAACTCCTCTCCCCACTTTTCTTGTTTCCCGTTATTCCTCATTAATAACTGCTGATCACTTCAAATTAAATTTCTTGGCAACTGGCGCGTCTTTCCATAAACTGTTTTCCCCAACTGCTATTTGCGCCTTTATTGTAGCCGTTTCACCTTATCACTTTGCTTCTCTGGGTTTTTCACTCTTTGTGTTTCTCTTTCTCTTTCTTTTTCTTCTTCTCTGTTACTCTGGTCTTTCTCCCTTTCGCACTTTCAATCTTTTTTTTTTATAGTGTGTGTTGTTGCGATGGCTTCTTCTTCTTCTCGAAAGAGGAGAGAGCGTACTCCCAGTCCTTCTGAGGGCGAAGGTTCTTCTGGTTCTGCTCCGAGTGATTCTCACGAGGTTACTGAGCGTCTAGCCTTCCCTTTACGGGATCCTTGGTATTCTCTCAGTTTGTTTTTTCCTCATATATCTCATGGTGAGGCACCTCCATCCCCTCACGTTTGGATGTTTTCTGGTCAAGCGGGTTTCGCTGGTTCCGCCCAAGTTCCTGACCCTAGAGAGATTTTTGATCTCCAGATCAGACAAGGAATCCGAGAAGCGGTTCCTATTTTCTTCGATTTTGTTCCAGGAAAGATTCAGGGCTGGCCTATATGGGTAGACAAGGAACTGTCTGATGCTGATTTTGTGGGTCGTTTGGAGCGCGCCGGTATCCTGAAGGCAGTGGCTATTTCCAGAAACCTCGAGGGCTTCAGAGACGCTAAAGGGCTCAGGCATCTGGTACGTCGTTGGTGCCCTTCCCTTCATACTTTTTTCTTTTCTACTGGTGAATTGACAATCACCTTAGAGGATGTGGTTAATAACTTCCTCCTCCCAGTGTTTGGTGAAGAGAATCCCTTTGATATTAACCTTTCTGATGAGGATCTCGTGGTAGAAGAAAAATTATTTGGTCACTTTGGTGGTCGCGCCGCTTCTTCTGGTGGTAAACCGGCTAGGATGGGGAGATGGGTAATGACCCTCTCTCGTGAAAAAGATAAGGAAGTGAGGTGGGCTGGTTTCCTGGCCTTTTGGCTTAGTAAATTTTTGTTTAGTGAGTTCCCTGGGTACGGAGTTAAGTCTTCGTTTTTTCCGTTGGCAATCAAGTTGGCTCGAGGTACCCAGTATCCTTTGGCCCCTCTGTTTTTGGGTCACGTTTACTCTCAATTGGACCAGCTTCATGGGGATGAGGCTGAGGGTGACTCCTGTTATGTGATCACTTCGTCTCTTCACTGCGCTATTCTTCAGATTTTCATGTGGGACCGTTCTGCAGCTACTTTGGCTAAGTGCAGGAATTTGAAGTTTGTGAAAGACAAGTTCCAAGGATCCCCCGACATAGTGAAGGGTCTTTGTGGCAATTCTACTGATGCCTTTCCCATTATTTTTCGTTGGATTAGCTTAAAGGGTGGTGGCCTCAATCTTGTGGAGTTGTTTGACCAAGCAGGGAGCTTATATTGGAGATCCCCTCGTGAGTTTGGTCCTGGCTTTGCGTGTGATTCTGTGTTGTCTTCTTTTTTATCTTCTACAGGTAATACCTTTGACTTGCGCCGTGGTGATGAGGGCAGTCTGGCTTATCTTGCCTGCATTAGCCCTTCCTGGCTTCCTGTGCCTTCTTCAAGTGGCCCAAAATATACTCATTATTCAGCACACCGGGTGCTCCGACAATTTGGTTTTGATCAGGACATTCCTCCAGTTTTTAAGGATGTGGTGCCATCCCTTCCTTCATTGGATCCTTTCTTGAGGCTGCAAGCCTTTTCTTATTGGTCGCGGAGGAGCCCCCAATTTGCAGTGCCTAACTCCCAAAGAGGAGTCTTTGCTTCTAGTGGCTATACGAGTTATTGGAGGAGAGTGCAAAAGTCCTTTGTTGATTATGTTGGCACTGGCACAGTTCGGGATGTCCCGAATCCTAGCATTATTTCTGCTCCGTCATCCAATAGGCGTTTATCCCTTCCTACTGCTGGGATTGTTTCTGCTGCTGCAAGCAGCAAGACTGGATTTGCAGAGTGGCATGCCTCCAGGGGAGGTTGGGTGGTTTATGGACAGGATTTTCCTGAGACCTGGCTAGGTGATAGCTTCATCATTGGTGCTTCCTCTGGGGTGCCCATCAAAAGGGGTGCAACAGAGACAATAAGTGCTGCCACTGCTCCGAGTAAAGGTAAGGATGTCAAGTCGAAGAAAATGAAAGCTGCTGATGTTGGTGAAAGTACAGGAGGTGTGGAGATAGGCTCTGAGGCGAAAAAAAGGAAATCGGGGAAATCTCAAGCACACTTGGCACCTCAGGAAGGCAAGGATGTCAGGGAACCTTTGGTTTCAAGGACCCGGAAGAAGACTAAGGTAGAGCCTTCTTTTCCCCAGGTTCCTGTGACTGCCTCAGTCCATGGTTCTTTAGGATCCTCTGGTTTGGTATCCCAGCCTCCTTTAGGACCCTCTGGGCGTACTCGCAGTAAGCAAAAGACTTCCAGAGAATCTGTAGAGAGAGAGAGAAGGGCAAGACTTCTTTCCTTCTTCTCTTTTTTTTTTTTTGTTGCACTTGTTTCTATTTTGCTGACGAGTGGTGATTTCCCTTGCAGTCCAAGCGCAAGTCTGATCCCAAGACGGGTAAGAGCCAATCTTCTGGAGACGACGTGGTATGTGTTCCCTTTTTTTTGTTCTTTCCCTTTTGTTCTGTCATTGTATTGTCTGCATTTCCTGCTGTCTTTCTTTTGACACTGCCTTCTCCTCTTCTTCTTCCTTTAGGTGGAGGTATCCCCTCCTATGACTGACAAGGCTCTGGGGGAGGAAGTTATTACAACTCTTTCCGTTGTTTTTCCTGTCATGGGGGAGGAGCCCCCTACTGATGACCCAGCTGAGGAAACCGGGCAACCAGTGCAAGGTTCCCAGGATTCTCAGGATCCCAAAGCTTCTGGGATTCTGTTATCTCAAAGTCCCCGTCCTGAGCGTACTCCTAGTCCTATTAGGACTGTGTTTCCTCAGTCCTTGTCAGATAAAGGTGCTTTGGGAGACACTCCTTTATCCAAACAAACAGGTAATCCTTGTTTCCTTGGAATGGCGTTATATTCTTCTTTCTTTTCCAAATTTTTTTTTTTTCTTGAGTTCCTCCTTTTCCTTTTAGGTCAAACCAGTGAGAAATCTGGTCCCAGTGTTGCCTCTTCTTTAGAATCAGAAAGCTCAGAAGGTGAGTGCAAGCTACTCCCATCGTGTTTCCCTTTTCTTCCTTTCTTTTTTTTTATGGCGAAGCCCCCTGCATCTATCCCTTCTTTTAGCCACTTTGCCACTGGTCCTTCACCTTTTCTTCAACTTGCCTTATGTTCCTTCCCAGAATCTTCGGGGAAGTCAGGAGATCAGGAAGAAGAGGCTCTGCCCCAAGAAGCTGGAACCGGTTTGTTCTTCTTTTTCTCCCCCTTTTTTTTTTAAGACTAAATCTGTTCTTCTTTTTCTTTTCTTTTCTTCTATTCTTTTTTGAATATTGATGCAGGCTTTGCAGGTTCTGAGCCTGTTATTCCGGAAGGAATTGTGAGACCTGTTCAAGTTGCTGACCTTCGTCCAGAGCAAAAGGCTGCAAGTCCCCCTGTTTCTGCAAGTGGTGACACAGTGATGGGGGATGCCTCGAAGATGACTGCCTCAGATCTTGATTCAAAGCTTTCTTCTTTTCTGGCTCGCTTTGATCTCTTGGAATTCAACAGTCTTCCTGCTAGCCACTTCCATGTCTTTGGGTCTTCTTATGGCAGCTTCCTGCGTTTCTCTGTTCCTGTGGAAGGCCTGCCGCTGCTAGAGAGTCTGCTTAAGAGTCACGGGGATTTCACCAGCGGCTTCAGGGGAGGCGTCTTTCTAGGCAATATTTTAATGGAGTTGCTGTGTGCTGTGCTGATTTCCCTAAGGAATTCCTCTGTAGATTCCTTGTCTGAAGAAAAGCTTCTGGAGTGGAGAGGGGTGGTGCAAGACCTTCTAGAGGCCAAGTTTAATTTGTCTTTTCTGCTGGATCACTTGCGTCTGCTGGCTCATATGTTTTTTCAGAGGCAATCTTTCAAGAGTATAGACACTGAGATAGCTGCTGCTGAGGAAGCTTTGGCTCGTGCTCACAAGGTTTTACAAGACTTGAAGGTCAAGCGGCAGAGGATCCTTTCTACTTTGGCTGTGCCTGTTATTCCTCCGGATGTCTCCCTGTTGGCCGGGCTCATTCCTTAGCCTCTTTTTTAGATTTACATAAACAATTTGGGATTGTATAAGTTTTTCTTTTTGAACATTGTCCTGCTCTTTGCTTTCTCTTTTGTGTTTCAAGACTGCTTTTTTTTTCAGTATGTGAATCTGCCTTTTTTCTTTGGTATATTGCCTTTTCTTTCCTATGGTTCTTTTCTTTCCTGAGTCCTGGACCATGGTCTTCACAGGTTTCACTGTAAATTCTGGTCCAGGTACCCGGTAATCTATTGTGCAAGTACTGAACTGGGTACACTGGTATCCTTCTTATATTTCTTTTGAGATACGGTCCCAGTTCATGAACTTTGACAGGTTCCCCTTTTGCCAAGTGCTAGGCTAGGTATCCTAGATATTTTGCTTTTTATTCTGTGATCCTAGACCTATGCACTTGGGACTGTTTGGGGGATATCTGAAATTATTTGTGGGGTGAATCCTGGGCCATATGTAAAAGGGTATTACATACTCTCCCTTTTTTTTTTTGGACTCAGGTATCCTTCCTCAAATTTATCCAAACTTGGTTGTTTTTTTTTTTTGCAGTATGAAAAACTTAAATGTTAAAGAAACAGGAATTTCATTAAAACATAGTCATTTTCAAGGAACAAAGAAAAGTCTTTTGGTGCAGTATTGACCACAAAGTGTCAATCTATCACATGTTCCTGAACAAAATTATCTTAGACCAGAATTCATGATAAAAGCTGAAAAAGACAAAAAAATAAAAGGAACTTAGCAGATAGTGAAGCTGGTGAAAGGACCCTGAGGTACCGGGATCCCCTTGTCCTTATGCATAATATTGCTTCAGCCACTTCCCGTTTATGGGCTCTGTCAGGACTGTTCCATCTTCTTTGGCAAGGTAGTAATACCCACTTTCATGAGCTGTATTGATGATGTAAGGTCCTTCCCATTTCGGGGTGAACTTGGAAGGCCCTAGCAGGTTCCTCCTCACATGCTCCGCCATCCTTAGCACTAATTGCCCTTTACTGAACACTCTTGGGCGTATTGCTTGTGCATATGCTCTGGTCATTCTTTGCTGGTATCTCTGGCTTCTTTTCTTGGTCAGTTCTCTTTCTTCTTCTACTCCTTCCAGATCTGCTAGCCTCTTTTCATTGCTGGCGTCCTCACTTTCTCCCTGGTTTTCCTCCAGAACTACCCTTGGTGTAGGAATGACTAACTCCACAGGGCTGATGGCTTCTGTTCCATAAACCAGGGAGAATGGGGAGAATCCTGTGGCTGTCTTTACAGAGCTTCTACATGCCCAAAGCGCATCTGCCAGATGGTCACTCCATTTTCCCCCATACTCATGCTTCATTTTCTTAAGGATCTTTAATATTACCCTATTAGTGGCTTCAGCTTGGCCGTTTCCTTGTGGGTAGTAGGGGGTAGATCTTCCATGCTTGATGTGGTATGCCTCAGTTAATCCTTTCATATCTTTGTTTATGAATGGGGTTCCATTGTCGCTGATCAATCTTCTGGGGATCCCAAACCTTGTAATGATGTGGTCTCGAATGAAATTTGCCACAGCTGCTCCAGTAGCTTTTTTCAAAGGGATGGCCTCTACCCATTTTGTAAAGTACTCCGTGGCTGCCAGGATCCATATATAACCATTGGATGGAGGATTTATGGGCCCTATGAGATCGAGCCCCCAAGTATGAAAGGGCCATGGCGTTGTCATATCCTGTAGGACATTTGGGTGAGTGTGAATTGCATCTCCTAGGACTTGGCAAGCATGACATGTTTTGACCGGCTCCTCAGAGTCTCTTTTCATCGTTGGCCAGTAATATCCCAACAACAATAACTGCTTATACAATCTTCTCTTTCCTGGGTGACTTCCACAATCTCCAGAATGCACCTCTCTGACTACTTCTCTAGCTTCCTTTGGTCCCAGGCACCTGAGGGGATCCCCATGGTATCCCTTTTTGAATAAAATGTGGTTCTGCAAGAAATACCTGCATGCTAGCTTTTTGAGCTTGTGGGCCAGTTCCCTGTCGGTTGGCAGGATCCCTTGAGCCAGGTATCCTATGAAAGGAACCCGCCAATCTTCTGCAATAAATACAGCGTAGCTTTCTTCTTTATCAATTGCCAAGCGACATTCCTGGCATTTCCCTTGTATGATTGCTGCTTGCTTGTCCATATCTGGCCAGTAATATCCCATGCGTTGCATTCTTCTGTACAGGCTGACTTTTTCTGCAACTCCACATGCTTGGGAATGTAATTCTTCTAGTTTTGCCTCTCCTTCCTTCTCGGTGACACATCTGGACAGTATTCCTCCTGGCAGTCTTTTATACAATTCTCCTTCTATCTGAGTGTAATCCATTAGTTCTTTGATGTTCCCTCTAGGGCTTGCCTCTTTCATCCTTTCTTTGATTTCGTCCCTCCAGTCCCACTGTTTGGATTCCCCGGGATACATTCCTTGGAGGATCCTTACAATGGAATGCTCCTGCCTTCCTATTTTTATCAGCGTATCCCTCCCATTAAATGGTATTTGGGATCCCAGGGTGGCGAGAGCATCTGCAAACTTGTTTTCACTTCTTTGAGTGTATTCTATGCTGAAGGTTTGAAATTCCATCTCCAGCCTTTGTGCCCAAGTCCTGTAGGCTGCTAAACTTTGTTCCCGTAATGCAAAGTCACCTTTCACTTGGGAGACTACAAGATTAGAGTCTCCCAACACCCTCATATGTTTCACTCCTATGCTGAGTGCTATAGTCAACCCAGTTATGTATGCCTCATATTCAGCTGCATTATTAGAGCATGAGAAACCAAGCTTGAAGGACAGGGGCATGATATCCCCGTTTTCGCAGCTTAGTACAATTCCTATACCATTTGAAGTTGCTGTAGCTGACCCGTCAAACCTCATGGTCCATTTCTTCCCTGGGATCTCTATCACTGCCACCTCACCAGGGATTTCTTCACTCAGCGGGCTTTCTTCCCTTCCTGGGAATTGGGCTAGCAAGTCCGCTATGGCCTGGCTCTTAACAGCCTTGGGAGTTCTTATACATATATCATATTGCGAGAGCAACACTAGCCATTGTGCTATCCTTCCCGTGAGAAGGGGCTGGTGCAGGAGTGCCTTTATGGGGTGGGACTTGGTTACCAAGAGGATTTGGTGAGCTGAGAAGTACCTCTTCAACCTTTGGGATGCATAAATGATTACTAGGCAGGCTTTCTCTATTCTGGGGTACCTGGTCTCGGTATCCTTGAGTGTTCTGCTCACATAATATATGGGCTGCTCATTTCCTTGGTCATCTTCTTGTGCCAGCAAAGCTCCTATTGCCTGAGAGTTTGATGCTAAGTATAGTAACAGAGGTCGCCCACGTACTGGTGCCTGGAGGGTGGGCAGATGATTCATAATGCCCTGAATCCTTTGAAAAGCTTCCTGCTGCTCTGTTCCCCAGGTAAATTCATTTCCCTTTTTCAATAGTTTGGATAGGCCTGCTGTGGCTGAGGCTAAACCAGGAACAAATCTCCTGATATAGGAAACTCTTCCCAGGAAACTTTTGAGTTCTCTAATAGTAGTTGGTCTTCTCATCGTGGCAATGGCTGTGGCCTTGGCTGGGTCCACGCTTATGCCTTTGTGATGCACCAGGAACCTAAGGAACTTTCCAGCAGACACTCCAAAGGCGCACTTCATGGGGTTCATACGTAACTTGTATTTCCTGCATCTTTCAAAGACTTGCTCAAGTACTTGGAAATTACCTGTTCTGGTTTTTGACTTGACCACAATATCGTCTACATAATCTTCCATCTCCTCATGCATCATGTCATGGAAAATGGCTGTCATGGTCCGTTGATACGTAGCCCCCGCATTTTTTAGGCCAAAGGGCATTACAGTATAGTAAAAGTTCCTAATCGGAGTTCTGAATGCCGTCTTCTCTGCATCTTTGGCTGCCATGCGGATCTGGTTGTATCCACTGTACCCATCCATAAATGAGAACATCGAGTTTCCAGCGGCTGAATCTACAAGGAGGTCTATATTGGGCAAGGGGAACTCATCTTTAGGACATGCCTTGTTCAGGTTGCGAAAGTCTACACAGCAACGGATTTGACCATTTTTCTTCTTCGCAGGTACAATGTTGGAAAGCCATTTTGGATGTTGGATGGGTTTGATAAAACCAGCTGTTAGTAATTTCCTGACCTCTTGGACTATTTGAGCTTCTATCTCAGTGTGGAAGACCCTAGCTGGTTGGACTACTGGCCTCATCCCCGGGTCCACATTAAGAGAATGGACTACCAACTCTGGATCTAGACCAGGCATCTCATCATAGGTCCATGCAAACACATCTCTGTATTTTTTAAGTAAGGTTACCAGTTGCTCTCTTTCTTGAGCCACCAGTTGACTGCTAATGAAGACAGGTTTTCGGGATCCTGGTTCTGTTCCCAGGTCTACTTCTTTTAATTCTTCCTCAGGCTGAATCTGGGCCTCCTTAACTGGTTCTTCAGGGATTTCTTCTTGGGCCATCATGCAGCTTGGTGGTCCGGGACCTTCCTGCACAATGCATTCGGGTCCCGCGCACCTTCACAAACGATAAATTAGCCTTCCCCCAGGTTCCCGCACCACCACACATTCTCGGGATCCTGAAGAGCTGGGCTCCCTCTTTTGTCTTTTTCTCTCTAGAAGGTTTCTCAGGTCACGGGTGCCCCTTCCTCCTTCTTCTTCTTCTAAGACAGGTGCCCCCGGGGT
Organism: Quercus lobata; assembly: GCF_001633185.2. Taxonomy (NCBI): domain Eukaryota; kingdom Viridiplantae; phylum Streptophyta; class Magnoliopsida; order Fagales; family Fagaceae; genus Quercus; species Quercus lobata. The sequence continues at coordinate 24,566,955 of NC_044910.1, read as the reverse complement.
CCCTGGGGCGGGGTTCTCGTCATCTGGCTCCAACTCATCATAAAACATTATTTCTGCAAAGTTCACTTCTCCCTGGCTGAAAGGATTATGATTGGCAGGGATCTTTATGGGCCTCCCATTCAGTCTCCCTTTAATGCATTGATGGAACGTAGATGGAATGAGGCGATGTTTATGAAGCCACGGGCGTCCCAGCAACACGTGATAAGAAACTTCAGCATTAATCACATGAAATCTGGTCAGGGCTACTATCGGCCCCACCCTTAAGGCTAGCTGCACGTATCCTTCTGTTGACTCTACTGATCCTCCAAATCCTGTTATCTCCATGGGAGCCCCCAGGATCCTTCTGTCAGCTAAGCCAACAGCTTCCAGGGTACTTAAGGCTATGAGGTTGAGTGATGCCCCCGTATCCACCAGTGCCCTTCTGACTTGAACACCGTTTATGGTGGCCATTAAATAAAGGGGTCTACGGTGGTCTGGGTGCTTAATCTCCATGTCTTCATCAGTGAAGGTTATTGCATTGGTTGTTTCCAGGAAAGCTCGACTAGCATGTGACTCAGCTGTAAAGCATTCCATCCCTGAATCTGCTGCTATGCTCATGAGAGACTCTGTAGCCACCCTCCTTGCTTCTGGTCCGAATCCTAATTGATTGAATAGTGACCTGAACTTGGGATTCTTCTGGAGGGTCCTGACTGTGCTCGGGTGGAAGGATCCTTCAGATTCTCCTGCTTCTGCCGGGTTCCTGTGTATTATTACTGCTACCACCCCTTTTCCTTTGTGGTTAGGCAAGGGGTTCCTCTGTACTTCTGGCTCCTTCTGAGTGAGCTCCAGGGTTCCTTCTCTCAATTTTTTGTGGAAGAGTCTGCGAAGGGTCCAGCAATCCTTGGTGGAGTGCTTGACATAATTATGGATTCTGCAAAATAAAGGGTTCTTCCTTTCTTCTTCTGTTGGTGGCCTGGACACAGTGAATGGTCTGATAACCCCATCTCCAATCCACTTGTCTAGGACATGGCTTAATTCCTCAGCTGTACACGAGATCACTGGTGGTTCCTCAAACACCTTCCCATCTGGTCTCTTCCTTTTCTCTCCTGCTGATGCTGTCAAAGCTTGGGATGCGGGCAGCCTTTTTGTTCTCATGGTTTGCGCCGTCCTTCTAGTTCTCTGTAGCAGGTCAGCAAATTGTGTGATACATAAATTTTCAAGGTTGAGCCTGTAATCAAAAAGCATGTTGGCTACACAGGTCTCCACGAGCTCCTTTTCTTCATGGTCCCCATAGCAATCTAGGGACACATCTTCGAATCTTTTAATGAATTGAACAGGATCTTCTCCAGGTCTCTGCCTCACCATTTGCAGGTTCTGGAAAGTGATTTTGTCTTCACCGGGGTAATATTTGGCGCAGAATTTTTCCATCATTTCATCCCAGGTCTTGATGGACCCTGGTCTCAGTGTGGTGTACCAAGTGTATGCCCTATCCACTAAGGATTTGGCGAATTCCCTTAGACATAATTCTCTGTCCCCTGCATAGGGGCCCATAGTGTGGACAAACCTACTCACATGTTCTACGGCACTTCCATTCCTTCCATCGAAAGGATGGAACTTTGGGGGTTCGTACCCCTTAGGGTATGGTTTGCCAAGAAGTTCTGGGGGGAACGGGGGATCCCGAGAGAATTGCTTGGGGATCCCTGAGAGTTTTTCCCTTTCTTGCTCCAGGAGGGCATTGACGTCTGCTAGTGTCAAGTACTGAGGGTTGGCCCTTGCTCCCACTGCTGACCCTCCTTCTGGCTGCGTCCCTTCTTGGTTACCAGTAGGGGGAATGTTGTCTCTGACTTCCTGTGTCCTGCCTTCTTTGAGAAGACGAACTTCTTGCTCCAGATCCTTTAACATTGCTGTCATTCTGGCCATTAGGTCTGGTTCCTGTCTTGCGTGTCTTTGTTCTGACACCACTTCCTGTTCTACCAAGGGTATCCCACCTCCCTGCCTGGAGACTTCCTCGTTTTCTCCTACAGGCTCAGAGGCCGTAGGTGGCACATTAGTTCCCCTGCTGCTTCTTTGTCTTGGAGGCATTCTCTGTGAAGGGTTGCTTCTTCCTTCTTCTTTGCCCAGTCCCCAGCGGAGTCGCCAAAAATGTGAGAGTGCTTTTCTTTCAAGATACTCAGGCCCAAGGATCCCGGGCCTAAATGAAAAAAAAGGAAGAGAGGATTTGGTGGACCGGGCCTTGATTCACCGCAGCTAACGAGCTGTTTAAGAATCAAGTGAATGCAGAGAATACTCCTGACAATATACAGAAAGACAACAAACAAGGATATCGAGGAGTACCAAAATTAACAACGTAAGTTCAGAAGGAAACAAAGCAGGATTAGCAAAATGATAAAACAGAGAAATAGTGCTATGGGGATCCTGGGAATTATGTAGCAGTATTTCATTAACAAAGTATCTGTTTGATTACAGAAAGCTCACTAGGACGTGATACAAGGTCCAATCAAGCTCAAAAGTTGCAGTCTTGAATGGCTATTTCAGCCTTCAAAACTTGCAAAGTTTGATTCCTGTTGAATCCGAGTATGTGCAGTAGTGGCTTTTACAGGATATCGGGAAAACAGTATTTTTGTTCTTCCCTTAGTATTTTCTTTCTGGGTGGATTTTTCTAATGGTTCTTCCTAGAGAATTTCTTCTTTTTTTTGTGCTTCTTTTCTATTTTTCTCGCTGCCTTCTTCATAACCCGTCCCCTCCTTTTATAATGGAGTTTTTCTGGGTATCCCGGGTTCCTCTGTTTTGCTCTTTTGCAAACAGAGCATGTTCTGTCCCTGTTGCCTTGGTAAGTCCCTTTGCCGTTTTCTCTCATTCTTTCCTTCTCTTGGTTCTGATTCCTTCGAAAGCTTCTGGTCGGCCATCCTCTTTGGGACGTGCTGAGGTATGCCCTTCTCGGTATCCTCATTTCTGGCGTATTCCTCTTTTCCGTTTTGGGTGGAATCTTGTTCTGCCATTTTTGAAAGTCCTTCGTTGCTATTCTTTCTTCCCTGTCCTGGTTCCCCGAGGCCCTTTTGCTGTCTGTGTCATGAGAGGTCGTTTTGCGCTTCTTGTTTTTTTCTTCTTTTCCTGTCTTCTTTCTACCGATCTGTCTCAGTCTTCCTTTTTATTTGTGCTTGAAGGGTTTTGGGGATCCTTGCTTCTTTATATTTTTGCCGTGGTCTCTTTTGGGATGCTGTTTCCTTTTCTGGGCTTCAGGATCCTCTGGCTTTCCTTTTATCTCCCCATGGGTCATCCGTTCCTGTTACTTTTGGGCTTAGCCTGGTTTTTTTTTTCTTTTGGGCTTTGACTTGCTCTTCCATTTCTTTTGGGCTTGACTTGCTCTTCCATTTCTTTTGGGCTTAACTTGCTCTTCCATTTCTTTTGGGCTTATTTTATTGTAACCCTTTTTTGGACCTCAACAAGGTCAAACCATTAATATAAACCCTAAATAGGGTATATATATAGATTAGAAGTTAATAGTTAAAGTATAATTGAGCCTCTTGGGCCCATACACATAAACCTAATACCTTTAACAATTCCATTGCCATAATTTTTTGAGGTAGAATCTTTAGCAGCTAGTCGAATGACCCTTTTTGCTGTTGCAATTGGAATTGATCAAATTGTTATTGAAGGAGATTCTAAGATAGTGATGAATCAAGTCAAGAGTAATTTTCACTTCTCACAGTTTGGACATCATGCAAGAGGCCCAAGCTTTAGCTTAGGGGTTAATAGCCCATAAATTCTCTCGTGTTCATAAAAATAAGTAATTTTATGGCTTATGCTTTAGTTAGGAGAGTCAGAAACCATCCAACATTTTTGTCTTGATGATTCCTATGCACTGTTATTTGCATCTTTTGGTGATTGAAAATTTGAAATGGTATGCAATGTTTTCCCTGTAGCACAAAAGGGGGAAAATGTTTGGCTTCAGAGCTGATATTTGAATCACAAAATTTATACACTCATATGTATTATCTCCTAAACATTAACATTCATATCATTTGAGACCACAACCACAGACATAATGCTTAAAAAGTGGATTTAAATCCAAACCACTCTCAGAGGTTTTTTTTTTTTTTTTTTTTGGACAAATCCAAACCATTTCTCCCTCAATTTGTTGACAAATGCTAATATATTATCTCCAAAATATAGTTGCAAACCAAGAAACCGTATTACAATTACATATTATCGCCTGAAATGCCCTCATTAGGGGTAGGGAAGGAGGGATGGTGGGGTTGTGGTACCAAGATCAACCCTGAAATATGTAGAGATTCTTAAAAAATAATAATAATAAATATAGGAAACTGGTAAGAAGAATTTATTAATATAAATTAACTGTTACAATTACTTTTCAAACCAAAGAGATTAATAAATTCTGAAACTTCTTCCAACCAAATTTTACAATGATCAACTCTCAATAGCTCTTGGGCTAACATAAACTTCAAATCCCTCTATTTTATAAAATAAATTTATCACCACTCATATAAAGTGCCATACAGGTATAAACAAAAAAGAAATTCAACCAACATACACTTCCTCACACAGGTAAACAATGATATCTTGATATATCTACATGGAATCACACAGGTCTAAAAGTGAAGGGCTGAAAAAATAATGCTTGGTGATCTTGGGAAAGAAGAAAAAAAGGTTGGGGGGTCCGGCGGGGGGGAGTACCGAGAGGGGGAGAAACCCCAACAATACAAATATGAAAGGATTTGTTAAAGATAAAAAAATACTCATGTAAGACTAAAATATGACCAAGTAATGGAATAAACACATGAAAAAGAGATGTCTCCTTATTTGAAGATGAGTACATTTTTACTTTTCTATATTATACATACACCTCTTGTAAAACATTGCAAATTATAGCTCCTTTTCCTTTTAAGCATCAAGAAGGGTTACTAAAAGGTGTAACTATAGAATTACAAGCCTAAATTTCCACTCAAATCTTCTTTTGTAAAGTAAATCAAAATGAGTCAATTAGTCAAATGAGCTTGAATGCTAAACTATATTTATATACAACTCTAATAAATCAAACCAGAATTTGTCCATTTACTTTTAGGGATGAAAAGGTGTAGTTTCTTTAACAACAACAACATAGCCTTATTCCCAAAATTTTGGGGTTAGCTATAGATTCTCAACAGATTACTAAGGACGGCTACATGTATTCTTTTCCTCCATTCTATTGACATATCCTTTTTTATTACCTCTACTAATGTTGTATTAGGTCTTCTTCTACCTTTTTTGGTTCCCTCAACTTGGTGTGGTTTCTTTAATTTGAGGACAATTTTTTTTGGTTAAAACAATACTTTTTTAGAACTGGTTAATATGACATCATGTCAGCATTCACTTACTTCACTTTCACAAATAACTCTAAACTGATTGCAATAAAATATAATATTGGACCCAAACCATGTATCTATGTGCAATCTCAGACCTGCCCAAAACAAACCCTGACTTAGCTGGATTCCAAACACAATTTCTATGCACACATAGAAAACTGATTATTTATAATTACAACATCCAACAACTTTTTAACTTCTTTAAAAATCAATAGCCACAAATAATTAGTAGACCACAGCCAAGACATATTTTTGGGATTAAGGCTATGTTGTTTAAAAATCTAGTAGCAAAAGTCAGTAACATATATTTCAATACTCATTTCTAAGTAAATAACAGCATATTAAGTAAATGATCTTCTAGAACCATTTTCCATTACCAATCAACATGAGCTTCACGTCTTATACATCAGACTTTCTCTATCTTTGATATGTTTCAAGATAACTACATGCTCATTTTATGAGCTTCTAATTCTTAGATGGCAACACAACATAGCAATTAATGTTTTAAATTTTCAATCTTTTGCAACAACATCTGAACAACATAACATTGCAATTTATCAACCTTACATGGCAAAATCCAATCTAAGAAAAATTTAAACAATGTAGGAATACTAAGTAGGAAGTTTAAAGAGCCGACATAAAATTTATAAGCTTTCCATAAATCTCACTCTTAGCATAACTCAACTTAAAGAAATTAATAACAAAAGCCAATGTATTTTAATGAGACACCAAATAATCCTAACATTATTGTTTTTCAATAATTATAGTATAAATTTATGAGGAAATGTTGCTTAAGTTGATTCGGTCATATGCAAAGGAGAGAGATTAATGCATTGGTAAGAAAGAGTGAGTTGATTCAAGTTGAGGAAACTTAAAAAAGTAAAGGAAAACCAAAAATAACATTAGTAGTTTCAATTAAATAGAATGGAAGAAAAGAAATATAAATTTTACTTTAATCTAATTTAGGTATATATGTGTATGAAGCTCCTCTTAAAGACTTGAACTCCGGTCTATGCCTCCCACCTCACAAGAACTTTGAAGAACTTTGTACCTATGAAGTGACCATCACAGCAAAAGTGCACAGTAGCTAAAAATATTCGTAATAATTAAAGTACAATGAAATGCTTACTTGAAAATTGAAATAATGAATAAATGCTAAAGAAGCTTTAATTAGTTTTAGTAATAACACCTCTTAACCTCACATAAATGAGACTACCAAATGGCACAAGCATTGCAATAATCCACAGTAAAAGACATTGAATTTTCCATTCAAAGAGCAAATCAATAAGCTTAAAAACAAAAACTAATTAGGAAGTGGCACCAATTATTTTCAGGTCAAGGAATTTCAAATCCAAGCCGAATATTCATAAACAAAAAATCAGTTCCTTTTAGGCATTCCACATGACCTAAAAATTATAAAAACAAATAGGGGACTAGATTCGCAAACCAGATGAGATCAATTGGTCTTGGGATCAGGCATGGGGAAGAGGCCGGACGAGGCGCCACGTGGCGGAGCGAACCCTAAGAATTTCTGCAAATTGGTGCGAATGCTAATCGAGCAAAGAAAGTACAAAAATGGCATCGAACAATCGGTGACATCGTCGCCGTGTAAACCTCTATGGCTCATCTTCATGACAATCCCGAAGGGCTTGAACGGTAATTTCGCCACAACCTTGCCTTCAAACAGCGAGTTGAGGAGCCCAAAAACGACGAAGAGAACAAGCGCGACGACGGCACCGGACTTGAACTTGAAGAGAGAAAGGTCGCGGCTGGATTCCTTGAGACTGGTCTCGACGCGATCGATCTTCTTGGTCTTGGATTTCTTGTTGCTGATTTTGACTTTTGCGACGGAGGAGGAGGAAGAATTTGGGGTTTCGGTTTTCATGGTCTCGAGTTTTTTGGCGGCTTTGTCGATTGAAGAGCGGAGGGATTTGTAGGAGTTGGTGCGGTAGATGAGGAGCCAGGAGATGGCCTCGCAGACTATGGCGGTGCAGAATGAGATGCCCACCACTGTTAGGCTGTCTGAGTATTTGTATGACGAGAAATTGAAGAGTTGAGATGTCGCCATGTTTCCAAGCTTGCTTGGTAATGGCGATGAGATGTATTTGTGTTTGTGTTTGTGTTTGTGACAGATCTGAGTTTTGTTTACAGGTAATGAAAACTATCTTTGCATAGGATGTGTAAGTCAAAATGAACTCTATCTTCGGATTACGGCTTGGAATCTCATCTTATTCTCATGTCGTTTTGGGTATTTTTTTTTTTTTAGCTTGAGATTGGTGTCGTCTTGGGGTTCAACAAACAATCCTCACCATTAATCAAACTTACAAGGGCAACTAATCCCACCAGGATAATCAAGGGGCTTTTCACTCATAATGGGCTAAGAAATTTATTAAAACTAGAGATTATGATTAGTGTAACCTAATTTTTATTTAGAGAAAATTATTAGGTACTCCTAGAATACCATAAATGCATACTTCCTCATCTCACATGAATAATGGATATCACCATGAATTTAATGGTGTGACTCACCATTCATGTGAGAGAAGGGAGTACGCATTTATGGTACTCTGGGAGTACACAATAATTTCCCTTTATTTAGAGCAATACTAAATACCATTTTTTGTTAAAGATTAATTACTATTTATTGTAAAAAAAAAAAAATTAATTACTATTCTTTATCATTTTAATAATTATGAAAAATATTATGAAATTTGTTGTTTTTAGCCTTTTTGTGAAAGTCTCAAATTGACAATACAATCCAACTACTAGGATCTTAATAAGCTAGATTAGAATTTACAACTTTCCCTTTTTGATGTTGTTGAGGAGGAAATTGATGCCTTTGAATAAGATGTTGGGAAACCAAACCAAAACTCGACTGTGGACTCTCGAGATGACGTTCAAAGGCTTTTGGTGTGATGACAAGCCTACCCAAGCAAGGAAACAAAGGTTGCATTCAACAAAACAGCAACAAAAACCTAATGAAAAATACTTTATGATAGTTAGTACATTAATGGTCTTGTTCTAATAGTTCGAGGGAAATAAATTCTCCAGTGGGAAGGGTGAAGTTACATTTAAGTCCAAAAGATAGATTGTCCAACGGTAGGGATGGAATTACACGGTCCAATAATCAATAATTAGATAAATTTAGGAAAAATTTTAGGTCCTTATGTGTCTCATTCAAGAGGAATTTATTGTGCTTTTAGCTATCATTACATTAATGTGAGGGAAGAGTTTAATTGTTAAAAATACATCGTATCCTTCAATAGTAAAGTAAAAAGTAAAAATTAAAGGTTCCCTAGGAGGAAAAAAGGGAGAATTAATTGGCATGGTGTGAAGGGAGAGAAAGATCACAGCTCAGTGCAGCAAGTATTTAAACTAAGACTTCGGTGAATATGTGCTTATAAGGTATGGACAAGCTGAATATGGGCTGTTCTTGAGTGAGTGAGACAGGATTGATGTTGAGATTAAAGTTTTTTATGAGTAGTGGGTTATTTATAACTAGTTAGAAGACGTTTATGAGCTGTGATAGTGTAAAGGGGGGAGAAGAATATCTGAGATTAGATGGGTGTAGGTTAAAGGTGATGGGTGGTGAGCTAAAAGAGAGTTGAACCAGCAGCAAAAATGGCCCATGAATCTCAAAGTCTCAGAGGGGTGGCTAGGTTGTCTTTCTGGTTAGTTGCTTGTGTTTTTATAATGGAGCTTCAGGGAAGCATTAATTGACAACAATCCAAAAAACATATGACTACTCAGAGGTGACGAATCAAGGTCATGCTTTCCTGGGATTTTTGATCAGAAGTAGGAAAATCTATTTTAGGGGCTGCCTTGCTTCTTTGGGTAATGATGGAATTTTAGAGTGTTTTGCATTAAATGCCAAGATTTGGGACTGTGCTTAATTATTATGATTGAGGTGTGTACCAAGAGCGAATCCTAATGCTGCAACTGAGATTCGGACCCTTGAGAAGTAAGATTTAACACCCCCAAGCTAGGTGTCAAGCTCTAGTCTACTTCAGGGGATTCCGCTGGAGATCTCTTTATGCCCTCCAAACCACATGTTTTCAATTTTTCCCCTTTAGAATTCATGGGCTTGGCACATGAATAATGTCTTTGAACGTTTTCAACTTTTATAGCATCAATTTGTTTGAAGTTTGGATAATTTGGTTTTTAGCTTCCCTTCCGTTGGAGGTGCAATCTTGAGAAAAATGGAGTTCCATCATTCTTTAGACTTCAACTGACATGACAACCCTCAGGCACTGTTCACGTTAGGTAGAGGATGGCAGAAAACTGATGGGACAACATTTTTAGGGTACCTTTTTTTTATACCTAATTTTATTTGAGTTTCACCTATTTATACCGCTAATAAGTTATTGGGTTTTTTCAAATATTTTTTGCTCTATTATTATGTTAATCACAAATGTTTCATATCTTATTATCTAAAATTGGGTTATGATATAAAACATCACAAAAAAGCCCAATTCTCGTTGACAATATCAAAGCCCAGTTCTCGCTAGCAATATTTAAAAGCCCAAGCTAACTACTTGGCACTATTCTATCAAAAGGCCAAGGTTATTAATACTTGGCAAAATACTATATCATAATTATTTCACTTAAAGGTCCAATGATCAACAATGTTTTAAGTTCTTAAACCTATTACTACAATTTTACAAGCCTATAAAATCTATCTTATAAAATTCATGGTATCCATTTATGTTACGTGACACTATTCATTTTTCTAAAACCCATGGCAAACATACATCAAGCCCATGGAGAATTATGAATTTGTGTTACTAATATAAAAACCAGTGGAAAGTTATGATTTATTTTAAACCCATAATATTTATTTATTTCATACCTTATTATAAACCCATGGTAAGTATTTATGTTACGTAACACTATTCATTTTTCCAAAATTCATAGCAAACATATATCAAGCCATGGAGAATTATGAATTTGTGTTACTAATATAAAAGCCCATGGAAAGTTACCATTATTTATTTTGGACCTATGACATCTATTTACTTCAACCATAATATAAACCCATGGAATTTATATAAGAACTAATGGTCACTATTTATCTTACATCACAACATTCATAATATTTATTACTAAAACTCATGGTAATTATTCATCCTACATGACCATTATGATTATCTATAGAGAAACTATACAAGTTGTTATTTAAAGCCCATAAAAATTAATACCCAAAATCTGTCATTTCATAAAAGCTTATGGATTCATTTTGATAGGCTACAAACTGAATGACCCTTTGTGATAGAAATTAATTAATTAATTAGCCAAGTTATTAATTAATCAATTTATCATGCAAATGCGTGGTAGTACAAAAAAATCACCAATAAACTAAATATGCAGCGGAAAATGAATAACACGGTGATTTGTTTACGAATGAGAAAAAACTAACGGCAAAAACCCCACCGGGTGATTTTTAGGTTACCACTCCCGAAACTCCACTATTATCACAACAAGTAGTTACAAGTAAAGGAATCCCAAGTACCTTACCAACCTACAGTTGAACCCTTACCCTAATACCCAATTGGATTTGTTCTGCAGTGACAGTTCTCCTTTTTGATGCACGACTCCCAAGTACGTGACTAACCAATTTGATGCGCGGATCCTAGTACGCGGCTTACTCCTTTGCATGAATCCAAGTATATGACTAACTCCATAGCAACCCTTTGATTATTGTAGTTGATTTGTAGCAGCTTCACATAGAAACACCAATAAGATCTTCAATGTTAGTGCAAGAGACTTTGCTTGCTCCTAGTACGCGGCTTACTCCTTTGCATGAATCCAAGTACGTGACTAACTCCATAGCAACCCTTTGATTATTGTAGTTGATTTGTAACAGCTTCACATAGAAACACCAATAAGATCTTCAATGTTAGTGCAAGAAACTTTGCTTGGTTACAGAACCCAAAGGCGTACAAGAAACGCAGCAAGAACTCTTTCTTCTGTAAAAGAAGGCTAGGGTTTCAAAAAGAAAACCTTATGAAACTCTCTAGGGTTATGTTTTTCTTTTTTCACCTCCTTTAAATAGGAGTTTAATGGGCTCTCCTATTCCAAATAGGTTTACACAAACTTTGGGCTTTCCTAGTCCTATAAGGATTATACAAACCCATAAACAAATAACCTTTTAGAATAAAATGTTTCTGGCTATAATTTGAAAACTCGTAAGCTCGATCGATCGAGGCATCTGTCGAGCTTTAATGAATCTCGACAGATCGAACTTCTATCGAAAAGGTATCGAGACCTGCAGATTGCACTTTTCTTGAACAGTTCTTGAGTAGTCTTCATGTCTTCAATTTAACCACTTGTAATGATCATCTTGAACCTACTTAGATTTACCAAAATACAAGTAAAGTGCGTTTTGTCAAAAGATATGCCAATTACATAAAAATATGTCCCCAACAATCTCCCCCTTTGGCAATCCGTGACAAAACCACAAGAGTACATTGAATGTCCTAGAATACATTCTACTCAAAATTACAGAATAAATAAGCCTAGTCTAAAAGATTTGAACCTTGGAAGTTGCTGCAAGAAGAAGGTTTGGAACCTTGACTTGGCTTTAACTTATCTTTCCTGAAAGACACTAAACAAAACACATTAAGGTACCATGTGGAAAATAATGATAAGTTAAATAAACAAGAAACATGTGTATAAAGAGAGAAAAGAAACAACACATGTGAGATAAAGAGTGAAACACATACATCATCATCAAATATAGAATCAACACATGATGTATGTAAATGGTTACAAAACCAAAAGATACACAACACTAAAAAAAATATATCAATATCAATGTGTATCAAATTAACTCTCCCCCTAAGTTAGTTACAAGAAAAAATTTCTTCCTTTTAACATGAAGTTCTCCCTCTAAGTTTATTACTCCCACTGAGGAATGACATTCAATTCTCAAATTTCTCCCCATTTTTGACACGATTGTCAAAGGGCATAAGAAGCCAAAAGACATGACAGGAGATAGACAGAAAAATGACAAAGAGGGAACGAGGAGAACATGGAACCATAGACCTACAATAAAAGAAAAACAAGATGCTATGGACACAAAGAAAAAAAATGCAAAACAAAAAAAAATGAAATGTATGCAAGGGGATCGAGAGGTGTCGAGAGAACAGAACTTTGACAGATGCAAGTGTTGAAAAGGTATCGAGGAACAAACCAAAGACACAAGAACAGAATCTCAATCGATCGACCAGGTGTCGAGAAGCTATCGAGGATGCAGAACCATTCTCGATCGATCCACCGGGTATTAAGAAGCTATCGCGATTGCGATTAGAAAAAGCTGAAGAAGCTCGACAGACAGCAAGGTATCGAGGAGGTATTGAGGAGGTGTCGAGCCAGCATTTAAAAATAGTTTTTCGAGATGTGAAAAACACAGACATGAATGCAATCCAACAAGCAACTCAACCAATGATCCACTCAACATATTAAGCTCTCAAAATCACCACTCAATAATAATTTTAAGCACATGAATCTTCAAAAACACACACACACACACACACACTAAACAAGTCCAACCAATTTTATATTTCAAAAACAAGTTAAGACAGTCTAATGAGCATACATAAACACATGTAAAACCTTGTGATGGCCAAATCACATTGTACCTGCACATGTATGAAGAATAGCAAAGAATATTGCGTGTTGTGTGTGAAAAATATTGCAAGATTACATATGTGTATACATGTTATGATGATTTGAGATATGAGAAAATTACTTTAACTCACACACAATCATAACTGCTTGATGGGGACTATCACCTTTGAGGTACATCCTATAACTCCCACATCTCCTAGAATACACGCTTGCAATCATATTTAAAGTATTTTTGTTCTTTTTGCTTTTGATTTTTCTTTGTATATATTTCTTTTAAGCATATCATGCATGGGCATATTAGAGAGAGAAAATAAATACCAAATGATAATTGACATTCCAATTTTGTTATGCCTAAGCATACAAATGTCATTGACACTGTACTTTTGCTATGCCGAAGCATACATGTGTCATATTTTGATTGGCGAGCAATAGTGGTGAGATGGTTATTAATGTCTTTTTCTTAGGATTTTTTAGTCATTCTCATCAAAAAGAGTGATACGAGTGTAAAGTTCAAGAGACTACTTAATCTTACTCATCACAAACACGAGCCACAAAGCTCATTTGCTTAGTTGTGCATAGAGATGCTCATCTAAGTTACAAATGATACAAAATTTAGAAAACTTTGTTTCAATGACCATCTAAGGTACATAAGTACCAATGTACACAAAACACACACTGTTTTTGTATTTTTCTGATTTTTCAATTTTATTTTTATTTTTATTTTTTATTTTTATATGAAAAACAAAATAAAACAAAACTGAAAACTAACCAAACAAAAACAAACAAACACATAAAAGCATGAAAGAAAGATGCATATGCATGAAGGTATGATAGAAGGGTGCAGATGCATGCAAGTATAATTCCAAAAGCAGATAAGAAATTAAGCAAAGAGAGTCCCACTTTAGATAGAAAGAATTAAAGTAAAGGAAAAACAGAAAGACAATTAAGTCTTAAGATCCTTTATCACCCACACAGCACGAGTCTTTGGCCGTGAAGATGAAAAGGCACGTGTCCTAGTATGACTACAAAAGGACATAGAGGAATTAGAATTCCCCTGAAATTGGGTCAAAAAACTCAAAACTTTTAATAACTCACCAAAAATAGGTATAGAGCTTTTAGACAAAGGATGAGACCTATTGGACACCCGCTTATGAGGAAACAACTTGAAACAATTAGGACGAGTATGACCGGAAGCACCACAATGGTGACAAACATGAGTAGTTTTCGAAATACTATGCTTCCTAGAAGGAGGTCTAACCTTAGAGGTTGACAAAGACCTTAATTTAGGACAATTTTGCCTAATATGACCAATAATATGACAATGATGACAAGTGGGGACAAATTCATAATTTTTATTCAACCTAGGAGGAGTTTTAGACATAGGTTTAGAAATTTCAGCGTTAACATCAGATTGTTTACCTTTGTCTATCTTAGCAATATTAGCCTTCAACTCTTCATTATTCCTTTTAAATGGGGGAATATAAAAATCTTTTTCTTTTGAGTTAGGCTTAGCAACAAGTTTGGCACTAGTTAATTTTTCAACTTTAGTTTTAAATTCAACTAGTTGCTCTTCCAAACTATTAATTTTGTCCACCTGAGATGAAATTTGATTTTTAAAATTTTCATTCAAATTATTGACTTCATCCAATTTTGTAATCAAATCATCTTTTTCAAGCTTGACCTTTTTAAATTTAGCTTTTAATTTTGTAGAACATTCAAGAGATTTCATACAAAAATTATAAAGCTTGCAATAGGCATCTTGAATATCATCATCATCATTCAACATAAGATTATGCAAATCAAAACAATCAAGAGTTTCCATGACAACAGGGTTCAATGGATCACACAACAAAGATTAAAACCTAATCAGAGTGTGCCTGCTCTAATACCACTTGATAGGCCATAAACTGAATAACCCCTTGTGATAGAAATTAATTAATTAATTAGCCAAGTTATTAATTAATCAATTTATCATGCAAACGCGTGGTAGCACAAACAAATCACCAATAAACTAAATATGCAGCAGAAAATAAATAACACAGTGATTTGTTTACGAATGGGGAAAATCTAACGGCAAAAACCCCACCGGGTGATTTTCAGGTCACCACTCCCGAAACTCCACGATTATCACAGCAAGCAGTTACAAGTAAAGGAATCCCAAGTACCTTACCAACCTACAGTTAAACCCTTACCCCAATACCCAATTGGACTTGTTTTGTAGTGACAGTTCCCCTTTCTGATGCACGGCTCCCAAGTACGTGACTAACCAATTTGATGCACGGATCTTAGTACGCAGCTTACTCCTTTGCACGAATCCAAGTACATGACTAACTCTACAGCAACCATTTGATTGTTGTAGTTGATTTGTAGAAGCTTCACATAGAAACACCAATAAGATCTTTAATATTGGTGCAAGAGACTTTGCTTAGTTACAGAACCCAAAGGCGTACAAGAAACGCAGCAAGAACTCTTTCTTCTGTAAAATGAGGCTAGGGTTTCAAAAAGAAAATCTTATGAAGCTCTCTAGGGTTAAGTTTTTCTTTTTCCACCTCCTTTAAATAGGAGTTTAATGGGCTCTCCTATTCCAAATAGGTTTACACAAACCTTGGGCTTTCCTAGTCCTATAAGGATTATAAAAACCCATAAACAAATAGCCTTTTAGAATAAAACGTTTCTGGCTATAATCTGAAAACTCGTAAGCTCGATCGATCGAGGCATCTGTCGAGCAAATCTCGACAGATCGAGCTTCTATTGAGAAGGTATTGAGACCTGCAGATTGCACTTTTCTTGAATAGTTCCTGAGTAGTCTTCATGTCTTCAATTTAACCACTTGTAATGATCATCATGAACCTACTTAAATTTACCCAAATACAAGTAAAGTGCGTTTTGTCAAAAGATATGCCAATTACATAAAAATATGTCCCTAACACATTTTATTTCTACTAACAACTAAAGCCCATGAGGAGTAAAAAACCCATGGCAAAGATGCCCATTTTGTAGGCTCAAGAATCTCATGAAGTAGGAAACAAGTCCAAGCAAAGAAAGGGCCATGTGCCCCAACTAAAAGTGCTGAAATGGAGAAGAGTTCCAGCCCAAAAAGGTCCCCTAGCAAGAGGCTTGAGAGTGGGCAACCAGCCCTTGTACATTCCAAACCAAAAAGAGCAACTAGATACTCATACAAGGGAACTAAGCCTTTGGGAATGGATTAAGGGTTGTCCCATCAATTTTCTGCCACCCTCTGCCTGACGTGAACAGTGCCTAAGGACTGTCATAGCAGTTAAAGTCAAAAGGATGAAGGGACTCCATCATCTTCCTCAAGACTACACCTTCAGCGGAAGGGGAGTTGAAACCAAACTATCCAAACTTAACAAATTGATGCTATAAATGTTAAAAACGATCAAGACATGATTCATGTAACAAGCCCATGAATCCTAAAGGGGAAAATTTAGGAACATGTGGTTTGGAGGGCATAAAAGGATCTTCAGCGGAACCCCCTAGAGTAGACTAAAGCTTGACACTTGGCTTGGGGGTGTTGAATCTTACTTCTCAGGGGACCAAATCTCAGTTTGCAGCATTAAGATTCACTCTTGATACACAATAATTAAGCTCAGCCCCGAAAATCTTGGCACTTAATGCAAAAAACTCTAAAATCCCATCATTACCTAAAGAAGCAAGACAACCCCTCAAAGTGGATTTTCCTACTTCTGATAAAAAAAACTCAGGAAAGTTAAACCTTGATTTCGTCATCCCTGATGAGTCATGCATTTTTGGATTTTTGTTAATCAATACTTCTCTAAAACTCTATTATAAAGACATACACACCTCAGCCCACTGGAGAAGGAAGCCTCTCTAGAAAATTTATGTCATTGACTACACTTTGCAGAAATTCAATCCCTATTTGCTTTCTTTAAGCTACCCCAAGCTCTCTTGAGCTCACTCACAAGCTTTCTCAGCCTATAGTCACCATAACACCAACATTCATTACCTTGCTTACACCTTCCTACTCCATAAACATCCCATAACTGACCAAGACAGCCACTCCTTCTAAAACCCTTGGTTTGTTTACTACTTTGCTTGTGGTCTAGCTTTCCTCAAGCTCACCACTCATCATCTTTAGCCCACACTCATCTAATCTCAGATACTCCCTTCCCCTTTCACACAATCACAGGCCATAAATGTCTCTCAACTAGTCACAAACAGACCACAAATCTCAAAAAGCCTTAACCTCAGAGTTAACCTCATCCCATTCACTTACCAAAATCTTAGTTTAATACTTGCTACACTGAGCTGGGGATCTTTCTCTCCCTTCATTCCATCCTATTTTTCCTCTTTTATTTGTAACTATGGAGCCTTTAATCATTGTTTATTATTATGATGAAGAATATAATGTATTTATAACAATTGAAGTTTTCCCTCACAATTGATGTAATGATGGCTAAAAGTAATTTGACCAAGACACATAAGGACCCCCCAAGAGTGAACATTTTCCTAAATTTATTTAATCATTGACTGCTGGATTCTAAGTATAATTTCACTCATACCGCTGGAGATAATACCGTACCACTAGAGGACTGATTTGAACTATGACACTGTAAAAAGACTAATAATATAACAAACTAACAATACTAACGTGTTTCTTGGGCTTTATTGTTGTCTTCTTATTAGGGTGCAGCCTTTATCTCTTACTTGGGCGGACTTACACCACATCGATAGCCTTTGAGCTTTATTTCAAGGGCCCATCGTTGAGTTTCGGCTTGGCTACCCCATATTCTATTTGGGAACATCAGAAATTTTCCCCCCAACAAGCATTTGGTCCATTCTTAAGGGCTTGGTTCCCTTGTATGAGTCTCTAGTTGCTCTTTTTGGTTAGTGATGAACAAGGGTTGGTTGCCCACTCCCAATCCTTTGCCCTCTGCTGATGTTTTTTTGGACTGGGCTGGTTCTTTTGGGCCAGGTTGTGTGCATCCTACAAAATAGTCATAAAACATGTTTGCCATGGGTTTTTATCCCTCATGGACTTTTGTTAGTGAATAGTTTGGGTTTTTTCATAGATACTTGCAATGGGTCTTTGGGCAATTAGTTGTATTGTTTGAAATAATAGGACAAGTTTCAAATACTTTTGTAAATAACACTTACTATGATGAATTCCATATGGCAAATAATGTTCATGGTTTCTAATAATTTAAATGATGAGCTTGTGGGTTTGAATGTTTTACCACGAGTGTTGAAGGTATATATTATGGATGTTGTGATGCAAATGATGTCCATTTATTTCATGGGTTTATAATATGAGAACATAATCCTCAAGATAACTCTCAATGAGTTTTTTTTTTTTTATAAGATGATTGCCATGGTCCTTTTTGCCACGGTAACATTTTTCCATGATATTTTTTCTTTGCCAAGCGTTGATAATCTTGGGCTCTTTTTCTTTTTGATAAAGTAGTGCCAATGAAAATTGGGCTTTGATGTTGCCAATAAGAATTGGGTTTTGATATTGCCAATGAGAATTGAGCTTTGATATTGCAAATGTGAATTGGGCTTTGATGTTGCCAATGAGAATTGGGCTTAAGATAAACAAATTACTATGGGTTTAAACCATAGGCTTTGATTATGGATTTGAATTTCATTGATAAAATTGTTTTGCCATGGACTTGAATCATGGGCTTTTCAAATATTGTCAAGCATAAGTATTCTTGTGCTTTAAATAGAATAGGGTGTGTGTATTTGGAAGTAAATATGTGGTACTTAAATAAAATTAGGTTTAATAAAAAAGTACCCTAACATTCAGCCCCCTGAGTCACATGTGATCAAGTTATTAGTAATACTATTTTTTTTAAAAGAAAAATATTTGGATCACATGTGGGAGTTTTTTATTATTAGCGTTATTGTTGCTATTATCATTATTATTGTATACACATGCGCTTATCTATTTATTCATTTATATATATATATATATATATATATATGTCCACATATTTTGAAAACATGTCATTGTTATGCTTCATATACATTTTTATGAACATTTATTGTTGTTGTTATTGCTTAGTTATTTAGCTATTTGTTATTGTTATTGTAAGGACACAATTTTGTAACGAACCGTAACAGTGTTGGGTTCGCTCGTAAAAAGGCCCAAACAATATCATTTGTAGAGCGTGGGTTTGAAAGGCTAGGTCTTGGTCACCAGGCGGTGGGTTTTTCGTGGTGTTCACGCATGGTTAAGTTTCTTTCACCCCTGGAGTCTTTCTCCTGGAGGTGGGCTGGGAGGCTCTGGTTTTTGACCATTTTTCCCAGCCACCTCTTTAGATTACCTATTTTTCCTTTTATACTAGCCTGTGTTCACTGTCCTTCGTCCACGTATAGGGTCTACCTTTCCAAGACTGATACTTGTCCCATCAGCCCATACCCAAAGTCATTGGGGGTGGTTGTAAAAGTCGAAGAATACGGCTCTGTCAAGTGCAGCGTATTGAATGGCAGTAAGGGCAGCTTTCCCTGGATATTTTTAGATTTTCTTTCAAGCTTAGTCCTATACCGTTTTTGCCCCTCTTTCCGGTGGGACTTTGGGTTTGCCGAGGACTGAACTGTCCTCGGCTGTATCCCAAGGCTATCTTGTACTTTATATTATCGAGTTTAGACCATAGCCCTCCTCGGCTTGGGCTTTTGGGCTCCCCACGGGTAAATGGGCCTGGCCTATAAATTATTTGAGCCCTACAATAGCCCCTCAAAACCCTGCTGTCCAACCTCTTGGTTGGAAAGGGGAGTTTTGGTAATATCGAGCCTTTATTATGGCTCATTTAATTCGGCCTTTCACTAATGCTGGCGGTTCTCCATCTGCCCAGAAAATGTACCGGTCTACGAGACATTCTTTTGATTTTACTCCTGGTGCGTTCTCACTGTTTGGTTATCCAAAACGCGCCTTTAATGACTTCTATTTACGAGACTTATTTAAATTCGACGGTTTGTTTGATGAGGTGGGGAAGTGGAACGGATACATCTTTGTTTACAGATTCCTTTGGAAACCCGGACGAATTTAATACCTTCCGTTTTGCCCTTCCTATAAGAAGACAAGTAGGAGGCTACCGCTCTCATACAGAGACCCTTTTTATCTTTCGGAGATTTGAAATCCTTAGCCTCCCTTAGCGTTTACTTTACCCACTAGTTATACACTAAATCATAATACGTTCACCATAACAACGAGTAATGAAGGAACCACACCCTCCCCCGTAAACACCACGTTCCAATAAAGTTCGTAATGGCTCGGTCAGGGCAGGGATGGCGAAGACTCAAAATCTATCTCACCTTCCTTTCAGCCAAAATCCGAAGCAGGGACTCGTCACGTCAAACTTTCGGCGTGACTGAGTCGAGGACCCCCATCATCAGTACCAACCGCTCTCTCATGAGCATACCTAACATGGCACCAGTGTGTTAGGAGTCAGGACTGAGGCAGGGACCAAGTGCCCCTGCTTCTTCCTCTCTTCGTTCACTGGTGCCTCCTTTTGCCTCTCTTTCTTCTTCTTTCCACCACCAGATCCATCCTGATGCTTTTTCTTCTCCCTCTTTTGCTCATTTTTCTTTCTTTTCATCTCTTCTCTCTTCTTCTCCTCCTTTTTTTCATTCATCTCCTCCATCTTCTTCATTCATCTCCTCCATCTTCTTCTAAAGAAGGTCCTTCTCTCAATATGGGCGCCACTGAGGCAAAGTTTGGAAGGACTTTGGAGACGAGTTTAAAAAGATGTCTGGCTGTTTATTTATCTGTATTGCTGTTGTTGTGTTTTGTTTTTTTTTTTTTTTATTGTTTTGGCAATCCACCTTTTGTATAGGCTTGTTTAAGCCCCTCTTTGTACGTTGTAATACATCTTTATATTAATGAAAATTGTTATCACTTTATTTCACATATTCTATCTCTATAGTTCCGAAATGATAACGCAATGAATAGACATACAATCTTGTGAATTTTTTTTTTAATTTTAATTTTAATTTAATTTTTTTTTATTTTTAAACCGTGGCCGACGTCTAGGACCAAAGTCCCAGTT
Source organism: Quercus lobata (assembly GCF_001633185.2). Lineage (NCBI taxonomy): Eukaryota > Viridiplantae > Streptophyta > Magnoliopsida > Fagales > Fagaceae > Quercus > Quercus lobata. The sequence continues at coordinate 24,545,954 of NC_044910.1, read as the reverse complement.
AATAGAAAGATCTTGCTCTGTGCTTATAAAAACAATCCGGCTTAATAATACTGAATCAAACAAATGAAATTTAGGGCTGAAACTCCCATTAGGCAGGAAAAGAAAGGACATTATGATGGGTCTACTGAGTCGGCCTGGCATCATACCGCCGACCTTAGAGTACAATACTAGGGGCCATAATCCCTTATCCAGGAGAAAGGCGATATTATGTATTTACAAGTGCTGTTCGGCACAGTAATATAGCATTTGAATCAATGACGCCTAGGGCCAAAATATTTGCTAAGAAAGAGATATCACCATAACTTTAATAGAGTTGTTTGGCACAACAATGCCAACCTGTGAAAAACGATACTTACCCCGAAACTAGCCGAGATGATAACTGAATGCTCGATGCAGTGTAGGAAGTAACCATCTGAAGACATATCACCCGCAAAATGAACAGCCCCCCTAGGCTGTTGAATAGTGGGGTGTTTTCACCATCTTCTTGACACTCCTATTGGCATTAACCTTTTACAGTATTTGAACCGAAGATTGAGTAATTTAGAATTTTCATTAAGTAGCCAACCTTACGAAATTCAATCTTTTTCTCATCTCCGAGGACCATGCAATGCCTTGGTTCTGTCCAAAACTCAGTTTTCTCATCCAAGTAGTTGGTTTCCCCATAGGCTTGAGTCCGAGGACCATGCAATGTCTTGGCTCTGTCCAAAACCTAGTTTTCTCATCCAAGTAGTTGGTTTCCCCATAGGCTTGAGTCCGAGGACCATGCAATGCCTTGGTTCTGTCCAAAACCCAATTTTCTCATCCAAGTAGTTGGTTTCCCCATAGGCTTGAGTCCGAGGACCATGCAATGCCTTGGTTCTGTCCAAAACTCAGTTTTCTCATCCAAGTAGTTGGTTTCCCCATAGGCTTGAGTCCGAGGACCATGCAATGCCTTGGTTCTGTCCAAAACTCAGTTTTCTCATCCAAGTAGTTGGTTTCCCCATAGGCTTGATTCTGAGGACCATGCAATGCCTTGGTTCTGTCCAAAACCCAGTTTTCTCATTCAAGTAGTTGGTTTCCCCATAGGCTTGAGTCCGAGGAGCATGCAATGCCTTGGTTCTGTCCAAAACCCAGTTTTCTCATCCAAGTAGTTGGTTTCCCCATAGGTTTGAGTCCGAGGACCATGCAATGCCTTGGTTCTGTCCAAAACTCAGTTTTCTCATCCAAGTAGTTGGTTTCCCCATAGGCTTGAGTCCGAGGACCATGTAATGCCTTGGTTCTATCCAAAACTCAGTTTTCTCATCCAAGTAGTTGGTTTCCCCATAGGCTTGAGTCCGAGGACCATGTAATGCCTTGGTTCTGTCCAAAACTCAGTTTTCTCATTGCGTGGGACCTTGGCTTTAGGGGAGTTAGCTCCTCGGCCGAGCCCCTAGAATTATCCATGCGATTAACGCTACCAAGCGTAGCCCCTAGTCAAGAAGCATAGCCCCTAGCGGAACTTTATACTAAAACTCTATAACCAGTTGTTAGAAATGATAAAGGAACTCTCTCGACCTACCGCCTATGCCAACACACAAGCCTTTCCCACAGACGGCGCCAATTGTAAGGACACGATTTTGTAACGAACCGTAACAGTGTTGGGTTCGCTCGTAAAAAGGCCCAAACAATATCATTTGTAGAGCGTGGGTTTGAAAGGCTAGGTCTTGGTCACCAGGCGGTGGGTTTTTCGTGGTGTTCACGCATGGTTAAGTTTCTTTCACCCCTGGAGTCTTTTTCTTGGAGGTGGGCTGGGAGGCTCTGGTTTTTGGCCATTTTTCCCAGCCACCTCTTTAGATTACCTATTTTTCCTTTTATACTAGCTTGTGTTCACTGTCCTTCGTCCACGTATAGGGTCTACCTTTCCAAGACTGATACTTGTCCCATCAGCCCATACCCAAAGTCGTTGGGGGTGGTTGTAAAAGTCGAAGAATACGGCTCTGTCAGGTGCAACGTATTGAATGGCAATAAGGGCAGCTTTCCCTGGATATTTTTAGATTTTCTTTCAAGCTTAGTCCTATACCGTTTTTGCCCCTCTTTCCAGTGGGACTTTGGGTTTGCCGAGGACTGAACTGTCCTCGGCTGTATCCCAAGGCTATCTTGTGCTTTATATTATCGAGCTTGGGCCATAGCCCTCCTCGGCTTGGGCCTTTGGGCTCCCCACGGGTAAATGGGCCTGGCCTATAAATTATTTGGGCCCCACAGTTATATACATATATTTTTATCATTTACTTATTTATTTATTATTTTATATATTTTATTATTATTATTATTATTTGTTTATATTTTTTATTATTATATATATACATGTATTTTTCAAAAATGGTGACCGTTTGGGGTGCTATGCATGAACCCTTGCAAAACCTCATCTCAAACATCAGGGCGGTTATTATTACCTGCAATAACTGCAGCACCCTAGCATGTCTTTTCAAGGCTAGGTTTCACGTTTCTCGGTGCAACCCAAGGAGTCAATTCTACCCCTTCCCCACTATTTTTGTCAAGGCCGAGGAACAAAGAGAGAGAGAGAGAGAGAGAGAGAGAGAAAAGGAGAAAAAGAAAGAGAGAGGAGTCTTACCTTCTTCTTTCTTGTTTCAGCACCATCAAAAAGGGAAAAAACTTCGATACCAAAGAGGAGAGGGAAAAAACTTCTCTTCATATATATTTTCTTTTTATATATTTTTTGCCATGGTGAAAAAAAAAAATTTGTTCCTCCTCTATTTTTCCCTTTTATCTATGTTTGAGAGGTTTTCACCACTTAGTTGGGTCCATGGCTGAAGAAAAGGAAACACCCTTTGCCATTGATGTCGAAATTGCGAAAAACTCGCTCCTACCATTGCAAGACCCGTGGTATTGCTCTTCTCCATTGTTTCCCATGGTTCCTACTGATATCAGTGTATTTGATGCTCCTTCCCAATGTAATATATGGGGTGAAGGCCCCAATATCGAAACTGCATGGGTGCCTTTAGCATCTGGGGTTATGGATTTGGGCCTCTAGCGGAAAGAGCTTCTACTTTCACCAGTGCAATTTTGGTGTCCCAGTGGATTGATCAATGGTTGGTCCGATTGGCTCGATAGGGAATTTGAAAATGAAGGATTTTGTCAAGCTCTTTGCGATGCTAACATTTTTGAAGCAGTTCTGATGTCCGGAGGGCGGCATGTATTTAGGGATATTATCTCACTACGGTATTCAATCCGCCGCTAGAGCCCGGAAACCCATACTTTCTTCTTCTCTTGGGGTGAAACCATTATCACCCTCGAAGATGTAGAGAGATTGTTTTTACTGCCAAGCATAGGGAAGTTGAACCCAATGGATTTGGAGTTGAGTAGTGAGGAGGCTAAAATCGAAGAGAGGCTTTACAAGGTATTTGGGGGTCGCACGGCATTGCTCACCGGCCAAAGGGCCATGTTTTCTTCATGGATTGCTACGTTTAAAAAGCTTGGTAGTCGTGCAATTGGGAAAGTTGCATTTTTTGGCAACGTGGCTGAGTAAATGCATTTTTGGCTGCTACCCTGCTCAATTCATCAAACCCTTCACATTTTGCCTAGCCATAAAGCTTTCCCAAGGTATGCCCTTGCCGTTAGGTGCTCTATTTTTAGGCAGCCTTTACTCAGAATTAGATCAACTTCATCATAATGAACTAGCTGGCTCTCCATACCATATTGTTGATTCCAAGGTGAGCATAGTGATGTTGCAAGCTTTTGCTTGGGAGCGTTCAAGCAATTATGTTAATGTAGGGAAGAGTGTAAGTGACATTCGTGACACTAAGAGGGTGATTTCGCTTGGAATTGTTGATGGTGAGGAGAGATTTTTTGGGTTTGAGCATGGCTTTCCTCTATTGATGAAGTGGATGGCCTTAAAGGTATGGGGTTTGTTGGCAATTGACTTGTTAAACACTGCCTCTGATTTTATTTGAGGCCTTATGCTTATCATGCCGATAGGTTCTTTTCTCCTTCCCCGTTTTTGTGCGCCAAACCCAATTCTCAAATGTTTAACTTAGGGGATGGCAGCAAGGTTTTGAACCTTCTGCTCATTACTTCTCCATCGTCGCTCCCCTGCCTCAACAGTTCAGGTTTTAGCCTTGTGAAATACAACCCTCATAGAGTGTCACGTTAATTCGGGCTCGACCAAGATTTGCCTATGATTAATGATATGGATTATGATGTTCGAGAGGTGATGAGGCCCTTACTTTATGATTCGGCCATGGATTACTGGCGTGAGAGGGAGGTGGATGTGTTGATCCCGTGTAGGCGAAGGGAAGGTCATGTTACTCAAAATATGTGTACTTACTGGCGGAAGATAATGAACAGCTTTGTGGATTTTGTTGCTAGTCGAGAGCAAGAAAGGGTGGTAATTGGCCCTCCAAGGACTGACATTCCTCCTAATCAGTGCCTGGTTCCAAATACCTGGGCTATTTGTTCATGGGCAGCTAGGCAGAATATAAGTTTTGCCGAATGGCATGCTAACCTTGATGGTTGGGTCATCTATGGCGAGGACGTTCTAGTAGAATGGAGCAAGCAGAATAGGATAGTGGAAGCCCCTGAACTCGAAACAGAGGAGCATAGGACACCAAGTAAAAGAGCTCGCCATGGAACTCCTCCAATTGGAAGTGTTGCTAAGAGGACAAGGTCTAAGGTAGAGTGTGATGTTGGTAGTAGTAAGAGACATAAATCCAAGTCTCTAGTGATCGAGTTGCATGACTCTTCGGTTAGGGATACAAGTCTTTCCCTCCCTCACAACCTCAGTGGTAGAGACCGTGGGGCCTCCATTGGTGCCGACTACTGAGGTTGTCCTTTTCTCAAGCCCAGATTTTGAGGCAAGGACATATAGGAAGAAAACCACTGCCCGTAGGGCGAAAGCTATTAGATCTGATGTTGAGAGCTCCTCCAAAGAGGTAAATTCTTGACCTTTAAACCCTTCTTCCTTTCCCCCTTTTTTGCTATTATTATATTATTTCCTTTTTTCTTTTCCCCTTTTTTTCTTCTTTTTTTTTTTTTATTTTTTATAATTTTTTTTATACTGATGTATTTTCTTTTTGCCATCAGCTGCCCCATCAGTCTAGCAACAGTGAGAGAACCGAGTTTGAAGACCGCGGAGGTGACTTTATGGACATCACCATGGGTTCTGGTAACCTTCTGTTACTTGCCTCTTTATCATCCTATGCTTCTGCCGCCACTGATGGCATTTCTATCATAGGTAATGTTGTTGATCCCTCAATGGTACACGTGGAAATTGTGGAAATTGGTGAGGTTGGGACTGCCGTTGACCCTTCCTTAGCGCCTAGCGCTAGTATAGTTGAAAGAGAGACCGGTGTACCCCCGTTGGTCCTTGAGGACGTTACTGATGGTGGCACAATTGGAGGGGGTGCCGTTGATCCTTTGCTGCCACCTGAGGGGTTGCTGGTATGGCCGGAGAAAGAATTATAAGTGAGCCTACCATGCCCACATCTGATCTTGATCCTCCCTATAGCAAAAAAAACACAAGTATGGCTTCTGCTGCCTATGTTTCAATAACATCTAAAGATTTATGTTGGGTTTGTCTTGTTTAAAAAAAAAGGCGTAAATGCACTTTTAATCCCTACGTTTTGACCCGATTTCTATTTTGGTCCCTACATTTTATTTTTACCACTTTTAGTCTCTAAACCAATTAACGCGTTTCATTTTGGTCCTTTCTATCAATCAACCGACGAAAATTGCTAAGGTGGCTACCAGAAGAATTAAAATATTATAAAAATGCCACATCAGCATATAAATTTAAAAAATTAATTTATTAATTTTAACTAAATAATAAAATTAAAAACATAATTAAAAACTAAACTTCACATGAACCCAAAAGCTCATCAAGACCTGTGAACCTAGACCGAAACTAAACTAAACTAAACTTCACATGAACCCAAACTTCACATAAAATAAACTAATTTATTGGATTTGAACACCACACGGCCAGACCTTCCCTAGCTTCGATTGCAGTGGTGAACCCAGACCAAAACTTCCACCGATTGCACCTGTGAACCCAGATAGACCAAACCCAATCCCCATAAACCCATCAGCTCTTGTGAACTCAGGCGACGGCGGTGGCTCTAGGCAGCCTTGGCGGCCACGGCCACGGCTTTAGGTGGCCTCGATGGTGACGTCTAGACTCCCCCAACTCTTCTCGTGTCTCTTTTTGGATTTGGCCTTTGTAAGTCTTAGATTTAGAGAGAGAGAGGGAGAGAATGAGATGAGGCCGGCGATTTGGAGTAGATCTAAAGGAAGGGGGCCGGCGGTGGTTTAGAGAGAATGGAACTCGATCTCGGCCTTCGTCTCGGCCACAATAGAGCTCGCCGGTCTCGGCCTTTGTCCTGGTCTTGGCCACAATGGAGCTTGCCGATCTTGGCCATCGTCTTGGCGTGGGTTTGTTAACTGATTGGTGGGTTTGGTGACTTTTTTGGTGGCAATGGTGGTCATGTTCTGAATTTTTATGGGTTTTTGAGCTAAAGTTCATGTTATGAAGAAATGTTTTTGATTGGCGGGGTGGTGGTGGCTTGATTGTGTCGGTCATTGGTGGTGGGATCTGGGTTTGATTGTGTTGGTTTGGGTTTGATTGTGTTGATCTGGGTTTGTTGTGATTGGTTTCTTGATCTGGGTTTAATCTCGGTTCGATTTGTTGAGAATTTGGTGTTGATTGTGTTAGAATTTGGGGAAGAACATGAAGAATTCGATGATCTTGATTTGTGGTAGATCTGATGGTGCCGCGTTTGACGATCTCTAAGGTGTTGAATTTGGGTTTTTTCTTCTTGTTTTCATTTATGTCCTAGTGATTTGGGTTTGAGTTCTTGGGTTGCTGGGTTTGTGTTCTTGTGATGGGTTTGAGTTCTTGGTTACTGAGTTTGATTTGGGAAGAATATGAAAAACAAGTTGTAAAATGAAGAACAATCTGAAGAACATGAAGAGAAATCTTAATTCATGTGAATTTTAGTTTTTAATTCTATTTTTAATTTTATTATTTAGTTAAAATTAATAAATTAATTTTTTAAATTTATATGCTGATGTGTCAGGAGTGATTTGGCTTTTTTTTATAATATTTTAATTCTTCCGGCAGCCACCTCAGCAATTTCCGTCAGTTGACTAACGGAAAGAACCAAAATGGAACGCATTAATTGGTTTAGGGATTAAAAGTGGTAAAAATAAAATGTAGGGACCAAAATAGAAATCGGGTCAAAACGTAGGGACTAAGAGTGCATTTACGCCAAAAAAAAAAAACTTGCCTTTTTGTTCCTTTGACAAACGGATTAACCCCCACCAATCTTGTCTAACAGTTGTAGAAGGAGAGCTGTCAAGTGCTGTGTTTCAGGGGGTTAATGTCCAAGATTTCATGGAAATGTTCGATCAAGAAAAGGAGAACAACAAATCTGCCGAGGATTTCTATGCACTTTGAAGAACCACAGTGAAATTCCAGTGGTTTGATGTTCCCATTAAAGGTCTGCCCTTGCTGGAGAAAGTATTGTCAAAGCATCCAGATTTTATGTCTAGGTGCACATATGGTAATCTAGTGAGGAAGGTAATGTTTCAATCCTTTGTTGTGGTTTTGCTTGACATAGAACACACACCCCTCTAAAGTTTCAACTTGCACAAGGTTGTTGAGTGGAAGGACGTACTTAGTGAGTTGCAATCCATGAGGTTTGATGTTGGGTTCATTCTTGATTGGCTTAAAACCACTGCTGCCTCATGCATCATTCGTGATGGTGAGATGAAGTTGGCTGAACTCATAGCAAAAATTGCAAATTTAGAGAAAGAGATTGTAGCGAAGGTATCAGAACTATCCCTCTTGACAAGCCAAAAGGAGTCTGTCATGTTGTCCTTAGCCACTAGTGGTAACTCGTCCTCCGCGGAAACCCTTGGTGGCTTGTTGGATTAGGCTACTCATGCTTTAGTTTATATATGTATTTTCTTTTATAGCCATTGTATTAGTGGACCACTCCATTTGGGATGTAATATGTGTTTTGAGACTTACTTAGTTATAAAGACTTCTTTCCCCCTTTCTTTTTGTAATAGAAGAAGAAAAAAACTTCTAGGTGCTGTTACTACTCATGAATGTGAAACTATTCAGCTATATATAAAAAACTTATTTAGTCGTGATTTGTCTAGTTGAAAGTGTTGTTGTTATCTGTGCAAAAGGTCGTTCAATTGTGGAGACCAACATCTTATGTGAAAGAAGGACTAGTCAACTATGGACATTGTCTTGTAGAAGGGTTCATGCCTAAAAGAAAATTTTCTACATAAAAGCTAATTTTTTCTGCATAACTGAAAATTTTTTGCATAACAGAAATTTTTTCTGCATAACAGAAATTTTTCTGCATAAAAGAAAATTTTTTTGCATAACAGAATTTTTCTACATAAAAGAATTTTTCTGCACTTCTTTGTGTGAGCACATGTTTTTTTCTAACTGTTCATGCAAAAATTCTGCACTGTTCACAGCAGAGGACATCTCCAGCCGTAGATACTGTGCCTTTTTCTTTTGCAAGAGTAGTTTTCTTTAAAAAAGAAAAAAAAGTTTTATGATGAAGTAGCGTTTATCTATCTAGGTATGTGTATACACTTATATACTAACATACGTATACGCATCATTACCCTTTTCTTTTAGCCATTCTTGTATAAAAATTGTACTTTTCATGGCAAAGGACACCTCCAGCTGTAGCTACTATGTTCCCTTTTTAAAAAAAAAAAAGAAAAGAAAAATAGAGTGTTCACTCATAAATATTCACACGTATATATATGTACGTATACTTATATACTTATGTATATATGTGCATTCACATGTGCATATATATATATATATATATATACATATATACATATATTTTCGAGAGAACATCTATGTTGTTCTTTTTTAAAAAAAGAAAAAAAGAAGAAGAAAAACTCAATACTTTTCAAAGAAAACGTGCATGATTATGGCAAAAGCGGTGCTTATTTCTTTATTTAGTAGTAGTTGTGATTTTACAAAAGAGCAAGGAAAGACCACACAGTACACGCGCAGGAGATTAAGCATAGTACAACTTAAGCCATTTGCCGTTAATAGGTTCCACGAAGACTTCACCACCTGCTGTAGCTAGACGATAGTAACCACTCTCATTGGCTTCCCTTACAAGGTATGGGCCCACCCAATTGAGGGCAAATTTAGTGGGGGTAGAGAGGTTCCTTCTCACATAATTTGCTACCTTCAAAACCATTTGCCCATTAACAAAAGTTCTAGCCTTCATGACCTTGTTATAGGCATTGGCCATCTACTGCTGGTACTATTGGATATGGCTAAAGGCCAAATTCCTTGCTTCCTCTAGGGTTTCAAGGTCGGAGACCTTACATTCTACACAGGTGACTGCACTCATTTCAACTTCTTGACCATGAACCACCCTAGGAGTAGGGACTAATAACTCAACCGGTGACATAGCCTCGGTGCCATACACAAGAGAAAACGGTGAAAAGCTAGTAGTAGTCTTTGCTGAACCTCAGTAGGCCCATAAGGTTTCCAGCAAATGTCACTCCACCCTTCCTCATATTCGTGGACCATCTTGCTGAGAATTCTCAACAATACTCGATTAGTTGCCTCCGCTTGGCCATTGCCTTAGGGATAGTAAGAAGTAGACTTTCTATGCTTGATGTGGCGATGGTCAAGCAGTTTACAGACATCCTTGTTGACAAAAGGAGTGCCATTATCGCTGACGATCTTATGGAGGATGCCAAATCTACAAATTATGTGCTCACGAATGAAATTTGCAACTACTAGACCGGTAGCTTTCTTTAACGAGACCGCCTCAACCTATTTTGGGAAGTACTCCATAGCCACTAATATCCAAATATAGCCATTGGACGGTGAATTGATTGGGCCTATCAAGTCTAGCCCCCAAGTGTGAAATGGCCATGGCATTGTCATGTTTTGGAGGCTAGTGGGGTGAGTATGGATCAAGCTCCCATGGACTTGACAAGTGTCACAAGTCTTCACATGTTTGGCCATGTCTTGCTTCATGGTTGGCCAAAAATACCCAAGGTTGAGCAGCTGCTGGAGAAGTCGCTTCTTGCCTTGATGATCCCTACATTCACCCCAAAGTGTACTTACCCAACCCAGAGTTCTAGTATAATTTTTATATTTACATCTAAATTTATTTACCACTTCACTAGGATGAACTTTTCGCTTTACATTATATTTACATTTGAATTTTAAAGGTATTTCTATAGTCTATGCTAGGCAGGGAAAGGACTACATACTTTTTCTTAGTATCATGCATCTTGGAAATGTTTATTTTGTTAGTGAAAAAATGGACTTAGATGAGTAGTTGGGTAGTTTCAAGGTAAAGTATAATATGGCATATCAAGTCTTATGTCATTATGGAATCATTATTCTTTCACCATTGTAGAAACCAAAGATTTTTTCATCCACTACCATGCACATTAAATTAAGCAAGTTTTATTTGGATTGGGAGATGATGAGATATTCTTGAGGTTGGTTTGTATTTTTATAATTAAAATTATCCTATCAAAGTTAATGCTAAATTTGATGTCTATTGATACCCATTTTCGCGACACATTTTCTACAAGCCTGATTCAACCAAGCTCGACTTCCTTGTGGGCTCAATTCATGTATTATATTATATTTTATTCTTTTAAGCATGGCCCAAGCCCATGTGACTTATTGGGGAAATTGAGGAAGTGTAGTTTGGAGGGTATGGGTCGGTTCTTTTTGGACCTTTTGCATGAACCCAACACATGCGTGCTACTAAGTGGGTAAGGGACATTGGTAGCAACTCAGGCTCATGGAAGAGGTCTTGGACCTGAAATTTCCACCCCAAAACAACTTTTATACTCTGGCTGACTGTGGCTCGAAGTTTCTGTCCAAGCCCATTTTTTCCTTAAAAATAGTTGGCTCTCATTGGCCAACTCCAGCTGCTAGCCCTCACTTTGGTGAGCCTCCCAAGAGTCTAAAATAATTGAAAAGGAGGAGCTAATGAGGGTTTAGTCAAGCATTTCCCTTAATGATGATAAAAGTATGCCTTCATTTTATCCAAGCAAAAGCAAACCTAAAAATTACTAATTTACTACTTACTTAACATCATGGGGTCCAAAGCCTTTTCTATTGACCAAAAGCCAGTCATTAGCAGCACCCTAAACTCAATATTAAACTTTCCCTTTAGCCAAAAAACCAACCAACTACGTTTACCTCATAGAGCTGAAACTTGAGAGCAAGAATCCACTCAGCTAGCTAACATTTTCACAATTCTAAAGTTTGGGGTTGGAAATATGGGTACAGGGGAACATTCCCTCTCTTCCTCACAACCTCTCTCAATTTCCTCTTCTTGTTGACTGTGGGTCGAATTTCGAACCTGTGTTGTTTTTATGCATTTTTCAGCATTTCAGTTATGGCATTTTGATTTCTCTCTTGTTAAAGCACCATTAGCCTTTTGTTCATTATACATTTGGAATTTTGGGCTTGACCTTCCACAAATAAACACTTCTAAAGAACCCAAGGGGAGATTTGGGCTAATCTTGCATTTTTGACCCAAGTCGCAAAAACGTCCCCGACAATGTCTAAATCTCTTTGATTTTTTTTTTTTTCTTGTTTAAAACTTAGGTTCATTTGTTCAATTTATTTAGTTGAAGAAGTATTATGACGAAGAATGCGAAATGAACAACAATCATGCTTTTCCAATTTGCTTCCAAGGAAGGACAATCACACCTTTCTCTTTAGTTCAATTGCTAGATATATTTTTCTCTCCATCATAGCGGATGTTATAGTTTTAGTTGTTTAGAATAGGCTTAAAAGAAAATCTATTTGTAAGACAACACATATTTTTATGGATAGCATACTGAGTGTTATATACATTTGAAATTTGAAATTCATTCCAAGTGTTAAATTTAAAATTCAATTGCATAGCTATATTAATTAGATTGAAACAATTTCCAAATATTTATCTTAAATCATTTGAATATATTTGCTTTCTCGGATTCTAATTATTTTTATGTACAAAATTTATTTGTGGACTCTTACAAAATTTTCATTATTATTGTAGGGACAAAGGCCCAAAATCATATGGTGGGCTTTGGGCTTCACCTAGGACAATTGACAAGTCTGAGGAGAGGCAAATGGTTGTAAAAGGGACTCCCAGTTAAAGTCTCATAAACAGGAAGTGCAAGAAAGACGATTCAATGAGGAATACCTCCTCAGATGCGATTGATGTGGCTCAAATGCGTAACTCTAGAAATTAGAGGGCCCCTCCGAAAGGCCCTAGTAATAGGAGTGTGCCATATAAACATACGAGGAAGAAGGAAATACAAAATATCTAAGGAAAAGCTGTTACCACCGCATTAAATGTATTGTAGCTACTTTTCTGACCGCATTTATGTGAAGAGGACCTTTGAATAGTGTTGCCTTGGCTACCACAACTCACAAAAGGCTGAAGGGGGGTGTCTGATGGGATGGGCACTCAAGTGGGAATTCAGATGATCAACAAATGTAGGATCAAGATAGCTCAAAGAAGGCTATATAATGTGAGAGATCCCTATGAGATGAGAGAGGGGTGGGTGGGTGGGTGGGTGGGGGGGGGGGGGGGAAGAAAAGAGAGAGAACACTGTAGTAACCTAAGTTGTCTCAATGTCCAACTGTAATCATCATACACAATTGTAGCCTCCTCGAACTCAAAGTCCACTGATATCAATATCTCTTACTTGTGCCTAACTGTCATCTAATTCAAGACTTGCCGTTGTACAACTCATTAGGCCCTAGCTCTTCAACCCATTCTTTACAAATTCATTGTGTTGAGCCTTTTGGACCAAGACTCCATACATATTTGGGCTTGGGCCCCAAATTGCGTCCCTACAATTATTATTTTTTGTTTTGTCGAAAATAGATGTATTGATTTTTTTTTCCAAGAACTTGAAAATACATGTACTTATGTAATCTCCTTTGGTCCAGTTCAGTCCATTTTAGTGAGCTTACTTAATAATGGGAAACAACAAGTTTGAGTTAAGAGTACCTATTTTAAATCCGAATTTATTCAAAAAATATTTAAATGAAAAAAAGTAATATTATTAATTTTAGTTGTATAATTTAATGATTTGCGGTCTAAGCTTTTTTTATGTTCTTTTTTCCTCCCTTATATAATATTAGTATTTTAGCTTTTTGATCAATTATACAATTTTAGTGTTTTGATATGATGTAATTTTAATTTGAAATTTTGAAGATTAATTGAGGACTTTTTTTAATAAAGGGATACAAAATTTGAAGATTTATAATATTAAGTTCAGTGTCAATTATTTGATGAGTTGGATACTAATGTGAATTTGCGCCAAATGCAACCATTTAGAAGGTAATATCCAAGCATATAGATATGGAAGGTATAATATCAAAGTGCATTGAGCAATCTTTGGACCTTTTTGACAAAATTAAGATGTAGGTATAAAATAAATTGTTCAACATAATTAATGAGTTTGCAATACAAATGACAAACTAAAAAAAAAAAAAATGTTGTTAAATTTTCATTGTTTTTTTTAATTAATATATATATATATATATATATTGTAAGGGCGCAATTTGAATCTTGAGCCCAAAAGTTGAAAGTCTCTAGGCCCAAAGAGCTCAATACAATGAATTTGTAGAGAGTGGGTTAGAAAATTAGGTTCTAATGAGTTGGGTAACAATTATAGTGAATCCAAATGACAATAAAGTAAAAATAAATTGGTTTTATCTAAAGAAAATCGTCATCGGCACAGTATGAGGAGATCAGTTCTCGTATATATTTCTTGAAGTTGACTACAAGTACAATTCTTATTGCTACAATATTTCTTTCTCAAATCTCTGATCTCCTTCTCTCAGGGCCTCCTCTTTATTTTATACTTTCTTCCCCCTTTCATATTTGCCCTTCACGTGTAGATTAAATTGTTGGTGTTGATTCTTGTCACATCAGCACCTTCCTAAAGTCTTTAGGGAGTAGCTGTAAAGCTAAAAATTACTGTTCAAGCATTACTTCCTCATTAATGCGGCCAGAGAGTTAGCTGCAGAGCATTCAATGCGATGATAACAGCTTTCCTTTAGATATTTCATAGCCTCTTTCTGTCCTGTTCCTTCCTGATACTTATCCTCAATAGTGGAATTGTCCGGAACGTTTCTCTTGATGGCAAACCGCACCTTCTGACCTCGGCTTTGCTCAGTCGAGGAAGCATTCCTCCTCGAACCGCCCTCTTGGACAATCATGATCAAACCTCACCTCCTCACTCACTAACACAGATTCTTATGATTGTATTTACCCGTCCTCGAACTACTTAATGTTCTCAAACTAGGCCCCCAGCCCAATATATACATAGATATATACCACTGGGCTTATCACTCCTACATATATATATATATATATATATTTCTCCATATTGGAGTTGCATTATGCAGTTTTATTTTGAGCTTTTAAAGTTCTCTTTTAAATATTTGTGTTCTGCCCTTCTATTTAGTTTTTTTTGTTGTTGTTGATATTTTTGTATTATATATTGTTTGTGTTTTCTTTACCTAGTTTCCATGAAGTTTAAGAGTTATCATAGTTTTCAAAATCCAATTACTAAAACATAAGCACATATAGATATGGACATATGATTTTGAAGCAACTTTTGAAGGTATTTTGTAGTTGCACAAAAAATTGCTTCCCTATATGTATGATTCAAAAAATTAAATTTTCATTTCATATGAATATTGTAGATTAAAATGTTAATTAATATTCATTCGTTAACATTTTTTTCCCACAAAATAAATATATGATCATTTTGTTCAAATGTCAGGACACAAATATGCATGTGACACCAGAAGACCCCGCAATGATTTCAAGTAATAGACTCCTATGTTTCATTTTTAAACACAATTCATTTTGTTGTTGAACACAACTCATTACAAGACATGATCTTAATTTTAAAGGCAAAAATGTGTTGGATAAAACTCAAAATAACACTAATTTTAACACTAATTTTAATGTTCCAATTGCACATCATTTCGGATCAAATCATAAAAGCTCTACACAAAATATTTCTCATCTTCTATGAAATAATTAGAAATGTAAAAGTGACTTGCAATAATAAAATATAATATAGAATATGATTGTGAACTAAATTTATTTTATTTTATTTTTAGTTGGTTTTCTATAACCCTATTACCCTTGAGCAACTTACTTTATATGGCGGACAGAAAATGTTTTAAAATCTCGATCTCCATGAAATTTTGTAGTGGCTAATATTATTTGTATTACTTTAATTTAATTTTAATAAAATATAGATAAACATGACCAATCAAATGAAACTTTTGAACGTGTTCAAATGATAATGTCAATATCTGCATGCCAATCTATATATATTAATAGGTAAAGATCAAAGAAAATTCAATTAGAATTTGAAATTAGAATTCAATTTTGTGCCATGTGTCTAAATTTATGTAGAGACCACATCATAATTATCTACTTAAGTTTGTGCCATGTGTCCACTTAAGTTTTTTAATCTTTGTTTTAAGTAAGTTAATGAGTACAAAATACTAAGAATCTAATATTAATGAACTTAAAATTTATAATAATAATAAAAAAAAAACCAATCACATATACTCAATAAAAATCACAGCACAATAAAGATCATCACATGTTCTATCTTCTTCAAATTTAGAAAAAAATGATCATAAGTAGTATTAAATTTAGGTAGGAATTTTAATATGTGACTTGTAATGACCCAAAAGATACCCAAGCCTACTTAGAATAGTGGTACTCAGTACTTTAAGCCCAACACAATAAATTTGTAAGACAGTGGGCTTTCCGAGTCAACTGCAATACTAACTAAGATCCAAGCTTGAAATGAAAAGGACAAAAGCTTTTAAAATGAATAGATGAAGCACAAATTCAGTGTAAACACTTCCTCGAGCTCGTCCGAGGATGGATTGTTCATAAAAGGTCAAAGCCAATCTCTCTACAATGTGGTCTTTTCTTCTCAAGTTCCTAAAAAATGCCAATCCTCTCTAATCGCATATTTGCCTAAACTAGCGTCGTCTTCAAGTCTGACTTCCTCGGACTCTGCTTATGCGTCAGGCTTTAATTGGCGCTTGAATGGGCCTTTGCCTTTCCTCGGACTGGACCTATGGGCTTCATTTTTTGGTTTGGATCCCTCCCTCCCCCTTTATTTGGTCAACTCACAAGTGAGCCCATCAATCCCTCGGCTGCAGCATTTCAGCCAACATGAACACGATGCCAAATTGCCTATTGCCAATTGCCATAGTAGTATACACCTCTTCTCCTTCAGCTCTCAGATTGCTCTCTACAGATCTCCCTCCTCTTGGGTTAGCTCTCTCTCTCTCTCTCTTGAATATTTACCTTTATTACTGATTCGTGAGTCCAAACACATTGTAGTTAAGTATTACATGTATTTGATGTTGATAGTTTACTGAATATTCGTAAATGGACTTTCAAATTGAAATTCCATATTATTGACCTCTTGAAAGATTGGTGTCAGTGGAAATGCTTGTTTTCTTGGCATTTTTTTTTGTTGGCTTATGCTCTCATTTGTGGTGGGTGGGTATATGGTGGTGTCATTTGTGTTGGGCATGTTTTAGCTGTGTTGGGGCCATGGGAAGGGGATTTAGAAGGGGGAAATATATGAATGAGGTACTTGTAATAGCATAATTTCTTTTTTATATTTACATGTGTTCATGTGTTTTATAATTTTGCATATGAGGTTTTTAAGAAAAATGCATAGGGATGTTTGTGGTGGGCATGTTT
Organism: Quercus lobata; assembly: GCF_001633185.2. NCBI lineage: Eukaryota > Viridiplantae > Streptophyta > Magnoliopsida > Fagales > Fagaceae > Quercus > Quercus lobata. The sequence goes on along the minus strand of NC_044910.1, from coordinate 24,529,185 downwards.
GCATATGGAGTAGTATTTAATAAAGAATTACATTTTGAAGAATAATTTGTTAACAATCAAATAACTCTTCCTAAATGATAGGAAGCCTTTATTTGATAAGCCTATCAATAAACTAAAGAACCAATCCAACTGATTCTCTATCTTCTATTTGATAACCCGGCTAACAAATTGGACCCCATCAGCGACACTTGCTCTACATTGTACTCCTTCAGCGGTATCTGTTTTGCATTCCAATACTCTTTAGCCTTCATGCCATCATTTCCTTACATCACATCCATACTTGTCTAGTTCATAACATAATTTCGTTAAAATATAGTATGCTTGGGATGGGCAGATTGCTTGACATGAGATTCAATGCAGAACATTATGCCAAAGTAATGGTTGACCTGTGATTCTGTGAACAACTTTGGCACTATGAGAAATATTATAATTTGAATTTATATTCAACAATTCAAAGGAAAAGTAATAAATAGTACTTTTTAAGACCAATGAAAAATTATACAAACCAGATCAATTACAAATGTTTAAGAAACTAAACTACTTATCATTGTACATTGTCATAACAAAGTCCGATAATGCTTATAATGGGCAAAGATTTTTTTGCAAAATGCAAAAGAGTAAAAAACAGCCACAACATAGAGTTTGTTAATTATTTATTTGTGATTTTGTGTAAAAGAAATGTTTATAGAGTTTTAGTAAGTATAATATTTATTTATATAATTTAAAAAATTATTAATTAAACTACGTATTTATTAAGTCGACCACCAAATCTGGCTAAACTCACTGTTTGACTGTGTCCGACTCACTGTTTGACTGTGTCCGACTTAGGGGTTTTAGCCATTCAGGGTAGAGAGAGAGAGAGAGAGAGAGAGATGGGGAGGAGGATATTGAACGATGCGTTGAGATCAATTGTGAATGCGGAGAAGAGAGGAAAAGCAACAGTGGAGTTGAAGCCTATCTCCAATGTCATTTCTTCCTTTCTCAATATCATGAAAGATCGAGGTAAATCTGTACTATTCCCTCTCTTTGCTGTTATGGGTTTTCTTTATAGTTCTACTTTTTCCATTGCTTCAATCAAAATTTCCCATTTATACTTTTGGATTCCCTTATTATTTGAAATAGTGGTGGGTTGTATCAATTAAGGATCAATGGTTTAGTTTTTATTTATCTTGAGGTAATGTAATATTTGTGTTTGGTCTTTGGTGCTGAAGTGGTAAAAGGTTGGTGGGTACTTCAAATTATTGGTGTCATAATGTTAGAGCTAGCAGAAATAGTGAGACATTGAGATACTGGAGTGTTTGGATTGAAAAAGAATGGTGGATTGTCTCTTTTATTCCTACCCATAAAAATTTTAATGGGGTTGTTTTCGAAACCTGGTACTCTAAATAGAGTGATGAACGATTGCATCATGGTTCTGTTTCATTTCATGTGAATTTCAGAGTATTTTAGATTCTCTTTTCAATGTTTGTATGGTTTGAAGTCCAGTGCTGTTACACTCAACTCAAGTTTTTTTTTTTTTTTTTTGGGTGTGTGTGTGTGTTTTCATTGGTCTTGTATATGTTTCTACTCTGAACTGATATAGGTTTAAGCTTTTTTGATTCTTGGTTATGCTTGCATCTGGTGAATTTTGAACCCGTTGTCTTATCCTCCACCTATTGTGGGAGGAGGAAGTATTATTAGATTTAGAGCTCATATACTTATCATTTTATATGTAGCTCATATACTGAGTCTAAGCCAAAATTCTACTTGTTTTATTATTATTTTTCAAGTACTGGTGCCTTTAGTCTTATTCTTTGTCCAATATTCCTAAAAGACGAGAGGTTGAAACAATTGCCATAAAGTAAGAGGGAGATAATTTAGTTTAGAACCCTTGGGAGGTCCCTTTCATAATTAGAAACCTGAAGTTACTAGAAAATAGATAATAAACATAAATGGGAGACAAGAAGGTGCCTGTATTTTACTTGGTTAATTGGATAGCTGTTTGTGTTTTATTGGGATCAGAAGCATGATTTCATTTAATTTTCCTCATAGCAGCTCATTTAATTTTCCTCATAGCAGCTCTAGCTGCTTATGAAAGGTTAGTCTTAGGCATTTTCAGATAGTTCCTTTGCTTCTATATGAATCCATGCTTACGGAGGGGTAGTTTAGGAAGTTTCTTAAACCACCTTCTCTAGACCAGCAAAGCTTTGCTACCCATGGATTTCCTTCTTCTATTTTTGGGTTTGGGTTCTGAAAGGCTATTGGTTATCTTTTGCATGCTGCAGAATGAACAGCTTGTTTTTTTTGGGCACACAGTTTAATTTAACTTGGTATAGTTACTTTTAGGGTACATCAAGGATTATCAGGTCTATGATCCGCATAGAGTGGGGAGGATAACAGTTGAACTACAAGGTAGGGTTAAAGATTGCAAGGCTCTCACTTACAGGCAGGATATCAAGGCAAGGGATATTGAAAATTACAGATTGCGTATGCTACCAACACATCAGGTTTGTCACATTTTGATGTTCAACATTCTGTCATGGATGCTTGTTTTCCCTTTTTATATTGGAAAAGGCTTGGGAGAAGAATGGGCTCTGTGTTTGTGTTGTTAATGAAATCTCACTTGTTTATGAAAGAATGAAATTCTTCTTCTTCTGACTTATTTTGTTACTTGTCTTTCCCTCTCTCCGTGCAGTGGGGTTATGTTGTAATCACAACTCCAGATGGTGTTTTGGATCACGAAGAGGCAATTAAAAAGAATGTGGGTGGTCAGGTTTTGGGTTATTTTCTTTAGACTTCCAACTTGCCTTTTTTGACATGCTTGGAGGGAAAGGGGCAAAGAGTTGCCCATATGATCACATTTTGCCTCTTTTAGCAAGCATTTGTTATGTTGTCTACTTTTCTTCTTCAGTCAGTTGTAATTTTGTCTCTGTTGATGAATGAGATGATGGACATGACTTTGTTTCCTTTCTCTTCCTAAATTGATTGTTTGTTCAGTATTGAAACACGATGGTACAAATTCACTAGATCTACCTGAGAATTTGGTCATATTGTTGCTTCTTTTTTTTTTACTGTGACTATATTGTTACGAAAGTATCTTAATTTGACAGGATATCTTAATTTGCATTTTTCTTCCCTCTATAAAACCAAAGATAGTAAACGAGTTATATTATAAAGAAACAACAACCGCGAGCTGCATAATACAGCACAGAGAAACGATATTAAGCTATTGATTTCAAATTTGTAAAATTTGTACACAACTGATCGATGATTACCAATTGAAGTTAAATCTAAAATTTCAGTGCAAATGCACTCTGATGGCACTTTTGCAAACGGGCATTTTCTAATTTCAAACATCTTGCAATTGATACCAACAATGGGCATTGATTACTCAAATTTCTGTGTCTGCTACGACCTTGGGTTGTCCTAAGTTGCACCAACTTCTAAAGTTAGCACCCCGGGAAACAAGGTAAATTATAAATGCAATATATGCAGCTGTAAATGCACACACAACTGTGCCAAACAACGTACTATTCACTTCAGAGGAGAAGAAGTCCAGCAACAGATACCCGTTAATCAGTATCACCAGTGCTGCCAGCAGCCATGAAGTGATCTACAATAAACGATAAAACAAAAAAATGGTGAACTCTTCAACCACTATTTAAGAATTTCAATCATTGTGCAAAGAAAAAAAATACTATGAGCAGCGTGCAAAGCATGTCATGAGAAAACTGTGTGCATTTTTGCTGGGAATTGCCAGCTCCACCTTTAGGAATGTTTTAGTTTACTCAAAAGTTATACATCGACCCTAAGATTAATCAAGTAGCAAAACATGCCTAAGATTAATCAAGTAGCAAAACATGTATTTACCAGCTTAGTGCCTACATTAGTGGTATTAGTTACTAGAATTGCCTCATCGTGTCTAAATCTGTTCTTTTTGAATATCAAGTAGCGAAACTTGTTGACTTTGATTGGCTTCTGAATGTTTGGAAAGCATTAGATCAAACTGTGTGCATTGACTTATGAAAATATTTCATTGTAAATTTTTTTTAAAGCTAATTATGAACTTTGTACGATTTCAGGGTGAAGTTAACTGTGTCAAATGGGATCCAACAGGTTCTTTGTTGGCCTCTTGCTCTGATGATATCACCGCAAAGGTTGTTGATGCTACTCCTTCCTTTTAGGAAATTTGATTTACATCTTACGTTTTATTTTTATTTGTATAAGTAATTACTGCTTCATCAAATAAAAAACAAAAGTACAGAAGGACTTATCTAAAAAAAAAAAAAAAACAGTAGTACAGATTCCAGAGGGACCAGAGCACACAGGCAGTGTGCTAGGGGCTAACAAAGAAAACAAAATTATAAAGCAAGAAAATTACAGCTATCAAGTAAATCAGCCAAAGCGTTAAAAGTAAAAACACCCGAGGCATTTGTCTACTCAGATAAAGTCTGGAAGAATAGCAGCTTCAAATCATGAATAAACCTCTTTTGCTTCCTTCAAAAGTGCAAGTATTCCTTTCCCACCAAATACTCCACATGAGACAATGAGGGATCATGGCCCAAATCACTGCATATCTATATCTGTTAAACTTACTTGGCCAGCTTGCTAGAGGATCCACAACCCCATTGGCATAACCCACAGAACGCCAAATAGAGAAAACACCAAATTCCACAGCTCTCTAGCAACAGGGCAGTGCATAAGTAAATGATCAATAGTCTCCTCATCTCTCTTATACATGCAACAACAATTGATCACCATTACTCTACACCTCCTCAAATTATCACTACTTAAATCCTCCCCAGTGCCACAATCCAAAGAAAGAAACTAACCTTTGTAGGTACTTTTGGCTTCCATATAGACTTCCAAGGAAAAGAGAGTTGAGTAGAAGAATTAAGGCCCTATAAAAGGATCTAACATCAAAAGTCGCTTGTAGGAGGGAATCCAGCAAAGCTCATCCACTACATTCTTCCTCCTCAGGCCAGAATAGATCAAATCCATAAAGGAGACAACCAATTCCAATTCCCAATCTTGTGCTGGTTTAACAAAACTGACATTCCAATGATAACTATCCTCTAAAAGAGATAACAAGTCTGCCACTGAAGCATCCCTGTTACAAGCAAAGCCATAAAGTTCAGGGAAGTTGTCTTTCAGAGGAAGCCCCCCACACCAAGGGTCACCCCAGAATTTTATAGAAGAGTCATCTCCCACCTTAAAGTTAACAAAATGATAAAAAGTGTCGCACCCCTTCCTGATCTTCTTCCAAAGACAAACTCCGTTGGGCCCCTGCACAGAATTAGAGCACCAAACCTCCCTGCATCTTATGTTCCATTGACATAGATTTTCACTGTTGGCATTATATATATGTGCATGTGTTTGTGTGTCTGCACTTTTGTCACTGCAAGGGTTGTTTATGGTACCAGTACTACATTGATTTGCATCTTATGTTCCATTGACATAGATGTTTGCTCTTAGCATTATCTCTGTGTGTGTGTGCGCACCATCTTCAACTTGTATTTCAATCTTCAAATTAATTTACACTATGTCATACAGTTTAATCACATTTCTTCTTGGCTTATCTCGGTTCTTGTCACTCCAAAATATATATTGTTCTGTTGGTTTTTTTTCTTTTTGATGTGTTTTTGTTTTCAATTTCAACTAATATATAGCAATGTTGTAGATATGGAGTATGAAGCAGGAAAAGTTTGTTCAAGACTTAAAGGATCATGCTAAGGTACTGTGGAGATTTTGTTTCTCTTTTTAATCTCAATGTGTTTGCCTCCCAGCATATGCACTTCTGATCTGACTGGATTGTTCTCAGAAACATTGGATAATTGTTTTGCAGGAGAAATATACTATCAGATGGAAGTCCCACTGGACCTAGTACAAGCAACCCTAATCATCAGTTATTGTTGGCAAGGTATATGCTGTTGATTTAATGAATTTGAATGCCATTAATTTTCATCTACTTTTATGCATTTGCATCAGTTATCTAGTCATTCTATTTGGTAGTTCTGGAATTTCTTTTTTAGTTGATCATTTATTTTTTATTCCTTGAAAAGTGAATTTAGTATGGATTATGAATTATGGGTTTGTTCTAGAAAACCTGTTAATGTTATCAAAATTTTCATAGAGGCACAGAATTATTAAAAACTTGCAGCCTGTTGTAAAACTCAATTGATTATATGAGGTTCTATTACTTTGAATCTTTAGTACCCTTGACTTGTATTATTAGTCTTGACTCATCTTGTATTGTTAAAGAAGTTTGCATTTGACATCTTCATATATACAAAACACATTGAACTTTAATTAGTTTCATACAATATTATTAAGAGGTAGAGTGCATCAGGAGTTGTTAGTTTAAGCCACCATTGTGTTGAAAATGTTCCATTGCCATTTGGGCTTCAATGATGGTCAGGTTTATTTTCTCAGACTGTAGACTTCATAATTTTTTACTTGGCCCATCTTCAACTCCTGTCTGTAGTGATGGATAACTTTATTGCATTAATATATCATGCTGGTTTCACTATTATCATTTAACTTTCCTATCAAAAAAAATATAATGTGCTGGTCATTGTATTTCTTCACCCCCACCCCCCATTCATTTTTTGGTTGAGGAGGCTGCTTTTGGGCTAAAGGGCCCGGAAAGTTTGGGGAACTATCGCCCCATTAGTCTTTGCAACACGGTGTACAAGATTGTCACTAAGATCATTGTAGCTAGGCTTAGACCTCACCTTGATAAGCTGGTCTGCCCTCTCCAATCAGCTTTTGTGCCGGGGAGGCGAAGTGTAGACAATGCTATTGTGGTGCAAGAGTTGATTCATACTATTAGTAATAAGAAGGGGCAGGGAGGCTACATGGCGATTAAAGTGGACCTTGAAAAGGCTTATGACAAAATTGAATGGAGTTTCATTCGAGAAGTGTTGATTAATGCAAATTTACCCCACAATTTGGTTAATCTCATCATGAGTTGTGTTTCTTCTGTTTCCACTTCTATTCTATTTAATGGTGGAATTGCTGAGCCTATTTTCCCCTTGAGTGGAATTAGGCAAGGTGATCCATTATCTCCTTATCTCTTCATTCTTTGTATGGAAGTTCTTGGGCATATCATTGAAGATAAGTGTAGTGAGAAGAGTTGGGTTCCTGTCAAAAGCTCTCAGAGTGGGATGGCTTTTTCTCACTTGTTTTTTGCGGATGATTTGGTTCTCTTATCGAAGGCGGATCATGTGAATTGTTCTACAATTAGGGATGTGCTTGATGACTTTTGTACTAGGTCTGGCCAATCCATCAGTGAGAGTAAGTCTAGAGTTTATTTCTCCCCAAATGTAGACGTGGATACTAGAGAATCCTTGTGTGATATTTTGGGATTTAAATCTACTTCTAATCTTGGAAAGTACCTTGGGTTTCCCTTGAAGCACCGGGAGGGAACAATCAAGATCAAAATTTCATTTTGGATAGGGTCAAGCAGAAGTTGGCGGGGTGGAAAGCTAATTTATTATCACTTGCAGGTAGAACGGTGCTCATTCAAGCCTCCACATCTACTATTCCTGCCTATGTCATGCAATGCACGGCGTTACCCAAGAAGTTGTTGGATGATATTGATAGAGTTAATCGTAATTTTCTGTGGGGATCTTTGGATTCTTCGAAAAGAACACATTGGGTGGGTTGGCATAAAGTGACCAAAGCTAAAGATCAAGGGGGTCTTGGAATTCAATCAGCTAGGGGAAGGAATCAAGCTCTTCTTGCCAAGCTTAATTGGAGATTCCGGACGGAGAAGGATGCTGTGTGGGCAAAGGTTCTTAGAAGCAAGTATTGTACTAGCCATCGGTTGCACGCTAGAGCTAAAGACAAGCTTCCTTGCTTTAGAGTTTGGAAAGCAATTCAGAAGGGTAGTGAGGTTTTCCATAAAGGCATTCGGTGGATTCCGGGACAAAATAGTAGTTTGAGCATTTGGCATGACAAATGGTTTGCAAAGGCCCCGTTTAGAGCTTTAATTCAAGGTCCTCTCCTTGAAGAAGAAGAGAGGCTCCAAGTTAAAGAGGTTTTTGGTCCTCATGGATGGGATTGGTCAAAAGTTTCTGTCCAAGTTCCAAATGATGTTATTATGGAAATTAATGCCATGCCTTATTCTTTGGGGACTTCTATTGAGGAAGATAGGTTGATTTGGAATGGTGATAAGCATGGGGATTTTGAGCTTAAATCAGCCTATTCTTTAGCCACTAGATGCAGTGAGGAGGAAGAGGAGTTTATGGGGTGTTGGGTTTGGAAGGTGGATACTTTACCGCGTATTAAATCTTTCATATGGCAATGCTTGCATAATAGCATTGGGGTGGGAGATTTCCTTGTTAAAAGGCACCTTAGTGAGTTGGATAGGTGCCATATTTGTCTAAGGGAAGTTGAGACCATTATTCATAGACTTAGGGACTGTGAGATGGCAAAAACAATTTGGACTAGCCTGGGGGTTCGGCCAAACAGCAGCTTCTTTGAGGATAGCCTCCACATTTGGCTTGAAAAGAATTGCAAAGATCATGGGTGTAGAGTGCCCAATCAGCCACCTTGGAGAATTCTTTTTCCTTTTGTCATTTGGTTGTTGTGGAAAGAAAGGAATAATGTGGTGTTTAGAGGCCAAAACTTTCGGCCTGGTGTTCACAGTGAGGCGGTGTTCCAAGCTCTTGAGTTTGTGCATTGTGTTTTGAATCCTAAAATTGCAGGTAGCAGAAGGATGTTCCAGATCAGATGGGAGAAGCCTTCACCTGGCTGGTTTCGCTTAAACATTGACGGATCAGCCTTAGGGAATCCTGGTAGAGCTGGTTGCGGTGGCATCATTTGGAATGATCGTGGAGATTGGCTTGGTGGTTTCTCTAGATGCATTGGAGTCACCACAAGCTTTATTGCTGAGCTTTGGGCTCTTCGTGATGGCCTTAACCTTTGTCACAACATGCATCTTCAAGCTGTTGATATTCAAATTGATGCCAAAGTAGTTGTTGATATTATTAGAGATCCTTCTTATTTGAACCGGGTTGTTATGCCTATTGTTGATGATTGTAGACAGTTGATATCCCAATTTGGCCAAGTTTGGATTGGGCATTGCTATTGTGAGGCTAATTTTTGTGCTGACTTTTTAGCTAGAAAAGGTGTGCTCCAAGATTATTGTTATTATGTGTATTAGGATCCTCCTGTGGACTTGCTAGATCTTATTAGTGCGGACAAGGAGGGTGTGTTTTGTAACAGGGCTATTCCTGCTGTTGCCGGTAGCCTTTAGTTTGTTTTAATGAAATTTCCAATTTACCAAAAAATATATTACTGGTTTAGTTTCACATTTAGTCTTGAACCTTCACCTCATGATTTAAAATGGTCCTCAGGCTTTGAAATGTTTCATTTTGGTCCTTATAATTATTTTTGAATCTTTATGTATGCAATTCCCTCAACACCAGAGGAAATTTGAATATTTTTTTGTACATTTTAAATTTATGTCTAACGTTCATTGTCGTTAGATCTTACTTTGATTCTCTCTACTCCAAAACAAAGTATTTGAATAGCCAATCCTTTCCCTTATATGCTGCTATCAAAATCCTTGGGATTTCACTGAACAATCTCTACTCAATCAGCAGGAGTTAACTGCAAGGACTTTTTTGACACAAACTTTTCTTTTTGATAAGTATTTTTTTGACACAAACTTAAAAATGTAAGGCCTAAAATGAATCATTTCAAAGGATAGGAAATTAGAATACCGCAACACCCATGATGGTTGCCATGCAAGCTTCACAAATGATTGATAGCTCAAAGGTGGCTTTCCCCCATTCTTTCCCAAATATTAGTCATTGGAGTGACCAGCAATTAACAGAGGGAGAGATTCACTTAAATGAACTAACATAGGCATAAATACTTCAAAGCTCAAATGCAATTGAAAAATGAAAGTCCAAAGTTTGAACTCACCTTCTGTATAATATCCGCAGGATTGAAGAGTGTATGACTCACAAGAGAGAAAACCTCAATTACAGCAGTAGATGCATAGTCCTGTTTATATTTTAATGAATTTGAAACATGGGGCAAAGGTTGAGGACTAGATGTGTAACTAAGCCTAAATTACTGTGTTAAGATAAACTAAGGTTTTGCTATGACAAGATCTTAATAAAAAATTTTGTGCACCATATTGCATACAAACCTCTCACACACACACAGTTAAAATATTGTGTGTTTCAGGACATAATTAGGTCTTCATTCTTGTTTTACTTATTTCAGTTAAAATATTCTGTGGGTTGTGTTTCTATGTAGTGCATCGTTTGACTCAACAGTGAAGCTATGGGACGTGGAAGTTGGGAAACTTCTATACAGCTTAAATGGACACACGTACTGGCCCTTGCTGCTGTCATTGATGTTATTTGAAGGTGATTTTAACTGATGAGATGCTTTTCAATTTCACTGATATCTTATATTGAAACTTCAGGAACCCTGTATATTCTGTTGCATTTAGCCCAAATGGTGAGTATTTGGCCAGTGGATCTCTTGATAAATCCATGCACATCTGGTCATTGAAGGAAAACAAGATTGTCAAAACTTATACAGGCAATGGGGGCATATTTGAAGTTTGCTGGAACAAGGAAGTTGACAAGATTGCCGCATGTTTTGCCAACAAGACAGTTTGTGTTTTTGATTTCAGAATGTAAGGTCTTGGAAAATGCTCTACAATCTCCCTGGAATTCCAAAGCCCTATGACCTCAGGAATGATAATTAACTTCTTAGTTGTTCTTCAAAGTTTAGTTGTAGAGATATTACTTTTGATGGGGATGGGTAGAAATGTATTTTGGGTGGGTAGGTTTTGCGTTTTAACCATAGAGCAGGCATTACTCACTTGTGTTGATCGCTTTTGTAATTACATTTACTCAATTATCTGTCAGGCTTATGCTTGGTAGGAGTGAATTGTAAGTTTGCAACCCAATTATGTACAGAATTATTTGAATTGGACCATAATTTATGGTTTCTAGTTTACCATTTCTTTTCCCAATGATAGTTATTTGGAACGATGTTTGTTACCCAGTTACATTTCGTTTACTATGTTTATTTCAGTTTTTCTTTGCTGAATGTTTATCTTTTCAGTTGATGTTGAGGAATGAGCCCAACTATCACTGGTCAAACAGATTAGGCAAAGTTGGAATTTGATGGCAATTGGTTTAAAAAAGTTATTCAAATTATACGATCAATGGAATGCTAAGCATAGTAACACTATAACAGTGATATATTACAGTTCATTAGTAATTCCCACAAGAACATGATCCGTTAACAATATTGCAATTCACCAGTAATCCCCACAAGAACATGAACCGTTCACAAAGTGGTGAAATCAAATACAGTCCCTCATTACAATCTTACGTCCAGTTATCTTTGAAATCAGCTTGGTCACAGCATGGCAGTCCAGACATACACGGAGGTTCCTCACAATCTTTATAGTAGTTCCGGGTTGAGTACTGATGAGCCCAAAAGCCATAGCTAGCTTCTCACTGTGAACTTCAAGGGATTGTTCCTTTTGTCTCTCCCCTAAGTCATGTGACACAATTTCTGTTTGTGGTATGTAGCCGTGTGCCTTAAGCCAACCATTTATCTCCAATAGCATCATGTAAATTTCTTTGCTGTTTGGGTGTTTCTTATCTCCAGTAAGAAACTCGTGTACCTTATTATTCACTTCAATTGAGCTACAGCTAGGTTCCTTCTGCACTCCAATGTTTTCATCAAGGTCCTCACCCTTGCCACCCCATTGCAGTTGCTAGCAGTTGCATATATGTTTGATAAAAGAATATACGTTCCTTAAATATAATTCAAATGATATTTCAACTTCAAACATATTGGTTTCCTTAAAAAAAATACCAAAATATTGTTATCATTAATTAAAAAAAAAAAAGTAATATTTAAAAGATAATCAAAGGTGGTTGAACTTTCATGGTTTATAAAGACTAAGTACCCAGAAGGAGAAACATGAAGTGCTAGACAGCAAAAAATCTCCACAATTTGTATACAGGAAGTCCATATGTATCAATATGGAATTGTTAAATGGATGTATTCATTGTGAGTTAGAATCTATGAAGATTTTATGGATGTCTTATATTCTATCAGAATTTTCTAGGAGGGAGAAGACAAGTTAGTGTAGTTCCCCTTCAAAGAGTCATGGGTTTCAAGTCAAGAGTTTTACAAGGTAAAGAGATCAGGGTTGATAATTCTTTTACATGGAGAAGTATATGGAGAAGTAATTTTTTAAATTGGCTAGTCACTTTGGGGAAATTTACCAACAGATAATTTAAGAAAATGACTGTTGTTAACAGTCTAAAATCACATAAACCAAATCATTGTACCTCAGCTACGTTTCTTCTGGTTAATAAAGAGAGCTTCTCAACAAAGAGGCAATAATACAAAAAGAATCTTACCAGCTAACCGTGCAACATTAACACCATAGCTTTTAGGGCATGCACCAGGTGTCAACTTGTAAAGAAATGCAAAACCTATTCCAAACATGAAGAACAACAAATTAGACAATGTTCAGAATATATGTGCCCATTGGTAGAGTACCAATATCATGGCCTTTATGTCTAAACCATGATGAATCTAATATAAACTATGATACTATTATATATGGTTATCACATGGCCAATCATGCTAAAAACTCATTTGTCTAGTTTTTTGAAGATTAAGAAGATACCCTTAGCTTGTGTGTCAACAGCGTCTGTGATGAAACAGAAAAATAACAGAAAAAGCAGAGGTATACCTTAGGATCATTCTGATAATCTACAGCTAATCGGTGATAGTGAGTAGAAAACATTCCTCGACACTGTACCTTGTGGACAAAATGTTGTAGAACTGATTCACTGCAATGGATAGAAAACCAAAGTAGAAACAAAGTTCAACCAGATACAACCCTCAGAGAAAAGGCAAATTTGTAGAGAATTGATCATTAATATTGAAATCGCTGAAAGACAAGTTAATCCAATAATTTACACATACGCAATCGCTTGCCCATCTGAAGTTGATGTTCCACGTCCAAGTTCATCCAATGCCACCAATGGAATTACGAGTTGCAGAAGACTGCATCAACCATCAAAAATATGTCAATGGCATGAAAATTATTCAATCATATTCATCTTAACTCATTATAAAATTTACTTTTGCAGACTATTCTTTAAAAGTTCTAAAGCATAATGATCAAACAAGAGTGAGTTTTTCTTATGCAAGAAGAAACTTCTCATGAGATGAGATACGGGACAAATGTGCAAGAATAATAAAATTTAGAATGTAACCAAGGAAATTATTAATATGACTCAACATAAAGCAACTGAGGAGAAATTTGTGATAGGATTGTCCTTTGACAGTTAAGATCTAATTAATTATGCTAAAAATCAGAACCAATATGGGCAGACTAATCAATTTGTACATACTCAAGAATGTTGTCTTTGATTCTGCAAATAATCTATAAAATCACAGGCATAACAATAGTGTGCAATGAAAATCCTTTGATCCACTGACAAATCTCATCAGCATTAATGCAGTTTCTGAGAGTTCAGTTAAAAATTTACTTTGGCCTGCCATGATATGATTTTTGGCACCCATCCGAACAAAGATTCGGTCCACAGGTGACAACTCAAAACTGTCTGCAGGGACATCTGCTCCTACCTGAAAAGAACCATTAAGGTGAAAACCACAAAATATTAAAACTCAGAGTTGCACAAAAAAAACCACAAAAACATTACCTGGGCCAAAGTCATAGCCTAGCAAACTTGGCAAAGAAGAGTTGAATTCCCCCCCATGTTAGGACCAGTGAGAAGGATGAACCTAGCATGACCAGAACCACCAATCATAATTTCATTGGGAACAAAGGTACCCTTGCCTAAAGAATCGCTTCTAAGAACAGGATGTCCTAGACTTTTTGCAGAAAAGCATGGCACTTCATCCGGACTTGACGAGTCTAATATAATTGGTTGGCTTGTTGGCCCTTCATAATATTCACTTGCAATTGCTAGACTGATCAAAACATCCAACTCTGCAACATGTACCAATTTTAGCCATACAAAATGAAATACATTTTGTATAATGTAGACTACTATATAATATTGTTCTTTTTATTCATGAAAACATGAAATCTGACAATATGTCAGATAACTTAGTAACAAAATAAAATTCCAAGACATAAAGTTAATTTTGAGATACTATAGAAGCAGATATTAATCCATCGTGATCTGAAGATCTACTACCATTATTACCCCAAAAGAGGACTATGACAATGTGACATTTCCCCAAAAGAGAACTATGACCTTGTGACACCTCCACTCTTCTATATGCACAATCACACTTGTTTGCATGTACGCTTGAGTGTATCTGAAAGAGAAAAAGAGAAGGGTATGCGTACCTGCAGTAGCAGAAACTAATTGGCTCCACTTATTATGATGCTCACAGAAACGTCCAGTCAACCTCTGAAGAATGCTTTTCAGCTTGGATTCCTTTTCAGACTCAGCTTGTGAAAGCTCTCCCAACAACTTCTTGATACTTGGAGTCCAATACCTAAAGAAGCCCCGAAAATGCCAGGCAAGAAACAAAATAAAAAATAGTTGAGATATAAAACCCAAATTAATGTGCTGCTAAATAAGGCACTTTAGAATTATTTTAACTAGGGATTGAAACTGACAAAGATAAAATCTTAACCAAAAGAATCAATAAATCCTGGTACTACTATAAACTATGCCATGTTATTCAACATGACAGAGATTACTTCATTGCATTATCACATTAAAATTCACGGTTCAATATGATTGTCATAATAGGAGCTCAATGCTTTCCATTAAGTTGCAATTAAGATAAGAAAGAGGCATTACACACACCTGGTTGTTAATTAGTCCAGGTATGTAAAATATGTTCAATTACAGGATCAAAAATAACCAGTGTAGCTACTTCATTCACCACAAATTTTGCTTTCACCTTTTTAGATGATCTTAACTCATAGTCACAAGGAATTCTTTCTCTCTCTCTCTCTCTCTCTCTCTTGCGCGCGCAAACTTTCTGGTACTTGTGAGAGATATGCCTCTTTTCCAATTGTGACATATGTAATCTGTTACAGATTGTTAGATAACAGAACTTGGTTATTGTTGTTGAATATAAATAAACAAAGAAGTAGACTACTGAAAATTCCAGCCCAAACAATTTGTGAAAAAATTCTTACTGATGCATCTCCAAGTAATTTTTGCTGGTCCTAGAGGTGTTTTGTTAAACTAGACTCAACCTCCTTAACTTTATTACAGGTCATACTCCAGATCAACTCCTTCATGAGGTACGATACGTCCTGAATTATTGGCTTCTAGTTCTACCCAATCAAAAGCATCCTTGAAATGATTTATACCCGAATCAATGTTAGGGAGACCTACACCTGTATATATAAAAGATAAGACACCAAACTAGACCCTTTTAATAGCATATTGCTTAAAAAATCAAAGCTGCTCATACCAGTGCCAGGTGTTAACAAATGATGAAGGACTCCAGATTCAACATTTTCCAAAATAACACCAAGAGAAGAACATGATTGATTGGGCCATTAATTCACAACCATGCACGTAGCACTGATATAAACTCTTGGAGTTGTTTTTTTGCTGCATCCTCATATAGAACCACTTTGTTGGCATTCCTTCCTTCCATTAGCCTCACTGTGTCAAATTAATGTCCATAACCATAGTGTGAGTTTGTATACAGCTGAAATCCAACCGTGTCTTGATCCAAGCACTGTTTACGGGTGCCGCAATTACAGAATTTGGTAAAATCAAATAAAAATTGGGTCCTACAATACTATTCACACATTTAAAAATTATTTTACTACACTATTTTTAATTTTCAGTATTCAGCAATAAGGGGCATCTAATCAGACCCATAAATTACATCCTTCGTAACCATCAATAGATTATCTATCTAATCTAATATATATTCTAATACTGTGCACCTAGTCAGATTGGCTTTACCTGCTACTACTAGGAGGGACGGAGCTCTTGTTGGACCGGGTGGGGGACAGTGGCCCCCGGATTTTAAAAAAAAAAAAAAAAAAGTATATATATAATATATTATTTTTAGCAATTTGTTTCAATAAAATTGCAATTTGCCACTTAACAATATTATTGATATTTTTAAATGCTATAAAAAAAATTAGCCCATCAACAAAAATTAAGCCCAAACAACACCCAAAACAAACACAAGCAAAAAAAAAAAAAAAAAAAACTCAAAGCCGGTTCTAACAAGATATCTAACTACCCTAGGAGTAGGAAACACCCATCTTACCTCACACATATAATAAAAGGGAAAAAAGAGGGGGATTTCTATGCCATTCAAAAATAAAAAATAAAAAATAAAAAAAAAAAGAAGAAGAAGGAAAACCTAATTAACTTACGGCTGAACACAGAGGAGAGGAGTTTGGCAGCCAGCGGCAGCGGCACTACAGGCCTACAGAAGCAAAGGTATCCCTCTCATCTCATACTGAAACCTTGTTTAGTTAACTTAGATTTAATCATGTGTTGACAATTTGACACTGTTGTGCCTTGTAAAGAAAACTTAAGAGAGAGCAAACTGCAAAGAGCAAGAGCAGGGACGGAGAGACTCACAGACAGAATAAACTATTAACTAGAGAAAAAGAGTCAAAAGAGAGGTAACCGTAAAATTATGACTCATATTTGTCTTCATCTCTTTAACATACCTATAATTTATATTCTTTTATAAATAAAAAAAGTTGTCATGAGAAATAAACACGTCAACAGTCAACTCCTATTGCCATTGCTTGTGATGTTTTGTGATTTTTTTAGTTTTGTCCTTAGTGTTTATGTTTATTAGGCACTGTCTTTTAGAACGTTAAAGATTTTTTTTTAAATAATTAAGGAGATTATTTGTAATTTTAAAATTTATTTTTTAGTTGTTAAATGTTTATAGGTATAGTGCTTGTTTATTGTATGTAATAATTGTAAATTATTAACCATATAATGGCATAATAATTTTAATTTTTTTATATTGTAATATTTAAAAAATAATAATTTTATTTATTTTCCTTTTGTTAGTAGTTTATTAAATGAATGTTTATTTAAAGTTTTAAATTTCCTTTTTTGTTGATACTTTTGTCCGGACTCGGTCAAACACGTGCTCCATGTCTGGTAGTGTAGCCTGTAAAGCTTTTCTAAATTCAAGAGCAAAAGCTAGATTGATTAACTCCCTAAAAAGAAAAGTACATATCAAATACTGCCAGAAAACCTTGATGTCAAGTGAACGGCTGTGAAAACACTGCTAAAAAATCTTCATGTCCTGCCTCATACAAGTAGTATGATGTGTACCAGTAACAATTTAAGTAGTCCATGTAGGTCCTATATATATATATATATATATATATATATATAAACTGGTAAATTTTTTAAAAATAGTCATTGTTTATCCTTAAAAGAGATCTAAAATCCTAAACCTTCAACTCTAACCCCTAACTGCCAAGCTTATATCTCAGATTTGAAAGATTTTTTAGAAGGAAAAACTAAAAACTGTGTGCTGATTAACGTGTGGTAATATAACTTCTCAGTACTGGTTTTCCAGTTGACCTCCAAAAATTGTCATACCTTTAGGTAAGGTGGTATGGAATAATAATTAAAAAAAAAAGTGAGAATGTATTATTTAAATAAAAAATTAGTGTAGAATAGACAAATTGATATTGATGATTTATAAAAATAGATATGTAAAATAGAAAAATGATGCTTATTTTTGTAAAATAGACAAAATTTTGCAAAATAGATAGAGTGGATTTTGCAGCATGGAGCCAACTTAACAAAGCCAAATCCCAAAAAAGCTGAATTCTCAGCAAGAAACCATGATCTCCACCACGGTTTTTTTGCTTTGTGAAAAGCGTAATTATCACTAAAAATTCCAAAATCGGGCACACTCTTTCAGTAAACTTTTTCCACTAGTTGCCTAAGAACGATTTCCATTGCTCCCTTCCATATTTGATACATGCAATTTCGCCTATATAGGAAGACCCACTGGCGGATGCCCCCCCGAGGTTTTCCAATTTTCCTTCAAGATTGGTTTATTTGATCATTATTTATACAAAACTTACTTACTGGCCCCCTCCCAAATTTCAGAAATCTTTTTTAGAAGAACAAATTTCAGAATTGAGTCCCCCAAAATCTAAACTTTGAACCTTAAAAATGGGCCTCTCAAACTTTTGAAGTTTCCAGGAAAAAACCCAAAATTATAATTGGTACGAAAAAGAAAAACCCAAAAAAAAATTACAACTGAATTCACAAAATAAAAAAAGACCAAAAAAATTTACCATCAAATGGCCCATTTCTCAGCCCGTGGCCTTTATAGAGGCTAAAAAAGAAAACCCAAATTCTTCTTTGATATTCCAAATCACAATATTCTCAAAAACAAAAAACAAAAAATTCTTTCCAATATACTGTGTGGCAGTCAATTTCGTTACTTTTTAAATTTTATAATTTACTGTTTTGTTTTGTGAAACTTGAAACTGAATGTTTGAATATAGTTCTCAAAAAAAGAATATAGTTAACCAAAATATATATATATACACATATATTTATTATAATAGTGTTGTTTATTGTGTGTTAATAATTTTTTTGGTTTTGAGATCCTCTGTCTTGAATACAATTCAAATTGAAGGCGTAAAAAATTTTAGTTTTTAGCCATTTAAAAAGTCATTTATCCATCTCATTTAAAAAAAAAAAAATCATTTTATCTATTTTAAGTTATTTTAACCAAAAAAAATCCACACCTACTACCGGCCACCACCATCAAAAACAAAACCAGAAAAGAAACACACATCAGTGAAGCTACTAGCCATGAGACTGGCCCCCCTTGGAAAATATTCCTGACTCTGCCACTTAAGAACATGAAAGACTAAGAAAGTGCACTACCCTTTGACATAGACATCTAGACATTGTTTGTTTTTGACAAACATACGAAGACAGGTTCACCCTCTTATCCATCAACCTTTGATTTCTGGGGTGCATGCTCTTGCAGGTAAAATATATTCTTGGTTCAGTTTATTCTCTTTGAAAAAAATTATACAAAATAACATTTAACAAATTCCCAAATCAACAATATCCCAATAAGGGAAAAAAAATCCAAAAAGGAAAAAATAATAATAATAATAATAAAAAAGACAAACAAATTCTTTGTCAATCAAGAATCCTTTCCAATTAGAAGTACTCCTCATAATGAAAAAATAAGAAGAAGAAAAAAAAACAAGCTTTATTGCTTTAACATAAATCTGCCGTTGAAGGGAAAAAATAAACCTTACTTCTTCGTCGCCACCACGAGCTGCTTCTAGCCTCCACTCAGTGACTGGCGCCGACTCTGTCCACATATCAATCGGCACTGGTATCTCTCTCTCATTCTCTTTCTTTGTCCCTATTTGTATTTGTCTTCTTATTTATGTTTAAGGTGAATAGCTGTGTGTATATCTATGTTACATTATTATTATTTTTATTATATTCCAATTTAATATCATATTTGTGCTCACTTAGTATAATTTTATATGCTATTTTTGAAAATAAATAAATAATTTAAAATTTACTTTAAAAGAGTTTAAATATTTTCAAGCAAAATAACAAAAAATTATTTATTTTCTTAAATTATTATAATTTGAAATGATTTTTTTTCTTTTTTTTTGTTTAAAATGAATGCACATTGATACAATTATACATGCATAGTACATATGACAATAAGAGATGATCATCCCAGTAATTAAAAAACTCAATAGATAAAAAATCGGGATTATAATAAAAATATAATTTTTTTTATATTTAATAAAAATAGGAAAACATGGAATTTAAAATATTTATTTTTATAATAACACACTTAAGTATTTATAAAAATCCTTGATACAAGTAATACAGAAAGAAAAAGTTTTAAACTTTAGTAAAATTGATGCATATTTATACAAATATGATCGTGTGTATTTGAATGCAAAATTTAATTTGTTGGTATTGCTTATATGGTGAAAATTGGTTATAAAATATACTTGTACCTAGAAAAGGTAAAGTAAAAACTGATGACAAACACATTCATGTATTTGTACTTAATTTAATTATAAATAATATTTTTTTAGAGTATTTTTGTTTTATATGATAAATATTTTTTTTATAAAATTGCATACGTGTAACATACAATATATAATATTCGTCCTTTACTAAGCATGGAATGGATTATAACATTGTTTATCTTATACAGGTATTTGTGGGTATCTTTATAAGTTATAACTAACCTAGCATATACCCCAATCATGTGTAGCCTATCACTTTAAAATATTACTTAAATTACGAAGGCAAAAAAAGAAGCAAAAATAATTAAATTTATGGAGTTGAGTGGAAACTAAATTGAATTTACCCCAAAATGAAAAGAAGAATTATAATTCATGGAGATTATATTAGGAATAGTAATTATTATTATTTGAAATAAAAGATGTTGCAACGAAATAACTATATTCTTATTCATAAAATTGGTTGTTACATATAAAAAGTTTTGTAAAACATAATGCATAAAGAAAGTCTTTAAAGTTTATACTTTTTTGAAAATATATTAATTTTAAAAGTTGTTATATATATTAAAGAATAACTATTACTTTTTTTTTTTAATGTGATATTGCTTATATTTTAGAAAAAAAAAATTATTCCTCAATTTAAAAAATAATTATTCCTTACAATAAACTAAATTACTAAACTACAAACCTTTACATTTATTAGTGACAAATTCATTACGGTGTGTGAATATATATATATATATATATATTTATTTATGTATATATTTCTTGCTACTAATTAAAAATCATAGGAAATTTAAAGCAGTTAGCAAAAAATAGCGTTACCCTAGCAACAAATTAGGACTTACATCTAAGGGTTAAACATAGGAATGATAATGATTTGGCCAAAACTTTAGTTTGGTCAAATCAATGTTGCATCCTTCCAATGCGGCTTGGAAGTTTGAGTATGTCCTCTACTCCTCTTTGTGCTATGTGCAAGTCTGACTTCTAAATTTCTGCATGCATGATCATACTGTCTCATACCCTCTTTTCAACTTATTTTGGCACAATCAACTAGTAAAGGTCATATCCAGTAGCATTATTGATTATTAGTAATAAAAATAAATAAATAATAAAGTGATCATAGTTTTCTCCTAAATAGTTTAGCATGGAGTGCCTATAAACAACTTTAGTGAACAATGAATGAATAAGTACGATAATGAATCAATAAATCTTTCTTGCTTGGCTGTACAGTATTTATTTTATCACTTCACAAGTATAAGTGCTTGTGAAATGTGAGCTGTGGGGAGTAAGGGCTAGAGTTCAAGTCTCTAGAAGTGGACTTTACACATATATACACTTAAATTATGTTAAAATAAAATTTCTATCTTGTATAAATAAAATAAATAAAAAAAGATTGTTGCTTTCCAAAGCTTATACACCCTTGCGGTACTACAGGGAAAAAAAATTCTAATATCATTAGGCATACTTTAATGGTGTATACAAATCTCTATTGAAACCCCTAATTTTTCTTGTAGTTAATCAAACCTTTTTATTACAAAGAATAAGCTTTCTAAGTTGCTACAAGTCATGGATGAGCTACTTCAATCATCAAGGAAAATATTCTATTACGTAATTATATTTCTTGTATATTAATGCAACGGCTCGCTTGTATTATTCACCCAATAGAAAGTAAGATTTGACTTCCCTGTATAGAAGACATAGTAATAAGGCTGAAACTTCATACAAAAGTTTGTTAAAGATTTGGTTAAGAAATCAATCTTCTTGAGTTATTATGAGAGAGAGAGAGAGAGAGAGATTGCTCCTGGTATGATGCTTATGAAAGAAATTCACTATATTTAAGTATGCAACTTTTCTGATTTATTTATTTATTTTACAATATATATTCACAAATTGATTTTTCTACATATTCTTCAATGCAGTAGCCTTTGGTGATCATAACTAGAGGACCTGATCATGATGCGACTAGGCTCAATGATAACTTTACAACCTGTTTGTTTTTTATTTCTTCTGGTAAGTCTTCAAGTAGTGGCAGTGTGATAGGATCTGGTATTTTACATGCTTACAAAAATTATTGAAACCAAAAGAAAATACACATTCTTACTGCTTCTTGGGTATTGGATTTGTTTGTACTTTGTATAGGGTTTTAAAAGATGTTACTTAACTTTTCAGTCTTTTTCTCTATAAACAATTTTTTTCCCTTCATCCTTGGTTTGAAAAATAATATGAGAAAAATAATTTTAAGCATTTGTAAATTATCTCCTACTCTAAAGTATGTTTCTATCCAAATGGTTTATGTGATTTTCTTTCTTCTTCTTTTTTAATCAAATTGTGATTGCATTCACACATTCTGTCAAACCCTTAATGCAGGCATTTGCTGTGATGCTCCTTCCTACTGCATTGATCCCATGTTGGTATTCTATGTTTAGTCGTGTTGAGCATCAAGTGAATTTGTACTTTCATGACTTCCATTCCAATATGCAATCTAAAGTTGAGAACACAGCAAAGTTCTTACATCCAATAAATTCATCAGCAACAAGTTTAGCAGGAGTTTTAAGGTTGCCCCTCAATGAAACTAAACTCTCATTCTCTAAGATTGAGACTAAGGTTGGTATCCATATTCTTCTCTCACAAAGATCATATAAGTAGTTAAATGATTACTTTCAATAAGAAACAACTAGATATTTCATAATTTTATTTTTTATTTTTTATTTAATTTATAGGTGGCTCCTATATTATTTCAAGCATGGTCTACAATTCCATACTTATCTCAAATTTCATATACTGGGTTAGAAGGTCTATATTTCTCATACTACACTGGTCAGAATCAAACTCTTGCGGTGTACTCTAACTCTTCATATAATCCTAGATGGAGTGCTCCAAATGTAAAAAAGAACCTTAATTGTTACATGCAACATGTGAACCAAGAGACAGGAGAATTAGATGGAAACTCCATTGAATGCCCTCCCTTGAATTTGGTCAATAAAAGATGGTTTCAAGAAGCCTTGAATAGTACCAACGGATATGCCTCATTGGAAACTGGATGGAATAATTCTCAAGATCTTATACTACTTAGCTCAGCTAGAATTAATGGAGAAGGAGTTATCTCTCTAGGATTCTCGGTCAAAGCACTAACCGCCCATTTTACTGGTATAGATCGTCAGGATGGGAGCTTGTATTTGGCTACCAAAGATGGGAAAGTGCTTGTAGAAGAGCTCAAAAACACTCATATGGTTCTTGTTGGTAATATAGTTTCTGTCCAATTGAAGAAACCAAATGGGGAACAAGAAGTTCTTGGGAATGTTTCCTGTAACATCAAAGATGGTTCATCAATAGCTTCTACTTTGAATATTCAAGGAACAGAATACATGTTTTATTGTTCATCACTAGATATGGCGGGAGTCCAATCGGTATGTTTTAATTCTTCACTATCTTGCAAATATGAAAAACTTCATTTGTAAATATTTATATTTTCTTCTTGTTGCGTTGAACACTAAACATTACAAGAAGCTTTGCTTGTTAAGTCATATGATCATGTACATCACTTGTGTGCCTTTCTTGCTTTGTTTTTGTACACAGTAGGTATGCTTTAGACTAGAGAGAATTATGCTATTCCTATTTATAAGCAGGTTAGAAATTAAATGCAAATCTTTTTATCCTCCTTTTCTTTCTAGAAAAATCTTAAGAAATAATTATTGTAAATGCTTTTGTTTGTCCTAGGCATAAAATGCTATGCTAAATTCTCCACTGATCATTAATCCATTCCACACATAATAGACTTGGGGCTTTTATAGATTGTAGCTAGCCGAGTGGCCATAATATTCAGAACCTTATTGATGAAAATCAGTTGGATAAATATCATGTCATACTAACAGTATAGACACTAGTTAAATTCAACAGTTTATGCATATATTTATGTAGTATAACTGAATTTTTCAGGTATATGTATTAGCTTTCCCACAAAAAGGGTTACTCAGCCTTGTCCGCAAGAACAGGATAGTGGCACTGGCCCTTCTTATAGTAATCATCACTTCCATGGTTGTTTCCATTTTAAGTTTTGCGTATATATTCGTTAGAGCTGCCAAGCGAGAGATGCACTTGTGTGCTACTCTTATAAAACAAATGGAAGCAACTCAACAAGCAGAGAGGAAGAGTATGAACAAGAGTCTTGCCTTTGCTAGTGCTAGCCATGATGTTCGTGCATCACTAGCAGGCCTTACAGGTTTGATAGAGTTGTGCTATAAAGAAGCCACATCTAGTTCTGAATTGGAGACAAATTTGAGACAAATGGATACTTGTGCAAAGGACCTACTAGGTAATCTCTTCACACCTTATTAGGCAAATTGTTTTATATTTAGTATTGTTTTTATCAATGAATATGTATAACTTATGTACTTGTTTAGGTTTACTGAATTCTATTCTTGATACAAGCAAAATCGAGGCGGGCAAGATGCAACTTGATGAAGAGGAATTTGATTTGGGCCAACTAATTGAAGATGTAGTTGATTTATATTATCCTGTTGGTATTAAAAAGGGAGTAGATGTGGTATTAGATCCTTATGATGGTTCTGCCATCAAATTTTCACAAGTGAAAGGAGATAGGGGAAAACTTAAGCAAATATTATGCAATTTACTAAGCAATGCGGTTAAATTTACTTGTGAGGGGCATGTAACCGTTCGAGCATGGGTTAGGAAACCCAGTTTGCAAAATTCAATAATTGCATCTAATCAGAATGGTTTAATGAAATATTTAGAGTGTTTGTTTCGTAAGAGCAATGAAGCATATAATGACCTGGAAGCCATGAATGCAGCCCAACAAGATCCAAATGCCATGGAATTTGTCTTTGAGGTTGATGATACAGGAAAAGGAATCCCGAAGGAAAAACAAATCTCAGTCTTTGAAAACTATGTTCAAGTCAAAGAAACAGCTCTTGGACAAGGAGGCACTGGATTAGGACTTGGCATTGTTCAGTCTCTGGTAAATGACTAACTTTAGCACACATCAATTTTTTTATTTTATTTTTTTGCAGTGTTTATCTAGAGTTTCAAGATAAGCAATCTAACCGGAATCATGATCCCTCCATTTCAAGTCATTTTCATTATGCTTGTTTCATGGTTCATATTTTATTTTATTTTTTAAGTTTAAAAGTGTATAGACCAATTAAACTTTTAAATAATGTGATAGTCTGTACAAATAAAAAAGATGCATTAAATGAATTAATTTTAAATGGAGAGAATCATTTTCCACTTATTGTACTACATATATTTTTTTAAACTCAATTATGCATCTAGATTTGTATGATGCGTTGTTGTAACTTGGATTAGATTCACATAACTATCACAAATAACTTTATCAACTAGGTTTTAAAGTGACTTGATTATAGTCTAAATTCATTATAATCCCTTTTATTGATTAATTTTTCTTGTAATTTTGTGCTAGGTACGTTTGATGCATGGAGATATATCAATTGTGGACAAAGAGATTGGTGAAAAGGGAACTTGCTTTAGATTCAATGTGATACTCAGTACACGTGAAAATGTTAGTTGCGATAATGTAAAAGCAGAAGACCTTGAAATGGCTGATGGTACCCATACTCCTGAACTAACTCTCAGCACACCTAGTCCTGGCTTGTGGTTACGTACTCCTAGTTCAAAGCTGACAATTCACACAACCCCTAGCCCCAAGGTAAGGGCATCCCATGTTGTTCTCTTGATTCAAAATAACGAACGGCGAAGGACTTCACAAAGATTTATGGAGAACTTAGGGATAAAAGTATCGATAGCAAAGCAATGGAAACATCTTCCATCTACTCTCCAAAAGATAAAACATAACCAGAACCATTCTCGTTACAATTCTTCTGGAAAATCAATTGATTTGAGTTCTCCAAGTGGCTACTTAAGCAGGTCTGCTTCTAATAACTCTAGCGGTGTAGAAAAGGATGTGCCTTTAAGTAGCATGGATGGTTCAGACTACATACTATCAGTCTTCAATAGGACTACTCCTAAATTTGCATCAAGTTTCATATTAATTGTGATTGATGCAAGTGCTGGGCCATTCCTAGAATTATGTAGAATTGTGGCTGAATTCAAAAAAGGCCTCCATAATGCTACTTGTAAGGTTGTTTGGTTGGAGAAACCAATGATGCATAATATCAACTTCAAAGGCACTAAAGAGGACCTCTTTGATCCTAATGATGTCATAATATCTAAGCCATTTCATGGTTCTCGTTTGTATCAAGTGGTAAGACTTCTTCCTGAGTTTGGAGGTACATTGCAAGGGAATTTAGGCAAACTAAAAGAAGAAAGCAAGTTTCAAGCTGAAAAAGTTTCAAGAGATCCTAGTTCATCAAGGAGTCGGTCTTATATAGAGAATTCCCCGACAAACAGACACTCAACTCAACGAGTAGAATTACAAGACCATGGTAGCAACATTGAGACAACCAAGAAGAAAATCTTATCACCCATTCAAACTCTATCTCATGTTGCGTTCATACCAAGAAGTCCTTCGAGTAATGGGAACCCACCAAAAGAGCAAGAAATACAAGAAATTGGTAACCCAAATGATGATAAGCCATTGAGTGGGAAGAAGCTCTTGGTTGCTGACGACAATGCACTGTTGCGGAAGTTAATTGTTGCCAGTCTTTTAAAGCTTGGTGCAACTGCCGAAACTTGTGTTAACGGACAGGAAGCTTTAGATTTGGTTTTCAAAGGTCTAAGTGATCAAAGGAAACTTGGAGCTTCAAAGATTCTTCCATACGATTATGTCTTAATGGATTGTGAGGTAAAGAGTATGATTTCCCTCTCCTTTACCTTTTTATGATTTTTTTTTTTTAATATAAATATTTTTTATATTTTATATCTATAAAAGTACTTAGTTTTCCAAGTAGAACATTTGCAATATATTAGATGATATCCTTTCCACTATGTCACATGTTTCTATGATATTTGGTAAAATTTATGATGTCTTGGCACTTTTTTTTTTTTTTTTTGAGAGAAAAGATAGAACTTTATTCATAAAAACCAAGTGAGTAAACTTATACAAAAATAAAACCTGGGCTAACACAGGCTTATTGGCCCAGTAGCAATACAGAAAAAAAAAACTATGCTACCCCCACACTAATACCAGATAGGTGAAAGAAAACATCAGAATGTGAGTATCTGTAGCTCTAAGTTCAAAATTTTCTCTATTCAGCAACAAAATATATATATATATATATATTTATTTTATTTTAATTTATTATAATCCCTTGTACTATAGTTTAATTTTAATCACACAACGTAAGCTATTCACATTTTATAATAATATTTTTTTTCCAACTAAATCATATATGATTTTGTGTTTGACAGATGCCTGTGATGAATGGGTATGAAGCAACAAAGCAAATAAGGAAAATGGGGAAGTCCTTCGGTGTTCATATTCCAATCATTGCATTAACTGCTCATACATCAAGTGGGGAAGCTAACATGGCAATTGAGGTTGGAATGGATGTTCATCTTAGCAAACCACTGAAAAAGGAACATCTTTTGGAAGCCATTAGATATATCGATACTAAATGAAAATATGCATAGGCATACCTTATCACTCGCTTATTCTATGAGATAATTGTGACTCTTTATAGTAGTTTTGTTGTACATGTATTGAAATTGTGCTAAAATATAGAGAAATGCTTTAGTATTTTGTTGGAATGCAGAAGTTCATGACATTGACTGAATATATGAAGTCATTTATCATTTTGTTAGAATGTAGAAGTTAAAAACATTGACTAAAAAGATAAAGTCATTTATCATTTTGCTCACTATTATATGTTGTAGGAACTGTAGATTTCTAGTTATGTTTGTAATATTAATCCCTCATGCACACCAAACTACTCTTGTATATATAAATTATTAGTGTTCATTCTAATTCATATAGAGAAATTCATTTTTAATTAAAAAAAATGATTTGATAGAACCATAATATTATTTATTATTAATATTCTCTTAGCAATTTACACGTGCGTTGCACGTGCTTTAAAGCTAGTCTATATATATACACAAACACTAGTATAATGCCCGTGCGTTGCATAATTTTAATTATAAACTTTTAGTATAATTTTATTGAGAAATAATAAATTAATAATCATTTGAATATAGATTATATAAATTGCATATAAATTATTCATATAAATTATTGTTCTTAAAAGTATCAAGCAATCACACAACATATTTATATGAAAAAAATTCATAAATTTAATGATTAAAAACATATGGAAACTTAACCAAAGCTATTTCATTTGCCAAAAAAATAAACATAATTCTCTCCTAATCAATATAAGAATACACTAAAAAAATCGTATATATAGAAAATTTTTAATTGTGAAGATGTTAGATTTCTAATCAATTTAGGAATTATAAGAGAAATAGAATTTTTAGGAAAAATATATGTATTAAAAAAATATCACAATTAACGTTTTTTTTTTTAAAAAAAAAAAAAAAAAAAACATAAAACTCATCACTTAGGATGCATATTTATCCAAAAAACTTGGAAATTAGGACTTGGGAGAATTTCAAATTATATCAAAGTTAAATTATAAGAGAAATTATTAGATGGTTTGGAATTAAAGAAACGCCTATCCTATGTGAAATTCTAATCAATTATATATATATATATATATATATTTTGTTAAAATATGTTTCTATCCCAAAAAAAAGCGTATATTTTTTTCTAAAATTATTTTTTATCTATAATTTTAAATTTTAAATAAAATACTAATGGTTACACAATCCTAATCTAGGTAAATTAGTTATTTTATCCATGTTTTTAAGGTTTTTTTTTTTTTTGCATGTCTTATCATTTTAAATCTAAAAAAATTCTGCAATATGGATTAGACCTTGTTTTCTAGTGTAGTATTTTAAAAATGAGAAAAATTAGATTACACTATATCTACGTCACTGCAATTTAAGATGAATAAGACCTCTCTTTTTTTTTAGTGTAGCATACGTCATTGCAATTTAAGATGCATTAGACTTTTTTTTTTTTTTTAATAATACACTACAAGTAAAAGATAGGGATTACATGGATAAGATGGAGAATTTGGATTGTACTCAAATAAAGATTTTTATCAACTTAGAAATTATAGGAGAAAAAAAAATTTTAAATCTATTTTTTTTTTTAATTTCTACAATATGGTGAAGCCACTAGACACAACCATGAAGTCTAAGCCCAACTTTTATTATATAATATAATATATATATATATATATATAACTAAAGACTTTGGAGCTCTCATAATTTTCCACATCACCACTATTTTCTTTTTCTTTTTATTTTAGGTTTTGTATCTTATATATTTATTATTTCTCTTCAACATGCAATTATCTTATCAAGTGTCACAATAGTTTAGTTTAAGTAAAACTCTATTAGATATATGTTTCAAGAGCTTGAAAATTCTACTTCAACTAAAATTCTATAACAAAAATTTCAACAAAAAATTCTCTTCAACGTGTACTTATCTTATCAAATATTACAATAGTTTAGTTTAAGTAAAACTCTATTAGATATATGTTTCAAGAGCTTGAAAATTCTACTTCAACTAAAATTCTATAACAAAAATTTCAACAAATATAAACCCCTGCCAAGGTCGAAACCCTTTATACTCACTCAAATTTTCACAAAGAAAACACACACAACAAATTGAAGATTTTGCAAAGAGGGTATGAGACTTCATGAGACCACTTTGTAACATTGTATCCATGGAATTGCTCAGAGTAAATGCAAAGGTAAGGACATGTTGCCATCTTTCATGCTCTAACTCTCTATGATTACTACTTTATAATATTGTTATTGTTGTGACTTGTGAGTGAGTTTATTAGTATGAAAAATCTACGTGTGAAAATTTTAATTGTAAAAATTTGTTTTTACGATTAAAAGATTAGATTTAATCATAATTTTGATTTAATAATTAAAAATTTCATCAATCAAATTTTCTTTAACGTTGGTGTAATTTGTACTACTATGTATGTTATATATAGAACCCTCATATGATCTTGGAAAAACCACTCCGTTAAAAAAAATTTCATCAATAACAAGAAGAAGAGCTTATTCCTAACCATCAAAACCACGAATTTCCTATCATTAATAATCAATTTTATATTAATGTTGTGATATAGTCCATAGGGTTTTTTTTTTTTTTTTTTCCTACTTGATTTAGGAATCTTAGATTGATTAGTAGAATAATATGGAGTGAGGATGTGCATTATTCTTATTAAAAGTGGCAATTTACATTGATAAGAAACTAAACAAGAGCATGTAATAACCTCTATACATATGGTGGTGGTGTAGTGTTGGTGCATGTGAGAGTTAGAAGACAAAGTTTTTATTTATTTATTTAAAATATGCATCCTACTTTGTTGATACCTATACAATACCTATGGGAAACTATTCAAATTCTACTACAATTTATTTGTTCATATCCTATCAAATTCTTTTTTTTTTTTTTTTGGATAAATAATAAAACAAAAACAGCCACCACCCACCATTATGGTCTTTTTTTTTTTCTTTTTTTTTAATTTAAAATATGCATTGTACATGGTTGATACCTATACAATACCTATGAGAAACTATTTAAAATTATAAAATAATTTTCCTATTAACTTTTATTTAATAGTTCTTTTATACAAAATTCTCTATTTGTTTTTTAAAATATATGTGATTTTAAATTTAACTATCCCGTACATTACACGAGTTAGTGACTTTTTATACTATAAAACCAAAGTCTCTCATTTTTTTTTTTTTTTTTTACTTCATGATAGCTTGCCACGTTTGTTTTGAAGACTGTACAATTTTCTACTCACCACTATTTTGTTTTCCCTTATATTTTACGTTTTATTTTAAAAAGCCAACTCAACTCTTAGTCTCTCACGCTCTCATCTGCTTCTTTCTTCTATCTTCTTACTCTGCTCCTCTCCGTCAGCCTTATCTATCTCCAGTCTAGTCCCGCATCTTCTCCACTATTTGGGCATTGGTCATGTTTCCCTGCCTCCGGTATTTCCCTCCCAGTTGCTTCTCTGCCTTCCTGCTTTCAATTATTTTGAAAAAATACACAGGCTGAAACTTGGTGTATGAATTATATGAAATTTCTAATATGTATTGGTGTTGTTCGATTTGATTATATTGGTTGAAACTTGGCTATATGATGTTTTCAGAATGACTTGACTATTTAAATTTTATATGACTTCATAAGGTTTGCTTCTCAGTTCAATGCAGTTCAGCTGTTTGATAAAATTCTTCTATCAAAATATGCACAATACGCGCCTAATATGTGTTTGTTTCTGTGCTTTTAAGCATGCATCATTGTTTGTAGAGTGAAACCCAGTTGAAATTTTCACCATTTCAATCAGTCTTTTTTTTTTTTTTTTGGTTTTGATAAGTAATTTAATTGATAAAGGAAAAGACTATCTCTTGTACATAATAAACACACAAGATAGTCTGAGGAATTACATAAAAATCATTACTTTTTTGTTTGATAAGTTGTGGTATTTTATTAATGGAAACGATTAATATATGCTCAAGATAATGAGCATGAGCACACCGTAACATTGAAAAATTCTGCTTAAAAATATTGCTTCTTTCAGCTTTATTCTGCAATGTTCTGTTGATCAAATTGGCTGCAACATAATAATCCTAAGTAGGTGACTTTATCTACTCATTTAGTAAGCCATTCTTTTTCACATCTTTGCCAAAACTTCTATTTTGCAGAGTGCTTTGATATGCTTATCTAAGCAACATTTTGTGCTAACCTTATATGAATTTTATAATATGTATTGGTGTCGTTGGATTTGATTATATTGGTTGAAACTTGGCTATATGATGTTTCCAAAATGACTTTACTATTTAAATTTTATATGTAAATTATCCTTAATTTATTGTTAAGTTGGTGCTAAATTTTATTCAAAATCATATTTTGAGAGGTACTTTTTGGTTTTTATTTTAATTATTCCAATCTTCTGTTAAATTTGATTGAAATAGTAAGCTTATAAGTTAATCTCCATTATGATTTCAAATTTAATTTTTCCTGTACCTGTTTGATGGTTATCGTCATTGAAAGTGTCAAAGTTTATAATTTTGGTAAAAATTTTGTAGTTTGTTATTGTGATTTTCATGTTTAGTTTCTGCAGAAATATAATAAAGATGACTGTGAAAGGCTTATTTCGTTTATTATTATAATTTATGAAAGGATCTAAGAATATATTCTGCTCTCAATAATAGTTTTTTACCCAATTGTTTTAGGGGCTCTATATACTTGAGAGACTCTTTGAAGTTTTAAGTTTCTGAGTATGCTTTCAGTTTTCGATATTAATTTCTGGGGTCTATGTCAAATTTATGTTTCATCCCCCCTCTTTTTGTATCATTGTGTTATTATTATTATTTTTAATAATGAGTTCTGTGTGGTCAGTCAAAAAAAGTGGGAATGTAATTTATATATATATAATTATAGGTTATTTATGGTAGTATTATTGGGATTCGGCCATCTTTATATAGCTGTTAGGCATGATTTTTCTTTAAAAAGATTCTATTGATCGTTGACGGAATGCAGTGGCTAAAGTGAGACTTTGAGTTAGAATCTCAAATGAATTAATTTGTTGGCTATATCTGTGCTAATAAAACAACATACACTGCTGATTTGTTTTTTTCAGTTGGTTACTATTAGATTCATTATATATAGGCGTCAATGTTGGCTGGCACAATGACAAAACAATTGACCATAGATGAAATGTGCTATATATAATACTTGAGGGTGGATAGCACAATGACAGATATGCCACAAAGTGTTCCTACAAGAAATGTGCAAACGAATAAACTCCTATTCTTCTAAGTTTATGAAAATTATTCTGATGGAAAAATGTCAACAAATACTTATTTCTTTCAGTAGGTTAATTACTTACTTTCAACACACACACACACACACAAATTCAACAACTTGCTTTGTTGGGTTAATTACTTTGTTCTTCTGATTGACTTTTTTCTTTTTCCTTTATATTTTTCTTAAATGGAAAGATTTATATACACAAATGTTCTTTGTTAACTTAAATTTGTTTAGAGTTTCATCCTTTTTTAGTCAATTTGTATTCTCTTGATGTTATAAATTTCTGCACTATTCTTGATTAAAAAGAAAAAGAAAAAGAAAATCATAATATGCTTCGAGCCATATTATGAATAGAAAATGAAACATATTCATTTTGAAACAAGTATTTAATATTTATTAGAGTAAAGTAAATATATATAAATTTCGTTAAATTATCTCATGCATCGCACAAGTTAGTAGCTAGTACTATAAATACATATAGAAAGCGTCATAATGGGGTATGATGATGTGTTAGATGTGTCTTTAACAACTTCTTTGTAATGGGGTTTGGTTGATTCCTGGAGTCCATCCACTTAGTCAATCTTAGTGTGTGACAGTCACCCACTTCTTTACTTGTTTCTTTGAATAAATTGCATATTTCATCTTCAACCTTTGATTACTATTATTATTTCTGAAGATTCAACCTTTAAGTTTTATTTCAAAATCATCGGTATATTTTAAAATGTTTCATTTTTAGTCCTATGCTTTCAAAATTGTTTCCAAAAAGTTCTTATTGTCATGTGATGAATAAAAAATATTGACGTGACAAACAAGATTCATGCCATATCAAAGTGACCTCATTTCATGAATTTTGTTTGCTATGCCATCATTTTGGATCCTTTAAATGACAAGAAGGAAAAATTTTAAAACATTTTAGAGTATAAGGAAAATTTTGAAACAGAATTCAAAGGTTGAGGACCAAATATGCAATTTAACTTCTTTTTTTTTTTTTTTTGGCGATTTTGTGTTTGTGTAATTTGTAGATGGATGGTTATAGGTTAGAATTTCCAATGACTGATAATTGTGATTGGCCTATGTTGAGTGTGTAATTAAATTTAGTTAAAAATGTCTTTTACTTTGGGAAAATATATAACCATTGAACTACCATTTAGTGGTCTGAATTGTCAAAGTTATTTGAGTACAATTGCGACTTCACGTTAGCACTTTGAGCATCAACATTTGTCTTTTTCATTTCAGGGGCATGGTTGAGCTACAAGAATAAGTGGAAAAGAGGTTAAACAGATGAGCTTATGAAATATTAGCTGTAACAGCTTTTGGTTCGTTTGTCATTATCATATACACGCATAGAGCTGAAAGCATCCATTTTAGACCAAGAGTGTCTCTTAAAGGAATACATAGATCTTCTTCCATGAATTCTCTCTATTCACCTACTTCTTTCCTCCTTCCATCACATAGATGGCAGTTCACACCATGTCTTCAAATACAACCACAAAATTTATATGTTCACTGCCACTTGCCACTTTCTCTCTCCTCTGCACTAAAATCAAACCGTCCTTTACGTGCTCATAAGTCATCCATTGGTGCTACAATTCCCCCAAATGAGGGAGCAGTATCTGTAATTAACTTTGAAGACTTTGTTGAAAAAGATTGGTCATTTCTTGATTCAGATAATTTGATACCCGGAGAGGAGCTTAACAAAAATATTGATCGCATTATTTCTGCAGGGGAGATTGAAGAAACTTCTAAGGTGTTGGTTTCAATTGGTTCCGAAGGATTTGTAGATCAGTTGGTTGATTCATCAAAATGCCAACTTTTGCTTGTCGTCCACAATTCACTTTTTCTGTTAGCTGGCATCAAAGAAAAATATGACAAGGTTAAATGTTGGCAAGGAGAACTTATACATGTGCCAGAGAAGTGGGCTCCACTAGATGTTGTGTTCCTCTATTTTCTTCCTGCTTTGTCCTCTAATCTTGACCAGGTTTTTGGAGCTCTTGCAAAACTTTGTTTGCCAGGTAACCTTTATTAGATATTGTTGTGGGTGTTATTAATGTTAAATTAATAGTTTCATTTTAAAGCAGCATTGGACTCTTTCTATTTGTGGGTAAAGGATTTCTCCCCAAGATATCTAAATCTATTCATTGATAGGAAAAATAATTAACGTGAACAGATATCAGATTTTTTCTTTTCATCTGATTACCCGACTCGGTTCAACCTAGTGAAGTTTTATTAATTTGGTATGTTAAAAACGTTTAACCTTGAAATTATAACTGGTTAATAATACAATTTGTTAACTTATATCCTAATTCTTACCTTAAATTCCATAATATCAACCCTCAGGTTGTGGTATATAGGTTACTTCAAATTGCGCTACTCTGGTGGAAACATTTTTTTTAGTAAAGATGATGAGATGGTGTGAACGAAACTGTATCATATCATAATGTTGTGTGTCTGTCAAAAAAGGGTTAAAGGGGGTGTTTTGTGGGGTGGATCCTTAGATTGTGCTCTTGCTTCCTTTTATGTTACTACTTACACTTCTGAGCTTTTTCTGATGCTTCTACAGGTGCAAAGGTGGTTATTAGCCATCCCCAAGGAAGGGACGTCTTAAAGCAGCAGCAACAACAAAATCCCGATGTCATAATTTCTGATTTGCCCGAGAAGAATACATTACAGAAAGTGGCAGCTGATCATGCTTTTGATGTGGCTGAATTTGTAGATGAACCTGGTTTTTATCTTGCTGTTTTGAAGTTCTCTGATGCAAGAAATTAAGAGCAGTTTTTTTTTTTTTTACCTAAACCAAACTTCATTTGATGTGTTAAGAAAGAGCTTTAATGTGACAATTTGATGTGCAACTGTAAAAGCTGAGAAGAAGTTGAGCTGTTTGGCTAAATCTCTTTGTTTGCTTTCTCCTCCCAATCTGTCTTGGGTTTTCAACGTACCTTATCTTCTGTTTTATATAAACAATTGTATCAACCTGCTAGCCTAGTTTCTGCTCATGTACCAACTTCTATACTAGAAGCTTTGTGGTAAACTCAATTCATGTATCATTCAGCTAGTGGCCTTTGCGAGGAAGGCATTTATAACCGAGTAGCTCTAGAAAAATATGGTAAAAATTCCACATCTTATATCATCTAGCTGGACCATTAAACTTTGTTTAGGGCTTTTTTGGGCCCTACAATAGGGCTTTAAAGCCTAGACCCAACTAGACGAGATGAGGCCCAATGGGATGCACAAACGAGCAAGAGGCCCATTGGCCCAAGAAGACATGGTTACATTAATTGGGCCACCAAGCTTGGCAAAAGAAACTTTAGCCCATTATATTTAGTGAAGCTTAGCCCATGGAAAAACGAAAACCAAACTCAAAACCAAGGGATAACAGTCTAGTAGGAGAGTGTGAGTAGTTTTTGCTAACGTGGTAGCCCCATTTTTTACCTCGTGTCAGCTTTTTTTGTTTTTTTAGGTAGATAGTAGGGAACGGGTGGAGACTGCAGACCCGGAGCACCACAAAATATGTGTTACCACTAGATTGTCACTTGAACCTCTTTGTATTGTTAGCTTGAAAGCATATGGGTTACAAAAAGTTTGGATTGTTTCAACATAATTTAGGCTTCTTTTAAATTTCGGTTAAAAATCCTTTTTATTTTCAACAAAAACGCCATTCCAATAATATTTCCAACTGCCCTATATATTTCCTAGATAATCAACCTAAATTGCTAACTTGTTAGAAGACTAACCAATTCAATCGAATGACTAAAATCTGATTGCTTAACATATTTTGGTTGTCAAACTTAAGGCCATATTTGTTTCAGCGTAAAATATTTTTTTGGAAAAACGCTGTCTTTAAAGCTAAAAGTGTTCTATTTCCTTTTATGGGAATAAAACACTTTTAGTCTCAAGAGAACATAACATCTTAAACCTCCAAACGACTAAAGTACCTTAAAAGTTAAAATCTCATGATGAAAACACTTTTGAAATATTTGTGGAAGTCGTCAGAAAGAGTCGCTCTATAGATCAATGTTAAACTAGAAAGAACTAAACATGCAAGAGTACACCAAGTCATGAAAGGAATAAAGTCTTATGTATAATTAGATGATAAAGCATGAGAAAAACTAATTTAAAAGGAAGAGAGTGAGATCTAGGGTGTGTTTGGATACCATTATTTTGTTGAAACTAAAAACTTATTACAGAAAGGACTGTAAATAAATATAAAAGTTAGTTGAAATAGTACAGTGAGCACATGAATAGTACCGAAAAGTGCAGTATGACCTATAAATAATACAGTGGGCATATAAATAGTACCAAAAAGTGTAATAGGACTTATTAATAATAGTAAAAATAAACTAAATAGTAAAAT
Source organism: Quercus lobata (assembly GCF_001633185.2). NCBI lineage: Eukaryota > Viridiplantae > Streptophyta > Magnoliopsida > Fagales > Fagaceae > Quercus > Quercus lobata. Next base: position 24,491,967 of record NC_044910.1, on the reverse strand, counting down.
AATTTTAATTTTTCATCCCAATTCAAACGCACACCTAATAAATGCATGGTTGATAAAGCTAAATGAAAGGGCACAAAACACAAGAGCAAATGCGTTTTATAAGAGGCAAGGAGTTTTGATGCTGTTTGCCCACTGGTTCTTGCTCTGGTTGATGAGTTTTGTACTAGTCTTCCCCTTTAATAGCGATTTTATGACTTGCATTCTACGGTGGATGTGTTTTCCTAAGTGTCTGAGTGCTTAAATTGCCTTTTGTTTGGGGTGGAGTGCTTACCTTGAGCTTTGCTGACATAACTTTATTTCCTAATTAGGTAATTCGCAAAGGCGAAAGCAATGTTTGGTTATAAACACGAGGGGAAATGTCCCGATTCCCACTGATGTAGTGATGTGACCAATGCCAAGGCAGAATTAGTAATGTCAACATCCTGGGCAAGGAGGAAGATAGTTTGGGGTCAGCTTCTTAGTTCATGTGTCTAAACTCTTAAGCTTACATGTTGACCAATAAGCATGGCAGTCATATAAAACATTAGCTGCCAAATTAGTCCTCCCTTGGCTTTTCTCTCAAGTCTGAATTCATCGCAAGCTTGGGGCATGAGTTGGGTTGCATTGCGTATGATTTTAGGGAACCTCATATTCACAAGTTTGCTCACAAATATATTATTTTACTAGTTAGCAACTCATGTAATGCATAACAATGTTTAATAAAAATATAAAATTATTTAAAAAAAATTTATTTCCACTCTTTTATTTGTATGAAGTTTGATAATTATAATAGTTATTAATAGACATTTTATTAAGATTGTTTCTTTATATGAAATATTAAATATGAAATTTAATCATTCTTGTAAATAGTTATTTATTATGATTATGTTTTAATATGGAACTATTAATTATATAATTATGATTATAATTAATAGGTATTTATTAAAGTTGTATTTGAATATGAAATTATTTATTCTACTATTTAAGAAAGGGTAAATTACGAATTCGGTTCCTATTCTTTACACCATATTTTAATTTGCTTTCTAACATTTTAGTATTGTGTCAATTTAATACATGCCATTATCTCTTAGATGGAAACTGCTAATGTGGCTAGTGGCAAAAAAAAAAAAAAAAAGTTTCCGTTGAAGTAGCAATAAACTAATTTTTTATTTTAGTTGTTTGTCATGTCAGCAATTTTCATCCAAGAGATAACGATAGAGATTAAATTGACATAATACTAAACGTTTAGGAACCAAATTGATACAATTAAAATTGTTAGGGACCAAATTAAAATATGGTGTAAAAGATAATGATCAAATACGTAATTTACCCTTTAAGGAAATATTAGGCGTTAAGATTCTAATTGAGAGTTTGTTGATGGTTGTTTTCATGACAAATTTTCTACAAGTCCAACTCGGCCAAGCCCAACTTCCTTGTAGTCTCAATTCATATATTGTAATTTATTTTATTCTTTTATGCGTAGCCCAAGCTTGTGCAACCTATAGAGAATTGAGAGAGCGTGTTTGGAGAGCATGAGCTAACTCTTTTTAGTCCTTTTACAGGAGCCCAATCTATGCATGCTGCTAAGTAGGCTGGGGATGCTAGTAGTACCAGGGGCCCTTGAAAAGGGTTTGGAACCCAAGACTTTCACCTAAACGGAGGCTTCTCTCTTTTGCTATATATGGCTAAGTGTCCTGATCAACCCTTTCTAGGATCCTAAATCATGGCTGATTGTCTTAGGCTGCTAGCCACCACAAAGAGCAGCTTCCAAAGGAGATGAGGGGGCTGGAAAAAAAAGCACCCAATCAAAATTAGTCAAGGTCTTTCCCCGTTTGTGATAAAAGCAAAGTCTTTCTTCTATCCAAACAAATGCCAGCTGCAATTACCTTTTGTTCAACAGTTAGGAGGTCAAAAGCTATTAACTAAAAACCAATCATTAACACCCCAAAAAATCAATATAAATTCCCCCATCAGTCCAAAGCAAAGGCATTAACGTTCAACCTTAGAAAACCACAACTTCAGAACAAAACCCTCTCAGCCACTTAAGATTTACATCATTTAGAAGCTTAAGGGTAAAAGTAGAGATACTAGAGAGTTCTCTCTCTCTTCAAAGTCCTCCTTCCACTGTATGTGTAAAACAGTTCCAGACATTGTGTTCTAAGCATTTTTGGTACTGGTTATTTAGCATTTTGATTCTTCTCTTCCATAGCCTTTTATTCATCAAATATTTGGAATTTCGGATTGACTCCCTAAACACAATCACATTTCAATGAATCGAAATAGAAATTTGGGCTCATTTTAGTGTTTCAGCCCATGTCACAAAATCCCCCCGACAACGTTTAAATACAGAATAGAATCTAAGCTCAATTTAAAAAACATATATTAGAATATAGATATATAAAATTGTGAGACCTTAAGGGTCCTTTTGATTGGAAAGATAGAAAAGTGAGAGGATAAAAACTAGAGAAGGGATGAAAAAGCAAGAGGATATAAAATATTTTAATTTCTCTCATTTGTGTTTGGTTGAGAGTGGAAAAGTGGGGGATGAAAAAAGTGAGTTTGTATAAATTTACTTATATGCCCTTGTTAAAAAATAGAGATATGCTACGTCCACAACATTTTTATAACACTTTTACAACAAATCACAAGTGGTTAATTGTTATTGGTTCAAATTTGAAACTAACACTAAGATTACTTTTTTGTCCCAACAATAACAACCAGTAATAATCTGTCACTTAAGATTTATTGTGAAATGTTGTAGATATATCATTTCTCTAAAAAATGATGCTCAATTAAAACAAAATAATGAAAAAAAAAGAAGGCAATCACCCAAATTTATTAAAAAAGGAAAATCATGCCTAGAAAAAAAAAAGTTTTAAAAAATCATGTCTAGTTAAACCCCAAAAGAAAAAAAAAAAAAAAAAAAAAAAAAAAAAAAGAAGCAAATCAAATCACTATCATGCCCATGACCTGAAGAATTAAAAAAAAAAAAAAAAAAAAAAAAAAAAAAAAAAAAGGCAACATCCAGCACATAAAAGGAGAAGAGGGTAGTTCAATCATTGACTGCAACTATTCCTCTCCCCTCTATTTTCTCCCCAAATTGGGCGGATACAATTTTGATGGGTAGGAGAGAAAACACTTGGATCCTACCAATTTTCATCCTCCCATTCTCTCCAACCAAACACTCATAAAATCAGTTTTCTTTCCACTTTTCTTTTACTTATTTTCTATCCTCCTTTTTTCACCCTAACCAAACAGATCCTAAAAGCTTAAGTAACAAAATATATCGAGATCAACCAAAAGTCTAATGTATTTGATTTTATATATATATTTGAGCTACTTGTTTAATAAGCAAACCTAAATTTTGGCTTAAGTTGAACTTATATACTAAACAAACGAACATAAATGAACTTTTTGCCCAATCAAGTATAATTGTGTATAACCAATTTGGTTCATATACGACCTTACAATTAAAGTCTTAACAGGTGTTTCACTAGGGAGGAGGTAGGCCTCGTCAATGGGCCGGGCCGGGCCTACCCGGCCCGTTTTTACTTGGCCCATGGGTCTAATGGGCTGGGCTTAATGGGCTGTTGACTAGTCAATGGGCTGGGTCGGGCCGGGCTGGATGGAAAAACCTAGCCCATGGCCCTACCCATGGGCAATGCCCACTTGGGCTTTAGCGGGCTGGGCTAGTGAGATGAGTTTAATGGGCTACCCATGGGCATTTTTAACAGGTCTTCAATGGGGTTATAAAAATTTAACCAAAATAATTATAATCATATATTATTACAAACTATCAAATTGAACAATTAAATTTACTAAAAAGATTCTATTAAAAAAAATACTAAGACATACCTCTTAAAAAGGTACTAAAATAAGATTAATTAACTTGTATTGATAAGAATAAATAAGTACATTGAAATTTTCATGAATATATTAGATTGAAAATAGTTGCATCACTACAAAATGTGTACATCCCAACTAGGTTGGCACCCACACACTTGTCTATCATTTGCAATTCCCAATCTATTTGTGTTGAAACATCAAAAATTTTATCTAAGAAAAAAATTGAAAAACTTGTTACATAAATTTTATAACTATTTGCCAAGCATTATCTTGAAGTGGTGGATTGTTGGTCATGTGGTGGACTTCTTGGCATCCACTCGGGCCTTTCTAACATCAATCGCTCAAATGCCTCTGCTAATTCTGCTTCTTGTTCTGCTTCTTGTCGTCTTGTGTCTGCTAAGTTCCAATCCTTTAAGCACACAAGTGCCTCAATAGTCTCGGGACTAAGACCACATCTCTTGTCAGATACAACTCTACCACCTGCAGAAAAAGATGCTTCCGATGCTACTGTGGAAACAGGAACTGATAATATTTCACGAGCCATAATGGAAAGTATGGGATACTTACTTTGATTTGTTTTCCACCAACCCAATAAATCAAATGATCCTTCTTCATCAATTTCAAGTAAAGGTTGATTTAAATAACGTTGAAATTCCGATAACCCACCTGATGTTACTGAAGATGCTTGTTCTCTTCTTCTTTTAACCATGTGATAAGCATTTTGTTCTTCTTGGTCACCTAGAAAACTAGTAGAGGACAAAGAGCTTCTTGTGTTTTGTGTTTGGGCACCAATTTCAAAATTTTTATAAGCATTTCCATAATAATCAAATAATTGTGTCATTGAATTTTGAAATGATTGTATGGTCTTTTGAATTTTTTCAACTTCATCATTATAAATTATTTCTAAAAAAACATTCAACTCTTCAATCTTAAATCTAGGATCAAGAATAATAGCCATTCCAAAAATCAAAGGAATATCTCCCCAATATTTGTCAAATTTTTGTCTCATTAAATCTAACGTTTCATCAAATATTCCAAAAGTTTGCCCATAAAATTTTGAAAATTTTGCACAAATGTTAGTCAATTGAATTATAACTCTACAAGATGTTGGATAATATACACCACAAAAAATTTTTGTTGAATCATCAAAAACCTTTAAAAAGTCTCTTACAAGTTCTGCTAACATCCAATCATGTTCTTCAATTTTTTCTAGAGGACAACGTGAATTTTGAGAAAGATGAGAATAATATAAATTTAAAACATCTTTATATTTTATTGCTGAATCTAAAAGAAGATAAGTAGCATTCCACCTATGAGGCACATCAATATTTATATTTTTTTTGTTTCTTTTCAATTCCATACAACATTTTATATACAATTCATATCTTGCTTGAGAACTATTAATATTACGAACAATATCTTTTATTTTTTCAACAGATGAGGATAAATTTGATAAACCATCTTGAACAATTATATTTAAAATATGTGCACAACAACGTATTCGAAATAATGTACCATGTAAAGGTAAGCTTAATTTTTCTTTTAAAAACATCTCCGCCGTATCATTATTTGTTGCATTATCAAGTGTTATTGAAAATATTTTATCAGTAATCCCCCAATATTGAAGTTCCTCACTAATAAGATTTGCAATGTTATATCCCGTGTGTGGAGATTCCAACATTTTAAATGATATTATTCTTTTATTTAAATTCCAATTAGAATCAATATAATGAATAGTTAAAGAGAGAAAACCTAATTTATTTCTTGATGTCCACAGGTCAGAAGTTAAACAAAATCTACCACTATGTGCTTGCAAAATACTTTTTAATTTTTCTTTATAAAATTTAAAACTCTTCATAATATCTCTTTTTGCAGTGGATGCAGAAAATCCTTTATATTGTGGAGTAAAACCACGTTGCACCATTCCTGTAAAATCATGTTTTTCAACAAATGTAAATGGGTGTTCAGCTCTAACAAGATATTCTACCACTTCATTCCGTGCATTTGCATCAGTGTAAATAAATGTAGTTAAATTTCCCTCCTTATCTTTTCCTAATTGTTGAAAATCTTTAATATCCATTTGATTTTTTCTCCTACAACTATTTAACATATGACGTTTTAAATGGTTAGTCCCCGCACTTGGGCCACCAGCCAACTCGTCACCACATTTGCTACATATAGCTTTAATTTCTTTTGTTCCATCTTGTTTTATCCTCTCTACCCTATCAAAAATTTTCCAAACTTCACTTTTTAATTTTTTATTAGTAAAACTTGGATTTGAGCCGAGTGTAGTATTATTATTAGTTGGTACATTAGATGTAGGGGAAAATGGGGATGTGGGGGAACCAATTGACTCAAAATGTTGCCCTTGCTCATCTAAATCATCTAATATGATGTGATCATTTCTATGATTCATTTTAAAATTTTGAAAACTAACAAAAATAATGTATACAAATAATAAGACAGCAAGTATATAATAAAATTTATGAAAAGATGTTACCCAATCAATCGAATTTTGAGACAAATAGCTTCCACAGTTCCACTCCAATTTGGAGAAGTTGATTTTCAAATGCATTTGGATGCTCAAGCCTTCAAGTTCCAAGCCTCCAACTTGAAGAATTTGATTATTTGATACTTGTAATTGTATAAATATAACTATTAAAAATATAATACTATTATTCTATAGAGTATATAACTATAAGAGGGCAAAAATAATAAGAGATGAAAAATTGAGAATAGTCTAGGGAGAGATTGAATTTGAGAGATTTTTTTTGAGTAAAATGAGAGAAATGGCATAGGTATTTATAGATTGGATTACTTGAACAAAAAAAGAAAAAAGAAAAAAAGAAAAAAAAGGAACGGACTGTTGTTTTGTTCAAACGGTAAGCATTTTTAAAGGAAATTTCCTTTAAGAATGCTTACTGTTTGAACAATATCAAATATTTAAATATTTGATTCTTCAAATATTTAAATAGTTGAAGAATACCGTTTGAACTTTGAACAATATATGATTCTTCAAATATTTAAATATTTGAATAATCAAATATCAATTCTTAAAGGATATATTTAAGCATTTTTAAAGGAAATTTCCTTTAAGAATGCTTACCGTTTGAACAATATTTGATTCTTCAAATATTTAAATATTTGAAGAATCAAATATCAATTCTTAAAGGAAATATTTGAGGAATAAAATATCAATTCTTTAAGGAAATATATGAAGAATCAAATATCAACTCATTAAGGAAAGAATTTCTTCCAACCAATGGTAAGCTTTTTTTTTTTTTTTAAAGAAATTTCTGCTATGATTGTATCATTGTAACTTGTAAGGAAAGAATTGGAATTTATCAAAGGAAAAAATGATTTTCTTTCCAGAGGCACAGAGGTAGGGCAATAGTCATCTTAGTAACTTTGTTTAAAAATCAAAACTACTAGACTAATACCAAAATATATATATTTATTATGCATATTGTATCACAATCATTCCAAGTATTTAGTGGTTAGGTGTGTGGTCTTAAAGTTTTTATAATGTCTAAAGTTCAATCCCTCACCCACCCAACCCCCAAATTATTTTGTTATAAATTTTGGGCAACGGGTCGGGCTAAGGGGCTGGGCTAACGGGCTAGGCTAACGGGCCGGCCCACTGGGCGCCCATGGGTAAAGAAACCAACCCATAGCCTGTCCCATTGGACTACTGGGTTGCCCACGGGTTTCAATATTACCGGGCCGGGCCGCCCATTAGCCTGGTGGGCTAGCGGGCTACTGGGCCAGCCCATGGGTCATGGGCTATTTGATGACCCTTAGGAGGAGGTTACCATCGCTCTCAAACAGATCCACTCCACAAAAGCACCCAGCCCTGATGGTATGTTTGCCATTTTCTACCAAAAATATTGGAGTATTGTGGGATGTAGCATTACTAATATGGTTCTAAATGTTCTCAATAGTGATATGTCTCCGGCTTGTCTCAATAAAACCAATATTGCCCTCATCCCTAAAGTACATAACCCCAAAAAAATGTCTGATTTCTACCCCATAAGTCTATGTAATGTAGTGTATAAGTGTATAAACTCATATCTAAAACTATTGCAAATAGATTTAAGGCTATTCTCCCTCACATCATCTCAGAGAATCAAAGTGCTTTTACTCTTAACAGATTAATCTTTGACAATGTACTTGTGGCTTTCGAGTTAATGCACTTTCTGAATCACAAAAATGTAGGGAATGATGGCTTTATGGCTGCCAAATTAGATATGAGTAAGACTTTTGACAGAGTCGAATGGGGCTTTATATAGGAGGTTATGGAGAAACTGGGATTCAGCTTAAGGTGGGTAAACCTTGTAATGAAGTGTATCACTTCAATCTCATACTCAGTTATTATAAATGGGGCTGCTTGTGGTAACATTATGCCTACATAAGGGCTTAGGTAAGGAGACCCCCTCTCCCCAACTCTTTTCCTTATTTGCACTGAGGGGCTTTCAGCTCTTATCAATGAGGCAGCCCGGAACCTACGTTTGACAAGGATTTCCATTTATAGGGGCTGTCCTAGAGTTACCCATCTTCTCTTTGCGGATGATAGCATCCTTTTCTGCAAAGCTAGTGCGGGGGAAAGCAAGGAGCTAAAATATTTACTCCAGAAATATGAGGATGCTTCAGGTCAAAAGATCAATACTAATAAGTCCTCAATTTTCTTTAGCCCCAATACTACTCTTGAAGTCAAGGAGGAGATCTTTGCAACCCTAGGCCCTATGCAAGACTCTAGACACTCAAAATACCTTGGCCTTCCTTCTTTCATTGGAAGATCGAAGAAGCAAGTGTTCTCTATCCTAAAAGAGAGGATTGGGCAGAAGCTAGTTGGCTGGAAGGGCAAGCTCCTCTCTATGGGGGGAAGAAAATCCTTATAAAAGTGGTAGCTCAAGCAATTCCCACTTACACTATGAGTTGTTTCCTTCTTCCGCAAGGCTTATGTGATGACATCAAAAGCATAGTGAGGAACTTCTGGTGGGGTCAAAGGCAGCAAGAATCTAAACTGAATTGGGTCAACTGGAAAACAATGTGTAAGCCTAAAGCTTAAGGAGGCATGAGCTTCAGGAATTTGCAAGCTTTCAACAAAGCAATGCTTACAAAGCAATTATGGCAAATTCTCCAAAACCCAAACTCTCTAGTTTGCAGGGTTATTAAAGTGAAATACTTCCCTACTGGAGATATTCTGAATGCTAATATGGAAGCTCCCCTTCATATTCTTGGAGGAGCATCCACAATAGTCTTGGTGTAATAAGGAAGGGAACTTGGTGGAGAGTGGGAAATGAGAAATTAATCCATATATGGAAAGACAAGTGGCTGCCAACCCCATCTACGTACAAGGTTATTTCTCCACCAAATGATATGCCCTAATTCCCAATGGTCTCTTCTCTCATTGACCCAGTGACAAATTGGTGGAGAGTAGACATGGTAAGAGCAACTTTCCTTCCTTTTGAAGCTGACTTAATCCTGAGGATACCATTAAGCCACAACCTTCCAGAGGAAAAAATTATCTGGATAAGGAATAGCTGGGGAGACTTCACAGTCAAAAGTGCTTACCATATAGCCCATAACTTGCTGGAATAACGAGAGAAAGAAGAATGCTCAAATGGAGACCCTTGTAGGCTAGTTTGGAGGAAATTGTGGCACCTTAATCTTCTAGCAAAAATTAAAATTTTTGCTTGGAGAGCTTGTATCAATGGTCTCCCGACAATGGAAGCCATTTGTTGCCGTGGGATTACTCAAACTAAGGGCTGCCCTATTTGTGGTAGTGAACTTGAAAGTCTTGACCATGCCCTTCTTCGTTGTGCCTTTTCAGCATCGGTTTGGTGTCTTTGGTCAAACAATCCTCTTCACACTCATGGCATCAACAAATCCTTTCTTGATTCCACAATATTCATTCTCTCCCATGTAACTCTTTAGGATTTGGAGATTTTCCTTGCCATTGCGTGGGCTATCTGGATTAACAGAAATAAGATTGTGCACAACGATTCTAGTCTACTTCCTCTTCAAGTGTGGCAATTGGCAAAAAATGTTTCTAAGGATTTTGTTAGTTCGGCAACTTGGGATATTGGCCAACCTAGAACCACCCCATCCAACTGGGTTCCTCCTCCCTCGGGATTCCACAAGATAAATGTTGATGGGGCCTCTTCTGAGCTTGACAGTTTCTCTAGTGTTGGAGTTGTCATTAGAGACTGCAAAGGTGATGTTGTGGCTGCTCTGTGTAAACCTCTTCAGACTTACTTCTCTGCTAAACTAACAGAGGTTTTTGCTTTGGAGCATGATATTCTATTAGCTCAAGAGCTTCATCTGGCACAGGTCATTGTTGAATCTGACTCCCTAAATGTCATCCAAGCAATCAATAAAGGTGCCACGGGGAGTAGCATGGGACATATCATTCAAGGAATTCTCCAGGTGAGTGTTTCTTTTGTGTCCTACCTTTTCAAGCACATCAATAGAAGCTTCAACACTGTGGCTCATGAGCTTGCTCAACAAGCTCGAAGATCTAGTCTCCATCGCCTCTGGAAAGGAGTTGCTCCCCACTGCATTTCTTCCTTCCTGCAATCTGATTTGAATGTAAACGGCTTGTAATTTTATTGTTTCTGGCCTGCTTATGCAGGAACCTTAATGTGCTTTGCCTTTTGGTTTTAATACCAGTAAATTTCACTTTCAAAAAAAAAAAAAAAAAATCCTATCCAATTGACAGTACTTAGTACTTCCCCATCATTTGCTGCAGTCTATAGCTACTCATAATTTTCTACATAATAAAAGAAAACGAGAGTTATGAATCAACAACTATTTGATCTTGAGAGGAAGAAGACGATAGCAGTAAAAAGCAGGATTCAAAAGTTTGTAACAATGTCTTCTGACACCAGAACAAGTCATCAAGATTTTAGATGACAATCATTTGAGAGCAAATTCTGTGGGTAAAAAATTATATACTTCCATAGCAGCATACGTTTGATCCTGAAAAATTTGAACGAGAAAATGAAGACATAATTTTCATGGAGTAGAAGATGCATCCATGTTCATCTGTCACGCAAACTCCCAAGTAATTTACCTGATGATGTTATTAGCGTTCAAGATGAAATGATATCAGTTCCAACTAGCCAAGAATAAAATTTCATACCAATAAATGCTTCATTAATGAAAAAAGCTAACCTCATACAGAACTCTTCAAACATTATGCACTCTCGCAAACCTTTTTTTTTTTTTTTTTTTGGGGTTCCTCAAAAAACAATGTGACAAATTGGAAAACAATCATCTATGGAAACTGTAAGCTAAAATTGCAATTTCTGAAGATTATTGTGTACCGAATTACAAAGTACTCAAACCTCTCTTACCAAGTAAAGAAGAGAGGGACTGAAATCCATAACAGCCACCTTTAACCTTCTCATTACTATATTAGAAGAATGAAAACCGTAAGCCGTTACTTGTTGCAAACAAGTTGTATTCTTCCATTGTACTCTCTTTCTTATTTGAAACATGATCACTCTCAACATGATCTGTTGGACATTCTTGAGAAAAATCCTCCATAATCTGTTCTTTCGAAGGCACGAGATTTGATTTATATCCATTTGAAATAGGAACAGGCCCACGATGGAACAAGGAAAACCCAGTGTTGCCTGTATGCAATTTGGCAGAATTGTCATTTTTCCCACCTTCTTCATGTGGCGGTGCTTCTTTTGGATGTGCTCCAGTGGGAGCCACCTTCTCCGTATTAACTTCATTGAAAGCTTCTTGTCCTGCACCTGGCTTAGAGATCTGAATTTGTTCCTCAGCATTTATGCCACTAGCTTTAGCAATTGGTTGATAAACTGGGACTGGACTGGGGTTAAATAGAGGGGTACCTATATGCTGCATGGGACCATACTGCATGCAGAAGCGTGAATTTCCATTCACTCCATACCCAATAGGGCTAGCATATAAATAGTGGTTGGGATGGGCGAAGGGCATTAAGCCATTAGCATGAGCTGCTGGCCAAGAAACTGGGTTTTGATGGTAAAATCCCATTGTTGAAGGAGCTTGAAACACTGGAAAGTGTATATTTTGGTTATGCATTGGAGGAAGCATGCCTTGATGTTGCGAACCAATGCTGACAGCAGACGATCCATTATTGTCAAAATTTTGGGAAATTCGTGTTGGTGGTTTCTCCACAGAAATACTTCCTGTTCCTGCTCCATTCAATGAAAGCCCAATTGATGCCCCACTTCCAATAACCTCCTCGCCATTTGAATTATGATTTTTCTCCATTTTAACTTCATGACACTCAGAGAAGCCACTTTGAACACATGATTCTCTACCTTCTGATTGCTGGCTTGCATCTTCTGAATCTGATGTAGAAGAGGATTCCAGATTTCCATGGATTGAAGAGGTTGTATTGCTGTCGCCCTCACTTAGGCATGACGAGGAGTTATCAGAACTGGATGTGCTACTCACAATGGGATCTAAGGTCCCATTTGATGCAGAATTATCAGAATTCGCAGAACTGATAGGACTTAGTCCAATTTCCTCAGAAGCAGCTGAGTTGCAAGGGCCCTTTGCTCCCACATGAAGTCCATTCTCACAGGCCCCATCCACTACAATGCTAGAGTTTCCTGATTCCTTCAAATTACTATTTTCCTGATCAATATCAGCTGAATCTCCACTGTGTTCATGACAACACTTGTCAGCAGATGACTTGATAAGGTTATTATCAGGTTCCACCTCTTCAACCTTGAAAGTAGTTGAGCTCAAGGTAATGTCAGAATCTGAGTTACTTCGTGGATACTTTTTCTGTGATTCCATGGGCTCCCAAACTTTCTTGGGATGAAGTTCTTTTGCAGGAGGATTGTTCCCTGAGATGACTTTGCTTTTAGGTCTTCCACAACCATCACGCAAGTACTCCATTTGATTGTACTTGTTACCACGATAAAACTGCTTGGACATATCCAATGCAGACTCTAACTTACTCACAGATTTAGTCTCCCGAATTACTCTGATTGTAGAAACATGTGTATCAACCCTTGCTCTATATTCATTGTTCTGGTTACAGCTGCAAGAATGGAAGTCATATCTGTCACTTACTCTGTTGCTGGAAAACTTATCATGAAACTTGGGGCCACAATGTCGACCATTAGACTTTGGAACATTCATCCTTGACTGCCTATTGGATCCAATAATGCTTCTGGAAGGAGTCTCAAAATTATCACCATAATATCTTGGCTCAGACCTAACCACTGCCCCACAATCTGCAGCTGAAAATCGGCGTCTGTCAGACCACTTCAAAGATGGATCCAGTTGAACTTCTTTCCGATATTTTGGTCTCCGACGAGAAAAATTTGATTGATCCGCTATAAAAGAACCATTCCAATCTTTCACATAGTTAATCTCCCCATTGGGACAATCAAAAGAGTGGTCTTGCATTATCGAAGTAATATATCCATTTGACAACTCCTCTTGAATATCAGGAGATCCAGGCCAAGATAGAATGTTATCACCAACTTCACTAACTGCATCCTGGCAGCTGACAGGATTATTTGGCTCCTCATCAACACTTGGTGATGATTCTTCCTTTGAGACATCAGTAGGAACAGTAGTTTGATTTGAGTCAGAGCATTTTTGCTCTTTATCCTTTTCTTTCTCTTTTAATCTTTCCTTTCTTCGGAGCTTTTTCTCTCTTTCTTTTGTTCTTCTCCTCTCTTTGCGTTCTTCTTCTTCACGTTTTTCCTTCTCTTCTTCTTCAAGAAGTTTCATCTGTAGGGAAAAACATATATTTGTGAGAAAAATATCCTCAAGAAATCTTTTATTGCTAAAATCCTACGCTTAAATACCAAAAATATTAAGACCTGCTTTTCATATGTAATGATTTCTTTGCATGCAACATGAACGCGTTCTTCCAGCAGTTTTAGCGCAAGGCAGACAAAGATGCTGTGTGCATTTTGGCGGGCGGTTCCTTCCCTGAATGCCTTTTCAACCTGAAAGAATAACATCACATAATGAGATGGAGAACATGTTACATTCACACACACAAATACTGCACTTCCACAAGCATTAGAGGGAAGATCTACATGATGCCAGCCATCTCTTCTGGTCCTTTCTTTTCTCAATTTCTAAAACATGTCTGGGACCAAAAAATTACTTTAGGGCCTGTTTGGGAGGGGGCAAATGTGAGGAAGGGAATGAAAAGGAAAGAATCAACAATTTGGAAGTTTAAGTAGGAGAGAATGGGAAGTCATTCCATTGCTTGGAAGTTTAAGTATGAGTTAATAGAATGGGCATATGAGGGAACACTGATTTCTCATTTTTCACTCAAAACCCCAATTTCTTGTTCCCCTAAAATTGAAATGAATTAGAGGGAATAGAAATGAGTTTAATGAAATGTTGACCAAAATCTTCATAAAGCCCTTCATATTTTACAAAGTTCCTGAAATACCCCTCACTTTACTCTTTTCACATCTACACACTCTCTCATCTAGGTTTTTTTTTCTCTTCTAGCTAGCAACTCTCTCTCATCTCTCTTAACAGGTTTGGTCTCTCATCAATAATAAAAATAATAACAAATGATAACTGCTTACTTTTATTAAATGATTCATTTCCATTCTTTTTAACAGTACTCCCAAACAAGCTTATTAACTTCTCATTCCTTTCTTTTAATACATCCCAACAAGATAGCTTAGTTTCATTCCTTTCCTTATTCTCATTGCAACTTGTATTCCATTCTATTTCATTACTTTCCTTTATGAACTCCCAAACCAAACAGGTGTATTGTTCGTTTGCGATGCAACAATATCACTGCTTGCTAATACCAAGGTGCCTGCTTTGACTTTCTATATTTAAGTTTCAAGACTCACTTCATTTCGTTGTATGATTCTTTGTGTTCATCATCTTGAACATGAAGTAATCTTTTTTTTTTTAAACAAATATTTTTACAAATAAAAAAGGTGCCTGCTTTGACTTTGTTGCGACTTAATCCCCAAAAGTAGGATGTAGCATTGCTAATTGAATCATGGGAAATGTATTACAGTGTTAAGGGGAGCTGCTAAGCCCTAGAAATGATCCAGAAGCAACTTAAGTGGGCCAAAGGTTTCTTTGAAAAGGTCATTTACGCATATTAACCATAGCAACAACGGAACAGTTAAGTAGTTATTGCAGTATGAGGCAGTACAATCATCTAGACCATAGGAACAAAACCCAGCTCAAAAGAGCTTTAGATCCCAGCTTCTTAAGGTTGGGTAAAGAGAAATCTTTAGTTGAATACTTTTTTCATTAATGTTATCCATTCTACACCTGCTGCACACTTTATACTTGTGCTACCACTCATAATCTCAACATCTTCTGCTCAGCCAAACACATTTCATATATGTGTGTCTGTGTGTGTTCTTTTCTCTTCCTTGATTAGCCAACATGTATAATCAAAATGCATTTCGGTCGGATCTTCACCTTATATACAATACTATGTTAATTATATAGGACTTATAGATCCAACAATTGGCCAGTTGCATTCTTCCATCTCTACATTCTTGCTATAATTCATTCTATATTCTTTCTTTCAGGAAAACTTTTTATACTTATATGAACCAACATCCTTTTCAATCTTTCTCAATGAGCAAAAGTGATCACTAGGACTAGGTATCCCCTTGTAAATATTTCATTTTTTGACCTTCTAGGACTAGTCACTGAACTTAGAATCCTTGTATTTCAAGTCCTGCTATCCTACAACCTTTTATATTTTTAAGCTTTCCATCAATTCAACATAGAATTTTGTTTCAAGGCAGCTAAAGTTGCAACCATCTGCAAGCAACATGTCAAAATACCCATCTCTCAACAACCAAAGGTTTAGTTTCCAACTCTTGATGCACCTCTTGTAATTGGAAACCATCTTACATCTACTTACCTCCCCATCATAAATGTCTTTCCTCCATGTACACTCACCACAATTCACATATTGTCTCCATATACACAGAATCATGTGTAACAACAATAACAACAATAACAAAAAACCTTAATCCCAAAATTTTGGGGTTAGCCTCAACAAACTAGTCAAGATTGGCCACATGTATTCTTTTTCTCCATTAGGTTAATTCCAAAACCATACTCTTTGTTACTTCTGTAACTAACATGTCCTTTTGTACTACTTCTATTAATGTTATTTTTTGTCTTCCTCTACCTTTTATTTATATATTTTTTTATAAGTAAAAATAATAATACAAAAATGAGGTAGAGGAAGACAATAAAATAACATTAATCACTCTCCTCTGAATATGAATAAACAATTTCAAATGACTCTCCCTCTTCTTCTCATCAATAGGGGCCACCCATATCTTTAAGAAAAGCTCCTTAGTGTGAATCCTATTTTTCCTTACATTTCCACTTATCCATCTTAATATTCTCATTTTAGCAACATTAAATTTATGAATATATTGCTTCTTAATAGCTCAACATTCAGTACCATTGAGCATAGCTGGTCCTATAAAAATTCCCAACTTAATAGATATTCCATGATCACACAATACTGCCATACTCCTAATGCACTTCTCCACTTCATCCACCTTGCTTTTAGCTTATGATTCACATCTACTTCAATTTCTCCATCTTTGTGAATTGTTGATCCAAGATGTTGAAAACTCTTGCTCAAAGCTTTTTATCATCAAGTCAAACAACTCCTTCATATTTGTTTCTACTTTTACTAAACTTACAATTCATGTACTTTATTTTACTCCTACTTAACTAAAAGCCTTTAAATTTTATGTGTCCATACTTCTAACATTAACTTAACATCTAGTTTCATTGACTAAAGTTATATCATTTGCTAAAAGCATACACAAAAGGACTTCCTCTTGAATTGATTTAGTAAGCTCATCAATCACTAGCACAAAGAGATATAGATTAATGTTGATCCTTGATGCAAACCTATAGTTATAGGAAACACACTTGTAAGGTCTCCACTTGTTCTCGCACTCATTATAGCTATGTCACACTAGAGGGTGGGAACTTTTGTGTGTGTGTGTGTGTGTGTGTGTGCGCGTTTTTGTGTGTGTGTGTGTGTAGGGGGGGGGGGTGTGGTTGGGGGGTGGGAACAGAAGCATGGACAGATTAGAAAAGCACAAAAGTGATCGGCAGACTGAACATGCCTGTTCCTTAAAAATAACAGTTGCTGCATCCAGAAGAAACTCCCGAGCAAGTTCAGGACTCTTCGCATGTTTTTGGGGACGGGAGCATTCTCCATCCAGCTCATTTCCGTCCTTGTCCATGGAATCATCATCCTAGAAGTATACATAACATAAAAGGTTAATCTAAATCTCACAAAGCAATACCCTGGAAAATTTGTGAGCTAAAGGAACAAATTTTAAATGCATTCAAAGATTTTATTAGCCCTAGGGAGATAGAACCACCTCTTCTTCCTCAGCCTCTTCAGCATGTTCAAAAAACCTTCTGATACTTTCCCCTCTTGTGATTGTCACAAAGCCATCCCCAACAACGAGCCTGCAATGTACACAATGTTGACCCTTTAAGGCATGAGCTTTTACAGAAAGCTCAGTGCAGCGGCCATCTAGCTTCCAAGCTCTCAGGGTGATAAAGCATGCACTTAAACTGCCAAGATCAAGGCCACTGACTTGAACACTTCCATTCATTCCAACATTTTCAAATTCCAGAATATCACATTTTCCTTCTCCTGTTCCAACTGCCCACTCAAAGTGATGATATGTTCCCACAGTGTCTGCAAAAGTTTGGCGCCAATCAGCTTCAATTGTGTCATCAGATACCTGAGATAATTGAAAGATGAAATTGTGTCATGATAGTCATAACATATATATTGAGTCCTCACAAAAAATCTCCAAATAATTTTACCAAGACATCAAGACCATTATCTCAACCATTTTTCCTTGAAATCATCTGTAATTTACAAGAATTCCTAAAAACAACAGGATTCAGAGAAAAGAAAACAACATGGAGGAATGGGAAAGCCACACCTCATATTGGAAGGCTGTATCTGCTACACAAAACCAACTAGTACAGCGGGGTTCTCTCCGCAAGCGCTTCAGCTCCTTTAGCTCCTTGAACTCACGAATAACATTCCTTCTGCAATCTCTGCAAAATCTCTTGCTGTCGAATCTGTAACATGAATATCACTTTCTTAGGATATCAGAAATTTAACATGAAATCCTTATGAAACAATGCATAGCAACTGCAGTGGAACAACTAGGACAAAGCAAGCCAATAACTGCATGCAATATATAAGAATTAAGTTTTCAGTCTCAGAATATTGCAATTAGTTCATAGGATATTTGAAGGTATCTGTCTTTCTACAGAAAAACCACAAGGCATCAACTAGAGCAGAAAGAATTTCAGAAAGACAGAAGTATAAAGATATACAACAGTACTTGATAGCAGCAAATATCCTTCAGCACCTCTCGTCCTTAAGATGCCATTTCTCCTGTTAGACGAATGTGTCTTCAATTCTTAGCCTAGTTCTCACCCTTTAAAGCCTTCAAACACATGCACTCCTCAACAAGATTTTAATTCTTACATCTTCTAACAATGAAATCACCATATCTTTGTGGGAAGCACTAATTTCTCCACTGGTAATAATTATGTAATTTCATGATTGTTTTCCCATCCAACCTTAGTCATTAATGGAGGAGTTAAGAGTGTTCACTCCAGGAAGACCGTAGCATTTAACTTACCAATTTCCTTCAAAATTAAATCAATGCTCTACCTTTCAAAACCCTTCCATTATCCCTTATAGCAAACCTTGATAGTAAGTATTGCATCTGGGTCATTTTTTTGACAAGTGACAGTCCTATAAGGGAACCTACCTTGGGGATCTCTTGCAGCTTGTCCTATTAATAGTACCTTCTATAGTCTACATAAAATGGTGCATCAAAGATTTCCAAGTCATCCTGCTTCTTAATGGTTAGATACCATACCAGCAACATAAAGAAGCCCAACCATCTGTTTGGTTTGAAGGAAATGAGTGAGAAAAGAAAATGGTAAGGACAAGGGTTGAGAACAAGGAATTTTGCCTGTTTAGTTTAAAATAAAGAAACAAAAGGAGATGGTAAGAAAATATTTCTCAGAGGCCCAACATATGATTCCTCAGCTCAATCAGCAGAAGTGCTAAGGAAATGGCTTGTTTAATGCATTTTTCAATTTTCTCCCTTTTTAGTCAGCTTGCTAACAAGTGCTCATACTTTGTTGTCTAGGTGTATAAAAGTAGAATTACTGTATGGGTATTTCTTCCTTCTTTACTAGATAACCAATCATAAAAAGTTAGATTTCCTTCCTAGCATTTTGTTCAAAACAAACATGCTGAATTTCCTTACCCCCTTTTTCCTTCTCTAGTTTTTCTTACCTTCTCCTCAAATTGAAACTAAACAATTGTAAATCCCAAATACTTTGGATAGTGGCTTTATGCCATTTAATCTTCAATCTTGCCAAGCAGCAGTTGAGAATCAAGATATCCGCTAGTTACTGGACTCCTCTCCGGTATCAGCAGGGCACCCCTGGATGCCCCAACGAACACCAGCTTCAAGATCAGACCAAGATGCAAGAAAACATATTAATTAAAAAGCAGGTCCACTAGAGATGACTTGGGGAGAACGATTGCCCACCCAAACATGTAGGATGCTCCCTCAATGCAGCCTGTGTCCAGTTTCTTTTCTTGGCCAACATTCATGGTTCTTCAAACATTTCATTGACCAACAGCATTCCTAATTGCATGCCTATCAGATATTTGTTTGTAATGTTGTCACCATGACAGGTCAGTAACACATTTCGATCAACCTGCATATTCGTGCTACGAATATCAAATGCCTAATAACTTGATCGACTACCATGGTATGTGGACCAGAATGCAGGTCTTGAAAAAATGGTATGATAGGACCATTCTATGCCAAGTGTGAAAAATTCTTAGATGCCGTTTCTTTTCCTCTGCAGCAGTTTTAGCAGGAATGAGCACCTCCAATGTTAGCATTTATCTCACAGTTCCCAGAATAGCAACTCACTTAATTACCATCAATGGTCATGCATTTTCCACTAATATAAACTGAATTTTACATACAAGGAATAAGCATATAGGTAAAACACCTGTACATAAGCCTCTCTATAAAATCCTCTTCCTTCATCCGTAGAAGAGATTGCCGGGTTTCTTCTCCAAGAGCTGACCAGAAATCCACCAAAGTGTCACAAGAAAGCCTGGCTGTGTGCAGTGCACACGTCTCCCTTGTTCCATGCCCTCTTCCATAACTCGCAACTCCTTGGCTTATCCAGCCCCGACCACTCCCACCACATGCATCAGGATAAAGCAACTCGCGTTCCCGTTCCCTTGCACGTGCACTGTCAAAAACCTAAATCAAGCAAAATGTAAGCTATTAAAATCGTTAAAGAATAAGATAATAATCAGATTGAACAAATTGTATCAGAAATTACATTTTGGAGTCCTTTGAGAGACTTTGCATACAAATAGCAGTCCATAAGTGTCAATGACCCATCACGTGTAGTGGACAGACCCCCCCAAGGATGCACAGACGGATCTTGAATTTCGTCATGGCAACCATTAGGAACATTCAATCCAGCATCGTTTTGAGTTTTCAAGGCCCCTTGTCTGTTGCAGGGAACATGTCCACCTGCTCCCTCCTGCTGCAAAGACTTTCCATACATGACAATCTGCAAAAAACCTTCAAGCAGTAACCCATTGCATCTAGAGCAGTACATATTCTTACGAGCTTGCTCAAATAGAGTTTGCTTGTCAATCCTCAAAAGCTTCTGCCGCGCTTGCTGCGACAACTCGCCCCAGAACTGATTCCAAAGTAAACAGAAACTTTATTAATGACTAATCCTACCATCTCATAAGTTCCACACAAACTTAAGTAAACACGTACTTAACGCAACACGCATACACTAAATCAAAATTCATAATTATTAATCCGAAACTAGCTAGTTTAACTGCATTTTTCGTTTATTGGTAAGTTACGTTAGGAAGCACAGACACTTCATTTGGGGTGTCATATCCGTACCTATATCTGTGTCTGTGCTTCCTTGGTTAGAAAACTTCACTAGTGAGCTAGAGTTCATTGGCGATCTTAACTACAATCGTTAATACATTAAAAGATTAAATCAATTGTTCGGAAATGGCAGCAGGCACTCCAAGACGAAACAGAAAACTCTTCAATCTCCACTTCGTAAGGGCATTCGTTTCCGCTTATATATTTTGTTTTCCTTCTAGCGGATAAAACACAGGCCGGACGTAAAATGAAATCCGACCTCAAATTACATCCTCTTAAATCCAATTCCAAAGAATTCCAGACAGTTAGAGACACAATAATCAGAATTCTAATTTCCTATTCTCTGCCCACAGATTTCTTTGCAACCAATGCTAAATCCTGATTTTCTAACATATGTGAATAAATAAAACACGAGCTAAACTATCAAAATGGATCTGACGAATCGAGAACACGCATAATCCAATCAAAACAAAGCCTCTAGATAACAATCACACATCCAATCAAATTTGAACCAACCAATCAAAATAAAAATAAAAAACAAAATACAAAGCAATGATCTAAATTAATTTTTTATATAAATAAATAAAATAAAATAAAAAAAAAGAAAAGAAAAGAAGGGAGGAAAGGAATCTAGAACCTTCTGGAGCTGGATGCAGCTAACATCATCGGCATGCTTGGACCAAAAGCCATTGGCGGAGAGCGAATACGACGCCGTAGAACCATTGCTGAAATGGTCATTATTCCTCTGCGCTAATCCGGGCATATTATATTCAATTTGTTTCAAATTTTCAGGCTCTGTTAAAATATGAATCCATTCCTCTCAGTAACGTAACAACTGGATCGAATCCGATCGATATAGCAATAAATTGAATCGAATCGGATTGGATTGGATTGAATGCGCAATTTTGATTAGAAATAACAGCCAAAATTATTAGAGATTAGATCGAGGATCCAAATGGTTGAGAAGTGAATCTAGGGAGGGCTGAGAATTGCGAGAGAGAAAATAGAGTAGGCACGGTAGGGAGGACGTTGGGGTTTTTGCTTTTTGGTCCCCAAAAAAAAAAAAAACACGATGAGATTTGGTGCTCTCTCTCTGGTTAATGTATATATGTGAGTGAGAGAGAGAGAGAGAGAATGGTAATCTGCGGGAGAGGGGCTGAGGGGCCAAAGGCAACACGGTTAAAAGAAAGAGGTTGAGAAAACTGTTGCATTACAATATTAACGTGACTCTAAGCGACCGGTAAAACTAAAATAAAATCAATTCAACACCGGGTTATTTTCTTCTTCTTCTTCTTCTTTTTTTGTTTTTGTTTTTTTTTTTTTTTTTTTTATGAATAAAAAAGGAGTCTCCGGTGTGAGTACATCGTCTCCACGTCACGTGACGGTAATAGGTAATAATACGTGTACTATACAAGCCTTACTAGGGCTATCGATCGAACTACTCCTCTTTAGGCACAGAACGAGAACTCCTACCATCAAGTCACACCCCCTTATGATTTTTTTTTTTTTATGTTTATAAATGGTCTGACTCTCATATTTTCTTTGTTTCTCTAAATGGAAAATATATATATATATACTTGAGCTGTTGAGCATTTGCATTAGATAATACAAAGTAGAAAAATAGCTCAATTTTACACATTCAAACTCCAAAATTACCCACAACGTGTAAATTTGTATTTCATTTTTTAATCATTTCTCATTTTTCTCTCTCTCTTGGTTGAAAAAGAAATAATATTTTAATCAAAATAAATAATATGATGTAGAGTGTTTTAAAAAGTGTTTGTGTAAAATAGATAAAGTAGGTTTTTATTCTAATATAGACATAATTTTTTGCATGAGCTAATGCGAATGCTCTATATATGTCACTGCTGTTGTTTGTTATTTTTGTTAACCCACCAACTCAAATTTACAAGCTTGCCTAGTATTTTCTTTTTTTAATATCAAATATTTATGGGTTTGAGTTAGTTAAACCAATAAAATCTCTTATAGTTAAATAAATGATTTCTTATTCAAATTTCACATACATAAAAAAATCAATTGGTGTCTTGGGTCTAATGATAAAAGTAATCATTATGAAGTAAATGGTATATGTTCGAATTATATCGTATATATATATATATATATATAAATCAAGTATTAATACTTATTAACTTTTTTTGTTATTTATTTTAATTTTCCTTTTTGTGTCATAATTTTAAAAATCGGAATGGTCAAATAACCAAAAACAAATGTCCAATTCCTGCTTTTTGCCAATTAAACCATCGATTTTGACTTTTTTTACCATACCGAATTAGGGTTTGGTTCTTTATTAAACCAGCCAATCTAATTTGATTTCTAAAACCATGCTTTGTGTTACTTTTAAATATTTGGAATAAAGTGGTTCAAGTTAACTAATTGTTAAAGACTTGGTTTGGTGGTATCACAAAAAACACGTTATAAGTTCACATTTTTTTTCCTTTTCTTTTTCTTTTCTCTCTTTTGAGAATGAGAGTTCTTTGAATATTTAACTTATAGGTTTTTATCCTATCGTAACTTAAATATAAAAAAAGAAAAAAAAATATATATATATATATATATCTAGAACGAAGTATATGTATATTTGTTGTGAAAAAATAAAATGGCATTTGTATTTTTACCTAACTTTTTTTGTTATTTATTTTAATTTTCCTTTTTGTGTCATGATTTTAAAAATCAAAATGGTCAAATAACCAAAAACAAATGTCCAATTCCTGATTTTTGCCAATTAAACCATCGATTTTGACTATTTTTACCATACCGAATTAGGGTTTGGTACTTTATTAAACCAGCCAGTCTAATCTGATTTCTAAAACCATGCTTTGTGTTATTTTTAAATATTTGGAATAGAGTGGTTCAAGTTAACTAATTGTTAAACACTTGGTTTGGTGGTATCACAAAAAACACGTTATAAGTTCACAATTTTTTCCTTTTCTTTTTCTTTTCTCTCTTTTGAGAATGAGAGTTCTTTGAATATTTTACTTATAGGTTTTTATCCTATCGTAACTTAAATATATAAAAAAAAAAAAAATCTAGAACGAAGTATATGTATATTTGTTTTGAAAAAATAAAATGGCATTTGTATATTTACCTAGCATTTGAGAAGAATGTAATGTAATTTAATTTTTTTTTTAATTTCATGTAATTCAAATTTTGAATGAGCAATTTTTGTAGGAAATGATGGGTTTTCATGCATCTATGTTCTTCACCCGAAAAGAAACAAAGAGTAAATTTATATTATTAATGGGTAGGAATGACAAAATTCAACACAACCTGCAAACCTGACACGATACAATACAAAAATTAGCAAGTTATGGGTTGAGACTTAACAGATTCGTGTCATATTCGGGTTAATACAACTAACCTATTTAATAAACATGTTGAGTTTGCATCCAACTCATGGAACCTGTTTGACCCATATAATTAAATGTCATTTTACCAATATACCCTTCAAAACCCTAAGAATAGGAAGATTGGGATCTTTACAAAAAGGCTTTATAATGCTTTCGTCTCAATTCATATTTAGCTGCGATACCAATATAAAAGACGGAGTCGTGGAACTTTTTCTAATATTTGCTGCTTTCCTCCCAAAGCATCTTTTTTATTTCATTTTCCTTTCTTGCATTTTTCTTTCTATTTGTATCACACATGCTTCTCCACTAAATGTCATATCCTCTTTTAGGAATTCCAACCCCAGAGTATGAGGTTTTTTAGAGGGAAAGTTTTACAAATAGGTAGTGTTAAGCATCAAAGTTATAGACAATTATTAGTTGTTGTGGTTTTTTTTTTTTTTTTTTGACATATTTTAATTGATTATTTGTGATATTGAGATATACTTTAATTTGAACAATTATTTGTCATGTAGTTACTCTCTAGTTCTAAATTTTATGGTATAAAAAATTATTTGTTTGGTTTTTCATAATTTAGATCAATTTGGTTAATATTAAAATTTGTATTTTTGTTTGTTTGTTTGTTTTGTTTTAATAAAATCTGATAAATGGATTGATACAATTGACATGTTTAGGGTTAAGAATCTTGGCCCGTTTAATAAATGTGTTGGATTAGTGTTGACTTATATAGTCGAATACTTATAAATCGACATAACACATACCTAACATGAAAACACGAATTGTCACCCCTATTTACGGGGCACTCTTACATAATACTTTGGCCTTTAAATGTTGATATGAAGCAAAATTACATTGAATTGAAAAGTACTTTCATTTTCACAAAGGCTCCCTTATAGGGTCTAGACCCTAATACAATTCTCATTTGATGCAATTAAGAAAATTGCGCTATTAAGATGAACTCCACTTGTGATACAAGCTGGATGATCTGGCCACGCAGTATTAAAAAAAAAGGAAAGGTAATTAGGCTTTAATGAGGATGAACAAATCTTTTGAATTCAGGGGATCCAAATGAGTTAAGATTTTTTTTTCTTCTTCTTTTTCAGTTTTTACCCGAGGAAGGCATTGTATCTTTACGTACTGTATTTTTTTATTAAAAAAAAAATTACCAATAACATGGATCAAAAGTCTTGATTTTGTTTAATATAATATAATATTGATTTTATTTAGCCAAAAAGAAAAAAGATCTACACATGATTCTAGATGATGCCTGGCAGGGTAATTAGGGTAAGATAAGGATGAGCACATTGACTCATCTTCTGTTTCTGCTTTGTCTTATTACTATTATTATTATTATTATTTCACCCAGAAGGCGTTGTATTAAAGATGTGACAGTGCTAGTTGGTCCAGTTATATTAGCCCTTCCTTCCTATAATTTTTTTTTTGGGTAAACTTCCTTCCTATAATTGCCCTCTATATATATCTGTTTTTGGTAGACCCCAAGTATAGGACCGACAGGCAAACTCCAAGTTTTACACCTTAGAAGTTAGAAGTGATAGACATTTTTCTATCTCTTATCTCAAAAAAAAAAAAAAAAAAAAAAAAAAAAAAAGAAAAAGAAAAAGAAAAGTAAACAGATACTTTGACGTCACTATTTCAGTATATTCATTGCCGTTAATTACCAAAATGTCTTTATACTTTGACGTCACTATTTCAGTATATTCATTGACATTAATTACCAAAATGTCTTTTTTTTTTTCTTTTTTTTTCCTTATCACATACTAATTGGAAAGGCATGGATTGAGTTAAGATATAAATGTACAATCCTATTATTGCTGAAAGATGGGTTTTTCTCCAATTTTTTTTTTTTTTTTGATAGGGAATACTGAGAAAATTTTTACTACTAAGGGGAGGATAAGTACATAGCATCCTGAAATATAATGGATTCCAAGAAAGGTGAACATTCCTCTATCCAGGTTACAAAAGTATCAATTCCCTTAGCATGTTGTGCTAAAAAATGTGTTGCCTTGTTTGCGTTCCTTTTCACATGTTGTACCTAAGATTGTCTAAAGTCTTGGAGTCTGTGAATCGTGCCTTGAATGACGTCTGTGATAGAGACCTGGGGAGTAGTGGTGCCATAGAGAGCACCAGACACCACTTTTGAGTCTGTCTCAAAAACCATGTCCCTAATGCCTATGTCCCATGCAAAAGAGGTTGCCACGTCCATTGCTTTAGCCTCTGCCTCCAACAGACCCAAAGGCAAACGCAGGTGTTAACTCAACGCGGCAATCGCTGATCCCTCGTGATCACGAATGATAACACCAATACCAACAGTTTGAAGGTTTAAGAAAACTGCGGCATCCGTGTTGACTTTGTACCACGGGAGGGATGGAGGAATCTAGCGGGCATCCGTTTGGTCCTTGAAGCGTGGGCGTGCAAGGTGGGTGAGCTGGAAATCTTCAAGTATGGAGCGAGCCTTGTAGATCATCTCTTGGCTGGTTTGTCTTAGGGACCTAAGCCGTGTCTTGTTGCGGTTGTACCACATGCACCAAGCGATGGTGATGATGAGTTCTATCAATTTCATATCCATGCGTTGCACGAATAGAAGGTACCAGAGAAAATCAACAAATTCACTGTGGTGCACTCCGTTTGTATCAAAAGCTATCCCTGTTGTTGTCCATACTTCATGTGCCTTAATACAATCCCAGAATAGGTGTCCACTTGTTTCAGCAGTCAATCCACAAGCCTCACATGTGGCATTATCAAGGACTCCTTGGCAGCATAGATTATTCTTCGTGGGAAGAATGTCTTGGCATGCTCTCCAGGTAATGGTCTTTAGTTTATTCGGTATAGCAAGGTTCCAGATTGTTCGCCAGAATTGTCTCTTCGCATCATTATTTGAAACCTCCTCCATGGCAACAGATGGTGATATCGCCCAGGCCACCTTGTAGGCACTATTCACCGTGAAGTTGCCTTTAGGTGTATAAGCCCAAATAATGCGATCTTTGGCCCGTCTATGGCTTCTTGGCATGCTTAGGATGGTTCTGGCTTCATCAGGGAGAAAAACCTGTTTGATCAAGGTAGCATTCCCTTCACCTGTGTCTTCATCAATAAGCTTAGAAACAGTGGACTCTAGAGCAAGTGTATTTGGCTGTGAGATAGGGTAGAAAGTAGATGGTTTTGGGATCCATCTATCCTTCCAGATTCGTACAGTAGTGCCATTGCCCACCTGCCATCGGTGACCCGCATGGATGACGTGTTTTGCTGCCATGATGCTTCTCCACGCATAGGAGGGTTGGTGGCCAAGCTCTGCATGGAGAAAATCACAATTAGGGAAATAACGAGCTTTGAGAACACGGTGTACCAGAGAATGAGTGTTGGTTTGTAAACGCCAACCTTGCTTTGACAGAAGTGCCAAGTTGAAGGTTTTAAGATCTTGAAAGCTAAGTCCACCATCTTTTTTAGGCGTACACATTTTTTCCCAACTCAACTAGGCCATCTTTTGTCTGCCATTGGATTGGCCCCACCAGAAGCTACGGACCATGCTAGTTAACTCATCACATAGAGTATCCGGTAGTTTGAAGACACTCATGGTATAATTAGGGTTGGCTTGAGCCACTGCTTTAATGAGAATTTCCTTTCCTGCTTGGGAGAGTAGCTTATCCTTCCATCCAGAGAGTTTATTAGCTAGCCTTTCTTTTAGAGCACGAAAAGTGTTCTTCTTGGACCTACCAATCAAAGAGGGCAATCCTAAGTAGGTTTCGTGCTGTCAGATGACTTCCGCACCAAAACGGTGTTGGATGGATTCCCGCGTCTCCTGTGGAGTGTTATGGCTAAAGAATAAGGAGGTTTTCTCCCTATTGAGTTGTTGGCCAGAAGCGCGTTCATATGTTTCCAAAATCTGTTCCAGGCGATTGCATTCATCATTTGTGGCTTGGCAGAAAATAATACTATCATCTGCGAAAAGAAGATGTGATATGCAAGGGCCTTGTGGACAGGTAGCCACACCATGTAGGTCACCTCTACTTGTGGCTTGACGAAGGAGGGCTGATAATCCTTTTACATAAAACAAGAAAAGAAAAGGAGATATGGGGTCACCCTGCCTCAAGCCCCTTGTAGGGGTGATGTGGCCTCTAGGTTTCCCGTTAATTCTGATCGAATATGTGACAGAGGTAACACAAAGCATCATAGTGTTCACCCATTTGGTAGAGAATCCCATTTTCAGCATGATATCCTTTAAGCATCCCCATTCTACCCTATCAAAAGCCTTGCTCATATCAAGTTTTAGAGCCATTTCCCTTTGTTGTCCACGTCGTTTGTTGTTTAAGTAGTGCATAGTTTCAAAAGCAACTAATACATTATCAGTAATTAAGCGAGAAGACATGAATGCACTTTGAATTTCACTAATGATATCTGGAAGGAGGCTCTTTAATCTATTTGCTAGAACTTTTGAAACTAGTCTAGAAATGACATTACTCAGACTGATGGGTCTAAACTGAGTAATCTTTGTAGGGTTCTTCACTTATGGTATGAGCACAATGTGGGTCTTATTAAATTTTGGAGGAATAACACCAGAATTTAAAAAAGCCAGTACAGCATTGGTGACACATTCACCAAAAAGAGACCAAAAATGCTGATAGAATAGTAGGGGCATGCCATCTAGACCTGGTGATTTTTTTGGATGCATCTGCTTCAGGGCTCAGTGAATTTCTTCGGCTTGGAAAGGCTGGCAAAGATACTCATTCATAGGGTTAGTAACAACTAGCTGAATGGCTTCAACTATTGCAGTCGTGTCTGTGGGGCCATTTGTACGAAAAATGGAAGTAAAGTAATCCAATATAACTTGTTCCACGGCCAGATCATCTTCTTGCCAAACCCCATTTTCATCAGTGATCCCCAGGATTGAGTTTTTCTCCTTACGATTAGAAGCCTTTTGGTGAAAAAATGATGTATTTCAATCGCCATCAGTTATCCACAAGTGCCTGGATCTTTGGTGCCACATCGTGTTTTCTACATCAAGCCAACAATTAAGAGCCTTGCGAACTTCGTGGATTCGCTCAGAATTGTGTTGTGGGTTCTGTTCCAAGGATTGCAGAATTTTTTCATGTCGTTCAATCTACCGTTTCACATGACCAAACTCCATTTTGTTCCATGCAGAGAGTCAGGTTTGACAGCTGTCTAAGCAGTTGGTGATTTGGGATCCCTCTGGCTTGTACAGGCCTTCCATCTAGGCTTCTTCAACAACCTTAGCAAAATGTGGGTCACGAAGCCACATTGCTTCGAAGTGAAAAGGTGGAGGGTATCGTGGTTTACGTGGTCTCAAAGTTGGCCAGTGGACAGCAAGCATGGAGTGATCAGAAGTGGACATTGGGACATGGTGCACCACTGTTTTAGGGGAGTGTCACTTCCATGCAACATTAGCAAAGGCTCGGTTAAGGCGAATGTGAATACACCCCTCTGTAGGGTGATTTCGTGATCATGTGAATGGAGAGCCCCTGTGGCCTAAATTGAAAAAGCCACAGTGTGAGATGGCAGTACGGAAGCGATCCATTTGTCTGGCTGGCCTCAAATTCCCACCGGCCTTCTTAGCATGACTGATGATCTCATTAAAATCACCGAGGCACAGCCATGGTAATGTGCTGGAACAGCTAAGTGATTCAAGCAAGGTCCACATCTCCTTGCGTTTACTTATGTCAGGATGGCCATAAAAACCAGTGAGCCTCCATTTCAGACTTGTGTCAGCACAAACAATATGGGCATGAATAAACCACCGAGAAAAATTCTGAACATGTACCTGGGTGTTTGGTTTCCATAGGAGTGCTAAGTCACCGCTCAATTCGTTGCTAGAGACCACTAAGCCTTGGTTGTAGTCCCAATTTTGTTTCATGTTGTTAAGTTGCTCAGTGGAAAGTTTCATCTCCATTAAGAAGACACAAATGGGAGCTTCTCTATTCCATGCCCTCTTAAGAGCATTGACTGTTCGAAGGATCCCAAGCCCCCAACAGTTCCTAGGATACTCATTGTGTCCGACGATGCTGCCAAGCAGCCACCGCCGATCCCAGATTGTCTGCCATGAGTTTACCCAAGGTCTTTGCCTCCATGTCCAAGAGCTTCTGCTTCTTTTCAATTGACGTGTTTTCATGCATGTCTCCTGCATGTGTTTTACGTTTAGGCCCAAGAGTGTGGTCATTTGAATCACAAGTGTCCATTACTTGTCTAGGTGGGCCCTGTCAGCACCAAGTCCCTTGCAAAAGTCCAGTGTTTTTTTTCTGAGGTGGAGCTGGTGGGGCTGGCGGGTATTGGATGTGGGCCCGAGGAGATTAGGACTGGTGTAGAACAAGATATGTCAGGGGAAGGTAAAATATCTAGGTTCTTCTTGGCGGGTGTTGGATGTGGGCTCGAGGAGATAGAGACAGGTGTAGGACGGGGTGCGTCAAGAGAAAGGGAAGATAAAGTTTAGTTTGAAAAAAAACTCTTCAAATTTAACCAATATCTTTTTATTAGATATGAATTTTAAAAAATTAACCATTGAAATGCATGTTCTTATTATATCCTCTATACTGGTAAAATTTCGAAAAGATTAAAGATCAATAGTTATGTCATTAATTAAATTTTAAGATTTCAAATTTTTATGGTTTAAAGTTAGGCATAAAAACTTAGTAATTTAGGGGCTGTTTGGATAGTTTGTTTCCGTAACTTAATTCTCAGTTTCCATAACTTATAACTCAAAAATGGTGGGATCCATAGCAAAAAGGTTGTTTAGGAAATCCATAACTCTATTTCCATCACTCAATTCTCTGATTTTTGAGTTATGAGTTATGGAAACTGAAAACACATTTTGGCTGTTTTCAGTTTCTATAACTCATAACTCAATGACAATATTATAATTAAATACACATAGAGGACCCACAAACAGTACTCAGCCGCACCTTTTGACCACATTTTGACTTTTTTTTTTCCCTTTCTTCTTCTGGGTTGGCTGTTCGGTTTTTTTTTTTTTTCTTCTTTCACTGGTTCGATTTGTTTGGGTTTTTTTTTTTTTTTCACTAGGTTCGGTGAGTTTGGGTACTGAAGAAAAAAGAAAAAAAAAAAAAACTGCATTGAGTGACAGGTATGGGGCTCACAAATAGTGTGAAAAATATTGAGTGATGAGAAGTGAGTGATAGTGCCAAACAAACATGGTATTTTAGAGTGATGAGTGATGAGTGATGAGTGACGGAAATTGAATGACAAAAAAAAGCATCCAAACATGGGCTTATTGATCAAATAGTAAATAACATTCGATTTGAACGAAATTTAACATACAGAACATAAAAAGCATGCAATTCAACGATTAGATTTTCAAAATTCACATATAATAAAAAGATATTAGAAAAGTTTGAAAATTTTTCCTCTAAATTAGTTTGGAGTGAAACTTTATCCACAACTATTTCCCACCATACAAGAATAGAGTTTAATGGGTGAAAGACATTAACCACATGCAAGCTCCCTTTTTTAATTCATATATATATAATATATATCCGTTTTTTTCTTTTCTTTGTTTTTGCTTTTGTTTTTTTTGAGTGATAAGCTCAAGGTTTTTTTTTTTTTTTTTTTTTTCTTTGTTAAGGAACTTGTAAAGCTCAAGCTTGACACGTTAAAAAGAAGAATATTTTGGTAATCAATGGCTCGAATAGACTGAAATGGAGGCAGTGGCGACAAAATGTTGAAATAATATTAAAAGACGAAAACAACCTCGATGAGTCAGATATATACTGGGACCCTAATAAGAAAAAAAGTGAGTAGTACAAAATGTATATAAAGATGTACACTACAAATTCCCTTCCCCTCTTGGATGTCGCTGCCCTGCCCTGTCCCGTACCAGACATCAGCGCGTGGTTTTTGTCATCCTGTTGCAACGGAGAAAGAAAGTCACCACGGGCAGCATTTTCATAATAGACCCTAAATGCCCAATTCTAAATTGTCACGTGTTCAAAAAAAAATCATATTAAATATTAATATATATATTTTTTTTTTGGTTAAATATTAAATATTAATAAGTTCATTGAATCTGTTGCAATTGTGACACGTGTCGCCGAAAGTAGCACTGGACTAATGACTAAAAATGAACACATATTAGCATCTCAACAATCCAACATTTGTCCTAAAAATACTACTTTTGTCACAACTATAGTAACTATAGGGGTAAGAATAAAAAAAGTGATAAATTTATATAAAAATAATTTAATTGCCTACATTGAAGGGATCCCTCGTTAAAATGTGTTATAAAAGTAAAAAGTTATCTTTAACAAGTTCTCAAAATGTTTCTAAAAAAAAATAATAATAAGACAAGTTCTCAAAATAGTTATGACAAAAATTGTGTTAAGAACTTTGTTAAGAAAAATTTAGGATCATATCATTTTTTGTCACAAGTTTGACACAATTTTGATGTAGTATGTTATGAATGGTGAAGAAAAGAGTGGCAAGTCCATGTGAAAATGATAAGCAGTCAGTCACAGCATATAAAATAATTGTGAAAATGTGATGTGATAAAGAACATGATTTTAGAACTACTCATTTTAAGGACTTTATTAAAAACAAATTAGTGGTGTGAAACTTTTCGTATGACGGTTTTAATTTTTTTGTGTTAAATTTTGTATGACAGTTGTACAACTAAAAAGCTCGTGCAAAAATTTCAGACCATTTTAACATAAAAATTGCTTTTTTTATTTTACATAACCACATTTTAAATATACTCACATTAAATTATCTATTTTATTAAAATATCAATTTTCTTGATATTTTTTAAAATTATTTCTCTCTTCACAAATCACAACTGTAATCTTCTATCTTTTTTCATCTTCGAAAAACTCAAATAATGAATAAAAAATGCATAACATAGATACTGTAGCAATGAAAATTAGCTAAAATGGGGAAAAAAAAAATACACATAACTTTAGTACTTTACACGAACCAATTCAAATGCTGTTTTAAGGTTACATATGAATTGCATTTTTGTTACCGAAGGAGTACAAGCCCAGTTACGTGAAATCAGACTTAATGTATAAAATTGTTGACAAATATTGTAGTTTTGTAGCTCAATAATCTGCACAGAAGTTTCCTCGACGATACGTACACTGGATTTGCTAACATTGATTTTTCCCTTTACATGTTTGAACTTTTGGGTACAGAGCTAATGACCTTCGATTTTCAGTTTTACCTTTTGGGTTGTTTTGTTTGGCTTTTGGACTTTGAAGTCAGCAGAATGGTGACTTTTTCTTCTTTTTTTTGGCTGAATTCAGCAGAATGGTGACTGATGCCTGAGTTTGGCTGTTGTTAACTGGAACTCCTCAAAAGTTTGTTTATCAGAATAATTCAGAAGAACTTATGTGCTTTAATAATTTATTGGGTATATTACAACTTATCTACTTATAGTTTAGCCAAAATTTAAGTTAGCTACCTATGGTTTGAAATTTGACACTTCACCTATTTGAGGTTTGACTAAAATTTAAATTTCTTACCTGGGGTTTGAAATTTCATGATGCAAGTGTTCCGTTAGATTCTTTTTGAACTTATATGATCTTGTCTTTTTATATTTTTTTGTGTTTTTGGAGGAGAAAAACATAAAAGTAGAGCAAAATTGCATATTTAGTCATATTTTTAACAGAAGTGGGTTATAGAACTTTAACCGAGCTAACCTTAAAAGTGGAGCAAAATTGCATATTTAGTCATATTTTTAACAGAAGTGGGTTACAAAACTTTAACTGAGCTAACCCCGGGTGAGTAAAGTATCAAATTTCAAACCATAGGTAGGCAATTTAAATTTTGGCCAAACCATAAGTGGGTAAGTTGTAATTTGCCCTAATTTATTTTAATTGTTATAAAAAATGAAATTTAATTGAGGGATCACATGGGAAATGACTTGTTCGATCAATTTGGAATCTCATTCAACTATGTTTATTTGTTCCTTGTAATTGACTATTCCTTGATGACAAGAGCAAATATGCTGAATACCCAACAAACAAAAAGAAATGAAGAGCAATGTGTTTGTACAATATTTGTAATGTAATGTTGTCCCCTGTGGTAATAGTGTTGTCATTTTATTTCTCCTTCGGCCAGAGGAAGATGGGATAGAGTGTTGTCATTTTGTCGAAAGATGAGGTGGTGCCGAATTTATAAATGTCGAGAACTGATTGTTTGGCACGAAGCCTTAATGTTCTTCGGTGATCCATCACTAACATTTTTTTTTTTTTGGGAGAAAATAATATTTTAAATCCAAAGCTTTTAAAAAGTAACAAATTTTGAACAATATAGTTTCACAAGTAAAAAATTAAAGGCGAAACTACAATGTTGGTCCCTCAAATTTACCTTATGTGCGCAATTGGTTCCTCAAGTTTGAAGCAAGCACAATTAGTCCCTCAAGTTTTAAAACTAAGTTGTATTGGTCCTTTTACTAACTGTCATTAATAGTGTTACTTACATGACTAATGGAATGGATCTTAATATTTTTTTTTATGATGTGGCATGTTTTTAATTAAAAAATTACAAACTAAATTTACACCTAAGAAACAATATTCACCAAATTAAAAAAATTATTTTCTACCAATTGTAAAAACCCACCCATGAGAGAAAGAAGAGGAGAGAGAGGGAAGAAACCAAGCACTAACCCACCGCCAGTGGAGACCCATATCCTAGCCACTGCCAGCAGTAGCCAAAGCCCAGAACCAAAATTTAAAATAATTAAAAAAAAAATCAAAATTTTCCAAAAACCCAATTCACAGTTCTCAAAATCAAAACCAAAAAGTCCATCCTAACATTACTTAAAGGCTGTTGGAGTTGGAGTTGCAGAATTGTAACGAACTCTTTTCGCTGAGCAATGAACCAGGCTTTCTGCGTTGAATCCGCCGAAATGCGAAGCAACGAGGGTCTCCAAGATTCCTTAGGCTCAGCAGAGAAAGCTAAACCCAACTGACCGTTTTTTAAATAGTGAGTCGCTTTTCTAGGGTTTACTCTAGGACAAGAAATGCCACCAAACCCAATACTATAAGGGCAAGATGAGCTTAATGCAATCAAAACCCAAACGAAAACAGAGTGTTACTGAAATATAACCTTTAGAGCATCCACATTAGCTCTCTTGCATAATAGAAAAGAGAGGAATTTTACACATTTAAGTGACAAAACTACCGACATCAGTCCTTCTAAAATTGTGCATATTTACACATTTGCTACAGTAAGAGCAACCACATCAAATCTGTTATAGTCTTCTAACATAGAAGAAAGTACAAATTTTACACATTTTGAACAAAAAAACACCCACATCAGCTCGTGTAAAAACGTTCAAAGTCTTCTAAAAATTTTCATAAGCTACAGTAACCGTGTAAATTTACACTGTTACTGTAGCTCGTTTATCATTATTTTAATATTATATTTGCACAGTATAAAACATCTTTTTCGCTCTCTTTTTTCTCTCTCCTCTCACTAAGCAACACCAACGCCTCTCATTAGGTCTGAACTTCTCTCTGAAACTCTCTCAACCCGAGCTCCATGGCTGAACATTCAAACTCTACCTCTGAGCATCACACCACCATAAATGGTGGTCCAACCCTAAATCTAAACCTCTCTATATTCTGGCCTAACTCTTCTACCTTTGAGGAGCTACAGTGCAGCCCGTCACTGCTCTTCTATAGTCTAAAGCCGGATGGAGCGCATGGCGGTGGGCATCGTGAGAAGGTGGCGGTGCTGCGAGGCGTTGATCTCACTCCGATCTGTTGGTTGCTGTTTTTTTTTTTTGGTTGATTGTGGGTGTGGGTAGGTGGGTTTTGATCTTGATCGGCTTGTTTTTTATAGTTCATTGGAGGGTTTTGATGATCTTGCCGCCAATTGGGTGGGTGATGATTTGGCTTGATTGGGTTTCGGGTTGGGTGGGTGATGAATGGGTTTGGGATTGAGTGGATTGGTTTTCCTTGATGATGGTGGTTGGGTGGTGATGATGTTGGCTAGGTGTGGAGTGATTGTTGGTAGTGATGGACTATGGGTCTGTGAGAGAGAGGGGTAGTGAGGGAAGGAATAATAAAAAATGGTAAAAGAATGAATATTTTATTGAATAAATTTGTAAAAATAAATAAACTAATGTGAGTGTTTTGTAAAAGTGGATGTGTAAAATAGAAAAAATAGGTTTTTTCTTGTAAAATAGATAGAAAATTTGAACAAACTGATGTGGTTGCTCTAACCGTGCATATATACACGGTTACTGTAGATGTGCATCCTATTATTTTATTAATTTCACAATTTCGCATCTTTTTTTTTCTCTCTCTTCTCCGTGTGCAATATGAACTCAGTCTCAAACTTCTCCTCTCCTCATCTGCTTTTTCCTCAGATACACATACACATAAACACAACCACACAAACACATACACAAAGACAAATCAACACAAAGATACACAAACACACCCACACGGACAAACCAACACAGAGAGAGAGAGATTGGTGTCGGTGTTGATCGCTTGTGGATCGGTGGGTTGATGCTAGTGGCGGAGATCAGAGTTTATGGGTTGATGGAAATGGGTCTGCATGCTTGTGAATCGGTGCTGGCGGCGGAGATCGGTGCTTGTGGGTTGATGGAATTAGGTTTTGATGCTTGTGGATTGGTGCTAGCGGCAGAGATCAGTGCTTGTGAGTCGACGGAGTTAGTGCTTGTGGGTCGGCAGAGATCGGTGTTTGTGAGTTTTGATTTTTATGGTGCTTGTGGTGGAGATTGGTGCTTGTGGTGGAGAGTTGATTGGACTGTGAGAGAAAGAATAAGAAGAAGAAGAAGCTGCTTGTGGAAGGGAGGTGATGTGACACGTGAAAGGAAAAAGAAGAAGAAGAAGCAGAGGAGGGAGTCTGAGAGATATAAGGTCAAAGATAAAGATAAAAAGAAAGAGATAAGTCCAAAGAAAAGATAAAGAGATAGGAACAAAAGAATAATAATAATTAAAAAGATATTATTATTTAAATAGAATAAGGTGTAAGATAGATGAACTGATGTGGATGTTTTGGAAAAATTGTAGTATAAAATAGAAAAAGTAAATTCTTAGTGTAAAATAGATAGAAAAATTTGGCCGGACTGATGCAATTGCTCTTAGATTTGAGCCTAAGATATTGAATAGTACTACTGTATTAGTATTTGTGAATGGATGAGCCTTGTGTGTGTTACTGTAAACTCAGATAAAGACCACGAACTACGCTGTCTGCATGCACGTGAGAGTCAGGTGACTTAGTGAAAAAAAAAATAGAATTATCTAAAATTAAAATGAAAATTTTTTCATTCATCAGGAAAAGAAAGCCACACCATTAAAAAAAATGTTAAGTCATTGTTCCGTTAGCCATGTAAGTAACATCATTAACGAAAGTTAATAAAATGACTAATACAACTCAATTTTAAAATTTAAGGGACTAATTGTGCTGCTTCAAACTTGAGGGACCAATTGCACACACAAAATAAACTTGAGGGACCAATATTATAGTTTCGCCAAAATTAAACCCAGCGATTTCAAAGTAACAAATTAAATTAACTTTAGTCCTTTTAAATGGAAGGTGTTTGGGGTTTAATATATGTTAAGGCTTTAATTTGTTAATTTTGAAATTATAGAGTTTAATTTATTACTTTTTGAAGCTTCATAATTTATTTGGTATACTTTCAAAATTATAAGCTGATTTTTTTAAATTGTAGATAATTGCTAGAAGATCATCCATTCGGAAATGTCACTTGGATAGTTTGCCACGCCACAGGCTCGGATAAGATTTGAAGTCACATGCCAATGGACGACCACAAGACACGGACGACCTTAATAGCAGTGCGAGGATCATGGATTTGCCACCGGTTGGCAGTTGCCAACCATGACTGTGGGTAATTGCTTGGATTCACGCCCAGAAGAGGTGTGAGCTCCACAAATGGCTTCATTAACCCCCAACCATATTTATAAGGCCCATGATGCTAAAAAATGACAATAATTAAGTAGAAATTGGGGCATTCTAAAGGCACTGTGGTGCTTTGAAATAATTTTTGGTAGAACTCTCTTGACCCAATTAGCCAAAACCTTTAAAATAGACTTTTCGGTTCTTTTGATGTTGGCAATTGCCCTCCTATTTTGAAAATGTTATTAGGGTGGAGGTAAGTCTTCCTTCTGTGTAATTGTTCTGTTGTGTTATTTGCTTTTTTCCTTCAATAAAATCTTGCATATCATAGAAAGAAAAAAAAAAAAAAAAAAAAAAAAAAAAAAAAAAAAGTCAGAACCTTTGAAAAGATTTTATATAACACGTTATAAAGACTTATAGGCGAACTTCATAGACCAATTCAGGGTTTGGTTTTTTTTTTTTTTTTTTTTTTTTTTTTTTTTTTTTACTTTGAGGATGAGGGTAACAAATGGGTGGTTTAGTGGTTGAGGGAGATTAGTCGAACTAAGATAGTGTAGGACTGAGCGGGTTACATCATTCCCAACCAAATGCCAATAGTTTTGATTAAAAAAAAAATTGAGGGGCATACCATTGGGTCCTCGGGCTTTCAAAAGAGCCATTTGTTTCAAAATAGTGTGAAACTCCCACTTCATAAACTCTCCAGATAGTTGGGTATTCATTTCATCAGAAACAATTTTCTACAACCTCATATGATTGATTACACCACTGACCTAAAGAATTCTGAATTCTGGAGATGTGATTTTTTTGGCTTCTTTGAGTTGCACTACTATGTAATTATTTTGTATTCTTATCACCACAAACAAACCAATGAAATTTAGAGTGTTGTTTCCAAATTCTATCTTCCTTATCAAAAAGCTCATTTAACTCTCTTGTTTAGCCCCAATAAGTTTTTTGCATATATCCTCCAAAGCTCGTCTAACGTTCCCAAAGCATTTTCGACTCCAAGGGGTTGGGCCTTACCACACTCAGTGTCTGTTTAGCATGATTAATTTTGTCAACTTATTTTATTATTTAGTTTATTTTTGCTACTATTCATGGGTCCCACTGCACTTTTTGATACTATTCATGGGTTCTACTATACTATTTCAGCTAACTTTTACTTTTATCTACCGTACTTTCAGCAAAAAGTTTTCAGTTTCAACAAAATAAGCAGATTCCAAACAGACCCTTAGTGACTTTATTTATGACCCTAAAGTGAGGTTCTAAAAAATCATAAGAGTTCCATACCGCTTCCACTATTTCAGTACAACCCTTATTAGATAACGACATCTCTTCAAACCGGAAAGGTTTGGAATGGGCCTTCTTGGACAAATATAGGTTCAAGGCTAGTTGGACAAATATATAATGGGGAATGATTTGAAGAGCTACAATGTAAATGATGCACTCGTGACCCAGCAAATTTGAGAAGCCAATCATTCAATGCAAATGCCTGATCCAATCTTTCCTAAATTGAGTGACCATCTGCAAAGTGTTTCTGTCAAGTGAATGAAGAACCTACAAACCCAAGGTCCATAAATCCACACTCATAAATAGAATTTTGAAAAATTTGCATTTGGTTGTGACTTCTATTACTTCCATTGAGTTTTTTCAGAATCGCTTATAATTTCATTGAAATCACTAGCACATAACCAAGGGATAGAAAAGCAACGATTGAGTAAGTGAAGCAAATCCCAAGATTTGTGACGTCTTTAAGTATCTGGCTCTCCATAAAACTCAGTAAACCTCCATGACTTATTTGTAATTTACTTATATAGTTAATAGTAATTTATATGGTTATTCTTATAAATTTATATAAGAATAGTTACTATAAAAAAAATATACAAAAGCAAGAATCTAAGCTATGATCATCTAAGGTTTTTCCATGTGGTACTTCCTTAAGAAAGAAAGTAAGAAAGTGAAATTCTCTTTAACTTTCCATCTCATCAATAACGTGCATTAATGCCAAAGTAATTAATTGTCATGTATTAATGGGGTAAATGATTTTATCTTAAGTAGTAATTCTCTATAAATGGTGCACTAATTATTTATATTAAAAGAATTTATTATGATTATTATTATAAAATTTATATAAGAATAATTACTGTATGGGCAAGTTTTGGATCCTAAACCAAAAAGGTAAAAGGATTAAGGCTCAAAGAGCCCAATACAAAGAATTTGTAGAGAGTGGGCTAAAAACTAGGTTTCAATGAATTGAACAATGCTCACAATGGACTAAAGATAGTAAGAAAGTAAGGAAAAACAAAGAAAAACAAGTTTTTTTGCAAAGAAATTCTTCCTTGGCAAAGTCCGAGGAGAGTAGTTCTTAAATATATTTCTCTTAGACTTGATTGCAATTACAGTTCTTAGTGCTACAGTGTTTTTTACTACAAATTCTCTCATCCTCCCTTGCAATGGGATTTTTCTTCTTTATATTACCCTTATTTGCTCCATTTTAGCCCTCCACGTGTAGATCAAATGGCTAACTTTTACTCCTGTCCCATCAACACCTTCCTGAAACTTTTAGGGGTAACTGTAAGGCTGAACATCACTGTTCAGGCATCACCTCCACATTAATGCGGCCAGAGAATTAGTTATAGAGCATTTAATGTAGTTGTAACAATTTTCCCTTCGATACTTCTTACATTCCCCTTATCTTATTCCTTCCTGATACTTATCCTTACTAGTAGAACTACCCAGAACGTTGCTCTTGATGGCAAGTCAACCCTTCTGACATCTGCACCGTGAAGCCGAGGAGGCATTTATCCTCGGGCCACCTTCCTGAACCCTCATGACCAGTCCCCTTTCTCCATCCACTAATTTGCACTTCCATGCTAATGTTTACCTGTCCTCGGACTATTAAATGTTCTCGAACAGGGCCCACGGCCCAATATACCTTTCTGGGCCTATCATTCCTACAATTACTATTAAAAAATTTATTGATTTGAAATATGGCATTCTTCTCTATGTTTAGTTGCTTTGACAACAGTTTGAAACAAAAACCATCAAAAGGGGAAATCAAATTTATTAACACATACAATCAAGAATTTAAAAAATAATTGTGTGCTTAATTTAGTTGAAATAATTTAATAGTCATGAATTCACTACAATAATATTTTCATATAATTTAAATTATATTTATCTCAACAATATATATGTGTGTGTGTGTGTGTGTGTGTGCCCGAGGCATTTGTCCTCGGGCCACCTTCCTGAACCCTCATGACTAGTCCCCTTTCTCCATCCACTAATTTGCACTTCCACGCTAACGTTTACTTGTCCTCGAACTATTAAATGTTCTCGAATAGGGCCCACGGCCCAATATACCTTTCTAGGCCTGTCATTCCTACAATTACTATTGAAAAATTTATTGATTTGAAATATGGCATTCTTCTCCATCTTTAGTTACTTTGACAACAGTTTGAAACAAAAACCATCAAAAGGGGAAATCAAATTTATTAACACATACAATCAAGACTTTAAAAAATAATTGTGTGCTTAATTTAGTTGAAATAATTTAATAGTCATGAATTCACTATAGTAATATTTTCATATAATTTTAATTATATTTATCTCAACAATATATATATATATATGTGTGTGTGTGTGTGTGTGTGTGTGTGTGAAACCAACACTATTAAATTTGTGTTACGTAATCAAAAAAAGAT
The DNA here is from genome assembly GCF_001633185.2 of Quercus lobata. NCBI lineage: Eukaryota > Viridiplantae > Streptophyta > Magnoliopsida > Fagales > Fagaceae > Quercus > Quercus lobata. Next base: position 24,450,204 of record NC_044910.1, on the reverse strand, counting down.
ATTAATAAGGTAAATGAATTCATTTTTTATGTAATAAATATTTATATATGGTGCTTTAATTATATTATCTAAGATTTACATAAAATAATTGAATTGGAATATGAAATTCTTGCTCAAAATTAGTTGTTTTGGCAACAATTAAAACAATTTCTAGCAATTGGTTCATATTCTTTATTATATTAAGTTTTACAATTTGCATTTCCTCTATTTATAACGACATGTAATATAATTAAATTGATTTCCAAAATTTTATAACACATAATAAACATTATTCATGGAACATAAGATAAATTCTACAAGATATTTCAAAATGTCCAGTATGATGCACAAGACCTTAGCCAGTTAATTCAGCCAAAAAAAAAAAGAAAAAAAGAAAAAAAAGAGGACCTTAGCTAGTCAATTTTAATGATCGTATCGGAGTTTGACATCACCATTGCAAGAGATGCATGCACTTTTTTTTTTTTTTTAAATAAATTATAAAATTTTTGATAATTCAATAGTTATAGCGGGGAATGAAGATTTGAAATTCGCTTGCTTCTCATGAGATTGAATGAGGGAATTAGAAAATGGGCTCATAAACGGGACAAGCGGGCTTTTGGTCACACGGAAGAGGGGAAGTGGATGGAGGGTGCTTCTTAGCTAAAGTTGAGGGTGGGATCACTATATTGGATAGGGCGAGTCTTTGTATATGGCTGAGGTGTCAATTGAGCAATGACACTTATTAGCTATTCATGTATTTAACTTTGAATTAGGATTTAGGAAGAAGCTTAGAGCTTGTTTGGTAGGGGTGCTTTTTGTTTTCGTTTCTAAATATTGTGTGTCCCACCTGTCAAAATGTTGTTTGGGCGTTGTTTTTAGTTTTCAGAAAAACTGAAACCCAAAAACACTGTGGACAACACAAAATAGGAAACAATTAGAGGGTGTTTGGATTGGCCTGTTTTGAGTTACATAACTGAAAAACCTTAACTCAAAACTCAAAATCCGTGGGACCCACTAGTTGAAATATTGTTTGGTTTAGTTTCCAGTATTTGTTTCCAGTTCTCATATCTCAGAATTTTGAGTTTTGGGAATGAGAAATGAGAACTCCTCAGAAGTTGTTTTCAGTTTTTGAAATATGAGTTTTGTGGCATTTTTCGTAAATAATCGCAAATGTGTGGGACCCTCTTCATTGTATGGACACATCATCCTCAGAGCCGTTGGAAGCTTTTGCTGTGCCAAATGCTCCAGCTTCAGTTTGGCCTTTGTTTTCCTCTCTTCTCTTTACTGCGCTGACTCTCCATTTACAATTTTACACCTTCATTTACTGCTTCTCCATTAACCCCTCTCACCCACCTCTACCAACATACCATTATTTCAAACTTTTGCCTTTCTTTTATTGCTCAGACCTCTCACTTGTTCCATTTTTTCACAAGCCACTCTTAACCCAACACAAAGCGAGATGAAGAAGAAGAAGTCTCAGCCAGATACAAGCACACCCCGACACATCCGATACTAGTGCCGACTCCGGTTTGAGAATCCAACCTCTGCCCAGGTGACTGCGTTTTCTCTCTCTCCCTCCGTAAACCCACCTTGCTCTGTTTTGTGTTCCTCTAAATTTCAATGTTTGTATTTCAAAGTTTTTGTTCAGGTGCTCTGTTTTGATTTTGTTTGTGTTTCATTGTTTTTTTCAATTTCTCTAAACATTGATGGGTTTTATAAAATAATGAAATTTGTGTCGATGGGTTTTGTAAAAAATTTGTGTCTGATGGGTTTTGTAAAATAATCGACTTTGTTTGTGATGAAATGTGGACTGAGAAACTTTGATTCAGGTATATGTTATGGGTTATTGTATGGGTCAGCACTGGTTTATGCTAAAAATCCAATCTTTTTGTGACTTTGTTTGCCATTGTGTGTGTTGAGTCTTCAATAAATATTTCGTTGCTTCTGTCTCCCTTCTTTTCTTTATATTGATGGTTTATCAGAAATTTCATATTTTGAAGCACTCCTTTATAATCACTTGAAGGGACTCTATGTGTGATTTATTATAAATTCAATATCTATGGTCATTTCTTCTGGACAAGAGTGGCTGCTTTCTTTCTAATAACAAAGTGTACAACTGGGTTTATTCTTTCTCTTGGATCAGATTGAGTCATCACTTTTATTTTGTAACTTTGTTTTGTAATAATTCTATAAAGCTTGAGGTTCTGTCTACTTGAGGTTGCATCCTCTGGATTTGTTATGGGTCTCACTTTCTGTACATAATTCTGGAAGACAAATTTTGTTTGATCTTTCAAAAGGCCAAAAGGACCCACATTGACCCACATCTCCAATATCACTTATTATATAAAGCTTGTACTACAAAAAGGGAAAGGACAATATATAATTCAAAAATAATTAAGAGGTTGGAAAGCTCACAAATTCAAGGTCAATACCTCTAGAAGCTCATCATCATAGTACTGGCATAATGTGAAGGTTTTTTTTTTTTTTTTTTTTTTTTTGAGATAGTTACAATATGGTTGTTAATTCCGTAGCTTGAACCCTTATCTCCTAAACTCTCAAGCATTTTATGTATTGAAAGGTGCCAATTAAGCTACAAGACTCTTAGCTAGTGTAGAGTTCTTGAATGCATGCAACTATATGATTTTGAGAGACTTCTTTAATGAAAATTTTTAAGAAATGACATAATAGTATTGTTGTTATAAAAATGATTTTTTTTTTCATTTATTTTCATTCCATCCTTCTAAACATTCAACAAGGGAAAATAAAATTTTTATTCCTTTTGTTTCTTTTATATTTTATCAATTTCATTCTTTTATGATTTTCTTTTAATCTAAATCCATTCTTTAATCAACTGTCAAACAAAAATGTAAGGGCCTAGCCATTATTGATGTAATTGAGGTTATTATATAGGTCCATTGCGGAAATTCATCAATTTTGGGCCGGGAAAAGCCCATCCATAAGCTTGGAACAGAATTTAGAATATATACTAGATTCACATTCACCTCCGATGTTACATGATGCAGTTATATACTGGGCCACTGGCCCATCTAAATAAAAAATCTAAGAAATTTTCAAATAACCCTTATGTGTTTTTTAGAAACATCACTAATTACTCAAGAGCCAAAACAAAATCAGCCTAAAGTACACGAAGAATGTCTGGTGGTACATTAGAAGATAATTTTGCTCATCTAGCTAAAGAAATTTTCAAATAACCTTGTTGAACAAGATGAGTGATAAATTTTCAAATAATATTTGATTTCTGGCAAACCTTATTGTTCAGGCTGGCAAATATTGACAGGGTAGCCCCCAAGAACTGGTTGTTACATTTTTTATTTTTTATTTTAAGGTGTTGGAACATGTTCAGGCAAGCAAATGTTCTCCAACTGCAAAATTTTTAAATAATGCCAATAATTGAAATTCCTTGATGCTATTTCTTAACAATATCATTTTAACTGTTTATTTATTTTTTTTAAAGAGTCAATGTAATTAATAAATCCAAGAAAATGTAGGAATTCTTCTTCATATTACTTCCATTATGGACAATACTTAATATGAACAGGATCCATGTTTATGCAAACTCAAGATACTTGCATTAAAATTTGAACAGAAAAGTCTTAAACTTGCAAACGATTTGATGTCTTTGCAATTACTTCAATGAAAAACATTACAACTCTTAACCTTAGATTTTTATAAATCCATAAATCAGTGAATACTTTAAATTTTGAAGTATTCAGTTTAAATCCTTCATTGTGCTTAAACTCTCTTCTATTATCTTTATCAACTCAATTCAAGTTTTATAAAGATGTACTATTACATTGATTCCATATTTCCAAACTGGTGAAACCTTTAACTTTCTAAGAAGTTGACTTCAGAGCAATTTATTTGATTGCTTGCAATTGTGATGAATGGTGCAGGGGTGAAACGTGTATTTACTGCAGGAACTCTAGAAGCAAGATCGTCATTGTCGATGCTAAGTTTTTATGACACTTGTATTTCATTTCTGTCCCATGCATGTGTCCAATCCTAGTTGGAACTTTGCTTCCAAAAAAAATCTTAGTTGGAGAATTGTTCATTTTATTTATTGATATAAGATAGAAATTCTACTCTAGTATAATTTAAGTGTATATGTGTGTGAAGCTTCTCCTTGGAGACTTTAACTTTGATGCTTGCCCCCCACACCCCACACCCCACAAGTACTTATACTTGTGAAGTGACTAATGCACCAAGGGTGCGCAATAGTACTGTTCAATTTATTGAAAATTATTAGAACTATTACATCAATGCAAAAATTAATACAGCTGGTCTGGCTGCTGCTATAGTTAAAGATAAATTCAGTTGGTGGATAGACCCAGTTGATGCAATTATAATTGGGGTTTACATAACCTCAAAAAGGTCTTAAACTGTGATGAGATATGCGGGTTTCCTCTCTCTCTCTCTCTCTCTCTCTCTCTCTCTCGTGCTCCCCTAAACATAAATATGCTACTAATACTATTCTCATTTGATGCCGACAATTTTTAATGGAAATAAAGATATTTGATGTTAATACCATCAATACACACACCATTGAATACATTGTTAGATTTTTCCTTCTTTGATTATCCACGAGGAGTTTCCTTGGGACATGAAATTTCCCTCAAACTGTGACAACTCAATTGTTGAATAGGGCTAGTGATAACTTAATTTTTAAGACACAAATTCACGTCTTTTGTGCCATTGATCAATATATTGACCGTACGCAAAAGAAAAATTCATCATTTTTTTTTTTTGGTCTCTATTTCTACCCATTTGTCCACCTCATTGACACATTGGACACCTATAATATCGTTTTGACATGTTTGGAGGTGCCAACGTGTCACCCACTGCTATTGCAGCCTGCCACATCAGGGGTGACAATTGCCTATGTATGATTGATAGCCTCACAGTATCATTCTTTCAATCGGTGCCTTAAATCAAGACAATTTTTTCCCTTTCAATCAACATAAAGAGTTACAATGATCTAACTAGGACTTGAGAAGTTTCCCTTCCATAATTGGAATTGAGTAATAAATACTTGTACTGTCGTACATCCCACAGAAACAAATGGGAAAAAACCACCAGCGGCTCAAACGTTCATATGATCTGTTTGAAGTAATCTAGTCTTTGATTCTCATACATGGGAAACAAATATGAACTATAGTCCTTGTACGTGCATTACACAATAAGGTGTAAGTCCATTATGCTTTTAATTTCACAGGATCTTAAGCAGAACATGATTCTGCTGTGCTTAATTCAGTGAATTGTAGAATAATGAAAATACAATTACAAGAAAGAGGGGAAAAGTTACAAATTAAAGAAGACGGGTTTCTCTGATTCTGTGGTAATTATTCTACGCACGGGAGTCTGGGCCTGCTGGTCTTGAGTTAAGAAGTGGCTGGAGAGCCTTCACAACAATTGTCATATTTGGCCGGAAGTCTGCCTCATACTGAACACAAAGTGCTGCAACTGCTGCCAACTGAGACAATCACATGAAAGCAAGGTAAGAACGTTAACGCTTTTCTGAAAAACAAAGCACCTTGAACTTTTGCTTAAAAATATGCCTCAAGCACATCAGTTTTTTGGATGAATTTAATGTTTGAATGTAACACGAATGCAACATGAAAGCAACATATCTTATATACAATCAACAAAACAGTTAGAGATTATTCAAGACTCTATCAAGATGAACTAAAATGGAAAAGGTACTTCTGAATACAGGCAAGTCTGTCTGCATTTCAAAATCAGCTAAAGATTGCAATTGCAATGACTGTAATTAAAAGGGAAGAAGTTTTGATGTTTCTGCTAACTATCCGGCCAAACTTTTGACATGATAGCCTAGGAGGGGATGTTATCCTAATAGTAAGTCAATACACATTTCACATCCTTAAAATACTTGTATGTTGTAAAACAATAATGTTAAAAGAGGATAATGAAGAAAACCTTAGCAATTGCCTTTGGTGGGTAGTCATTGTTCAGCTTAGGATCAACACATTGCTTCACTTTGTCCTCACTCAATCTTGGAGTTGCCTGTAGAATTAGAACACCCATCACAGATGTATATAGGGGTGAAATCAAAATTTGGTAGACAATGATACTTGACCAAACTAGCAGGAAACATACCCAAGTAACAAGACTCTGCTGCCCTTTGGGCATTGTATGGTCTACTGGCTTTCGGCCTGTCAAGAGCTCTAGAAGAACAACTCCAAAGCTATAAACATCACTTTTCTGAGTTATCTGCCCTGTCATGGCATACCTGAACAGAAAGCAATCATGTTTATTTAAAAAAAAAAAAAAAAAGGAAAGGCAGAATAAAGTGTCTTTCACTAGGGACACAAAAAGAGCTAAGAGCAAAAATAAATGTAGGAAACTTGTAATCTACACATAATTGGTCGGTTCAGTTCATTCAAGAAATGTTTTAATACAATCCAGATAAAGGTAACAGCTTTTCATCTATACAGGCAAATCTGTTCATCTTTTCGTATTCAACAGGAGATTTTAAAGGAATTTAATAGTAGTTACATAAGGGTAATAAAATCAATACAGAAGCTTAAATTAGAGTAAAGCTAAAGCTTACTCTGGCGCATGGTAGCCAAATGTTCCCAAGACTCTAGTTGAATGCAGCCGAGCTGCTGTATCAGAAGACTGATTTGACAAGTTAAAATCGGCAATTTTGGTCTGAAAGTCATCAAACAGTAGGACATTGCTGGATCTGATATCACGATGAACTATAGGAGGCTGCACCTTTTCGTGCAGAAACTCAAGGCCTTTAGCTGCCCCATAGGCAATCTTAACTCTCTGGTTCCAGCTTAGAGCTGGACCTGGTTCAGCACCTTGTACACCTTTCCTTCCTGCATCAGTAAACAAATTTTGAATCAAACAACATATGAACCAAGGAAAATGGAAAAAAAAAAAAAAAAAATTTAATAATAGAAGTGGGCGTACCATGTAATATGTCATGTAAAGAACCCATTGTTGCAAACTGATATATCAAGATTCGGTTATTTGCTTCCAAACAATACCCCATCAACTCAACAAAATGTTCATGCTTAAGCCTCGAAACTGTTGATAACTGCATGAACCGTGATAGCAGCCAAAGAGATTGTATCAGAATTAAGTGCCAAACACATTGCCGTCACCAAAAAAAATATAGAATGTCCTAAAATCTCACCTGAGCTGCAAAATCAGTATCTGGCTCTTGTGATGAACTGGTATCCAGCCTCTTTATAGCTGCAGCCTGACCATTACTTAATTTTGCATAGAATACCCGGCCATAAGAACCTTCACCTATTAAAGCTTTTGAACCAAAATTACCAGTTAACCTATATAACTCATCCAACGATAGTGCTGGTATTTCTATGGGTAATACTTGCTGTGGAGCTCCAGTTCTGACCATGTTGGAACCCCTTGGCTCTCCTCTCCCGCTGCCTGTAATTCACAGAACACAATATTTCATCATCATTCAAATATCTGAAAAACTAAGGCCATTTACCAAAATACATGCACACAAGAAAACGTATCTAATGTGTAATTTGATTGTCATCCATGATAGAGATCCCATTAAGAGTCACATGCTGCCTACATTACTAATAAGTTTGTAAAGTAAACATCAAGAAAAAAAAAATCTATAGGAAAGTCCAGAGTTCTAAACTTCGTATACATTGTTCTTTTTTTTTTTTTTTGGCAACGAAATAGTACATAATTGTGTGAAGCATATTCATCATAGAGCATGTTAGCTAGTATAACTTATGTATAAAATAAATTTAGGCTAAAATATAATTTTCGTCCCTAACTTTGCATGAATTTCATTTTCATCCACTTAACTTTAGAAAGTTAATTTTCCATCCTTAAACTATTGAAATGTTACAATTTTCAATTAAAAATGTTCGTTTTTCATCTCTAAAGTCTAAACTATTGTAAAAGGTTCTGTCTTTGTACCAAAACTATTGTAAAAATCTATTTACAAAGTTGAGGGATGAAAAGATAAACTTCTCAAAGTTTATGGATGAAAACCAAAATCATGCAAACTTTAGGGATGAAAACAATATTTTAGCCAAAAATATATATGCTTTAGCTAAAGAAATGTACAATAAGAAACAAAAAATTTCGTCTTGATGCCTCTACAGCAAAGTAGAAATCATTCGGACATTTTTCTTTGTTGTGTAATGCAATTTTATCCTTTTGTACTAACGTGGATCATAAAATTGTAATCAAACAAGCCAATGAAATGAAATTTGAGAAAATAACACTAAATAGAGCTTGAAAAGGGGCTGAAGTATGTTACCTCCACCATACATATTTCCCCCTCTAGGTGGTGCAGTATATTGGTGAGCTGGTGGACCATGGCTTTCTTCCTCTGCACCTCCGCAGCAGAACATAATTCAACTCTTGAATGCAGCAATCTCAAAAACCCATGCAAAGCCAATGCACGTGGATTTCCAGTATCAAAACTGTTCCTATCAAAACCCATATATCAAATCATGACTCTAATATATTAAAATGGAAAAAATTATTAAAAAAATGAAAACGAAAATTAGTGAAAACCCACAAACAAATAAATGGAGATCAGTTTGTTTGCCAAGAAAGTCCATAAAAAAAAAAATAATAATAATAATAAATAAAAAAAATAAAAACTTGTGAAAGAAATTCGATCAATTACATTTTTCTTTATTTTTCTCTAATTTTCAAAGGCTCCCCTGCTCTGTTTTAATCTCAAAGCATCAATATAAGGAAATTTCATAATGACAAAAATACTAAACATTGCCAATGTACAAACCATATGAAAATTAAAAAACATTCATGTAGATCAACATTTATAAAAAAATAACGAAAACAAAAGGAATAAGCCTTTACCTGGGATCCAAAGACCAGACAAGAGGCAAGACACATAAAACTAAATTGAGAGAAAGAGGAAGAGAATTAATTGTTATTTAATAATGGGAAATGCAGAAGAAGAAGAAAAAGAAGAAGAATCAAGAATGAACAGAGAAAAGAGATCTGGAAACAGAGGAAGTAAAAAAATGATCTGTAAACATCGTCTCCCTCTGATTGGTCTATGTTTTGGGGGGCAGAGGCAGATGATTCTCTGATCCGCGGGAAACTCGGTTTGGAGACTTAAACTGCCATAACTAACCTTTTTAGAACCTCCAATCCTACGTTAAAGTGCCCCCCACGTTGCACGTCCTATCCTATGACACCAACTTTTACTATTTTATAATTTATTTATATGTTATATCTTACGAATAATTTTTATGCTCATACACATTGTTCATTGAATGAAAAATTGTCAGCACACATTCTTTCTAGTACAGTGAGGTTCTAGTAGTTCATATTCGTTTTTCTCGTTTTGGTTGCTGGTTATTTTGTTGCACCTAATTAGCTTTCATGCAATACGTTTGTAAACCATGTCAACCTTTTCAAAAAACCAAAAAACAAAAACAAACAATATCAACCTTATGTTATGTATGTACCCACAAGAATGTTACAGCTAGGTTCCATTCCGAAGGTGCAAGGGTATGCACGTGGCAAGCTACCATTATTAAAATAAAAATACATATATTACAGTTTACATTTCTCCAATACGTAGGATGCAAATTTTATTATTATTATTATTTTTTTTTATACAAGACAGTGGCTACGCCACGTTGAACTCAGGGTGTTCCCAGGAACACCCTGAACTGAATTTTTTTTTTTTTTTAATATATTTAATTTTTTTTTATATATATATATAATTAATTTTTTTTATTTGTTTACCCTTTAAAAAAAATTAGGAACACTTTCAAATAAATTTTAAAAAAAATTATTTGGTCTACTTTCAAGCGAAAAAAAAAAAAAAAAAAAAAAAAAAAAAAAAAAAAAAAAAAAAAAAAAAAACCAGCCCATTCTTTGACCCATAAACAATTTTGAAAAAAAAAAAAACTCAAATCCCTTGTAAATTAGGACTCCAAAATCCGAATAAATACACAAAAACACAACCCAAACTTCCTAACCTCAAAGATCCACACTTCAGGAGGCTCACTGCCATTTGTATAAAATAAAATAAAATAAAATTGTTTTTACGCCGCCAGCTGCAACCGAGCAAGTGGCCATGATAGCCACCAACAAATTAGCCCCACTCGACATTTACGCCACCTCCACAGCTCCGCCTCCGTTGCAATCTTTGGTCTGGTATGAGTTTCTCACTCTCTCTATCTATGTTCTGTTGTCTACATCTCTAAAGTAAAGTAGTTTTTTTCTCTTTTTTGGATTTAACACACTACAAGGGCCAAAATGGCCAAATGGCCGTAAAATCCTAACTATCTAGTTAGTAGTTCTAGTTACCAAATTATATTATTTACTAGCATCTCGAGTCTAAAAGACTCGATTTTGGCCTATAAATCGAGCATCATAGACTCAATTTCCATACTCTAATTACATCCAATGTGGCATCTTTTTCCACGTGGACCACATGGAAATCGAGTCTCTAAGACTCGATTTCTAACCCTTATAAATAAGAACAAATCACAGGAAACACTAGAACATTAGAGAAAAACTCAGAGAAAAAAAAAAAAAAAAAAAAAAAAAACCAGAAATAGAAAGAGAGAAGATCGAGATCGAAGACCCAGGCTTGCACGAGCCCTATGCCGCGCGCCTCTAATACGTAGGCCGGCGCGAGCCCCAGGCTGCGCTAGTGAGGTTTAGGCCGCGCTGAGGTTCTCTCCCTCTGATCTGAGTATCTAGGATTGGGATGGATGTGTTTGGAGTTTCTTAAATTTGTTTTGGGTATTTCGGCTTGTACATTAGACTTAAAATTTTTAAAAAAAAATTTGGGTTAGAAATCAAGTCTTAGAGACTCGATTTCCAGGTACACACCACATGGAAAAAAATGCCACATCAGATGTGATCAACCCATAAAAATCGAGTCTCAAAGACTCGATTTATAGGCCCTAAATCGAGTCTTTTAGACTCGAGATACTAGTAAAAAATATAGTTTAGTAACTATAACTACTAACTAGATAGTTAGGATTTTATGGCCATTTGGCCATTTTGGCCCACTACAAGTCTACAATTCAATAAATATTTGTACTTTAAGTTTGAAAAGGCAAGACACCACCACCGATGACACTTCATTGCACAACACAAAAACACTTAATGGTTTCCAGCTAAGCAACAATCTAATTCAAACCAAAAATTAAATAATAAAAAACCTAAAGCAACCACAGATTGTTTCGTACGGCAGCCTAGTTAACACTTAAATTAAATTTATTATTTAATTTGATAAAAGTAAAATTTTAAATTATTTGTTTAATTAATAGTAGTGGCTTGGATAATTAAATTAAATTAAATTATTGTTTTTAGACTTGTAAGTTTCATAACAAGATGGACAATGAGTTTTTGAGTAAGTGATTTCTAAAGAATTTAGTTCAAAATCAATTATAAATGATTTTAATGCCATGAAAGATGACACATCTTTATTAAGTTATAGTTAATTTGTCAAATAAAGAATGTTTTCAATCATTATTTTTATTAATACTTAAGAATTTTATTGTGTTTACCTTGCCCCTCAAATAAAGAATTTTTCATACCCTTTAAATCACACTTCCTCAAATTCCCTTTTATGAGCGTGGAGAAAGAGCATATAGACAAAAGAGAGAAAACACAAGGTTTATGTGATTTGGCCTAATGGCCTACATCCACAAAGAGTAATCCTTAACGGATACATCTTCACTATATTATCAATTTACTTAGGGCACGTTTGGTAGATTATAATGATGATTACATAAGAGTATGAATTGATATTACAAGGAATACAATATGTTGTAATGTAATACTTATTACTGTTCATTTGTTTGGTGACAATACAAGAATAGAACTCTGAAGACAATGAAATGTTTAAATCAAATTGTCTAAATTCTAACATTAGAATAAAACTTAAGATGATTCTCAAAAAAAATAATAAAACTTAAGATATATTTTAGGAAATATCTTACTCATATAATTATTTCTTAAAAAATAATGTTTTTTAAATTTGAAAGACTGACTAGTTATTTTTTTTATGACTTTTTATTTTTATAATTGTTATGTGCATATAGAAAGTTTGTTTATTTGGAAATTTATTAATTCTAAAAATTAATATACCAACTAAGAAATAGCAATTATAACCCTTTTAAAGAGGAATAATTATTCCTCATTTAAAAAAATAACTATTTATAAAGAATGACTATTTCCCGTATTAAAAATATAATGAAATTACTGAATAGCTAAATCATAAGAATAACTATTATATTATAAGGTACGTTTGGTACACTGAATGTAGATTACATTAGAAATAGTAATATTTATTACTGGGAATAGAAGACATTGTAATGGAATAACTATTACTATTCATAAGTTTGGTTGTTACATATGGAAAGCTTGTAAAAGATGATGTATAAGGAAACTTTATATTTTTGAAAATATATTAATTTTAAAACCTATTATATATACTAAGTAATAGCTATTACATCCATTTTAAAGAGGAATAACTATTTTTCAATTTAAAGAATAGTCATTCCAACGTAATAATTAATCCATGTAATAAAGATGCAACCAAATGACTGAATTGTTATTACACATAAATAACTATTCCATTACAGGAGCTATTACAACATACCAAACGTACCCTATGCCAAACATACCCTAAGTTTACCCTATGCCAAACATACCCTAAGTTACAATGAACCCTAAGTAGGGTTTATATAGAGAGAGATAACTAGGGTTAAGCATACATGGGCTAACAATAGAATTGGGCCTACACACATAAACCTAATACCTCTAACATATGTTAAATGGGCTTGGATCATGCTTAAAATAATAAAATAAAATATAGTAGGTTTAATTGGGTTGGAGGACGAGTTTCCACGGGCCTTTGGCAATTGTGATTCACGCAAAGTGAACATGGCAAGCTCTCCAAACGTGAGTTCAGTTGCTATCGCAATATTTCGCTTGTCATATTCGCTTATTAACATGTATGTCCAAGTTGAAGCACAAGACAAGATATATCAAGGATTGCTTGATGAACTGGCACATCAAGGTTGCCAATTGTTGAGGGATCATATTGCATGCAACGTTAGATGAGTACCATGAAGATCATGATGAGGTGGTCAATACAATTTTGAGGGAGTCCATGGAGGCTTATGAGGTGAAACCTGTCACGATAACCAAATCATCCATTGACTACTGAGGCATTAGAGAAGGTTCGGCTCAGGGACAGAGAGAAGAATTTTTAAATATTGATTTAGTCAATATTACATAATTTTACACATTTATTTTAATTATTTTTGTATTAAATAACTATTAAATTAATTATGATGTTATCGCGGTTCGACCTCAGTTCGACTTTAAAAACCTTAAACCTCTCTATGCTCCAATTCTTTGAAGTTTGAACGATTTGGGTTTCAAGACCATGATGCAAACGTATTAGTAGAATTTTTTTCTCAAAATTTCAGTATCCTCATGTTCTAGTTTTTTTTTTTTTTTTTTCTTCTTCTTAATAAAATGATTAATGTTAAAAAAATTAAATCACCAAAAAGATACTAGGAGACTAAAATCTTATTATCCATTTAACTATAAAAACATACAGTAAAAGAAAGTACTAAGTGCTTGCCATTTAACAATCCAGGAGAGATGTATAAGTAGATGTAGTAGAGCTAACAAATGATAGAACATTATCTGTTGTGAACATTCAATTTGTTAAGGAGAGAAGGATGGTGGATGACGATAGGTTCAAGTAGATCGCAAATAATTACGTGAGCAAAGATACATGGGGTATAATTGAAGAGGAGAAATTAAATCACCCTTGTCCTTCATATAGCAAAAGAAGAAATAAATTACTCCCATCCAGGGGCAGCTCTACACTTTACTCAGGGGGTTCAAATGAACCCCTTGACTTCAAAAAAAAAAATATATATATATATATATATATATATAATATATATTTTTGTTAGTTTAATACATTAATTTTTTCTTAAAAATATTTTTGCATTCCTTGACTTAAATCTTATACACGCTTACTGTAAGTATTTCTGACTCTAAGGGTCCATTTGGTTGGAGGGGTGAAAAAGTGAGAGAATAGAAAATGGTGAGAGAATGAAAAAGTGAGAGGATAGAAAAAATTTTAATTTCTCCAATTTTTGTTTGGTTGGGAGTGGAAAAGTGGAGTGATGAAAAAAGTGAGTTTATATAAATTTACTCATAAATCATTGTTAAAAAATGATGGCCAATTAAAACAAAAAAGTGACAAACAACCAAAAAAAAAAAAGCAATCACCCAATTTATTAAAAAATAAAAATCATGTCCCAAAAAAAAATCATGTCTAGTTAAACAAAAGAAAAAAAAAAATTATGACACCCACAACCCAGAAAGGAGAAGAAAAAAAAAAAGCAACGTCCAGGAAAAAAAAAAAAAAAAAAAAAAAAGCAACGTCCAGGAAAAAAAAAAAAAAGGAACGGGACATGGCCATTTTTGTCCATTAAGCAATCTCATTTTCTCCCTTCAGTTTTCTCTCTATTTTGGGAAGAAAACACCCGGGCCCTATCATTTATTTTCCTTCCTCCCCACTTTACCAAACACACTCAAAATAGTTTTTCTTCATATTTTTTCTTCAAAGTTATCATGTTATAATAACTTTTTGTCGTAAAGTTAGAAAAATTCAAGAAAAAAATTGCAAAGTTAGTGATTATTTAAGTATTTGATTGGTTATGTAAACATGTAGTGAATTACGGAGTATTTTATATATGAATGAGTGTGGTTGTGTGCATCAATAATTAATATAGAACTAATGAGTTGAGTTTAGTCATTTAGTTTAAAATATTCTTATAAAAACAATGACAAATATATAATAATAACCGCATAAAAATAAAATTTTAAATAAACTTAACAAAATAAAATGATCATGGCTACCCACATTAGCAATAAATACTCATAATGAACTATCGTATAACAATTCAAAATTTGAAAACTTGTAGAAGGAAATTGTAAAAATTTATGTTTTTTTTTTGTCGATAACTCGATATATTTAAGTTCTCTTTTTATTAAATTTTTTTTAATTTAAATTTCTTAATGACCCCCCTAAAAAAAATTTCTGGAGCTGCCATTGCTCCCATCCATCCTATGGACGAGGATAGTTAGAATTGAAGGAGCTTCCCATAACGAGTAGCAGCTCACTTGATAGACAAACAAAAACGTAACAGATGGACCAATAGGCAGAAGAACATTAAATCCTATAATGCTCTAGCATTTATTCCCAACGGAAACAAGACCATTAAGGTCAACATTTATCCCCATAATGAGGGGCAAAGACCTAAAAAAAGGCACAAAGAACCAAAACAAAGGTATGCAACTCTTGTGCAACATATGCACTGCAATTCTCCAGCCAAATAGTAATTCCTCCGTACAGTTAAGCTCCGATCTTACTAACTAGCTCGTCGGAGGCCCTTTGGCACACACCACACTGGTGTGCTCCAACAACCTTATCCTTTTTTACAGGATCTTATAGCTGTTGTGTTAACGTTGTCCATCCAGATAGATGAAGAGTTCAACTGAGGATTTTCTGCATCATCAATAATCATAGGAAATTAGGAATATGATGCATGAGCTATAATTAGGGGATCGAGCTTGCTATGTTCTAGTGGTACCCATGGGCTAATCAAAAAGCCCAAATAACAATGTTCCATAGAGCATGAGAGGTGATGATTACGCCCTTGATCCATTTTTTCTCATTTTGTCCAACTCCAGATATGAATGCAGACAAAATGGTCTTGTGAGTCATGTGAGTTGAAATAGGTCACCAGCATCCTACATTCCTGCATATAAACCATCAAACAGTCCATTACATTATTTTTACAATTGCTCTAATAATACAAAGCGCGTTCTTTGTGGGGATCACTATTGACTTACTCCTGTTACTTTCTTTCAGCTATTATTTGGCAATTAGGTCCAACACAAGAAGCCAAAGACTTCGACGTCAATGGGTGTTTTTCAATTTTTTATCTAATACTTTCCTAGAAAATGTTTGGTGAGAGTGATGAGTCTGATGACTAACCTATATCCGTGTTATTTCAATCTGCCCAAACCGTTGGATGCACTCCACTCCATCCAACCCCACTTCGCACGTATATCATATGATTCATATATGATATCAATTTGCAAGCAGGTTGGACAAGTTCAACTTTTAAAGCAAAGGGTTGGGTTGGTTGACGGATCAAGTTTTTTTTTTAATTGTAAGGCCTGACCCGACCCCCACATACAAACATAAATACATACATATATATTTATCTCATGTCAGATTAAATTTTGTATTTTTTTTTTTTTGGTTGACACCATGATTTACAAATATTAATAAGAAAAATGAATGTTACTTTCTTAACAAATTCGTAAGCATACTTAGTGATGTGATATGGAACTCGTAACTTTTTTTTTACCCTTACGTTTAAACTATGGTTGTTCACGGGTCGGGTTTGTGCCCAACCCGAAACCAACCTGACAACTTTGGGTGACAGGAAAGCTGACCCATCGCCAACTGTCGAAAACCATGGGTCAAGTCAGTTTCGGTCGAAATTGATGGAGCAATAGCGATGGCCAAATCTTGTTGAAAACTGGCCAGATCTCAACGGATCTCATCTAGAACTAGTCGAATCTCGACGGATCTTGACAGATTTCATCAAGATCTCATTGGATCTTGATAGGTCTCGTCAGATCTGCGTTTGAGAAAGAGGGGGAGAGAGATGAACGACAAGCTTCGGAGGGGAGGTTGGTCAATCAAGTCAGTTGGAGTAAGTTTTTCATGCGAAACTATCTCGCCAGTTTCGGTTTTTGAAAGTGGAAATCTGCTGCCAATGTCAGGTCGGGCGCAATTTTTGGTCTGGGTCAGACAGTTTGGGCGAGTGGGTCGAGTGGCAGGTCAGGATGGACAATCCTAGTTAAAACATATGCACTTTAATCTATGTAAAAGTAGGCTACTTCCTACGATTTCCTTTAATGCTTTAAATGATTTAGAGGGAATACACCTTAAATTTATCCACAAGTAGTAAAATAAATTTTAAAGTTTAGTATAAAACACATCGGCCTAACAAACAAATTCCATGTTTCCAAAAAAAATATACATTTCTATGTTTGAAATGCCCAAAACCAGAGCAAAATAAAGACGCAAACGGAGAAAGGTTTCCTCACAAAGATTGCTAAAATTTGGTCTTCATTTCCATGTTTCTGCATTCTCTCTTACCCGCTTATTTTGAATGTTCACATTCAATATTTTTTTTTTCCCGGCCTCTTTAGTTTCTCTATAGATCTCCAGTTCAAAGAGTTGGCTGATGAGTTCCAAGAACCTATGTACTTCTACAAGATCACAACCCGACTAAAGAAATTGACAAGAAGCCGACTTTACAGATAAAGAACTTTGACATCATAATTGATGGGCAAGATCGAGGTTTGTGCACAATTGACAATAGTAGTGAGGTAGAGGAGGATTTATTTACGGTTATAAAATTAAAATGTTATGTATTTATCAATAATCCAGTGCTGTTGAGCAACCATGTACCTCTATTTCTTAACAAGGTTGTTTTTTATTTTTAAGTACTACTTCTTAAAGGTTTGATCCCAAATTATCTTTTTACTTGTGTGTGTGTGTGTGTGTGTGTGTGTTTTTTGGGTACTAAGAAAGATGTTCATTCAATTGGATTTATTAATGCTTCGAAGATTTTTATTTTTTATTTTTATTTTTTTATGGAATGCTTCAGAGATTTTAAATTCACAACGAAGTTCTTTTACGAGTTGAAAGTATAAGACTTTGTAGTTATCAACTATCCTTGAGTTTCTTCTCAGTACACCATGTTCACGTTTATGTAGTACAATCCTATCTAAACTGTATTATCATTTGATTTTATGGGTATTATCGTTTGATTTTTTTAACACAGCTTAACTGAAGCAATATACTAAGGTTTTTCTACATAACAAATTACAATATAATAGCATTATCACATGCACGAAATGCATGTAATGAGACTTTTATACTGGGAGGGGGGTTTAGTGTCATAATTTTTCATTTATCCCAATTTGAGATTTACATGTTTGTCCATCATATTATGCATTTAAAACTACTAATACCGTTAAGAGTGTGATGCGGCTAGCTCCAAAAAGTAAACACCTAAATAAATGAACACTTAATAGTATTGAATTTGTTAATTTTTTTAAGCTAGCCTCATCACATTCCTAGCCATATTAGTAGTTCTAGTGTGCGTTTGGGATGAGCTGAATTTTTCACTTTATCTCCACTTTCAATTTATTTTTGCTATTATTCATGGGTCTCACTGCATTTTTTGGAATTATTCATAGATTTCACTGTACTATTTAGCTAACTTTTACCTTTATTTACAATATTTTCAGCAAAAAGTTTTCAGTTTCAGTTAAATAAGTTATTTCCAAACGGACACTAAATACATAATATGGTGGACAAACTTGTAAACCTCGAATTAGGATAAATGAAAAATTATAATGCTAAACCCCAACAACAACAACAACAACAAAAAAGAGCCTCATTAGGCGAAGATGGATCTTCAAATTTCCTAATCACAGAGACGCAAAGGTCTCGTCACGCTCAACCAGCACTTCCCAATCTTTTCAATTCCTCATCAAATCAAGTGTTGACATTAACTAAACAGGAAAACACGTGCTTGCATAATTCTTTCTCCCAATTTCAGCATCCACACGTTTTAGTTTTTCAGTTTTCTCGTTAAGGATATGATTAATGTTGAAGAAATTAACTCACCAAAAGATACTAGGCGAGTTTTCTGCAAAAAGTTTTTAGTTTCAGTTAAATAAGTTATTTTCAAACGGACACCAAATACATAATATGGTGGACAAACGTATAAACCTCAAATTAGAATAAATGAAAAATTATAACACTAAACCCCAACAACAACAACAACAACAACCAAAAAAAAAAAGCCTCATCAGGTGAAGATGGACCTTCAAATTTCCTAATCACAGAGACACAAAGGTCTCGTCCTGCTCAACCAGCACTTCCCAATCTTTTCAATTCCTCATCAAATCAAGTGTTGACATTAACTAAACAGGAAAACACGTGCTTGCATAATTCTTCCTCCCAATTTCAGCATCCACACGTTTTAGTTTTTCAGTTTTCTCGTTAACGATATGATTAATGTTGAAGAAATTAACTCGCCAAAAGATACTAGGAGACTAAAATCTCATCCATTTAACTATTAAAATAAATGGTAAGAGAAAGGACTGATTGCTTGACATTTAGCAATCCTGGAGTGATGTATAAGTAGAGGCAGTAGAGTTAACAAATGATAGAACATTTAACTATTGTGAAAATGCCATTTGTCAAGAGAGAAGGATGGTGGATGATGGATGATGATGGGTTCAAGTAGCTTGGTTCCAGTACATTGAACCAGTTGAGATGATAATGTGTGTCCACTTTTGACCACATGTTAACATTGCAACAAGTTCAATACACTGGAGGTACTAGATCCAAACTAAGTCCAAATCATAGTCCACAACTAAAGATTTAAATTTTCTGCACAAAATATTAACAGGAGAAGAACAATAAGATGCAAAACACATGCATTGTATGGTACCAAATGAATCTTTTTAGCACCACAATTTGACCAATTAATGTTTCCAGCTTGTACACTAAGTTTCAACAGGAGTCTCTCCAGAGCAGGGCAGCTGACATACCACCCCAATTACAGAGGCATCGATTTCAGAGGCATCGTGTAAACATAAAGAGAAGCCTAATCGTAGTAACTAAAGTTTCACTCATTGCCACAAGAAGCAACCCCATAAAATTACTGTACAATCGCCACAATAATCACCACCCATCCATTTTGTTATTCTTCTTTCCATATTCGGCCAGTAACCCTCAACTTCAGCTCTTCCCTTTCTGCACCAGAAAAGTAGAGAGCCAAATTCCTCTGAATAATGAGGCCATCTTGACTGTCACGTACTTTCTTATGACTATCACGGATGCTCCTTGGAATTCCTTGCCATATGAGCTTACGACCATTTGCACCAACTTCCAAACTATAGCTAAATTTCTTTGCCTCATTCTCGTCACCCATGAATCTTAGGAAGGCCATGTAGACTGGTGCCATACCAAGCTGGAAAGCCTCAAAATGCAAGCAGAATTGTCTTCCAAAACAATTGAAAACCTGCACAAAGGTCAATTAAAACATTGTATAGGGAGTGCAATAAATTTTCATAACAGAGAGAGAGAAAGAGCAAATTATAAATTGCCCCTTTGTTGTTGGGAATAACTACTACTTCCTTGTCCTTCAGAAACAGTCATCAAACCTTGTCGTTTTAAGTAAAAATGAAATTGTCAAATTTTCAATCCAACTTGATAAATTCCCCATGTGACACGCACGTATCATATGAAGCACCAAATTTAGCCCTCAGAACAGGCAGGATCAAAGCTAACCTGTTATGAAACAAAGTTGTTCTATGGCCTCCCCATGAAGCTTTAAGGCCCATTGAGGATACTGAGGGCTAAATTTCACATGTCAAGCAAACATGTGCATTACTTGGGAGACCCTACCAATTAAAATGAAAAATATGAATATTTCATTTTACTCCAAAGCATAAGGAGCAATTATCCATAGTTATGGTTTCCCAAAAGCTAATTCCCCTACTCCCAAGGAGAACATTTATAATTTACCCCCAATAAAATGTAATAGAGAGCTGAATCTAAGGAGAAATTCACTCTTCATGCCACTAAATGCTACAATGAAATTTGGTTAAAATGACAAGGACAAAGAATTCCTTGAAATATGAGATGTTCTTCAAGATGTCTATACTAAGGGTTCGTTTAGGAACAGCTTATTTAACTAAAACTAAAAACTTTTTGCTAAAAGTACTGTAGATAAAGGTAAAAACTAGCTAAAATAGTACAGTGAGACCCATGAATAGTACTAAAAAGTGCAGTGGAACCTATGAATAGTAGCAAAAATAAGCTAGCTTTATAATCTATTCCCAAACGCAACCTAAAGCTCATGAAACCACTAAAGCAAATTATTACCAATTTCCAACATCAAAGGAATTAGGAATCGTTTTTATAATTTCATTTAAACACGTTTTAAATTAAGATCGAGTCAAATAATCACTATCTTCAATAATGCATGCTTAGAATGTCTAAATCATTTTTTGCTTGATTAATTAAACATGCATCCAATGGGTTTTGAACCCACAACCTCATACTCCACCTAATGGCTTAGAATGACCAAATATTGCTATCATCAATAACATTTATCCACAGTTAGTGATACCAAAATATAGTAAACAAAAACAAGAAATATGGGATAAGTTGAGGGAATGAAAAAAGGTATCGGAAGACCAAAAATAACATTAGTAGAAGTAATACAAAAGGACATGTAAATTAAGGAAATAACAAAGAGAATGACTTTAAAAAAAAAAAAAAAAATAGAATGGAGAAAAAGAATATATGAGTTAAACCCTAACTAATTTGTTGAGGATCCATATCCAACCCCAACAGTTTGGGATTAAGGCTTTATTGTTATTGTAAGAAATATGAGATAAGATAGGATCATATCATTTCCCCCAAAAAAAAAATCTTGCAAAACTAAATTATTTAGAGAACCATACAGCTCAGAACCCAGGCCATCTCCCTCATCTGCCAATAAAACATAGAAAAGAAGAGAGATGGAAATGGATGGTCCAGAGAAATTACACAAGTCAATATAGCTAATTAGATTATAAAATCAGAGCAAAAAATACTTACAGTTAACATCCATGTGGCATTTTCAACTTCATGTGGATTTGATTTAACATAACGATGGTTGAAGGTACAGCCATCATGCATGTCAACCTTGTGATCATCCTTGAGATGTGCAACAAGAGTTGGGATATCACCCGTAACAGAGCACTCAGATCCGGCATAAGGGCAATTGTATGGACGGAATCGACAATGTTGCTCATGCTTAAGCTTGCTGTAGTATGGGAAGATATCATTACAACCCAAACTCTGGTATGTACATGGGAGTTCCAATGATTCAGCAACTTTCTCCAAAGCCAAACACCTTATATTTCCAAGATCATAGCGGCATGTTGGGCAACAGTTGAGCACTCTAATCTTGCAGTTTGAACACAGCGTGTGGCCATTTGGACACTACAAATTAAGAATTCAGATAAAAAGGAGAGTTTAGAAAACCTACAGAGTACACGTGCATGTGTGTGTCAAAAAAGAATAATTTCAAATGTTAAGAGAAAATGGACAAGACTCTTTGTTCCCAGTTTCAATAGGTTAAATTGACATTCAAACTTGGTTTATCAAAGAAAGGTGTCACAAGTTATTGAATAGTCAATTAGTTTTTTTTTGTTTGATAGCTACAAAAATGCTAATAAAAAGAAAGTGTCACATTCATACCTTTTAATGTAATTTTGGAAAGATTAGTCAATAGACATTTGAATGACAAAAATGCTAATCTTCCAAAATCACATCAAAAGGTTAAATCACTTGCACCAAAAAGATACTCTACTACAATCACAAAATAAAGCAATTTTTTTGCACTTTATAATTTATTCCAAATCCAACCCCTAGCCATACAGCAACCAAGCTTCCAAAACCTCTCTCATGCATAAGCTATTCAGCTACCTTAAAAGATGGTCTCCAAATCTAACCACCTAATAATACATTCATAAGCCAAAAGGGCCTTAACACTAACCTTCCTTCCGCAAGGTGTATCACACATCAACAATGTAGAAATTTATTTGGAACAATTAAAATTATAATACTAACGAAGTGCACAAAGACTCATTGATTAATGCATAGGTGCTGTTAATGATACTAAAAACACATGCATAGTTGCTGTGACACCCCTAAACTTCAATTCCTATGAGCAAGAGTCCACTAATTCTGTATGCAATGAGAACATTAAGGCAAGACTCCTTGTAGGCTAAGCTATTAGTATAATGCAATTATAACAAAATTAAACGTAACTATTAAAATTGTGTGGTTAAATGATTAAATTTACCATATCCCAATAGCTTAAACTTTTGCGACAATCAGTAATTTAACATATTATTAGAGCAATAGGTCCTAAGTTTGATCCTTGTCTCCTCCACTTTACCTCCCATTTAAATCACAAGCGTTAGGCCTCACCTATTAACAGGTAGTTTGAGCCCACGCATACGGGGCAGTGTTAGAATTGTGTGGTTAAATGATTAAATTTATCATATCCCAATAGATTAAGCTTTTGGGACAATCAGTAATTTAACAGTGACATTTTTTTTAAGCGAGACCCCCAAAAAAAGAGGAAAAAAGAAACTACCATTATGATTCAACCCAGAAGCTTGTTTTTCGCAACAATTTAATTTTCCTTTTACACTTTTCAACTGAAACAATCCTACATTATATGTATATTTGATAATGTTTGGAAAGTTACTGGTATATAGTAATTGGTTTGCAGAAGCATTTCAATCTTCAATAAAACCTTAAAAGTGGAGTAGAAAACAGAGTTCTACTAATCTCATATATATTGGAGAGTCATCAGCAAAACAATCTTTCGAACCATATAAGTCCAAAAGATCTTCCATGCATAACTGTATAGTACTTGAAGGGGTCAAACCAAATGTACATCAGACAGATCCACTGAAAAATGGGCCCTACTTTCTGAAACAAATCAAAGATAAGATCAGGAATACAACATAAGGGAATTAAAATCATACCTGGTGAATTGGAGGGTACATCAGACATGTGCAGACAGGGCACTCAAGCAGTTCGTGCACACCATTAGTCGAATAAATCCCTTGTTTTCCACCTGAGCCAGTTGTAGCTCTAGTAGGTGTACTATTATTATCCAGCTTTGCCATTGCTACGTCATAATCAGTAGAATAAGACTCAAGGACTTCTTTGCAAGCACTGCCTCCAGGAGCCATTGCTGATCCAAATCCAATTATATTTCTAGGTCAATCACTAAGACTCAGAAGTGTGACTAACTCCCCATTTATTTCTCTTCCAAGCAACTATGTTCCTGTTGTTCTGTCAGAAATATAAAGACATCAATGGGAAAGAACATTACTTATATATTATAGCATAATATGCATTTAAACTTTCACATGAGAACCAAATAAGAAATATATACATAGCAATGGGATGCACTTAACGCATACAAGATGGAGGCAATATGTAACTTCATTTTCAACTACAACCGCTGTAAGGGGTTTAATGGATTTGGGGCAGTGTCATCAATGCAACCTATTATTGCTTTCAGTATAAACATAACTTGGACCAGATAAGTTGGAACAGTTTTTTTTTTTTTTTTTTTTGATAAATAAGTTGGAACAGATACCTGATCAACTGATTGGAAACTCACAACCCACAAAAAATACCCTATGTGTATGCTTAAAACCCAGCTATCCTATTTAATTCACATTTCAAAGGTGCTATTCTTACTTTTGATAGGAGACTATTACTCCACCAACTAGATAGATACAACTTATTATTCCAGACACTTATTGAAGAATTAGTGGACCTCTATCTACTAGAGTGTACCATACTCCAATTCCCAACACATATAATTAGTCACCTATCCTAACAACTTAAGATAGTAAGGCAACATTCAGAAGTTAACCTATTGTTTTGCTTCATACAACCCCAGTAGGTCAATTATACTCTGCAGTACAACAATGTCAACGATCCTCCCCATGAAAAAACATGTAAAGTAGACAGGATATAAAAAGCAGCGCTTAGCAACAGAAATAAGTTTACAAATTTACCGTTCCCCCATAACACTTATAGGGAATTGCACATTTATACTAATACCAACCAATGCCTTTAGCAAACTTTTAACGAGAACAAGAAGAGGAAAGAACACAGATGAAGGTTGTTTATAACAGATGAAATTTCCCAAATGAAGAGTGTTTCAGATTTTGAAATTTGTACAAAACGTAAACAATAAAGAGAAAAGCAAACACATATAATCCAAAACTAAAAAATTTCACACAATTCCTCCACCATACCTCATTTAACCAAATCTCCTACAAATTTAGCAAAACGCAAACAAACTCAAAGTGGGTTTTGACAAAAGAGCCATATCCATATGCATAAACTATCAAGCAGTCAAAAATCTATGCTCGAATCAATGAAACAAGACAAATCTCATTTCACAATTCCAACAAACTTAGCATGTTCAACCAAGTGCCAAACTGAATTTTTCCAAAAACTATCATTCTCCAGTTTAAATCAAGTACCTAAACAGTCAAGATAAGAATCCAGAACAGTTGCCCATCTCAAAATATCAATCAAAGAAACATCTTTTTATAAAATTTAAAGCTCGATGTGCCAAAATCTACCTTTCCCACTTAGAACAACCATCGAAGAATAAAAGTAAGGTATAAGAACCAAAAAAAAAAAAAAACCCACACAAATCCCAGCCAATTCCAGCCAGATGCAAAACTGGGTCTTGCCAAAATTTACCTTTCCCACTTAAAAACAAATCAACAATGCAATCAAATCTAGCAACAGAACAAAGACCAAATCAAAATCCATTACCAATCAAAGGAAAAAAAAAACACAAACCAAAGCACAATCCAAAAGGGTTAAAAAAAAAACATATACCCATTTGAGATTTCCAAGCCAAATGTCTCCGCACACCATCAGATTAAAACCATAATCTATATGGGTTTTGCTCAGAATCACGAAAAAGACAACAAAAATTTTGAAACCAAAAGGCAAAATAAATATTTATTCAAAAAAAATAAAAAATTGTGCACGAGGTCCGGAACTTACGCGAATTACCCGGATATATAAATCGTTGAAGAAGATGGTATCTTGTTTTTATCGGTGATGACCATTAATGGGTCTTTGTTGTTGTTGTCTGTCTCTATGTTTGTTTTCCACAAATCACAATTTGCGAAAATGTGAGGATTTTTATATAGTAATTTGCTTTTTACGACAAAAGGTTTTTCTTTTTTAAATTTTAATTTTTTTTAAAAAGAAAGAGAGTAAAGTAATTTAATTTTCGTCTTTTGTGGAATACATTTCTTTTTTAATATAAATATATTAAGTTAGTTCGGGTTTCCGACCGTGGACCACTGACTCTTACCGCACGCAACGTTTGAAATTTTAGGATTCTTTTTTTGTTTTTTTTTTTTTGTTTGTTTGTTTTCTTTATTGAGACCGTTGACGTTTTTAATTTCTTTTCTAGAATGAATAATAATGATCCAGCTCTTCTTCATACGTGTAGATTAACAAGGACAAGTCGCTGTGATTTTCAGCCACGTTGACGTTTCATTGTTTGCATTTGCATTATTGTACCGCACTGTGAGATTTCTACCAATGAGAATGCCCTCCATTTAAAGTTTTGATTATTTTGGTGTATTTCATATTTAACATTAAATTTTACAAATTTAAAGTTGCATAGATTGTTGTTTCAAATTCAAAGTTGCATAGATTGTTGGGTTCAGAAAATACCTTCCACCCCTAACTATCATAAAAAATCAAAAATCAAAAATCAAAACCGTGAAATAGATATAACTTGAAATAAAGATCATCCAAGTTTTTTTTTTTTCCTAAAAATTTTTTTTTTGAATTAACTAAAAACCTGCATTGGCTTGTGTTTTTGGGCATGTTTGTTAGTGTTGTTTAAACAACAGTTTTCATAGTTTAAATAAAACAACACGTATTTTTATAATATTTTTTCACTCACACGTATTTTCACAATACTTAAACAACGTTACTAGAATAATGTTATTAAACAAACTCTTAAAAACTTGAGAAACGTGTTTTTAAGAATGAAAACTATTTAAAAATGTATTTTATTATGAACAAAGATCAATATATATTTATATTGAGTGTGAATTTTGAAAATCTAACCGTTAGATTGCATGTTCTTATTACATCCATAATGTTTACAAAATTTCAAGAAAATAAAAGGTCAATTACTATGTCATCAAATAAATGTTATAATTTCAAGTTTTTGTAATCTAAAGTTGTATATAAAAAATAAATTAATTGATCAAAAGGTAAATAATATCCGATTTAATATGTATGTTAAGAACATAAGAAACATGAAATTTAACGGTTAGATTTTCAAAATTCACACCCAAAAAAGAAATATATGAGAAGTTTGAAGAATTTCTCCCCAAACTAGTTTGGAAAGAAACTTTGTTCTTCTGTTATTTTCAAAGTAAAAAATATTTTTAAGTAAAGTAAGAGAAGCCTAATAGAAACTCACATAATTAGAGCAGGAAAAGTTGTCTCATTGTTTTGGGAAGAAAGAAAGGAAAAAAAAAATGAAAAAGAACAAGGGAAAGCCATGAGGATTCAAATTGGAATGCTTTTATTTATAATCTCTCATTGACTTTCATGCAATTGAAATTATTGTTATTAATCTTTGAAAAATGTATATAATTTCTTAATTTCTCACTTGTGGGGTTTAGAGTTGACAAATTCCATCATGATGTAACTGTTAAATCTGTCTGGAATAAGTTAATACAAGTTACATTATGTTCAAGAGCAATAGGCAAGAAGCAACTCAAGAAAATCAATATGTATAGGGCTCAACTGCTCTTCGATCAATCGAGGCTCAATCGTTCAAAAATTGAGCTTAATGTCTCTTAATTCCTGAAGTTAGCTTTGCCAACTTTATTGACCTAACATATATAAGGCAATGTTATTACTCGACTTAAAAAGGTTGGAGAGGCACTTTGCCGTGAACATTAATGAAATACCATCCAAGCCTATTTTCATAAATCCCATTGGTACATATTGAGAGATATTCAATACAGTTTTAGTGTAACAAAGTGAACAAGTTGAAATCAGAGAAGCCCAGTCATTACTGTACTCAATCAAATCTTTAGGAGGTTTTTGGAGTGGATCAAAGGTTCCAATCGTGAATTGTGGATGCCTCTTCCATGAATAGTTTAAATATTTTAAAATTGTAGAATGTTTCTACAAAAAAATCCATCCATCGGGTAGAATTTAGGATTAAATGTTTTAGTCTAAGTTGTGAACTTCTCTTGTTATGGTGGATTGCTTATTTGGGGTACATTACCCCTATAGATTCATTGTAGCTTTTCTCATGTGAACATTTTCCTTGAGTTCTTCTCTTCACCACCATATCAACTATTTTTAGCATATTGTTGTTATTGCTTTGCAATTAGTGACTAACTGTGTTTAATGTTTTAATTGTTAAAACCTAATTAACAATTGACAATTGTTAATTAGGTAAATAAACAATTGACATAGTTAGACTTTTAAGTAAATAATCCATTGCGAAATATAGTCGGGGCCTAGACAATATGACTCTTTTTTTTTTTTTAAAGAAGAAGAGAAGAAAATAAGTAACGAAAGCTTGCTCTTCAAATCATGGTTTTCAGACCCAGACTGTTCAAAGAACCAGAAAATGGAGAAGTTCAAGATTTTAAAGGTCAAACTGAAGTTCGACTGAGGTAGAACTGTGATGATGTCATAATTAATTAAAATACAAATAAAGGTATATTAAATATATAAATATTAGCATAATTGACTAAAAATAATTGAAACAAAATTTATAATAAAATTTCATGATATTATAAGGTTAATAGAAAATAGTAGAACATAATAAGCATGAAAAAAAATTATATAATAGTCCATCAAGTCTAAATCATTTAAATTAAATAAAAAAATAACTTTTAATTATTTTAGTTATTTCCCATGTAAATGCATTATTCTTAAATTGCAAGTAAATTTATCAAAGAAAACAAATTTAGAAATAATTAATAAATTGAAAGAGAGGCAATAAAATTAAGTTGAAAAATTATAAATCACATAAGTTTATAATAAATATAATAATACTTCATATTTGTTCACAAGGAACTTAAGTGGTGCATTGGTCATAGCACTGAAGGTCTCAAGTTCTACACCTCACAGCTCCTTATTCTCTATTTTTAAAATTTAAGTCAAATCTTTGACCCAGTCGAACCGACTCACGATTTTTGCAGTTTTCTAGGTCAAACCCCAGTTCAAGAGGTTTTCTCTAATTATTAAAATGACCAATTTTTACATTTAAAAAACCGGTTTTGTGATTAGTTCACGGTTAACCCAATCGGGCCGACTGGTCCGCTCCGAGTCTGAGAACATTGCTTCAAATGACTAATGGGTTAGTTTAGTCGTCTTCACAATTTTTTACATACTTTCGCTTGTATATGAGGGTTTGATAAAAATGGATTAAAAATGTTCTTTAAAATGTATGGGGAAAAAGTAAATTAAGCTAATGACAAATTTCACAAAAATATCAAAAGTGATAAATTCTTGATTTGCCTAGCAAAAAAGAAATTGCATCAAAAAAATCTTTGGGTAATAAATTGAATATAATGCTTGCCCTTAATTATTTTAAATCCGTAAATAAGCAAATCATTTATAGATTTATGGATTTTTTAAATCCAAAATTATTGTTAACATCATATAAGCAATTCAACTCAACACAAAATCATTTTCTTAATAAAAAAATTAAAAAAAAAAAAAAAAAAAAAAAAACTCACCACAAAACCAAATTCAATTGGTGTCTTGGTCTTATGATAAATAACATTCATTAGAAATGAACGTCATAAGTTGAAACTATATTTTACCAAAAAAAAAAAAAATCCTCTACAGAAAATGTTTATCATGCGTTTAGGTGCATCATTTGTAGTTGGAATTTGATGTTAAGTAAGGATTTAAAATTCTACTCATACAAATACTGAGTTTGACTGAACTTGATGTGGAAATTTAAAATTTCCCATGAATTTTAAAATTATGATTTAGTGATGACCAATCTTGACCCTAGATTCCTTCAAAATAGTTCATTAAAAAAAAAAAAAAAAAGGTTCCTTTAAAATATGTGGACCCAATTTCTATGAGAGTGCGGCTTGTGTCCAGTGAAAACTTTCACTGGACAAGCCCTTTGCTCCCTATGAGAAGGGTGTGAGTGTCTGCAAGAGTAAGGCTGTGTTTGGTTGCCGTAAAACGTTTTCCGGAAAATACATATTTTCCGGAAATGCTAATTTCCGGAAAATGAAAATATTTTTGTGTGTTTGGTTGTATTTCAAAAAATTTTCCGGAAAATATTTTCTAGTGTTTGGAAAAGAAGGAGGAAAACACAAAACCCAGAAAACACAAAAGCCACAACCCAGAAAAATCGCGATCTCGCCGTCGCGAGATCGCGATCAACGGCGCGGTCTCGCCGTCGCGAGATCGCGATCAACGGCGCGGTCTCGCGACGGCGCGATCTCGCGTTCGCGATCTCGCGGTCGACGCTTCGCGAGATCGCGCCGTCGATCGCGATCTCGATCCGGCGCGATCTCGCGAAGGCGAGATCGCGATCGACGGCGCGATCTCGCGAACAACGCTTCGCGAGATCGCGCCGTCGATCGCGATCTCGATCCGACGCGATCTCTCTTTTTCCGGATTTGGCTGTGCTCGTCGATCGCGATCGTCGATCGCGTCGCTCGATCGACGCTCGCGATCGTCCACCTCGCCGCTCGTCGGCGCGGTGCGATCGTCGGACGAGCGGCGCGATCGTCGATCGCGCCGCTCGTCGGCGCGATCGTCCCTCTCTCTCTCTGATCTGGGCTCTCTTTTCTCTCTCTCTCTCTCTCTCTCTCTCTTTTTCCGGATTTCATTTGAAGTGAAAATGAAGACAGAATTCATTTTCCGTGGTCAAGGCTTCAAATTTCGGTCAACCGGAATTCGATTTCCGGAAAATAACATTTTCCGTCACAGCCAAACGCTCCATTTTCCGGAAATTGATTTCCGGAATTCGTTTGAAGTCGAATCAAACGCACCCTAAATGGCCTTTTTCCCCCCTTTTGGAGATTAAATGCCTTATTTATATATTATTTGTTAGACAATTTTTTTTTTCTTATGAGAAAATGTTGGACAAAGTATTTAACCAAAATAGTTTGGAAGAATCTCATTTAATCTTAAAAAACATCTATGTATATTATTAAACAATTCATTGGTTTGAAGATAAAATTTGTCCTTTTTATTACTTTTTTCCACTTTTCCTTTTTATATATTAACGGTAGTACACGTGTTATTAAAACATGGCGAGTGTTGTTCCTCATAGTATTTAAACTACACATTATATTAGCATGTTAGTTTTGTGATCAAATTTGTGCTCTTGTGCCCCCCTTCTTAATAATAAGGGGACTGTCATCACTTTCTTTTTTCATTTAAATAAAGAGCGTGTGTTCTCAAAAAAAAAAAAAGAGAGAGAGAAAGCGTGTGTATACATATATTGGAAACATTAAGAAGTGCAATTTGAACTACAAACTCTTAGTACATATTCTTTGTTTTTAAGTATGATCTCTTTTGATAAAATTTGATATAGGGTAAACGATGGTATCTCCATTCTTAGGAGGTATATGGTGCATCCAGTGGCGGCTCTACATGCAAGATAGAGTGTCATGGGACACTTTGACTTGTAGAAAAATTTATATATACATTTGCAAAAAAAATATTATATGCTAAACTAACTTATTGTAACTATCTTAATAAAAATGTTGAACACCTTAACTTGAGAATTACAAAAATTTGGATTCAACAAAAATAAGAACATTTACAATATTGTCACAATAATTTCATAACAAATCTTTTTTTTTTTTTTTGAAAATCAATTTCACAACAAATCAAATGTAGTAAGCTGTTACTATTTTTAATTTGGGCTCAATACTAATATTATTTTTTATCCACCAATAAAATTTTTTTGCATAAAATTTATTGTAAAAATTTGGTAAATATAGCATTATTCTAAAATTAATTCTGCCCCAGGCAGAATATTTAGTCCCTTTTTTGTAAAAAAGGTTTAATAACAACAATAAATATTAGCCCAAATAATAACAAACATAAACCAAACAAAAACATGACAAGACCAAACAATAACAAGTGAGCAAATTATTCAATAAAAAGCCTATTATAAAACAAAAGGATAAAAATCGCTAATCATTCAAATTTGTAACTTGTTCAACTTATTCAATAAAAATAATTTTTAATTTCATTTTTTTCTTAAAAAATGGTATTGAGAAAAATGTTGTGGTTGTGAATTATCCTTGATGATGACAACTGTTATACTCTTTTTGGTTTTGTAGTCGCAATAATATTACTCTCCTTAGCAACTCGACTCGTAGTTATAGCAAATATATAAGTTATTGCTTTATAGATTCTCAAAAAAAAAAAAAAAATTATTGCTTTATTAAATTTTGTATAATTTAAATATTTTTAGTGACCACCTTACAAAAATTTCTAAAGCCGCCACTAGGTGTATCAAGCATATGTAACATCCCCTTGTAAGGGAAACCTTATCCTTGCTACACTATATGCTTTTTCCTCTATTCTTAAAATAGAGAAGGCCTAAAGACACCATCAAACTTGTTTCGCCCTGGACGACAAAGTCTTTTGCACGGACACATCTGGTTACAAGTTTAAAACTAGTTAAAAGTCATAGTTGCATTGCCCCCTTTTCCTAGTGTCATCTAAAAGAGTACAAAATGTGCAATTAAATTGAATTACACTGTTGGAGTAGCCCTGTGCACAAGTCATTAGATCATTCATATCAAATTTCTTTAAAAAAATTAGTCTTTAGCAACTCAAAAATGTATTTTATCTATTTTAATGACTCATTTTACAATATACCAAATATCAAAGTTTCTATTTTTACATTCATCCCATTAAAATAATATAAACAACTTATTAAAATAAAATAAAACTTCCCCACAAAACCTAGCCACTACAGCCACGCGTGTTCCCTTGAATAAAAATTAGTTTTTGTTTTGACTTTAAGCTATAGAGAGCTGCTATTTGTAACTCAAATTCAAATTTTTTAAGTTTGCCTTCTTTGCTGCAAAACATGTTTTTCCGGTATTAGTTGCTAAATTGACTTTTTAATCAATTTAGCATCCTTACTGCGGATGCTCTAAGGGTGTGTTTGGCTGGGGTGAAAATAGGGAGGATGAAAAATAGGAAGAAAAAAATAGGGTGGAAAATGTTGTTTTCCACTGTTTGGTTGAGAAAAGAAAATAGGAGAGACAGAAAATAGGGAAGAAAGTTTTCCCTCCTAGGCCCACTTTTTTTATCCTCCCAGATTGAGAGGAAAATGAGGAGGGAAAAATAATGAGAAATGCATTTTATACAAATACCCCTATTTTATTACACTCACCTACCCCTCCCACTTTACCACTATTATATAACAAGGACATAATAGTCAATTCATATAAAATACATTTTCCATCCTCCCCTTTTTCTCTCCAACCAAACAAAAAGTTTTCCACCCTCTCACTTTTCCACTCCTCCAACCAAACACACATAAGGAAAACCAAATCTTTTTTATCCTCCCACTAATTTTCCATCCTCTCACTTTTCCACTCCTTCAACCAAACGGACCCTAAAGATTGTGGCTTCTATCTTACCATACACCCATGTGTTAATTTGGGACCATACAAATTGTTGCTTTATCACAGTTATAAATCTAGTTTGTAAATCTCTATATACCGGTTGCTAATCTTTGTGATTTGCATTGTATTAGTTTTGTATCTGAAATTGACATATAGATGTAATTATATATAAGGTTGACAATGTTTGGCACAACCCCTGAACATGACACATTTATTTGCAAGGTAGTGTATAGTGTAAATGGGTTTATGTCAAAACAGGTCGACTTGCTTTGATATGATTAATAATTGGATTAATTCCATAATGATATGCTTAACCCGCAATCAATCTGAAATGAGCTAGTTCATTAAAATAAATGTCATTTTATCCAACGTGAATTTGAATATTTAATATAAAATTGAGTGATTAAAAGAATTTTAATGATCGTGTAGATATTCTTCATTGAAACTCTAAAATTCCTAACTTTTTTACCAGATGTTGCTTTCACACTTGCTTGTTGCTCGTGAAATGAATCAATTTAAGTGTTGCAAGCCTCGTGAACTTTGCTGTAAGGTTTCCTTTTGTTTAATGCACGTTTTCTCTGGTATCAAAAAAAAGAAGTGTTGCAAGCCTTCTTGTTAATCGCTGCAACTCTTTGGTGGTCTTGGGTTGTGTACTTATGTCTATATAACAACTTGTAATCTTTTCGAGGTTGGCCTTGATCTCTCTCTCCGAAACCATAAATATGAGAAATTACATGATAAGACCCTAGAGACAAACTTAGAAGGTTTAAGCTTCATAGATACCTCCTCAATACATCAAACGCATTCTCCAAATGGCAATGTTGCTCAGTCTTCTAACTCTTAACTGAGATATCATGTACTTGTTGGACTTCTATATTCTTCCCAATCATAGTTATCAAAATTGAACCGAGTATAAAAAATAAAAATAGTGGGACTTTTTTTTGATAACTATGATTGGGACTTGTGAAGAGCAAACGAAATCAAAATAATATAGAAATTATGGAATCTGAAATTCAAATCCTGTGCAATTATTGTTGCGTGCGATTACTATGTTGGTGTGGGATGTAAAAGTTTAAAAGTTAAAAAAAAAAAAAAAAAAAAGAAGTAAAAAGTTGAAAAGTTAAATTTATTTTCTAATCCAAAGATTTAGATTAAAAGTGGATTTTTTTTTGAGTTACCTTTTAATCTCAGTCATCAATAAATCTGGATCCAAAATTAATATTTACCCAGACATTACTACTGACTAACTCAAACACTTCCATTTGATAATTGATATCATGTAATCAAGTTTCAAAATTATGATTATAAATTGGATAAAAAGAATAATATTGATAGTTGCTTATATTATTCTTTTTTTTTTTTTTTTTTTTTGAGAAGATGCTTATATTATTCAATGTGAAAGAAATTATATACGTTGTTTTCACACTTATCAACTTTATCAACCAAATCTTATCGTAAAATATTGCTCTTCTTTACAAGGAAAGAAAATGAGGTTCCAACTCTTCCCCCCTTGTTAATTGTTATAACTTATAACCATCAAGCCATATCAAAAAAGAATTCAAGTTCTCAACCACCCATGGTCCGGTTTATTGGATTCCCTTGCCATTCTATCCAAAATCTTCCTTTCCATGGTGGCTTATACCGTCGTGTGTGTGTTTTTTGAAATGGGTACCATCAAATCATATTAAAAAAAGAATTCAAGTGCTCAACCACCCATGGTTCGGTTTATTGGATTCCTTTGCCAAGAATGCCAAAATATTCCTCCCCATGGTGGCTTATACAATAGTATGTGTGTGTTTTGAAAGAGGTAGATATTGCAGGAGGAGGAGATGTGGAGTTTGAATAACATATATGAGAAATCACAAAAGATATCATTATCATTAGACTATTATCATAGTATCTATCCAAATATCCTATGCATCTATGTATTTAGTTTTAATTTTTTTAGATAAGTAGATAGTGGGGGAGAGGGAAGATGGGTTCAAATTATTTACAAAGGGAAAAAAAAAAAAAAACACAAGCATTATGAAGGATGCTATTACACATGAAAGTTAAGTACTATTTACATTGTTATATATCCAATAAAAAATGATTTTTTTCCCTAAATATATAGTATGACAATTATGATAGTTATTAATAGGTATTTATAATGATTGTGTTTGTATATAAAACCACAATAACGCCCCTTTTTTTAACTATTGGTGGGAAAAAAATTTTTAAATAGATGAAGAATGTGTAAATTTGGTCTTCTTAATACAACACTGAAGTTTTTGGAGAAGAAAAAGTTAAGGGATACTACCACAACT
Organism: Quercus lobata; assembly: GCF_001633185.2. Taxonomy (NCBI): domain Eukaryota; kingdom Viridiplantae; phylum Streptophyta; class Magnoliopsida; order Fagales; family Fagaceae; genus Quercus; species Quercus lobata. The sequence goes on along the minus strand of NC_044910.1, from coordinate 24,414,505 downwards.
GCAACAACATAAAAAGTTCAAGGGTCTTAATACATTTTATTTTTAAAATAAATTTTAGATTGATTTTCTACTTATTAATATTCATATTATAAATTAAAGTTTTCCTTCATACAATAATTTGAAATAATAAGAAACATTAATAATGCTTTAGTTATGAAATAATAAGAAAATGGTTTTTATATATTCAAATTTTTTTTCTTTAAAATATCCTTGAAAATGCTCAACTTGCCAATTGATAATCATGTCGTATAGAGTATAGAGTAAAAGAGACCTGGTCGTTGGAATATCAATTTCAATTGCAAGTTTGCAACAGCAGCTGCACCTGAATGTTGTGCTCACACTCACCAGACTCATAGCAAAAGCAGTGTGTAGTGTTAGTGTACCCTTTATCAACAAAAATCCCCAATTTCAAAAAGTACTCTCTCATTTCCGCGCCCACATAAAATAAACACAAAAACAAAGGCACAAAGTAAAAACCCTTCTCGTTCATCAAAAAAAGTAAAAACCCTTCTCACTCGCTCACAAGATTTGAAAAGAAAAAAACGACAACGACAAATTTTCACCATTTTCTTGAAAACCCATTTGCAGCAATGGAAGAAGAAGACCATCAAAAAGTGTCAGATCTGATAAAAGAGCTGGTCCTTCGCTTACTTTCCCAAAACCCCACCTCCGATTCCCAACCCATTGACCCAAACTCCACCGATTTCGCCAACTCTCTTCGCTACGCATTTCGCATTCTCTCCAGCCGAATGACACCTTCCATTGCTCCTGACGCCGCCGCCATTGCTGAGTCCATCAAGCGCCGTCTCGCCACTCAAGGTAAGTCCTCTGAAGCCCTCACTTTCGCTGACCTTTACTCCAAATTCGCTTCAAAGACTGGACCCGGTAGTGTTAATAACAAATGGGCTGTCCTTTATTTGCTCAAAATCATTGCCCATGATAAGAATTCCGCGAGAACCCAGTTGTTGGATTCTTCGGTTTTATTGCCTAATTTGTCTGATTCGAGGGTTTCAAGCAGAAAACAAAACGGTTGGGAAAATGGGGTTTTGTTGGTTTCTAAAGACCCCGAAAATCGGCGTGAAATTGCGTTTAGGGAGTTTGTGAACTTCGTTAAAGAAGAGAATGAGGTTCGTGAAGAGGTTTTGGTGAGGGATGTGTTGTATGCTTGTCAAGGGATTGATGGGAAGTATGTGAAATTTGATAAAACTGCTGATGGGTATGTTTTGTCTGATTTAGTTAAGGCTCCTAGAGCAACCCGGATTATGGTCCGGAAGCTTTGTGAATTGGGTTGGTTGTTTAGGAAGGTTAAAGGGTATATTTCGGAGAGTATGGATCGGTTTCCAGCTGAGGATGTGGGAACTGTAGGGCAGGCCTTTTGTGCCGCATTGCAAGATGAGCTTTCGGATTACTATAAGTTGTTGGCAGTGCTCGAAGCACAGTCGATGAATCCTATTCCATTGGTTTCTGAGAAGGTGAGCTCTGAGAATTATCTTTCGTTGAGGAGGTTGTCGGTATGGTTTGCTGAGCCGATGGTGAAAATGAGGTTGATGGCTGTTTTGGTTGACAAGTGTAGGGTTTTGAGGGGTGGGGCAATGGCTGGGGCTATTCATTTGCATGCCCAGCATGGTGATCCGCTGGTTCACGAGTTCATGAGGCGTTTGCTCCGGCGGGTTTGTTCTCCACTTTTTGAGATGGTGAGGAGTTGGGTTTTGGAAGGGGAGTTGGAGGATATTTTTGCTGAATTTTTTGTTGTGGGTCAGCCGGTGAAAGCGGAGTCTCTTTGGAGAGATGGTTACAGGCTCCATGCTGGGATGCTCCCATCTTTTATTTCACAATCTCTTGCTCAGCGCATTTTAAGGACTGGTAAGTCAATCAATTTTCTTCGTGTTTGTTGTGAGGATCGCGGTTGGGCTGATACTGCAACAGAAGCTGCTGCTGCTGCTGGGACCACAACAAGAAGAGGGAGCTTGGGATATGGTGAAACCGATGCCCTTGAGTCTTTGGTTGATGAAGCAGCAAAGAGGATTGATAAGCATTTATTGGATGTTATGCACATACAGTACAAGTTCAAAGAACATTGTCTTGCAATCAAGCGGTATTTACTGCTTGGACAAGGTGATTTTGTTCAGTATCTAATGGATATTGTTGGGCCAGAACTTTCAGAGCCTGCTAACACCATTAGCACTTTTAAATTAGCTGGGTTGCTTGAAACTGCAATTCGGTCTTCAAATGCTCAATATGATGACCCAGACATATTGGATAGGTTGAGAGTTAAGATGATGCCACATGGAACTGGAGATAGAGGCTGGGATGTATTCTCATTGGAATATGATGCAAGAGTTCCACTAGATACTGTGTTTACGGAGTCTGTTATGGCAAGGTACTTAAAAATTTTCAATTTTCTGTGGAAGCTTAGGCGGGTGGAGCATGGGCTTATTGGTGCATGGAAGACGATGAAACCAAATTGTATTACTTCTCATTCTTTTAATAAGCTGCAACAGGCAGTTAAGTTGCAGTTGCTTTCAACATTGAGGCGATGTCAGGTTCTTTGGGTTGACATGAATCATTTTGTAACAAACTTGCAGTATTATATTATGTTTGAAGTCTTGGAGGTGTCATGGTCGAATTTTTTGAGTGAAATGGAAGTAGCAAAGGATCTTGACGATCTACTTGCTGCACATGAGAAGTACCTACATTCAATTGTAGAGAAATCCCTCCTTGGAGAACGTTCCCAGACCCTTTGCAAGTCACTCTTTGTCTTGTTTGATCTTATATTGCGCTTCCGAAGTCATGCTGATCGGTTATATGAAGGGATTCATGAGTTGCAAGCAAGGTATTGATCTTTCTGTATCATTGTTGTTATATTTGTAGACAAAATGATTAATAACTAAAGAATTTCATTTGATTAAGCTGGTATAAGTTGGATCACATCTTTTTTGCAGAACTATGGAATCCTCTTTGCCCTCTCGAGACAAGAGCAAATCACGGAGGCAATTAGGTGATAAATCTTCAGACCCTGGGTCCTGGATAGGTGAGGGCAGGAAGGCCCTAACACAACGTGCTGGTGAATTTCTTCGCAATATGGGACTAGATTTGGATGCAATAGCGAAGGAATATTCATCACTGCTTGAGGGCTTCATTTCTCAGTTGCCTGTGCAGCAACATGTTGATCTAAAGTTCCTCCTGTTCCGGCTTGACTTCACCGAATTTTATACCCGGTCGGGTCCTAGTTTATAGGAAAAAATTTGATGCATTTGAGTTCAAGGAAAGTTTCTACTGTCAAGGCATTAATAATGTGCTTCAATTTGCTAACGACTCCCAGCCATATCACTGAACAATTATGCAGGGGCTGGCTGACATCAGGATGTACCAGTTTGTATATAATTTCTTGAACTTAGGTATGGAAACACTTAGCTCCTTTTTATTATGTAATTGTGTGTGTGACTGCAGTTTAAAAATATTTGTTGGGGGTTCTGATACAGGTATATCTTACTTTTCAGATGGTGTTTCTTTTTTCTGATGGCTTGTGTGGAGGTTTAAATTGACTTGAAGGTATTTTGCTAATATTAGACCAGGGTGTGAAATGTGGTAGTGTTCACGTTTTGTATCTGATATCTGAATGATTTTCTTTTGGTATTTTCTTGCGGCTTTTGTAAGCGTTCCATCCTGAGCTTGTATATTTGTACCATAATTTTTCTATTGGTTGAATGATAAGCAATGTCTGCTATCTAATGTTTCACATGTTCATTTCTTCTATTCAATTACTTTTTCTTCTTGTTCCTGTTGTTATGCTGTGTAGGGGAATTCATTTACTAGTAGATTTTGTCAGTCAAGGACTTGCTAGGTAAGTTCTGTGCATTTTTATGTGTGAATCCATGAGTCTTGGAGGAGAAATAACATTTTATTAGGTAGAGTATTTTCTGGATTTATTAAGGATGGAAATGGGGCAGGTTTTTTTGTGGGAACCTTATTCCCCACCTGTCCCATCCCATCAAGCCTGCTCCTACCCCCACCCTATGAGGGATTCAAAGAGAGAGAGAGAGAGAGAGAGAGGTGATTGCATGATGTAGGATAGATTTGGAAGTCTATCTAAATGTGTATATGTGTATGTGATGGGTTTAGGGTTAGGAGAATTTGTTGATTGAGGGTTTAGAGTTGTTGAAGAAAGTGTTAGGTCTCAAACTGGACTAGAGTTTGATAAGATGGGGGAAAAGGCAAGAATACTATTTCTTGAAGCTGACAAGTTGCTAGAAAATTTTGGATAGCGATGGTGTTTAGGAATAAAGGAGTGGTTTGATGAGTTATTTGGTGGCCATTTACGAGAGAAAGTGCATGGGGTTTTAAGCTTTTGATTGGTAAGGGAAATGGTTTGATTTAGGGTTATAAGAAAGAAGGAATGGAGATAATTTTATGATGTTCATGGACTACTCAAATGGTACCGTGAGAAAGTGAAGAAAAAAAAGAAAAAAAAATAGGGAGGAGAAAGTTCACATTAGGGACTAGATCTTTCTTGTAGTAGAAGTATTAGGACCAGGGGTGTATAGGTCATCAATATCACTGACCAAAGCCGATGTCACCAAGCTGCACTGCCTACTTTAGGCAGTCACTGACATAATTTAAAACTATTTAAATTTACTCCAATTGGACTTCACACATTTGACCCAATAAAATAAATCTTAAGTGGACAAAATTATGAAGTAGCAACAAATGAATCTTTCATATGGTGTAAGCCCTAGAGAAAGAGACTGAAAATAGTGGTTGGTGGTGGTGTGCATCGAGAGGGGGGAGGGGGGGTGGCAGCAATCTGAAAAATAAGGAATGGAGAATAAGAGTTGAGTTTGATTCTTTTAAAATTATATAATGAAAAGATTAAATATTTATTTTTAGAATTAGTATCAAGATACACCTAGTCAATTTGTGTTACTCTTCTTAATATAACATCATTTAATAACTTTTTGTTGGATTAATATTTTATAAATCCTACTGTTGGATTATATGTTCTCTAAGTTCTTAACTCACATTTAATTTTGTGTTAGTCAGGCGTTATTTGCATTTTGATCCATAGACTGATGTTGTGTATATTATTTTAAAGTTGAAAAAACTTTTTAACTTTAAATTATAGTCATTCATCTCAAATCGTCATGATATTTTGTGCATTTTATCTATTTGAGTTAATAGGTAAAATATATTACTACCTTGAGTTTATTACATTTTGTCAATTCTATGTTATGAATCTTTCTGTTAGAAGTTATTATACATTATATTTGAAAAAATGTGTGGTTTACATTAATTAGGCATGCTTTTGTGATTTACACCTAGACTCTAGGAGGTCTATGCGCTAAATTGCACTTGATTCTTTCACCAATACCAATTTAATTATATTTCATTAGCAGGCAATCACATGACCTTAAAATATGGGATTGTTACATATATTGCCCTTCAACTTTGATGTGAAGTGTTAAAATATTCCACCCAGACATTTAGTATATTTTTCAGTAGTCATACCATTGGCTTTGAAGGTTTGGTTTGTCAAAAAAGGGTTAATTGTTCAAATTAAAAGTCCATGGACAGTCCAAAGATTAGATTTGTCAAAACTTCTTAAAATATTCTATCTGGACATTTAGTATATTTTTCAGCAATCTTACCATTGGCTTTGGAGAGGAAGTAGGTGATCTATCTCTCTGCAGGATAGTTAGAAACGCTTTGAAGGGGTGGCTTTCTCTAGACCAGGTAGACCAAAATGTGTCTCCAGTGAACCTAACTGTCTTATTGACTAATGCATGAGATGTGTGAATCTAGCAATTAATTCTTTCGTCATTAATTATCTTCTTGTAATGGTCCCAAATCTTTTGACCATCCAGCATTATGTAGGAGCATACCTCTCTCACTAGACATGAAGTGAGACTGGCTTTTTGGCTATCAATAAGATTCATTGTTATGCTCGGTTGGTTAATAAATTTGCAGGGTTTATTCATGCCCAGTTAAAGACCAGCTTCTCCATGCTGTATGAAAACAGGCTCTACTATATCTTCAGTTTGTTCCACTGAGAACACTTTTAGTTTTCACTTTTCAGTTCATTTTAAAATTCTTATATACTCATCACTGCTTGTATTTCATACCAGCTAGAAGTACAGTCCATTTAAGCTTTGGTTAATTTGCTCTATAACCCGACTATTACTTATTCTCTAAATATTGATACACTGGTATTCAGATTACTTTCGTTTCTTTCTTTTAAAGAAACAAATGTAGTAGTGACTTACGGTTTTACTTTTATTTGGACATATGTTTGTTTATGTAGCTTAGTCTGGGCATGCATGGAGTTATCCAAAAAGAGCTTAGAATTGATCTGCTGCCACTAATTATCATTGTTGTTTAGAAACCTTAACATTAAAAAAATAAAAAATAAAAATAAAGAAAAGAAAAAAAGAGGCTAAAGTGCAAAACAAACTCTTGAAGTTTGGGGATATTTGGATTTTGCATTGTACTTCAATTGGGTAGCACCTCCTACTGTTTTTCAAGATATCTGGGGTTCATATCCCATCTCTTTGTTGTAATTATCAAATTATCAACAACAAAAAAAGCAATCTCACATTGCTAAAATATATATTTTTTTTAACAGAAAGTTTAGAAATTCCATTAATAGATAATGACTTACATCACAGGGATTACATCATCAACCAATACAGAAGAAAACTTTAAAGGCAACTCCTCTAATCACACAGTGAAATCAGAATAAGCATCAGCAGATAAAGCCAAACTCTGGTACCCTATTTCCAGAACTAGCAACCAAACTAAATTGGGAATCTTCCAAAGAAGACATTAATTAAAATCAGAAGTTTTTCCACCAGGACCAGGTGTGCAATAAAGGGCAAAAGAATTGCGACTATGCTGCATAAGTCTGTAAAAGCCAACTTCATCACACTCCATGATGCAATTATGAATACATCCCTAGTAAACCGGATAGCATTGCTCCAGTCAAATACGATTAAAGTTTGGAATTAAATCAGGGTCTCCTTGAACAACAGCCCCACCATAACCTGACCAGCTGAGTCCCTTAATAATAAGTAATAACACCCAAACCAGAAATTCATATTGTGAAAGTTGTGAAACACCAGTTCAACTCACTAAAATCTGAACCATTGCATTCTGAGATCACGTGGTTATGATTTAGCTGTATAAGAAAAGTGGGCACTACAGAACTTTAGTGGATGGGTGACTGATTCCTCAGTACTTGCCTTTCTTCATTCTGTGATGGTTTCTCATACTGTGACCAATCCATTAGTAAAAATTACCCATCTTCAACTAAATTGTTCACCAAAGTTCTTGCAAGATGGGTGTTGAAGTTAGGCAGTTTATCTAAAACAAAAACTGTCATGCTTACGGTCCTATATGAATAATTAACTAATAGCGAAAAAATGTAGTTGGAACTTGGAACATAAACTTGCAAGAGTGATATGGTTTATATGAAAAACGAGATAATAGAATCATTTCCAATTGAGCCAATAATAAACAAAATTTAAGGGGGGAAAAAAGTCTCAAACCTGCTCAATAATTGGTACAACTTGTGAGTTGGTTAGATATAAGTATATAATCTTACTCACATAAATAACTAAGATCAAATCAGTCAGTCAATTTATACTTCTTCCCTGTGAATGGCTGAAACTTTTGTTGATCTTTCTTTGATGTTTCTGCTTGAACAAAATCGTTTGAGATCTTCATTGGCTGGGTCTCATGAGAACCAAACACAATTTTTCCTGCATGATTATGCGAACTGAACTTTGGTTGAGTTGCCATCCTTGTATCTGCAGCACCCAATGGTTGCTCCTTCTCTTCAGATGATAATTCTGGCACAGCTGGTTCAGTAGAATTTGTCCCATCCAAGCGTCTTGCCATTCCCGTAAATGGTATAAACTTCCTTTCCTTATTGGCCTGCTCCCCTTGATCTTTGGCCAATGCATTCTTTGTTGCTGGTTTCTCAGGTTCTTTGTAGTCTAGAGGAGGAGCAAACTCCGCCTCACAATCTGTATCAATAATATTTATAGCAGCAGAAGGCTTGGTCTCTAATATATCAATGTAAAACTTCTTACTGTTGTGGTTGATCATAATAGTATCTCCAATTGTCAGGCAAGAGAAGTTCCTCAATATGTCTTCCAGCATATCTTTCATGCATGGTAGATGAATGAAATCCGTGGTGTGAGGCTGCAACTTCATGTAAGTTCCTTTTTCAAGCCTCACATTCTTCATAATCACAGGGTCACCCTCTTGTAGCTTCATGTTCTCCATCATCCAAGTTGGTAGGTAGACACAATCCTCATTGCCAGTGAACTCCAAAACCCCACAGTGTGAAACTTGACCGGTAGATTGATTTTTGATTTCAAACTGCATAGGGTACTCCACATTCAACCGTAGGAGATGTGTGATAGCTGAAGTTGGCATTATGATCTTGTCACCATTGTCTGGGAGTGACTTTTCAATCTGAGAGAGAGGGTAACAATTGTAAACTTGATCAAATGAGCCTGCTGATGCATCATATTCATCAGCATAATCATCAGAATCAGAGTCATCACTGCTGCTTTCATAGTCTTCTTCTTCAGAAGAAGAATACTCATCAGTGTCATTCCCAGAAGACTTATCAAAGAATTCACCGCCGAGTATTTCACATATTAGTGAAGACTGATCACCATCATCGCTGCTGCTGCTGCTTTCATAGTCTTCTTCTTCAGATGAATCATCAAAGAAGCCTCTGCCGACTAATACATGGAAAGACTGATCACAATTTTCTCTACCTCTTTCGTTGGATTCATCAGAAGACTTATCAGACAAGTCATTACTGCCTTCTTTTTTCAGATGAACGAAGTCAGTGATTTCCTTAGCCTGCTCTCTTTTTTCATCAGATTCTTGAGAAGTATGATCCTCCATGGTTATGGTGATTGAGGAAGGAGGCGTCTCTTTGGCAACAATCTTTCTTTCTTTCTTTCTCTCTTATTCACAAGTCTTTCTTTATTTATTTTTTTGATGAGCGAGTCTTTTGACTTTCTTTATTAGTTCTCAAACTTTTAATGTACTGTTTCTTCTTTTTCACTCTTATATTATATAAAAAAGTAAACAAATCCCCAATTTAACTACCATCATACAAATTCGGAGTAGAGATTAGATGTACTTCCCGGAAAATCCGGTGCTTAAACAGATATTCAATCTTTTATCTGTGGGTCTTTCTTCCATTCTCAAACACCTTTAATTAAGGTTATAGTTACCGATTTGGTTTAGCATCCATTTGCCTACACGGCTCTACCTATTATTATTTGCTAGGTATGAGGTATGAGCCTATCAGGTCAGGTGTGCGTTTTGGGAAGCGCAAATGTTTTGCGTTTCAGCTGTGTTTTTTGTTTTTTTTGAGCCGAAATGTTTGACTTGCACGGTGTGTACTGTTTACAATTCTACCAATTCACTTTTCAACAACTTTTTCATTAAAAATAGGTTTCATAAATTTCATTTTTCAGTAATTTTTTCATTAAAAATAAGTCACACGGTACTATTCACATATTTAAAAATTATTTTGTTACAGTGTTTTTCAGTTTTCAGTTTTCAATTTTCAACTGTATCCAAACGGATCCTAAGTATGAGGTATGAGCCTATCAAGTTAAGTTACTTGCATGATTACCTACTGATTTATTTATTTTAATGTGGAGCTCACTCATAATAATTTTTTTTTTAATTTTTAATTTGGATATTCCTTGATAATAGTTTTTTTTTTTAATTATTTATTCTAGAAAAATGACTTTTGACTAAATTTTTTTTTTAATTTTTAATTTGGATATTCCTTGATAATAGTTTTTTTTTTTAATTATTTATTCTAGAAAAATGACTTTTGACTAATTATGAAATATTCTTCTAAAAAAAATTCATGGCACATCTTTTTTTATATAGACTAGAAGATTAGGAGACCATATAATAGGCATAGCAAGTGAGTCAGCAACGTAATTTTCTTATCGATAATAGTTATAAGAGTATTAAATTGAGGAAAATATTAAAATTAATACTAAAAAAAAAAAATTAAAAAAAAAAAACCATAAGAGG